>NC_090440.1:856893714-857518714 GCF_031143425.1 Pleurodeles waltl
CCCTAAAAATACTGTATTTGGCCATAAAGGATGGGGGCCCCAGGGCCTCTTAAGGCTTGTGGAGGGGGGGCATGTACCCTACTCCCCTATAACAATACTATGGTTGTTGGGGTGGGATTCCACAGGGTTCTTTTGGGATTGGGGAGTGGTGCCACATGTCCCAATCCCCTTATAATAATGCAGTGTATTTGGCCCCTGGGGATGGTGTCTCTGGGGCCTCTTAAGGCTCAGGGAGGTGGCCCATGTGTCCCCTCCTCTATAGTTAAAGTATGGCCCCAGGGAATTGGTCCCCAAAGCCCATTGTGACTCAAGGGAGGGGGGGGCAGTGAAAGGTTCACTGCCAACTGAACATTTCATCCTAAAAAAACTATGAAATTCACCAGTTATAGTTACCTCAATTAATTATATCTCATGTTCTAAAGTAACTATAACTCACACCCTCACCTTGCACTGATAGTTTTCCCACATATTACATCATTCATTACATGTTCTATGACATCCTTGATGACATCATTGCAACATTTGAAATTACATTATTGATGAAAAGACTGTGCGTGGTCGGGATGCAGTTTATATTTACATTACTTGAGATAGCCATAACACCTAGACTAACACTCAAAAAAATTAGGTTAGGTAAAGCGAAATGAAGTATTAGCTCTCAATTTTTTTTCAAATACCAGTTAGCTTTACTAATATATCAAGCAACATTCTGGGTGAAAGATTAATTTAAAAACACCCCCTATTATCTGGGTACAAATAGAAAAAGTTCTCCTAAAACCTACCGAACTAAATACCACATAGACAATGAACAATATTACAATAGCTCACTCACATACCATCCTAAAGAGTTCTATAGAAGCTCTTCAACACCTGGACAAACTATACCCAAGTAAAATATGTAACTCGACCCTTGACTCAATTTGGGGTAACCCATAGATTTTATTTGAAAAGAGGATGCCATTCTGAGCTGATTGGACAAAGAGAGATATATTATTAATCAAAGACCTGATATGAACAATCATATTTCCCTTGCAACATTACAATAGTGACACAATCTCCCAAACATTGTGTTCCACAATTTTCCTAAATGAAAGGTTTCCCTCAATAAGAAAACAAACTGTAAAAACCCATAATCTTAAAACCTAATCATCTGTTTACTTCACTTATCTTTCCACAATTATCAAACAGCAAAAATGTACAAAATACTATCAACCAATAACTCAAAAGAGAACTTTAAAATATATAAAAAAAGGAAAACATCTTGCGTAAAACAAAGAATACCAACACCATCTGACCAATCATGGGAAAATATATAGAAAGTCATTACTAAATCAAAAATCTCCCCAAACATCATATCTCAAAGTAAGTTTTGGACAATACATAGATGCTTTTGGACATCTAGTAAACTCTTAAAAACTGGTCAGACTAATGCTGGAACTGCTTGGAAGATAGTGGTGATCTTGACCGTATGCTTTTCAATTGTACCTTGGTCAAGCCCCGTAAGAATCCCTAAATAAAAGCATCAATGGGATTTTCCAACAAAATATCCCACTCAATCCCATCAACATGTCATTAGGCTGAAGGTCTATGATCCCTCTCTTACCGCACAATATCTCAGACTTATTGTTGTTAGGTATTCTACTCACTTTAGAGATTAAGGGGGTCATTCTGACCCCCGCCGGCGGCGGATGCCGCCGGCCTGGAGGGAACCGCCAGAAGACCGTACCGCGGTCAAAAGACCGCGGTGGTCATTTTGAGTTTCCCGCTGGGCTGGCGGGCGACCTCCAGAAGGCCGCCCGCCCACCCAGCGGGAAACCCCCTTCCACGAGGATGCCGGCTACGAATGGAGCCGGCGGAGTGGAAGGGGTGCGACGGGTGCAGTTGCACCAGTCGCGATTTTCAGTGTCTGCCACGCAGACACTGAAAATCTATGTGGGGCCCTGTTAGGGGGCCCCTGCAGTGCCCATGCCAGAGGCATGGGCACTGCAGGGGCCCTCAGGGGCCCCACGACACCCGTTCCCGCCAGCCAGGTTCTGGCGGTGAAAACCGCCAGAACCTGGCTGGCGGGAAGGGGGTCGGAATCCCCATGGCGGCGCTGCTTGCAGCGCCGCCGTGGAGGATTCCCTGGGGCAGCGGGAAGCCGGCGGGAAACCGCTGGCTTCCCTTTTCTGACCGCAGCTTTACCGCCGCGGTCAGAATGCCCCCGGAAGCACCGCCAGCCTGTTGGCGGTGCTTCCGCGGTCGTTGGCCCTGGCGGTCCATGACCGCCATGGTCAGAATGACCCCCTTAGACTATTCTACGTGACTGCAAAAACTGCAAAATTATATTACATTATATTTGGTTGGGCTTGGTTTTGTTTTCTGAGAGGTGCAGGTAATGGTATGTTCAACAACAATCATGACCACAACTCGTCCAGACATCTATAGTCTACACTCTATCTCTACCTAAAAAAGTCAAAGCACTTCTGAACATAATACACATCCAACAGCATTACCATCTATTGTGATATTCCATTATATACCCACTACCCGCAACCAACTATAATACTACAACATATTCATTATGAGTCAGTAATATGTGGACCAGACATCTCTACTCTCTGCTCTTCTCCTCTACTGCCCTCCTCACCCAAAGTCCCCTTCTTGTGTTCCTAGATTCTCTCCCTGTCATTTCTCCCATGCCTTGGAAACATGACAGAGTATATCATCTAAAAAGTAACTATTCTCCGTGACACATATCACTGTTTTCTGCAGTACTGTACCCGTTATAAACCTGAAAAAGTGAATAGTCTTTACAATGCATTATATCACTAGCGACATTGTTCAAAGATGTATCACTCCTTCCATGGTTTGTTTTTGTTTCTGTAATAAAAATCCAATAAAATCTTTTAAATAAAAAGTGACATTCGGTTTTCACTTTCTCACTCTCTGTTGAACTTGTGCATTCTTTAGACTATGCGCGTTTGAATTTGAACGTCTGTACATTTACATAAAATAGCGGCACCATTCGTGGTTCTTCGGCATAACCAATATATTTGGGCTGCTAAGTAGGTCCTTATATGCCAATCTATGTCTGTATTAACACAATAAACCTCCAATCCATCTGTGACTGATAAAACAATATATGTTCTTTAAATTCTTCATTTTTATAGCGGTCTATGTACAGACAGCTAGAACACTCCCCTTCCGGAAATCTTAACTCATCCCGGTAGTCTTTTTCCCTCACTTTAGTTCGCTTCTGTACACAATGAGAATTAAGGATTTACCTCATTTCAACCAATACAAAATTTGAGGAGCTCTCAATGAAGTCCCCTACGCACTTGTACTCAGTGAAGGGCAAACTAATTTCGGTGACATCTTACATTCTCTGAAGATTAGGAGAACTACAGAAAGTTAAGGTGTTGATTCCGCGCATTTTATCAGTTTCATTGCCTTCTAGGACCAGATTATCATCCTATCATAGAGGCTTTAAAAACGGGAGTTGAACCCCTTGGGGGCGGGGGTGATTGAATTCGCCTCGGGGTATCAGGCTCTGGACAAGAGGAACACTTACTGTGCCCCTCGGCAACATAGACAAATATCATGCTCAACATAGTGCTGTGCTTTTAGTGAAAGAAAAGTGAGCCACTCTATATGGAGGTATCGGTAATGTTATTCTCCAATGTTTCCCATTTTTTTACTTAGAAGTCTTGTCAATTCCCAGTCTTTTCACTGCCCATACCTGTTTAAACTTCTAACCATCAGCTGCTCAGTTGTCCTCTTCATTTGTCCTTGCATTCCTGTCAATCACTTCAATGTCAGATGTTCCTCCATCTCCTTTGCATCCTGTCTCTGCTTCATTTCATGATCGCAAGTATAAGCACGCCACTGTCGGCAACATTATTCGAGTAAATATGAATAGGCTGTTCTTGTTCCATAATGTACCATCGAATCCACCATCGACTGCGTAATTTTCCGTTTTTACCAAGAAAAAAAAATGTCTTGCTCAAACGAATCAACGTTATTGCTGCACACATGATGCCACACTGTGCAAAATATAGCAACAGGAGAGTGGCAACCTTTCAGTTGTTGAATGCTTTGGCCATTTAAAGTTTCACATTCATGCTGAGCTAGCAGAAATATACCCACTTAGTGGGCTGTAAAAGGGACTTTGCATGTGAAAACAAGCAAAGATCTGAACTACTAGCATGTTATTCAAAAACCGTGGAATGATTGCCTTCTTCTAGTTTTGTTTCGCTATTTACACGAATCCATACAAAATGACAGAGAATTCTCAGATTGGTACTTACTTCCAAGGGCACTAAGAATTTAGAATAATCACAAATATAATGCATTTCCTTTTAATCTCCAATACTTTGTCGCGCTTCCACCTTGAACACATTTAAGAAATGTGAATGTATGTACTATAGTGTTCTACAGAGGTATTTCATGAGTGAAATAGTTGTCTCGGGAGGTTGCGGTGTGAATTCAAGGGAAACCGAAAACTGAAGACAAGGTATGGGACATAAATGGAATGCAGTGAAAAAATAAGATTGCTTTTCTTTATAAGATGTCTGCACATGCATGCTTTTTTCTACATGCAGAATTGTACGTGTATTATATAACTTGTCTTCTGTCACCTATTCTGAATTTCCTTTCCATTTAGTTTAGCCAAAACCACCATGTAATTTACTCACCCACTGCTTCATAATTTCAGTGACCAATGATGCAAGAAGCTTACTTCTCTCGAAGAATGGCCACTGCGTCACATCTACGAGATTGTAATACCATTGAATATACTTCTGATTGTTGAACATCTTGGAGCGACGTTTCCCTTTGTTTATTGGTACACAAATGCACCTGCTGGCCCCACATGTAGACATTTTTCTGAGTTTTCGCTAGAAACTATTGAAGCTAAAACATTAGCGTTTCTCCTTGGAAATATGCAGATACCATCTAAGATTGCAAGGCCACCGGGGCAGTACACCTTGTGTAATGGCCCGTAGAAGCATTTTTATTGAGTTGCTGTAAAGCAGTCTTTTATTGTTCTTTAATTTCTTCAGGCGCATAATGCAAACACTGTATTGCTCAGACTGTTTCTCTAAACACACCCACACTGTTTTCCTTTTGGCAGTGAATATCGTCGGCTTTCTCTGGGAAATAACACTTCCCCAGGAGGGATATGTAAATCTCCCGCCGCACGCATAGAATCTCAGTATATCTAAACACCATTGCACTGATTGAGAGGCAATTATCACAGTCTGATAGATGAAACCCTCAACTTTCATATATTTCAAAAAGTTTCAGTAAAGTATTCGGTGCGCGTAGAGTTTCTTTGGCTGTACTGCACTTAGACTTTGTCACTGTCGGATTAATAGAAGCAAATAATCCGGAGACTTAATAGGAAGAGCCCGGCCATGGACCTGACTGGCCTATGCGAACGTACGTAGGAACCACGCCAATCAAAAAATATCAACCAACTCGTGCATTTCTCGTAAATCTTAGCAAAGACATGCATTGTGCAAAATAACAGATTAACTGACTCCTCAACATGTAGAAAACAAATGTTTATTTACTGTTTCAACTTTCTTCAACAATTGCAGTAGCTTCAGTGTATCATGATAAGCAGTTTAACATGTAAAGGTTTAAGGCATGGTGTTTTTAGGTATGGATAGTTAGGACTAGGTAATATATATGTATATTCCCTAGTGGCGGTAGCCACTGGGTAGTTATAGTTAGGACCTAGGGCCAGATGTATGAAAGCATTTTGCATTTGCAAACGGTGTGAATGTCCGCTTGCGAATGCAAAATGCCATTTCAGAATGTATGAAAGACATTCTGAACGCAATGTTAAGGAATCGCTAGAATATCGATTTCTTAAAATTGCGACCCTGTTTAGAGAGTCGCAAATTGCGACTCTCTAAATAAGAAATCTCAAATAAGGAATCCTTATTTGCGATTCTTTAGCACATGTATGAAGCAATTCCTAAATGCGATTTGGGTATTTAGGAATCGCTATTTACCACCAAGTTGAACTTGGTAGTAACCATGTGCAAATTTTAAAAATGCATTTAAAATGCCCTTTTGGCATGTGTGCACCTTACATGGTGAAAAAAATAATTTTGGGGTGCAGCAGAGGGGGCCTTAGGCCCCCAGCACCCTGGGATTTTGCATTTCCAAAATTGAGATTTCTAGTTAAGAAATCGCAATTTTGGGAATGCAAAAAATTAGCAGATATGGGCCAACTGCACCATAGATGCAAATGGGGCCGGTATCGCAATTTGCGATTCGGTAATAGCATTTGCGATTGTTAAGAAATCGCTATTACCGAATCGCATATGTGATACATGGCATTTTGCAAGTCGGAAATAGCGATTTCTTAAAAATCGCTATTTCCGAATCGCAAAAGGCCTTCATGATACATCTGGCCCCTAGTTTCTATGGAGAAAGTTTTTTTTGTTTTGCTAATAACTTTGGTTCTGTTTGATGAATCTTCACTTTCACACTCATGTCAGCTGCTGTCTGAAATCTTTCAGGGTGATCCATCAAGCAGGGGCTGAGAAAAAGGGCGTGGGTCTCAAAACGCGTTTTCCCCATTAATTTTTCCATAGGGAATTTGATCAGCGATATTGCCGAAACCACTGGATGGAATTACACCAAATTTGGCATAAATGTAGCTCTTGGTCCAGAAAGAACCCTTTTTGTTATTTGGTGTAAATCTGTTCAGTAGTTTTCTAGTTATAAAATGAAAAACAAATTTGTATATATAGGAACGCAAATCCTCCTTGGATCCTCTGCGGATTCAGAGGAAAAGCAAGGCCCTGATTGGCTGGACACAACATGACAGAAAAGTTGCGGCTGCCATTTTGTTTCTCGCATTGCTTGGGCACTCTCGCTCCCACTCACAGACCCACTCAGACACTGACACATCCACTTACTAACACACTCAAACACTGTTCCACCCACTCACAGACCCACTCAGACCCACACACCCATTCACAGACCCACACAGATACTGATACATCCACTCATTCACCCACTCAGACATTGATGCACTCAAACACAGACCCATTCAGACCCTCACACATCCACTCACAACTCCACTCAGGCCATCATGCACCCACTCACAGACCCATTGAGGCCCTCATGCACCCACTCACACACTGATGCACCCACTCACAGACCAAGTGAGATACTGATGCACCCACACACAGACCCCCTGAGACACTCATACACCCACTCAACGACCACTCAGAGCCTCAGGAACCACTCACAGATTCATTCAGACACTGACGCACCCACTCACCGACCCACTTGGATCCTCACGCACCCACTCCAATCCTCACACACCCAGTCACAGACCCACTCAGACACTCATGCTCCCACTCAGACACTGACAGACCCACTCATTGACTCACTCAGACAGTGACACATCCACTCACAGATCCACTCAGACTCACGCACCCACTCACTGACCCACTCAGACCCACTTAGACCCTCATGCACCCACTCTCAGACCCACACAGACCCAGACACAACCACTCACAGACCCACTCAGCCACTGAGGCACCCACTCATAGACCCACTCAGACACTGACACATTCACTCACAGACCCACTCAGACACTGATGCACCCACTTACAGACCCAAATCAGATCCTCAAGCACCCACTCACAAATCCTCTCAGACCCTCATGAACCCACTCACAGACCCATTGAGATCCTCATGCACCCACTCACAGACCCACTTAGACGCTGATGCACCCACTCACAGACCCAGTGAGACACTGATGTACCCACACACAGTCCCACTGAGACACTCATACATCCACTCACAGACCACTCAGAGCCTCATGCACCCACTCACAGACCCACACAGACACTGATGAAACCACTGACACTGATGCACGCATTCGCACACCGAGACAGAGATTCCCACAGTCACTCCCACCCCAGATACACCCTCTTACACCTATTCTCACAAATAGAGAGATAGGCTGCGGCCAACTCCCTTCGCCTTGCATGCAAGTGGTTGGATTAACGTTTAGTAATGAAAATTGCTATACGTTAAAAAAAACCATAGAACTTCACTGATAAAAACAAAGGTTACAGACACGTTAAAGTTAAGAAACAGAATAAAAAAAACATAGAAATTCACTGAAAAAAACAAAGGTTACAGCTACGTTATAGTTAGGAAACAGAATTTAAAAAATATTAGAAATTCACTGAAAAAAGCAAAGGTTACAGGGACGATGTAGTTAGGTCCTGAATTTATTTCCACAAAGTCAGAGAAATTTGGCAGTTATAGTTACCTGAGCTAACTCCCCTGTAATGCACTGCTTATGACATCACATATCACATCACTCATGACATATTCAGTGACATCACTGATGACATCACGGATGACATCTCAAATGACATCACTGATCTGTACTCAGGTAGACTCACTGACTTTGCCAAACAATCACAGCACAATATAAAAAGTGACCCATTTATCATCTTTCTCCAAAAATCACCATTATTTTTTAAAATGTTTAAAAACATATAATAAATACATGTAACATGTCTCGAAGTATTTCTTTTAACATTTTGGAGGCCCAGGAAAATGAAATCATAAAGTCAACCAAAAGAGGGTATTGCACTTCAGCTGGAGAACATAGAGATCCAGCTAAAAGTGCTTTAAAAATGTGGTAAGCTCAACCCGTGGTCATGCTTTTAATGACCCAAGGAAAAAGGGCCCCATTTACATGTTGGCGGTAATGGTCCAGTCGTCAACTTTTCAACTGGAAACCCTCCTGCCACCGTGATGGTTTGCCAGCCGTATTTAGATGTCAACAGGAGCATAGGTGAAAGACCGCCGACGTCCCCTGGCACCGCAAAGATTCTTCACCTGCATCATCTGCAGCATAGGCAAAAGCGCCTGGCAACAGGATGACAGCCCCCTTTTACCACCGAGCTAAGCACGGTGTGCATTCCTACCAACACAACTGTTGCAGCTAAACCTCCACACCTGTGTTGGTGGATTGGGAGATATTTAAGTATGAAACTCATCTTTCTAACGCTTTCCACAATCAATCAATCAAGTATTTGTAGAGCGCACTACCACCCAGGGTCTCAAGGCGCTGGGGGGAGGGAGGGGAGCTGCTACTGCTCGAATAGCCAGGTTTTGAGCCGCTTCCTGAAGGTCAGCAGGTCTTCGGTCTGATGTAGGGGCAGAGGAAGGGTGTTCCAGGTCTTGGCGGCGAGGTGGGAGAAGGATCTGCCTCCAGTTGTGGCTCTTCGGATGCGGGGGACGGTGGCGAGAGCGAGGTCGGCGGAGCGGAGTTGGCAGGATGGGGTGTAGAAGGTGATTCGTCTGTTGAGGTAGGCTGGACTGGTGTTGTGGAGCGCCTTGTGTGCATGGGTGAGGAGTTTGAAGGTTATCCTTTTGCTGATGGGGAGCCAGTGTAGGTCTCTCAGGAGGGGGGTGATGTGGCTGTGGCGGTGGGCATCGAGAATCAGGCGTGCAGAGGCATTTTGTATGTGTTGCAGTCTTTTGAGGAGTTTGGCCGGGGCTCCTGCGTAGAGGGCGTTTCCGTAGTCAAGTCTGCTGCTGACGAGGGCTTGGGTGACAGTTTTTCTTGTATCTTGCGGAGCATACAGAGGGTGTTGAAGCAGGATGAGGAGACAGCGCTGATTTGCTTGGACATGCAGAGTGTTGAGTCGAGGATGACGCCCAGGTTGCGTGCGTGGTCGGTGGGTGTTGGGGCTGCTCCCAGAGAGGTCGGCCACCAGGAGTCGTCCCAGGCTGTGGGGTTGGCGCCGAGGATGAGGACCTCCGTCTTGTCTGAGTTCAACTTCAGTCTGCTGTTTCTTATCCATTCTGCGATGGCCTTCATTCCTTCGTGGAGGTTGGATTTGGCGGTGAGGGGGTCCTTGGTGAGAGAAAGGATCAGTTGGGTGTTGTCAGCATAGGAGATGATGTTGAGGTTGTGTAGCCGGGCGACGTGGGTGAGAGGGGCGATGTAGATGTTGAATAGTGTAGGGCTGAGGGATGATCCTTGGGGAACGCCGCAGATGATCTCGGATGCTTCGGAGCAGAAAGGGGGGAGGCGGACGCTCTGGGTCCTGCCGGAGAGGAAGGAGGTGGTCCACTCCAGAGCTCTGTCCCGGATCCCTGCGTTGTGGAGGCGTGTGCGTAGGGATCCGGGACAGAGGAGTGTGCGTGTGCGATTGCAGACGGTATCGAAGGTGGCCGAGAGGTCCAGGAGGATGAGGGCCGCGGTTTCGCTGTTGTCAAGCAGGACCCTGATGTCGTCAGTGGCTGCGATAAGGGCGGTTTCGGCACTGTGGTTTCTGCAGAACCCTGACTGCTAAGAGTCCAGGATGTTGTTTTCTTCGAGGAAGTGGGTCAGTTGTCTGTTGACGATCTTCTCGATGACCTTGGCCGGGAATGGGAGTAGGGAGATGGGACGGAAATTCTTGAGGTCTCTCGGGTCCGCCATGGGTTTCTTGAGTAGGGGTTTGATTTCAGCATGCTTCCAGCTCTCGGGGTAGGTCCCGGTCGCAAAGGAGATGTTGATGATTTTGCGGAGGTGGGGTGCGATGGTGGCGCTTGCTTTGTTAAAGATGTGGTGCGGGCATGCATCTGATGGAGATCCAGAGTGGATAGTGCTCATGGTTTTGATTGTGTCGTCGTCGTTTACTTTGGCCCAGGCGAGCAGGGGGTCGTGGTGGAAGGTGGGTGGAGAGTCAGCGGAGTTGGTGAGTGGAGGGGAGGTCTGGCTGTAGAAGCTGTCATGGATGTTTGTGATCTTGTGGTGGAAGAAGGTGGCGAGGGAGTTGCAGAGGTCTTGCAATGGCAGGATGTCGTTTGTGCTGGAGCTGGGGTTGGCGAGTTCCTTCACGATGTTGAAGAGCTCCTTGCTGTTGTGTGCGTTGTTGTCCAGGCGGTCTTTGAAGGAGGTTTTCTTGGCAGATCTGATGAGGTGATGGTGATTGCGGATAGCATTCTTGAGGGCGGCATGGTTGTCCGGTGTCTGTTTGTGGAGCCACTTTCTTTCCAGTTTTCGGCAGGTTTGCTTGGAGGCTTGAAGGTCCGAGGTGACCCAGCTTACTCTCTTGTTGGCATCTCTGTTGGTCGGCTTCTTGAGTGGGGTGAGGGTGTTGGTGCAGTCATCGATCCAGCGCCAGAGGCTGTGGGCTGCGAGGTCAGGATTGATGGGTTCGGTGGGAGGTTCTCGGGCGAGGTTGGTGTTCAGCTGGTCTTGGCTGACTTTGCTCCAGTTGCAGTGGGGGAGCTGTTGGGTACAGTGGTGTGTGGTGGGTTTCTGAAAGGTGAAGTGGATGTAGCGATGGTCGGTCCATGGGAGTTTGGTGGTGTGGCTGAAGGTGACGTGGGGGCTAGCGGAGAAGACGGGGTCCAGCGTGTGGCTGGCAGAGTGTGTTGGAGTGGTGACGAGTTGTCTGAGTGCGTGGGTGGCGAGGTTGTCAATTAGGGTGGTGGTGTTGGGGTCGTTGTTATTCTCCAGTTGAAAGTTCAGGTCTCCGAGGAGGATGTAGTCTGCGGAGGCTAGGGCGTGCCTGCTGACGAGGTCAGCGATGGAGTAGCAGAACTGAGGTTGTGGTCCGGGGGTTTGTAGACGAGAGTGCCTCTGAGGGTGGTGTTGGGGTAGGTGTGGATCTGGAAGTGCAGATGTTCGGCGGTGCTGAGGGGGTCGTCGGTACCGGTCGTGACCCTGATGGTGTTCTTGTGGACGATGGCTATTCCGCCTCCGACTCCATTGGTGCGATCCCTGCGGGTGATCTTGCAGCCATCCGGAATGGCTATGGCGATGTCTGGGGCAGAGGAGGCGTTTATCCAAGTCTCCGTCAGGAAGGCGACGTCTGGGTTGGAGGTGTCGAGCAGGTCCCAGAGTTCAACGGCGTGTTTGCGTGCAGAGCGGGTGTTCAGTAGGATGCATCGAAGGTAGTTGCGGTCTGGCTTGGCAGGAGGTTTGGCGATTTGGAGGCTGGTGAGGCTGCAGTTCCGGCAGGTGAGGGTTCCTGGGTGTTGAATGCGTGGAGGGTGCTGGTGGTGTAGAGTCGTTGGTTTGCTGTGGCGGTCTTGGGGACCAGGGGTCCTGGCGCTGGGTGCGGTCTGGACGCGGACGGGCGCAGACGGGCTTGCCTTAGGCGCACCTTTGGCACGCCAGCGGTGCGGCCGCACATCGGCTGCCACACAAGGGGAGGTGGGAGACAGGTGCGGCAGGGGGGACTGAGCGGGGCAGCGAATGGGGTGGGAGGGGGTGGGGCCGCAGGGACGCAGTGGCAGGAAAAGGCAAAAATGATGTGGAGGGAGGGGGCGGGGCCGCAGGGGTGCAGTGGCGGGAAAAGGCAAAAAATGATGTGGAGGGAGGGGGGTGGGGCCGCAGGGCCGCAGGGGTGGGAAAAGGCAAAAAACGATGTGGAGGGACGGGGGCGGGGCCGCAGGGACGCAGCGGCGGGGAACACCAGGCAGGACCAAACGGATAAGGAGCAGCGGAGAAAACCAGCACGCAGTGCCGGGGAGCGACCTGCCTGAAGCAGGGTCAAGGGTCGCTCTCCTCACCGCGCATCGGCTGCCATATAAGGGGAGGTGGGTGGGAGGGGCAGCAGGGGGGATGGAGCTGGGCAGCGAATGGGTTGGGAGGGGGCGGGGCCGCAGGAACACAGCGGCGGGAAAAGGCAAAAACAATGTGGAGGGAGGGGTCAGGGCCACAGGGGGGCAGCGGCGGGAAAAGGAAAAAACGATGTGGAGGGAGGAGGCGGGCCGCAGGGACGCAGCGGCGGGGAACACCAAGGCGGGAAACACCAGGCAGGACAAAACGGATAAGGAGCAGCGGAGGAAACCGGCACGCGGTGGGTGGGAGCGACCTGCCTGAAGCAGGTATCCACATATCCTGCCGCCATTATTCCTCTGCTACCAGTCCTCCTCTTGCTCCTGGGTCAGGTCCAAAATAGAAATCAACCCATTGTCGCCAGCACAGAAGGTAAGTCACAGGCATTCCTGTTACTCTCGGAGTTGTAACATCACAGTAATACTGGACTGTGCATGGCTAAATAATGTGCACAAACACCACCATAATTCTGTGCAATGCTTAAGTGTATAATGTTTTAGTCAGAAAATGTCTCGGAACAGACCTCCAGATAGAAGAATAGCAATCTGGGATGGACTGCCTTCATGGCAATGCAAATCTTCACAAAAAGTCTCAACAATCATAAATATAAATGTGTCCACACAGGTGTGTGCAATAATGTACCCAAAATATCAAAAGTATCAACTGAAACAGTATACTCAATCTGAAACAAACAAACTACACTACTTCATGCTACAGGTGAGTGTACACAGAATATACTACAATTATTACAGGTGAACTGCAAACATGGCAGAGGTATGGAGGTCACATGCCCACTTGGTGTGTGAAATATATCACAAACGTAAGATCCCATTTAACTGTAAAGTGCCAGGTTCCCTGTGTAATGCAATGTGCATATTAATGACACATCAACATTTGACTCTTTTAAACCCTTGCCCAATATATATAAATACCTAGGCATGTATGTGTGTGTATATATATATATATATAATAATGTCACTCTCATTTAAGACCTATTGTTCCTCTGTGTCTCCCTTTCTTTTTCTTATTTGCCTCTCCTTCCACACCCCTCACTTTGTCTAACTTTACATAAGTGATCAAACACTCTAGCACCTCTGTTTTGGGCACAATAAGATCTCTTACCCCACAACAGCAAGGAATGTAATCTTTAGCTATTAAAACTGCTAGGGAAAAGAGATGCTGTGAAAAGTTGACGATCTCCCATGTTTGAGAACATCTCGTTCCAGTTTCATCTATTGCATGTTGTGCAGTATGGATTCAGTGTCAAGTGCATAAAGCCCAATCAGGCAAATATTTGTTGAGTGTTAAGAGCCCACCTCTAGCATTTTGTGTTTCAGTCTGGTGATCAGACCACTTTTCTGTTTTTGTAGTACTCCTCTGGAGTGGTGATTCAAGGTATGGGTATACAAATTGAGTTTGTAGCACTTCCTAGAGGTCCTCTAGCTTGTGTCTTGTCTGTGGGTCATCTGAAGTCCTGTTTCAAGGGTCTGCAATGGTGCCTGAAGTGACAAATGGACGGTCAGTGAATATAAATGATTTGGAACGGTTTGTGTATGGTGAAAGAATGTTAAATAGTTGGATGTTTAATGTTGGGTGGTGTGTAGGTAGATTGTGCGCAGCCAACTGGAATAGATCATGGGCCATTAGTGAGATAGCCATGCCCTCAGAGTGACCAGATGTTGCTAACTTGTTTGGTTAGTCCCTTTTGTATTACATCTGTCCAGAAGTCCTGAAATGTTTCATTATTTGAAATACATTGCGGTTTTGCAAGGTCAGATGAGCACAAACATGATGTGTAAAGTGTTGCTCATCCTCACTCCTCTATTTTCTGAACTAAGAGCCACTGAAGTGTTTTTAACTTGCAGGTTATACAGGGGAGCTGGGGTGTGCCTTGAGGCCCAGGACTAAAGGGGCTGCTGTGTTGGTAGGATCTGGGCTTTATGGAACAGGTGTTATGACAATCACCCTAACAGCATACAATAATCCATCCTTGTGAAAATTAATGTCTTGATAAGATCCTACCTTGCCAATGTCAGAATGAAAGGAATGATGTTTTATGACACATAAAATGCAGAAACCTGTGGAACATAGCTTGGTAACAGGGTGGGAAAAGGTTAACTGTGAATCAACAACCACCCCCAAATTACATTCAGAGTGTGAGAATGACCAGTTCTTTTTCTGATTCAAACTTATTTAAATTTTAAACAAGGGAGTTTCTGCTCATCTATTTGGCAATGCCAAGGAAAGAATTCTTAAAATTGAGTACAGTTACTTCAGAGTTTTCTTGTAGCTTGACGATATACTGTATATGATCAGCATAAGTATGTACGAAAATTCAAGAAAAGTCTGAGAGATTAGCCAGAGCAGCCATGTACAGGTTAAAGAGTTTGGGGCTTAGCATGGAGACATGGGGATCATTAAACAGTATGGGCTTAGGTAAGGATCTCTAATAGTCCAGGATCACCAATTGGGTCCGGCTCTGTAAAAAGGATGTAAATCAGGCCACGACTGTACCCGAGATTCTGGCTTCCTCAAGTTTTGAAGTAAGAAGGAATGGAAGATAGTATCAAGGCTGCAGACAGATCTAGTAAAATCATTGCCACCACTCCATTTCCATCCAAGGTGTGTCTGGTATCTTCAGTAGCTTTGGCACGGACTGTCCTTTGTGAAGCCCCGATTGATCTTTGTGCTTGTAGAATTTCAGGTGGCTAATGAGGTAGTTATGGATCTCCATCTGAGACATTTGGCAAACAGGCAGAAGTGAGATTGGCCGATAGTTAAGATTTCAGGGTCTAAAGAAGAATTCTTTAAAAGAGGTGGAACAATTGCTGTCTTACATTTGTCAGGTACTGTACCAGAGAGTAACAAATAATTGCAATTTTGCATAAGACATGACAGGATGGTAGAGCTAGCTGACTTTCTTAAGTTTTTGAAGTGGACAAGCTTTCATAAAGGAGAAGAAGACAATTTTGTTAATCGTTTTTGATGATTCTGATTCAGCAATGTGGTTAACAGTGTCTCAAAGAGGCTCATATGCTGGGGTGGGGAGGGGTTTTAACCCCAACAGGCTCTGCCTCTAGAGCCTGAGGGATGTTCTTCTCCATGTCAAGGCTTTTCTGTGGGAAAAGGAAGATAAACTGTTGCATAAAAACTGTGATAGTAGGCAGAGTAGTGAGTGGGAAACACTGCTAAAACGTTTTAAAATGTGTCATGGGTTTTTGTGGATTCCAAAACCTGTTTTTGAAAGAACTCTGCCTTTGAGTTCTTGATATATTTAGATTAAGGATATAAATGGGCAGGGTGTATGTCTTTCACATGTGCTTCTCAGCCTTTCCACCATAATATTTTGAGTTTTTTTCAAAGTCTTTTTTTGTGTTGTCAGTTCTTCTGTGTACCAGAAGGCTGAGGGTTTAGCTCTTCCGGGACTGAATGTTTTTATTGACATCTTGGTCCACTGAGGATGACCTCTATTTCTCTATGGCATGAGAGCTGTGTGTGTGATTGCCCTTAACCATTTGGGCAATGATGTGGGGACACTGATATATTGAGCTTTTGACTGACACTGACATTGGCAGTCACACATCAACTTTGACATCTGAAGATGAGAATACAGAAGCACAGTGTCACTGCAAATGGCAGTGAAAAATACACAAAGCCACTGACACTGGAACATGAGGACGAAGAGACATTAATGCATGAACACAAAGACTAGGCCTGTGAAATAAACTGAAAGACTATGACAGCTTGGACCAGGGGCATAGGAACAAACACATCTATTGTCCCAACTAAACAACATTGTCCTTTAACAGCCCTTAGGCCAGAACCCCTTTTGGAGAGCCACGGGTCACACAAGGGCTTCTGGGCTCAACAGTGGAGGTTGAGGCCTTTAAATCTTGATGTCCAGTGTCGATACAGGTAAGTGAACATGACTCATAGCTCAAAATGCAAACAATGCAAATAATAAATTAATGCCCAGCTGAATACTTGCTCTTGTAAGAAAAAGTAGTATTTTATTTTTAACTCTACACATGCAAAGACGTGTGACATTCATATGTAACAACACAGCCACCTTGAGGTCAGAGATCTAATGGTTGTCAGGCGAATCCCTCTCATTCTCCTTCATGTAATGTGTTCAGGGGTATTCCCCATTCGCTGATGGCTGCATCAGGGAATGCAAAGTATTAGGCCATACTCAAGAGTCTCTTTTGACATTTCAGGATTTCAATCAAAAGTGTCTATGGTGCCACAGCACTTTTAGCAGTTAATTCCCTTGTGCCTCCAACGGCCCTAATTTAAGTCTTACCAGCGCCTGCAGCATGGAAGGGTTCAGCGCTACAGTGGGTGCCCTCATGCAGACACTCACGAGTTCTGATCCTGCTTGCAGCATTGGGTGGGTGCAGTCTCACTCTCCGGAGCCGAGCAGCTGCTCTCCCTAGCAATGTTAGCAGCTTCCCTGCAAGCAGCAATGCAATAAGTCAAGTTCTCCCCTACAAGGTTATTCAGCTCCCCACTGAAGTCACAATAGAGTGCGTTGTCCTCCTCAGCATTCTCCTGGTCCATGGAGGTCAGTCAAGGTAGATCTTCTGGTACAGCTATTTCTGCTGGTCGCAGCCTCACTTCAGTCCCGGGCGACGCTCAGAAGCCTTTGATGATTTTCACCTACAGTCTCCCTCGACATGCAGGGTTACTATGGTACCTTCTGGATGCAATATAGACTTCTCAGGTGCTATCACCTGCACCAGGGCTGCCCCTCCTGACGCGAGGTCACCTCTCAATCATTCATGTGCCCAGGCATGCTGGTTACACAACTTCTTCCCCGGTGCACTGTCTGGCATACAGGGCACAGCAACAAAGCTGTGTGGGCTCAGCATTATCAACACAGTGCTTGATACTCTGCACAGTCTACAGTGGCCTTCTACTGGCATATAGAGGCCATGAAAGCAGTCTTGCACACAGGCCCTGAACCGATCGGTGCACAGCCAAATCCTTACACCTTGCGCAGGGAGTCTTCCTGGTTGGACTCCCCACTACACCTCACTCCCTCCAATGCTCTACTCTTCTTCACAGAGCACATTGGTCTTGGAATGGAGGCCGGTGCGGGTGCTCCAGGCTCCGGGGGAGGTGGTCTTGGTTTCCCATGGTGGTGTCTCCTCACCCAGCAGGGAAACTTGTGGGCCTTGGTTCCCAGTCCTTTGCAAAGCCTTGCAGAGCTCCCCCTTCTCACATAGCCTGTCTGGCTGCTTGGCAGATGAAAAATGTTTGGGGATTCAACCGCCCCTTTTTATAGTCCTTTTTCAGACACCAAATGTGATTTAGGGTTTGGACCTTTAAGTTTTATTTTGGGGTTTTGTTTCTTTTGAAGTGGGTACTTCACCTTTTCATCTTTCTTCATGAAAGAGGTCTGCCACAACAGGCATGACTCCAAAGCTTATTGTCCACAACACAATTCATGGGAGTGACCAGAGTTCACAGCAGGATGTCAGTCACAGTAATATGTGCATCAAATGGTTAATTCCCGACCCCCAGCTTTACTCTTATGATTCTCTTATCACCCCCATCTCCCTTACTGAGATGTGTCCAGTGCCTTTCCTTATGATCTATCACTGAATCAAAGAGCTGTCTTTGGAAATGTAAAGGGAGTCTCTTCCTTTTCTCTCCGACGTATCTCCATTCGTCTCACAGGAATGCAGCAATACACAAATCTGTGTGAGGGGATTCCTCTCCTCCTCATGTCTTTACCAGGCAGGCCTCGGCTTCCCAAAATGGAAACCAGGGTCCACCATACAATGCACCACTGCAGACACACTCAGAATCGTTTCATAGCACACTTTTTGGTCAGCACTAATACCTCTATGCATTGCGCCCTCACAGGTCACATGCATTCAGCACATACACTCAATCTGCAAACCCTGTTCAGCACTGCTACTTTTTTATCTTTAACCAGGATGTTATATTTCAGAAACAATCACTTCCAGCACACACACTCACTATGTGCTCGCTTTACAATTCTTTACCCTTCATGTATTGTACTTCATGCAAACACACGTACACCCAACACATGCTGTCCCTGCACATGCACTGCACAACACTACATCTCTCATGTAATGTGTTCCTCTCAGGCATACATACACCCAGGACATGTACTAATCACACATGCACTGCACTGTACTGCTTCATTCTTATACTGTCCCCTTCACAGGAACACATACAACTAATGCAGAGTCACTACTTATGTGCTATGCAGCACTCCACATTTACTTGATCTAGACCAAGGATGAGTTAATCACACAGTAGCAGAACTTTTAAAAAAGATGATTAAGCCTGAAGGTCTCACTTCAGTGACGCAGGGAAAAAAGTTCCTGTTCACTGCTACTGATTTCAATAAGATATGCTGCTACCACAGCGCTCGTGCTGCTTAACTCTTGTTGAAGGCGGTAGCCTTCCATCATTATGAGGGTAGCACTTTGGGTACCCTTCCCAGTCCAAAAAGAGCAATCCGTGAGGCAGGCCTATGTAATGGCACACCAGCATGATCCGTGTTCACCTATGACAAAAGAACTGGAGCAGGGATTCAGACAGTACAGTTGGGCACTCAGCGCATTGGTACATGTCTTTTACCGTGCAGAGGATTTTTCTGTCCCAACACCTTAGCACCAAGAAGGCATAACAATATCAAATGCTGTTCATCAGCAGTACTTCCTAAGTTTTATTCTGGTGACTCTAAAGCAGCATATCATCATCCAAACAAAATAATTCTCTCCCATGACAAAGTGAACCAGAAGTTTGTCTCAACCAATGTACATTTCCAGAATACATCTTTAAAGTTTGCAGTGCTGCTAGGATGTCAAATGTTTTCTGATGTCACAGTAAAGAAAGAGCGGTTTCAATAAGGCTTACTGCATTTAAAGGCAAAGACAGGCTCTTCCTTTTTTATTGTTTAAGCCTTCATCATCATTAAAATTGCACTGCCTGCCACCTGCCCAGTCAATGGAGAAGCACTCAGCAGGCAGCCAGAGAAAGAAAGAGACCACAACAGAGTGAGGATCAGCCCTCAAACTTCATAACTGCCATGTCCGGCTAATTCTTTAGAATCCAAGCAGTGCATAACCTGTAAAGATATTAGTGTAGGGGATGAAGGCGTTTCTTAGGAGGCCATCAAAGCATTTTCCTGAATATCCTCCTGCCAAATACCAAGGCTGCCTAATTTAGATTCCACCTCATCACTCTCTCTTCTACCACAGCACATTTATTGTATTTTTGTTCTACTCTTACAGGTTATTTTTCACCATGCTACACCTTTCTGTCAATGTTTCCCTGTACTTCTGATCCACCTTTAGTGTCTCTTTGTATTTTTTTATTATGGGTCAAAGACTGATGGTGAATACAAAGGGCCTGGTTTTGAACTTGGCGGACGGGTTACTCCATCATAACAGTGATGGACATCTTGTCCACCAACATCTAAATATCATTATATCCAATGGGATTTAGATTACAGCAGACAGGATATCCGTCCCCGTTGTGACAGAGTAACCCATTTGCTAAGTTCTAAATCAGGCCCTAAGTCGAGGGCCTAAAAAAATAGTGCAGTGCCCACCACTTCGAATCACCTCACAAATAAAGTCCAATGATGTGGAATGATGGATGAGCAGCTGCCTGGCTACTTTTAGCTCCTTTAGACTAATGGGAGTAAGCACATTGCCACACTTGCTTGCTGAGCTGTACTCATGTTCCCCTACTACCTATGCTTACCTTAGCTTTCTGTTGTGCTCACTGTTTCATTGAGGTCTCTCTGTAGAAGCTAGTGGCAGTTAGCGGAGTGCTGACTGACAGTGGGATCACGTTGTATATACATTGTGTCTGTCTACTGCCACGTAGGACGATGTGTTTAGAACTGCCTTAAAAACTATTTCAGTTATTATCAGTGATTGGTTATAAAATGTGCTTGCAAAGTTATTGTATGGGTACCCAAACCTCTGTCTACCCCAAGTCCCCTTTTATGATATACTTTTCTTCTGGGGCTAGGCCCCCCAAAACATCTATTCCTAGCTACGGGCGTGATAGGACTATGATTTTTCATAGCGAATGAGCTAATGGTCCTCGGGAAATAGGTCTTAAAATGCCTGTTTTGCATATTATTCACAAGGGGCTGAAGTGCACAATAACTTATCAAACGCCTGCATGAATTTCACAAAACTTGCTGCCAGAACTGGGTAACATGATGTAACGTGCTCAGAATACAGCTCGTTCACTGCACTCTTCTCCTGAAGTGGCTGAACCCCACCACCTACTGTATAGTTGCCTAAAGTCAAGAGTCATAACGCAGACCTTTGCTGCACCTGTGTTGTGGGGAGTCCCACCTCTAAGGGAGCACCCAATTAGTATAAATCCTATTGATATCTGGAAGATATGGGAGCCTCAGGCATCCCTCGTGTCATTATGAAGAGGGACCTATTACTTTTTGTAACGCTACTGCCTAAAGCAGTCAACAGCCATGTGAGAACCCACCTCAGCAATGGCGTTCTGAATCACAAACATCTGACATCATTCTGTGGATATGACAGAACACCGCTGGCCATGAACAAGTCTTTGTCACTTCACCATGAATTCCCACCAAGGTCAGGTGAAGGAGCATCCTGAAGCACCCACAAGATTGCAAGTTAAAACTTTATAACCCACCCCCCAAATAAAGAAAGAAATGAGTAGTCAATAGCATTCCATTCCATGTGGCACAATAGAAATTATAAGAACACCATGCAGAAATGTGTGTGTATAGTGTTGTTCCAGAGCTACATGCGTTTATCTCAGTGAGACCAATGAACACACCTCTGCCTTAACAAGCCTTTACTTTTCTTTGCTTACCCTGTGAGTTGGTTTGCAGAGATACAAGCTGCAAGGCCCAGTCTGTCGACCCAATGGCTTACTCCGAGTTGGCCATATTTTTGGCTCTTTCTTTTATTCTACAACAGAGATGCGCCCCAAAATAACCCTGGGAATGAGAAGCAAACAGAAGTCGACTTCGCAATTTTCATAAGTGGGTGAATATTATTGGTATGCTAAATTAGTGTAATTTGCGCTAGCGTCTTACGTGAAATTGCAGTGACATTTTTGGAAATTTAAGCCTAATTATTCAAAATGCAAAATCTACATTTAATGCTGTATTTTAACAAAAAATGCGTTTTTGTGACCATTCTGAACGCAAGGGCACAGTTCGTTCTTCAAAAAATCACAAAAATAAGCAATTGCAAATAGCAGCCACTTATATTATGGTCATTCATGTTGTTCTGCTCCTGCACTACATTTTTTGCAATAAATGGCACATAATTACCCAACCTGGCGTACTAGCATCTTTCCGCCTAACAAGCGTAACACAAAATTGCTGAAATTATGCGAGATTACATGGGCAAAACGGACATTTTTCTGGGCCTAGCTACCAAACATTAATGTTGCAGCAAGAGAACCAAAATAAAGCAAGTTAGGTCATGAGTCGTTTTAAGAGTAGAAAAAGGGCCTTATTTAGAGTTTGACAGATACATAGGTGTAGTTCGTAAATTACTCCACCTCTTCAATTCAGGCAGCTGTAGTCAACTATCACTGAATTTAGAGTTTTAAGTTACTAGTAACAAGGTTTCACTCACAGGTGGATCTCGCTGCGATTATGGAGGAGTGCTCCCTAGGAGAAAATATGGGGAAAATTAATACAGTTGCTTACATTTAAAAAGTTCAAATAGAAATATAAAATAATTAATTTCAATCTAGAACGCATAAGGTGTTACAGCACGCTACCTCTGCAAAACAAATGGTTAATCGTTTTTTAAATTTTTTTAAAATTACATATTTGACAAAAAAAACACCATTAGCATTTACATTTTTAGTTCATATTTAGAGAAGTTTTAAAATTATGCTTTAATTAATGCGGAGTATATTCTACTTTTCATTCAAAGTTTCTAAATTTAATTGAATGTTTTAATAAATTCACCATTACATTTTAAAATAATTTAATATTGTAATTTGTTTAAAACACACACACACAAACGTCAAACATTACCTAGTGCTGGAGCAGTAGACAAAAAAGATAATACCCTAAGCATTGAAAAATGCTGATAGAGCGAGTATCATAATATAATCCTTCTTCGAGAACTAATGATCCTGTAATTTTCCTATGTGAGAAGAGTGTTATTACATTTTACGTTCCTGAATGCAGACAAATCATACCAGTTTCTGAATTCATGACAGACACTCATTTACAGTCATAATTGTTTGCCCATTCAGTTATACAGATATCACAAAACGAATGGTTCCATATGACTAGACAATTCAGTGGACATCTTGAACACAGCAGTAAGCATTATAAATTCATGCATTCTCCACAGTAACATTATAACCCACATTGGCCATGGTCTAATTTTACCGATAAAATATAAAAAGCATTCTGTTTTTCCCAAAAAGACAATCTTCCTGTGTTCCTGTGAACAAATTATCTATCTATCTATCTATCTATCTATCTATCTATCTATCTATCTATCTATCTATCTATCTGTTACTCATCTATCTAACAATGCATCGTTATGAAAAGGGAGCAATTGTATGCAGGAAAGTTACTTAAAGATGAAGGAGTTATGATGCCTTTTTTTTAGAATAACAAAGAAAAATCTCCAAAATTACGCTGCAGACAGTGGACTTCACAGACTGCAAATACCCCTCAGGATGCAAATAGGACCCAAGTGGGTTAATGCAGATAGACTCATGATGATACCTCAACGTCTCTGAGTCATTAATTCTCCATTTTTTCTGTGAGTGTCTTGGACTGCTATTGTAATGAATGCAATGATTTCACATGCCATATGTGATGTAGTACACAGCGGTATAAAGAATGCACGGAAAAGGCATGAATTATAGTTAATGTAGTGTGGAGAGTGAGGTGACAACATTGTGCTTGGAGGTGCGCAACAAAGTAATTTGAAGGTGGTGCGTAAATTATAAATTGGAGTTCTGATTATAAATTTAAATTTTTTAATATTTGTGTACTTTAAGTTGGGTTTGTATAGAAAGAATACATAAAGTATATCTACCTACAAATTGTCCTTAATCTTTGTTTTTTTTTCATTGTATATTAATGATTTTTATTTTTGAATAAAAATGTGTTTCAAATAGCAGTGCATAGTGCCATTGTTTGGAGTGTTGTGAAGTGGAGCGTAGTACAGTACAGTAAAGGAGAGTGTTGTAGAGTCTAGTGCCATAGAGTGGAGCATTGTAGAGTGGAATAGGGTTGGAGTTAAGTAGAGTGGAGTGACGTAGCGTGCAGTGGAGTAAAGTGTTATACAGTTGAGTGGTGTGTCATACCATGGAACGGAGTATTGTAGAGCAGAGCAGCGTGTTGTAAAGTATAGTGGCATGTCAAACAGCAGAGCAGAGAGTTATACAGTGGAGTGACATCAACTGAAGTGTCATGAAATGGAGTGCGGAGGAGTGGAATGTCTTTGAGTAGAGTGTCATAGATTGGTATAAAGTGTAACAGAGTGTTGTAGACTCTAGTGGCATGGAGTAGAGTTCAGTGGAGTAGAGTATCATATAGTTCGGTGTTGTTGAGTGTAGTGTTGTGTAGTAGAGTGGTGGAGAGTCTTGTAAAGTGTATTGTTGTACAGTGGAGTATCACTATTTGTGAGAACGCAGGGCATGGTAGAGTGTGAGTTATAGTTGGTGTTGTCTGGTTGGTGAGCTGAAAAGAGTGTATAATGAGGTCTGCTACTTAGCATTAACTTGGTTTGTATAGGAAAAATATGTTTTCCTAAATATAACTCAGCTTTAATCTTTAGTTTTTTCATTGAATTTCAATGTTTTTTAAAATGTTTTAATAAACATGTATTTCAAATCGTAGTGTCCACTGTCACAAGTGGAGAGTTGTTATGTGATGTGTTGTACAGCAGAGCGGAGGAGAGGGTTGTAAAGACTATTGCCACTGAGTGGATCATTGTAGATTGTAATAGGGTGGAGTAACATATTGTACAGTGTAGTAAAGTGCTATATAGTGTAGTGATAAAGTGTCTCTTCTGGTGGAGTCAAGTATCGTAGACCGGAGCAGCAAGTTGTACAGTGAAATGCTATGTCGAACAGTTGAGTAGGGTGTCATACACTGTCATAGAGTGGAGCAGAGTGTTTTAGAGCGGAGGACGGTGAAGTAGAATGTTATAGAGTGGAGTATCGTCAAGTGGAGTATCGTAAAGCACAGTGGAGGAGAGGAGAGTGTCATAGAGTGGAATGCAGTGTCATACAGAGGAGTGGCGTAATATAGAGAGAGGTTGAGTGGTGTGTTGTTGCGTGTCCTATATTGTACCTAGTGGTGAAGAGTGGAGTAGAATATCATAGAGAAAAGTTGAAGGATGTGTCATTCAGTGTCATACAGTGCACACAATGGCATAGAGTAGATGGGCAGAGAATGGAGTAGAATGTCATAGAGTATAATACAGTGGAGTTGCATACAGTGGAGTAGAGACTAGTGGAGCGGTGTACAGCAGAGTATAGTACAGTGGTGTAGCATGGAATAAAGTGCAGTAGGTTGAGTACAGTGGAGTGGAGTACACTGGAATGGGGTAGTGTAGAGTGGAGTAAAGTGTCATAGACTATAGTGGATTGGAGTGCAGTAGAGTGGAGTGGAGTAGCATACAATTGAGAAAAGTGTCATAAATCTGAAAACCATGTTGACCAGTAGAGTGTAGTGGGGTGTTGTACAGTATTAGAAAGTGATATAGACTACAGAAGAGTGGCATACAGGCTAGTCGATCTTTGAAGAGTGAAGTAGTGTACAGTACAGTATAGTGATGTAGGATGTGGTAGAGTAGATAGGCATACAGGGTTGTAGAGTCCAATGGCATAGAGTGGCGTACAGGGGAGTAGTGGAGTAGAGTGGAGTAAACTGGAGTGCAGTGGCATACAAAGAGTTGCATACAGTGTTGTATAGTGGACTAAAGTATCCAACAGTAGAGTGTTGTACAGTGGCATACAGTTTACTACAGTGTTGTACAGTGGAGTGAATGGGTATAGACAGGCGTGAAATATCTAAGAGTGGCATACCGTGCAGTAGAGTGTTGTAAAGTGGAGTTGCTTAGAGTACAGTAGAACGTATAACAGTGGAGTTGAGTAGAGTGGATTGTTGAATAGTAGTGTAGAGTGAGGTAAAGACTCATACAGTGGAGTAGAATTGAATGTAGTGGTGTAACCTAGTGTGGAGTAAAGTACAATGGAGTGTATTGGTGTGTCATAGAGTAAAGTGGCATGAAGTTGAGTGTAATGATGTAGTGTAGGTAGTAATCTGTTATAAATTGGAGTGGGGTCTTGTACAGTAGAGTGGATCACTGTGTTATGTAGAAAAGTGTTGTATAGTGGAATAGAGTGTTGTATATTGAAGTGTACTGGCATAGAGTGGTGTATAGAAGTAGACAGTGGAGTGTACAAGGATAGAGTGCCATAGAATGTCCAAGAGTGTCATGAAGCGTAGTTGACTTTTGTAGAGTGGAATTATATAGAGTGAAGGAGAGTGGCATACAATGGAGCGACGTAGAGTAGAGTGGCATACACTGTAGTGGCGTAGAGTGAATTATCATAAGGTAGTATACAGTGGAGTGGCATACAATATATAATGGAGTGTAGTTGATTGGAGTGGCAAAGAGTGGAATAGCATAGAGTGAGTGGTGTATAATGGAGTGACATAGATTCGATTAGGGTATAGTGGATTACAATAGAGTGGTGTGGCATTGCAATTATGTAGCGTAGAGTCAAGTAAACAGTTATATTTTGGAATGGCATCTCATACATTAGAGCAGAATGTGTCATACCTTGTTGGAAACTGTCATAGAATGGAGTCTAGTGTTGTCAATTAGAGTGTACGGACATTGAGTTGAGTGCAAATTTGGACAGTGGAGTGCACAGGGATAGAGTAGAGTAGAGTCTGGTAGAATGGCATACAGTGTAGTAGAATTTTGCAGATTGAAGTTATTGAGAGTGGAGGAGAATACACTGGAGTGGCATAAAATGGGATAGCATAGAGTGGAGTAGCATAGACTAGAGTGGCGTACAGTCGAGTGGCATAGAGTGTAATAGAGTATAGTGTAGCAGCATACAGTGGAGTGGCGTGCAGTGAAGTGGTGTAGACTGGAGAAGTGTGTTGTGGGTGGGGTAGAGTGTAATAGTGTACAGTGGAGAGGGATAGAGTGGAATACCATTTAGTAGAAGGGCAAAGATTTTAGTTGTGAACAGTGTATTAGCATAGAGTAGTGTGGCGAAGAGGGGAATAGCATAGAGTGGAGTACAGTGGAGTGGCGTAGAAAATAATTCAATTGAGTAGAATAGCATAGAGTGGAGTGGTGTACAGTGGAGTTGTATACACTGGAGCTGTGTACAGTGGAGTGGGGTAGAGTGAAGCAGCAGATAGTGGAGTAGCGTAGAGTGCAATGGCGTCCAGTGGACTAGAATATAATGGAGTAGCATAGAGTCGAGTACAGTACACTGTATAGTGGAGGTGTATACAGGGGAATAGAGTAGAGTGTAGTGGTGTACAGTAGAATGGCATACACTGGAATAGCGTACGTGGAATGGAGTCTTGTACAGATGGGCAGGCATAGAGTGGAGTGGCTTAGAGTGGAATAGCGTATAGTGCAGTGCTTACAGTGGCATGGCATACATACATGGGCATCATTTAGGGGTGGCCAGGGGTTGCAGCTGCAACCCTTAGCTTGCCTCTTGCAACTACCAGGGTTTCAATCATGACCCTTGGCCTCAGAGTTAGCAAACTCAGTGCCAGGAACACAGGGGCAGCTTGTGCTTAGTTGAGGCCCCACTTTCCTTGTTTTTGTCATTTCTTTAATACACTATTAGTGAATAGTCTTATATTATTCACTGTTAGTGTAATTAAAAAATGGAGGACAAATACCTGGAATATGACTATCCCTGTCAGCTGAGGCAAGCAAAAAGTGCGTTTAAATGTATGTTACATGTGTGTTTGTGGGAGATAGTGTGTTTATGTGAATGGAAGAGTGGAGGATCCTAAAATTTATAAAATACTCAACATCTCTGGTCCACAAGAGGGGATCTTTGGAGTGAGTATAGGCATGAGCTGCAATCTCTCATGCTCAGTCAAATTAACAATCAGATCTTATTGTATTTCGGAGTCAATCATGAGTGTGTATTTAAGTTTTAAAAGATTTATTTTTCTCATAAATTCTCAAATGTTATTAGTCAATTAATAGTTACAGGACATTGCATGAAGCATGCCCCAAATCTATCACTAGTCTAATATTCTGCATCAGTAAAATATTTAGTTAAATATATCAAAAAGGAAGAACAAACTTTCTAAAGAACAGTCTAGTCAGAAATGCTGTCAGTACTCATGAAGAATATTGTAATAGAATATAATAGAAAAATAGTCTACATAGAGAGCGGTCTGTCTGTATCAAGAGCTCAAAGCGTTTGAGTCTGAGAGAGAGAGAGAATCTCACAAGTCCTAATGGTTCCAAAAGCACAGAGCATCTAGTCTGGTCAAGTATCCTCCTAAGTCCTATCTGTACTATCAAAAGGACATCTTTTATATGATATAATGAACATTGACAAGCTATCGAATTGCATCACACAAATTATTAAACATCCAGTCATTTCTCAAGCATGGGAACAGAACATCCTTGGCTTGAGATGACAGGTCAAACAAAGAGTAGTTTAGTGTGTATTACAACCTGTTGTTTTTGGAGTTACTTTGGCTACATCTCAATCCTTCCTCCTATACTTTGCTCTCTGAAAAATTATACATTTGTATGAATTTCTAATTAATTCCAATTTCATCATTTCCATCTCATACAGTTTGCATACTATAAGCTGATTCATAAAGAATGAACTTCATAGATTAGTTTAGCAAGTTTTGAAACACCAAAGCAGGTTAGTTAGCTAGAAAAGAGTAAATAATCTAGCTTTCATTGTTTTAGAGGGAAATTACTGTCATGCATAGGCCATGCTAAAGTTACAATAGCAGCAGTTCTATTTAGTTGAAGCATGTTCAAATTTGTCCAAGTTAGCAATTGGAGCAAATCAAGCAAACACGGGTCATGTAAAGTTTAGAAAGGAAATGGGCCTTAAAATATGGCTTCTGGGTAGGCCTAGTTTCCACTTATATGGGTTATTTATGAATTGAAGCTGATTTTCATTAAACGCTTTTGTAACAGCTAATTGTGCAGCCTTGCATTTCTCCAGATTTACCAATCAAAGTAGGGCCACGTATGGTGGCCTTGTGTTGCTTTTGTAAACTTGACTTAAGTACTGCATTGCCCATGCGACACCACATGGGTACCACAATCCAATAATATAACTAGGCCTTAGTTACATTTTGGGCCATGGTATACTGTGACAACTTTGCAGTATACCGTGGCACATGGCGATGACAAGCCAGCATATAACTGGGTTATGGCTGTTTTTAGAGAATAAAAAGGCAGCCATATTGTTTTTACTACACTTTGGCTGTATTCAGTGTTAGGGCCTTAGATATAGGTAAGTAGTATGCCTCTACCACTTTATTAAAGTAGCAATGGGTAGGGAAATGTATTTGTATTTTGTTATATCTTTTTAAAAAACGTTTACAGCCATGTACTGCAATAGTTTCACAAAATGTGTTAGTTGTGAAATTCTGCTTATGTACTGTTGTGGCTGATGTCACTGAGTTTAAAGGTCCTATAGCTGAATAAATACCCTGCTTAACTGCATTACCCAAGAAAGCATAATCTCTGCACAATAATGTATAATCCTGCCAATTTTCATGTAAATCCAGTCAGCATTTTTTGCGCTTCATCAAATACAATAGTCTACATGTGAGAAAACTGGGCTGATTGCAGAAGCCACCTGACTTTTTGCCCCTATTTTTCAGTTATGCTGGTGTTTTCCTGACTCTGATGGTGCACTGGGCACTGCTAACCACTCCTAGGGCCTGTCCTCAGATTAAAATATTTATGCACATTAGGCTAATTATAATTGTCTGTGTCAACCTACCTATAAGTCCCCAGTATATGGTAGGGCATGTAGGTTTAGGGACCCCAGCATAGCTAGTGCACCCATAGGTGCACTGCTGAGGTGCTTAGTGTAATTTTAAAGGCAGGCCTGCCTTCCTGGCTGCTTTTAAGTCAAAGTTAACCCCCAATTTGACTTTGGAATAAAAAATGCTTCTGAAGTTTTAAAAAACCTTATTTTTACATATGTCACCCCTAAGGTGTACCCTAGGTGCCCACAGGGTTGAGTGCAGTGTATTTATAAGAAGGGATTTTATAAAAGATGTTTTTTAAGCCCTGGTAAGGGAAAAATAGCTAACTTTGTTTTCCCCCATTGTGGTGACTGGACTCCATACGCTAATATGGGGAGACTTTATTTTGAATTAATAAAGTCTCAAAAGGAGCTGAATATTTCTAGTTTGGTATCGAACGTATTGTTATAATAAATCCAGCAACTTGCTATTGTTGAATTTAATATAACTTACTCAGAGAAAGAGTTTTAGAACTCTACCAGAAAGCTGCCAACGGCTGCCCTGAAGTGCTCTTCTCTGATTGGCTAGCCTCTGGCAGCCTGGCCATGCTGCGTTGATGATGTGTGAAGCGGCCTGGGATGAACACAAATAAAGTGCCTGGGGGAGGAGAATTGCCTCAGGAGATGGTGAAACAGGATGGGTGGAGAGCAGTCAAACTGTACTTCAAAGGAGCGAAGGACAGTTGGTCCTGCAAGTGGATCTCCCCCATTTCCTACAAAACCAGACAGCCAGGTGCCCCCCTGATTGGATTAGCAGAGGGCTGGAGAGGGGTGTGTTAAGGGAACTTAGCCACTCCAGTGGGCGGGCTCAGCCAGACCCAACCTCCAAGATTGAATTTGTGTCATTTAGGATTTTTGAGACATGTTGCTTATGATTCAACAGTTGCCCCCACTACTCCCCTCCCAACAAGAGCAAGTATAAATATGGCAGAGCTACATCTACACTTCAGATCCCTACCAGGAACACAGACAAGAAGGAGAAGAACTGCCCTGCTGGACCACCTGCACCTGAACACTGCACTCTGAAGGACTGCACCTGCTGCACACTTAGGCTTCACCACAAAAAGGAATTTGCCTATATTCAACTGGTTCAAGAAGGAACTCCCTGTTTGCTGCATGAAGAAAATAGCTGGCCAGAGCCCCCTGCATAAAAGCATGAAGAAACTGACCAGTTGACTAGTGGCTAGTGGTCATTTTTGGATTTGATGCAGGTTTATTCTGGGAGTTGGAGTCCCAACCCTCAAGGAGCAACTCGGACTATCTGGAACCTTAGGGTGGCTTTGGATTCCTAAAGGACCTTCAAAGGCCTTCTGGATGAAGATCCAGAAATTTGGAGAAGATTGAGGAACTTTTGGAAACAAAACTCCATAAGTGGACCGACTTGATGTTGTGAGTCAAGCCGACTTACGTCGACCGAGACCTGGCCTGACTTGCAGGTTCGTCCCACTAAAAAGCCCCAGAGTCCCGGGCTCTTCACCAGCAATCCACCAGGGGCTCGTGGATAGACAATCCAGCGATGTTGACTTGAAATCGGCTTGCTTTGGAGGGTTGACCGACATCGGAGAGAAAAAGCTCAAAAAAAGTGACAAAGTCTGAGGAGGGCTCCAGGGAGGTCGGATCCAGTTTCAAGTTCGGCCCAGATGAAGATTTCCGTCATGAAAAATTGTCTAAGTCCGAAGGTAGAATTATTTTTTTAATTTCTTTTTACATTTGTACTCAGGATTGTTTATGACATACAAGTACGTTACATACATGAAGTGCCTGTTTCTGGTGCTTAAGTGTCCATATGCATTATACAACATTACATATTAGTTGAGAGTGTCATATATCCTAATGAGAGTGGTGTAAATATAGAATTGGATATGTCCCTCATGCTTTTTTGTGGCAGCACTAAGCAATAGTCAGGGAAGTGGAGGAAGTAAGCTCTCCAGTATTGGAGATTGTAGAATGAGACAATATAATAACAGGGTTATTCTTGTGTTAGAATGGTCTCCACAACACACAGGCTTTAAGATGAAAGCAATCAAGATATTTTTGCGTCATTGGGGCCTGTAGGGTCACCATTCACCTCAGGGTCCAGTGCTACAGTCAGTAGGGAGGAGTACAAAGATTCTCATATTTCTCTCGGTCAGGATCATGATGGTAACAGGTCAGCATATGTAGTCATTTGTTCTTGACAATATATCAGATCATTTACCCAGTCCTTAAATTTAGGTGCCCTCCCCACCTGCACACAATCTTACACTTCGCCAACAGAAGACTCAATGGCGCATATTTCCGATAGCTAAGATACTTTCAACATATCCCAGAAGTGTTATGAGCAGAATGAGTGTAATGGCTCCCCCTATCAAAGTGGACAGAGCCGCCTCTATCTCTCTCCAGTAGACCTGAACCGGAGCACACACAGGCCAAATAGAGAAAATCAGCTCCATCCATCCCACATCTCGCACAGCAATCATCGTCATGCAAATGAAAGCAACGTAGCCGAGCAGGCAAATAATAGAGTCTGTGAATGAATTTATAGTGTATGATTCTCAGTCTGCTACTAGGGGAGAGCATACCCATTTGCATGCAACAAAACCACCACTGCTCCTCAGTATTGGAGAGTCCCAACTCCGATTCCCATTGGGAGTGCATTCTGGCAGTAGGAACAGAATGTTCCTTTTGGGCAGTATGGTACAAGATTGAAATGATATGCTTAGGCCCTATGGACTGAAGGAGCATGTGTAGACTGTCTAAGGTTGGGCGTTCAAGTGGAAACTCAGCAGTGCCTGATCTAACATTATTACATAAGCAAATGTAGATGATTGTACCCAAGGGAGTGGGATATTTTCCCTCGAACAGTATCTCCTGTGTGAGAAAGATGGTATCACAGTATAAGTCTCCCCATGTTGTCAAATTTCTGCAGCATCCATCGACAGGTTGCTTTATGTGTTACCGGGACGCTTGAGTGACATGAGAGTGGCATTAGTGGAGAATAAACCAGCGGTTTCCCTAATTTGTTTGCCAGTCTATGCCATGCAGAAGATGTACATGCCACAGTAGCCTCTGCATCGTGAGGGGAGGGCATTCTCAAACCCAAATAGGAAGAGGGAGTTATAGGGGTAATATATACTTGTTCAATGGCAAAATGTGGCATGAATGGGGTGGGCTTGTACGAATGTATAGCATGATGTGCTTCAGCGCAAAGGAAATATGGCTCCAAATCTGGGGCTTCAAAGCCTCCCTTAAAGAAAGGTCGCATTAGGGTAGTCCATGCCAGTCCAGGCTGTTTCCCTCCCTACACCAGACGCGTCAACTGCGTCTGAAGAACCCTAAATGAAATGTCAGTCTGGGTGGTAGGGAATATTAAGAAATAAGTATAGGAATTAGGCAGTATAACCATTTTTGTGAGGGTGATGCGCCCCGCCAGGGAAAGTTATTTTAGTGAGGGCTGTCCAATAATTTGCTTGTATAACATCTTTGTGATTGTTATACACCATGATCTTGAGATATTTCAAATTGGATTTGCTCCACTCCAATGGATAGTCCAGCGCAAATCGCGAGGTAGCTGGCATTAGAGGGAACAATTAGGGCTTATTCCAATTGATATGCATTCTAGAGAATCCCCCAAAGTGAACAAATTTGTGCAGTACTGCATTCAAATTGACCTGTGGATTCTTCAAATATAATGTTATATCACCTGTGTATAATGAAACTAGGATGTGGCGGACGGATAACAAATGCCGAACTGTGGGTGATGTTGCCGAAGTTTTGCTGCTAGTGGTTCTATCACCAGCGCAAAAAGCAACAATGATAAGGGGCATCCCTGATGTGTGCCCCCTGATAATGCAATGCGATCTTAGTCCACCCCATTTACTCTGAGTCACGCCATCGGTTGAGAATAGAAAAGGGCTATCCACTCCAGGAAGGGGACTGGAAAGCCCAATCGTTTCAGTACTATCATGAGTTAGCTCCATTCCAGAGAGTTGAAGGCCTTAGTGGCATTAAAAAAGGCAGCTGCTGCAGCGCTGTCTGGATCAATGTTGTATAATAACGCAAAGAGGGTTCTTAGATAGTGTGAGGTAGATCAGCTTGGTATAACCCCTAATAGGTCAGGTCTGACCAAGAAGGGCATGAGGAGAGAGTCGATTGGCCAGAATTTTGGCAAGTATCTTAGTGTTGCAGTTAATAAGTGACAGGGGCCTATATGACCCACAAGATTCAGGTGGTTTCTCCTGTTTAAGCAAGGTGATAATCCTTGCCTCTTGCATAGAGAGTGGAAGGAGGTCTAGTTCATGCACCTTCCGATAAACAGATTTCAACATCGGGAGGAGAGTGTCTGTGTATGTTTTGTAGAACTCAGTAGGTATCCCGTCAGGGCCAGGGGTCTTGCTGGATTGTAATTGCATAATGGCCTCACAAACCTCTTCCTCCTCTATTTCTGCCCCCAGAAATTGTCTCTCAGCATCTCTGAGCCACCCCAGTGCTACATCTTCTAGGTATTTGTCAGGGTCACCGCACTGCTGAGAGCGAGCTGTGTAAAGATCGCTGTTAAAAAATGTAAAGGTGCAGAGAATATCTGATGTGTCTCTGTAGACTGTACTGTCAGCCTCACATATCTCAAGGATAATATTGGTGAATCACGGTTTACAGGTCATAACATCTAACGTGTGTCCCGGGCGCTCTCCCTCCCCATATGTTCGGGCCCGCGCATATTTGCTTTGATATAGGATTTCTCGCTCCGTCACCTCCTGATATTCCGATTTGGTTAGTCGCATCTGTTGTGTCAGCTGGGGGTTTGGCACAGAACTTAGATCTGCCTCCAGGGACTTCAGTTTGGCTTCTAGCTTATTGAGCTGGTCCCATATAGATTTCAGCATTCCTCTGCCTTTGGCTAAGCAGAGGCTTCACATAGTGATCTTAAAGGCCTCCCACACTGTGCCTATGTGTTGAACTGAGTCGTTTTTGCGCTTGAAAAACGAAATAATCTCCTGTCTCAACACTTCTTGGAATGGAGTGTCTAATAATAGAGTTGGGGGGAGTCTCCAATTATTTCCCAGTGGGGCAAAGGGGGGTGGCATAGTTCCAGCAACACTGTGTCATGGTCAGAGAATGTGCACAACAAATGCGTGACACTTTATGCGCAACTATGTAATCCCCCAGACACCAACCAATAATCTATCCTTGCCCAGCTATGTGTACCCCCGCGTAGAAGGTGCCCTCTTCGTCTGATGGGTGCATCACCCTCCAGGCATTAACCAAATGATTTTCCAATATTTTGTCTCACACGTGCCGTGCCACTGTCCTATGATAAGTAGAGGCTATGTGACATATCTACCACTTCATTTAATGTTATATTAAAGTCTCCTCCCCATAATACATGTGGTGAGACAATGTTGATGATCTGTCCCTAGAATCCATCGAAGAATACAGAGTCGTCTGTGTTGGAGCCATAGAAATTAACTATGATGATTAACATTGAAGCAAGTCATCCCCACATCAGCGTGTATGGCCCTCGTCATCATTCTTACCGCCTATTGGCGTGTATGGAACCCCATTACGTATCAGGGTGATGGTGGTGCACGCATGAGTAGAGAAAGTGGAGAATTGCCTCTATGATGCCCAGCGGGCTGCAAAGGATATGTTTGTAGCTTCCTTCAGATGAGACTCTTGTATGAGAGTGATATGGATATTGCATCTCTCCAAATAAGCAATAATATCTCTATGCTTACGTGGATCACCTAGTCCCCTGACATTCCATGTGAGGCAGTTACATATGGGTGCCCTTGTATTTACCTTAAGGGTAGCATCTCTAGTCCTTTCCAGGTGGGTGTTTGGAGATACGCAATGTACGATCGGATTTGTTCACCACTGTCATATCTGATGTGCACTGTAGTGACAGCAGAAGCATTGTGAGTATGTATCAAGATAATTTAAACGTCCCCATACCTACCCACCTTCCACGCTGATGGCCCAATCGCATCAGGGTATCATAACCCATCCTCAAGCCTCACAGCACAACATTAAACATGAGTTCAAAAGCAGTATCCCAACATGTGTGCCAGTAATAGAGGAAAATGGTGATAGAGAAGGGTCCCTGGGAGAAGGGAAGAGCATTAGGGAAAACGACAAGTGGAAATAGAATGAGAAAAGGTGAAATTGACTGATGCTCAGTAGCGAGCTCTATGAGCAGAGTAGTAAGGCACTTGAGAAGAAGGGTGAGTTATTTTAAGTAGTTCACAACACCAAACGCGGGAATCTCCCCACAAGGGTACGCCAAGAGTGACAGGCCAAGTACCCTGTATAGCCGGGGGTGTCCAGGGTGCAAAATAAGGCCCGCATGTGGGCATGAGGGTTTAAGTGTATGTATTTCACCCATGGGGCCAGACAGGGGCCACAAGTGTCAAAAAGATAAGAGAGCAAGTGAAACATATTCAGCAAAGCCCCTGTTTGTTTGGTGGTAGTACTGTGGGGCTGACAAATAACAGTGTGTGACGCGGAGTTCCCTTCACATGTCTAAGGCTTTTCATCAGTCCGGTTCTGCATCAGGGGGTGCAGGCCTGGATATCCGCCTAGATGACCCTGCCAAAGGCTGGTGGGGGGTTTTCATCACAGTAACTTGTCACTTGCTGCGCAAAGCCGGGCTGGGTATAGCATAGCATAAGGTATGGAGGCAGAATGTAGCTTTTGTTTGACCTGTACAAGTTTCCTACATGCTTCTTGTACCGCCATTGTGAAGTCAGTATAAGTGGTTACCGCATTGCCTTCAACTTGCAAGTCTTGTTTTTCCCGTGCTGGGTGAAACATTGTATCTCAGGCTCAGTAATTCAGATATTTGGCAAGAATGGGTCTTGTTGGAGCCAAACTCTGATATGCCCGTTCGACAATGAGCAATTGCCTCAAAGAGGCAGCTTCGCTACATGAGTTTTTTCTCGCATCAAAATTAAGTTTAGACTGGCGCCCGTCTTGTTTGCCCATTAGGGCCCCGTGAATAGCTGGACGCAGTCCAGTCTATTCACGGGAGCTCTCGGGCCGGATGTAGACGGCCTGGGAGCGGATAGGCGGCTTGCTGGGCTGGGGTGAGACATGAGGGAGGGTACAAAAGGGGTGGGTTGAGGGGGATTGGCCTCTTTCGATGCCAGCTGAGTCACGCTGCGCGAGAGTTGGCCGATCGGGAAGGTCGTGAGACGGCAGGTTAAGGCAGGTGAGTGTTTTTTGGGCCCCGTGGTGGTTCCGCGACCACCGGGGTGTTTACGGGCTGTTTCCATTACAATACGGTTTTGCGGACTTGTGAAGTCCGTAAACTCGTATTTTTGGACCGGCGCGCGTTTTTCAATACACGCGTGCCTAGGCGAACTCGTGTTCTCCCGTGCACAATGGTTGGGGGACACAATATTGAAGCAGTGAAGGCCGCATTGAGGGTGGTCGGGGAGGCGGGCTGCGGAGACCTCCTGCAGCCTGGCGTCCTCGATGAGGCCTGGGTGGGGATGACGCGTGCGCTACGCGCAGCGGCGCGGGTGTGGCAGCGGCTACGGCCGTGTGCTTATCCCCGAGGAAAAATGCCAAAAGTGCATTTAAGACAACAGGGCACAAAAGGGGAGCCCCAATCGAGTACAGGCCAGGAGGTGGGGGCCACGGGGGAGGGTCAACACGAGGCCTTGGCTGGCCCTTCTGGGGAGGCTAAGGTGTGCACAGGTGCCCTAGGGCAAGTAGGCCAAGAGACAGGGAGGTCATTGGGGGCTAAACAGCCCCTTGACCTTACCCAGGTGGGAGGCTCAGGAGAAGGGACCATGTTGGGCACGTCAGTAAAGGTGGGGGAAGGCGCAGGTCTGGTCCATATGGCAGGCAAGGCTGCGGCAGTCAGGGGAGGCATAGGTGGCGCGGCAAGTAGCCCAGGCAACACGAGTGATGAAGGTGGTGCTGCTAATTTTGGCCCCCCACGACGCACAAAGGTGGCTGGCCACCAACCATTTACGGATTGGGCAGCCGTGGATATCGAGGCGCGAATCCTAGAGCAAAGGCAGCTGGTGGAGGAGACGGAACGCAGGTGGGAACAGTTGTGCATGGCCAGGAGTGAGGTGGAGGGCAGGTCCAAGAAGGCGAAGAGGAAGGCAGGGGAGGCAGGCGGTTGCCCAGATGAGTCCGTGGGGACAGAAAAAGGTAGTTGGGTATGGATACCCCAGGAAGAGCAGGTGGCAGGACAAGAAAGTGGTGCGGCCGGAGGGTGTGGCAGCGTGACGGCAGCGTCTGGCACACATGGCCAGCCGTGGCGAAAAGAGTCTATGCCCACAGCAGAGGTGGGCAGAAGGGTGGCGAAGCCAACGGGGCGCAATACGGCCCCTGAACGTTGTTTAGAAGCACTAGAGGGGTCCCCGGCGGCCTTCTCTACACCATGGGAATGGAAGAAGGACACGACTGGCTTGCACCAGGGGGGTTTCAGAGCGGGGTTCGAATGCAGCATGGAAGAAGCGAGTGGCGGAAATGAAGGTATGGGGATGGATGGAGAAGTGGAGCTTGAGCTCGAATATGAGGATGAGCTGGATGATTAGGAGGATGGCAAGATTCAGGAGAAAGAGGTGAGTGGCGTACAAGGGAAGGGGCAAGGGCGCAAGAGCGGCGCAACCCCGTCTGCTGTTTCTGTTTCACAGGCGCCTTCGTCGGAGCATGGACACGTGGTGCCCCGCAAGGAAGGTGGCAGGCGCAAGCTATCGTCGGAGGCCAGAGCGACGGCTCGTGGGCTGCAAGGTAGAAGAGAATGGTGGGCACCATGCGAGGGCAAGAAAGGGCCAGGGGGCGCAACCCAGTATAAGTCGGAAGGGGTGGGGGAGGATTCGGTGCCCCTTCAATTGGAATCTGGAGGTAGTGTGGCAAGTGGAACAGACAAGGGGAAGGAGGAAGGAGCGACAGAAAAAGAGGGGGGTGAAGAAAAGGGGGAAGAGGGCAATAAGGAAGAGGAAGAAAAGGGGGGGCTGGACACAAGAAAAGGTTACCTTACATGGGTCTCGCAATGCCTTTGGGGTCCCATGTGGCCGAAAAGACGAAGGCAAGAATTTGGAAGCACGAATATGTCAATGTTTTCAAACTCCTGCATAGGGATATTCAGGCTAAAGAGGGTTCCAAGGAGGAAGAATGGGAGTTGGCACGGAGGCCAAGGGTTCCGATAACCATGGATAACTGGACTTCGGCTTTCCTCATTTATGTCAGTATATATTATGAGAAATACCTCGACCGGGCTATTGCATTGTTTAAATACATGGACATAATTAGGAAGGCTCAGTTACATTTTGGGGGTGTTTCCTGGCTGAACTACGATGAGGAGTTCCGAGCCAGAGTTAGTATCAACCCAGAGAAGCCATGGGGGGAAGTGGATTCTGAGCTATGGATGCAGTGGATGGCCTCGTGACATTCGGCTGCATCAACGCATACAGCTAGTGGTCTCCCAGTGGTGCATAAGCCTTTTCAGCAGCGTCCCGCTCAGGGAGGGGTGGGGGTGTCTCAGAGAGTGCAGGGAGCTACATCAGGAGCCTGTTTGAACTTTAACAAGGGATTCTGCTCTAGGCAGCCTTGTAGGTTTAAGCACGAGTGTTCCAAATGTGGGGGGAAACATCCGGTCCTGCAATGTTTCGCACTCACTAGTCCGGCAGAGCAGTGGAGAGCGGCAAGGGGCAGAGGAAGTCTAGGCGCTACTGCACCAAAGGGCACCTACTCCAATTAGACTTGAGGCATTACTGCATTGGTTGCTCGTGTACCCAGACACGGACACAGCGCTCAGATTGGAGTGGGGTTTTAGAGAAGGTTTCCGTGTGGGTTATCAGGGTCCATGCCAGAAGGGATGGGCGGAAAACCTGCAGTCTGCAAAATCCATGCCAGAGGTACTGTCAAGAAAATTGCAGAAGAAGGTAGCAGAGGACAGAATTGCAGGCCCCTTTTACGGGTGGCCTTTGGAGGACCTGATGATCTCACCCTTGGGAGTAGTACAGAAGAAGAGCAGGGGGGAGTTTAGGCTGATACACCATCTGTCTTGGCCGGAAGGGGCGTCGGTGAATGATTTCATTGCACCAGAGGACACCAAGGTGGTATACGCCACTGTGGATGATGCCATACGGATCATCCGGGGATGTGGAAGGCACACAGTAAAGCAAAATGTGACATCAAGGCAGCTTTTTGGCTGCTCCCAATACATCCATCAGATTTCTCTTTGCTAGGAATGCAGCTGGGAGGTGCGATCTATGTGGATAGAGTCCTTCCTATGGGGTGCGCGATCTCATGTGCCCTTTTCTAGGCTTTCAGTACATTCTTGCAGTGGGTTTTTGTGCAGCGCAGTGGGCACCGGAGGGTGTCACACTATGTGGACGACTTTTTGTTTGTCAGGTCAGCGCAGTCAGGTTCCTGTGGCAGGGCACTTAGGTTTTTCAAACAGATGGCACAGGATTTCGGTGTACCTCTGGCGCTGGAGAAGACGGAGGGACCCAGTACCGTTTTGACCTTTTTGGGGATTGAATTGGATACAAGGGTTTTCATTGCTCGCTTGCCGGCGGAAAAGGTGGGGGAGATGCTGGCTTTCTTAAGGGAGGTCAGGGTGAGGCACAAAATTGAGCTTCGATTGGCACAACAACTCCTGGGTTACCTAAATTGTGCATGTCGGGTGGTTCGAGGTGGCAGGACTTTTTGTAGGCGCATGGGCCTAGCCATGTCGGGGGCATCGCTTCTGCACCACAGGATAAGGTTGACGGTAGGTTTGAGGGAGGATATCTGGATATGGGAAATCTTTATGACACAATTTAACGGGGTCTCTATGGCCTTTCGGGAGGAGGAAACGGTGTGGCAGGTACAGATTTTTTCGGATGCGGCTGGGGCAGCAGGTTTTGGTCTTTTCTGGGATGGGTGCTGGTGTGCAGAACCGTGGCCTGTGCAATGGCTCAGTCAAGGTAGGAGCATTGCATTCCTGGAATTGTTTCCCCTGTTGGTTGCGCTGGCAGTATGGGGCAATGAATTGGCGAACAGGACAGTGATTTATAATGTGGACAATCGGACTGTGGTAGAGTTGGTCAACAATCAGAAAGCTAGGGATGTGAGAGTATTGGAATTGATCAGAATCTTTATGTTGCGTTGTTTGACTCTGAACATAAATTCAAGGCGGCGCACATTCCTGGGGTAAACAACTCTATCGCAGATTTCTTAACTCATTTGCAGTGGCAGCGTTTTCGACAATTGGCACCCGGCGCGGCCGAATTCAAGACAGCAGTTCCGGAGGACATTTGGGAATGGGGGGCGTGATGGTCATGGAACTGGTGGAGAGGTCTCTGGCAGAATCCACCCTTAGGAGTTATTGTGTCGCGTGGTTGGAATTTCAGGACTTTGAATCTTACAGGGGGCAATTTTGGAGCCAGGAGCGGGTGGTATTGGAGGCGCGAGTGATGCGTTTTGTTCTGTTTTTGATTCACAAAGGTTTATCTCTCACTACGATTGGGGGCAAACTGGCAGGGGTGTCTTTCTACGGGAAGTTGTTTTTTGGTTGGGATCCAGCAAAGAACAATATTCTTGGAAAAATGCTGAAGTGCTGGGGGAGGGTTCGTTCTAGTTCAGTCTCTGTTCGGGAAGCCATCACTTTCGATTTGTTGTTAGAGATTTTGCATGTTTTGCCGGTGTGTTGTTTTAATGCTAATCCAGCTCTGCATGATATGGATGTTTTTTGGTGCGTTCCGAGTGTCTGAGTTGTTGGGGGTAGGCACTGCATGCGGGGTAAAGAGATGTGAGGTGCAGCGCAAAGGGGACAGGTTGGGCATTTGGTTGAGGTGCTCCAAAACGGACCAGTTGGGCAGGGGTAAGTGGATTTGGTTGGAAGCAGGAGGAGTGTTGGATGCCTGTCCGGTGCGAGAATGGGACAATTTTGTTGCAGATAGTTAGAGCCAAGAGGTATGGATCTTTCAGCATAGGAATGGTACCAAGGTTACAGCTTTTCAGTTGTTGTGCATTTTGAGGATGTCTTTGAGGCGTTTGGGAAGGCAGGCGGGTAATTTTGGTACACATTCGTTTCAGGCGCATTGGCCGATGGCACTCAAAGTGTTGTGAACGATTGTTGTGAACAATCTATCTGAGTTTAGTTTCATTGGGATAACAGAGTGAGGTCTTATTGGGCCAGGGCTGTGAGCTGGTGGGCAGGGGAGCATGTGGCAACAGGGCTAATTTTGTTTCTCGTTTCAGGTTGCGTAAGGGGCCCGGAACATATGAAGTCAACCACATGGCTGGTGGGACACTCCTTCATGCACTGGGCAGCCAAGTATGTGGAGAAACAGATCTACGGACGATCTTTGGGACTACTGAGTAGCAGGCATGAGGTGCAGTGGTGGGGGAAGAGCGGCATGAGGTGGGGCAATCTGCTTCCTTTTCTCACTTCACTTTTGCCGACTTGGGGATGTCCGGATGTGCTGGTCCTACACCTCGGGGGAAATTATTTGGTACGCCTTTCAGGGCTCACCCTACTGCAACCCATGCAGCGTGATCTGGTCCTGATGAGGCGCAACATGCATGGGACTTGCTTAGTGTGGACGGAATTCGTGCCACGAAGAATATGGCGCGGGCACTGAAACACGGGGCAATTGAGAAAGCAAGAAGAAAGCTAAACAGAACCATGCAAGTTTTTTGTGGAGCCCATGACATTAAGGTTTTGAGGCACGAAGGTATGAAGGAAGACGAGCAGGTGCTTTTCAGGGGTGACGGTGTGCATCTCCGATATGGGTAATGCACATTATTTGATGGAACTTCGGTTTTTGCTCACATATTTGTGGGGAGAAAGTTTTTGGCGGGGATCATGAATAAGGACGCATGAGTTGCAGTGGGTTCGCTGGTGGGGCAGCAAAACGCCAAGTGGGTTGTTGCTGCGTGGCAGTGGATGGGGGAGGATGGAGAGTCAGATGCGGGCTTGTCCACCATTCCGAGGGGGGAGAAAGGAGCAGAGGAAGGATGACAGATGAGGGGAGATCAGAGTCAGGCAAAGGGTAAAAGAGAAAAGGGAGATGCGTGGAAATAGAAGTGGAGTTGGTGAGATGTTATATTTTGAGCAAGCCTGTCCTAATAAATGGCCTTTTACACCAAAAGAAGGGTGTCGGAGTCTATGTCCTGAGTTTGAATCATAATGCATGATCACTGAAGGCTACTATGGTAGCAGGTTATGTTGTTGTACTATCGAGACTGCTAAGATAGGAGCCAGCAGCAGTTCTCTATTTGTTTTAGTCTTGGTGTACAGCAAATGTCAAATTTATCTAGCCTGCAGATCAGCAATGTTTTCGCCCCACCCCCATCGGTGTGGTTGTTCAGTGGCAGGCACTAGCAGACCATGTTCTGCAGACCCTAGCATGTAATCCAGTTTTCTCGGCCCCAGAGTGAGTAATAAAAATTCTGCATTATATTTCAATTGTTTAGAGCATTTACAGTCCACTTTGGCATTGCTAGGTAATCATTTATATGTAAGGGGCATGAGCAGTAAGTGTTAAGGCCACAGCGCAATCTCTTTCCTCCTGCTCACGCCGCTTGGCCACACCTCACTGATCTGTGTCTGTGCCAGCCCTCCAGAAGAGCTGCGCACCTCCCCTGGCTAAGCAGTCACATGAGTAAGGCCCAGCACCTGCTTCACAATAGGCCACATCACTCACTTAGTCTCCCATCCCCAGTCAGGTCCTCCTCGCAGGCAAGCCCTCAATGGCCACAGGGTTGCAGAAGCATGGTAGGTCCATCCGTTTAACCACATCAACCTCAGCGCCTCCTCAGCGATTGCATGAACTTCACTGATCCACAGGCACGTAGGTTCCCCATCATTTAGTCCGCCCCTCATCCTCTGATCCTTGGCCAAATTCTACTGCTCATCTCAAACCAAATGGGGGGATCTCTGCAGGGCATCATCAATACCGCGGCGATTGTGGGCACCGCCCACCACTGCAATTAGATGGCGCTAATCTTTGGGCTGCAGGCAGCCGGCCTATATCCCTTGGCGCCAACAGCACACATGTTTAGGCCTTTGCCGCATCTGCTGTGATCGCGATGCATTCCTGGGTGCCGGGGGGCAGCAGCATCGGCTTCTTGGATCCAGCGCTTCCCATCTATAAAGTTCCAGCCGTCTGCAGTTATCTACCCCCGTAAGGGAGGTCTATTGTGGCCTCATGCAGGACGATTTTATCTGTTTTTCCCCTGGACTACAAGAGCCTCACAAGACTGTGGCTATCTTCTGTGCCGGCTCTCTGACACCTCCCTAAAGGTAGAATCCTTGACCAAGGTCTCCTGCGATGCATAGGGCTCCAAGGAGGTCAGATTTCAGTTATGACTTTACCCAGTGAAGAAAATCTTAAAGAAAAAGACTGTGTCCGAAGGTAAACATTTGTCCGAGGCCTTCCACTCACTGTAGCTGAGCAGGGCTCCATCACGGTCAGCCACAAATTTTTACTGTGCCCCGGTCAAGTGCGACCAGATGTCCAGATTGTCGCTTTTAGCTTCTATGTGCTAAAACACATTTAATCTTTAAAAATTCATATCTCCGGTTCCCTTTATTGGATTTTTTTCATTTTAGTGTCCTCTTAAAGATAAAAATGTAATCTATTTTTGTAAATTGGAGTTGGATTTGTCTTGCATTTTGTGTACTGTTTTATAATTTTTAAATGCTTTACACACCTGTCTCCTAAATTAAGCCTAACTGCTCATTGCCAAGCGACCAAGGCTTGAGCTGGGGTTAATCTATTGAGACCCTGACTGGGCCTAGTGGGGGTTTGTGGCCTTACCTGCCCTTACCAATAATATACTTTTCAAAATTTTTGGTGTGCAGTGGTGGGATCCAGGACTTGTGTTTAATATCACAATACAGTTTTAAGTGAAGAAAGTTAAAAATAATTTCAATTGAACTGAGCAAATTTGTTTATGATTTTTTAAATTTTAACTATTTTTTTTTAATGACTTCATTTTTTATTTTTCTAAATTGTTCTGATCAATTGGTGCCAAAGATTTTTTAAGTGACACAAAAACCTAGGGATACCATGGAGATTGATCTAGCTAGCCAACCCACATTCATTGCAGCTGAGCTTAGTGTGTTGTGTAGAAGGAGGGCATTGCCTGCTGCTAACAACCTTAGGAAGAAAGTAATGTTTTTTCAGTCCTTTGAAGCCTATGCAGTGCAGGTGGAGTCAGAGAAAGCTTCAGAAATGGGAAGGGTGGTGGAAGAGGTTCTCTATAACCTCCGGAAGGCGGCAAATGATTGCCAGTCCATTATGCCTGGGAAAAAAACTCTGCTGCGCTGGTGGAGTTTGGGAAATTTGGCAACTCTGCATGCCACGAAGAATGCAGAGTTACCGATAGACTCCACACTCCACAAGTTTTTCACCAGTTGGAGCGCACTTTCAGTCATTTCTCCCACGTGAGATGTGAGACGAAAGACTTCTGCTCTCTTGTGATCACAAACAAGGCTTTTTAACCAATCGCAAGAACTAACGCCGAGCCAGTGACTTCTGGAGCATCTTTTTTGACGTAGGGGAGCCCGAGTGAGTGCAATTGACTGCTGCTCCAACCTGGCAAAGCTGAAGCAGCTAAAATCTACAACTTTGAGTGAAAAATCTTCTGTTATTGACCATTCACGTTGAAATTGTTGTGTGAGGAGATCTTTTATTTTCCCAACAACAGGAAGTGCCCAGAGACTCCAACTTCCTGTTTCTGTCCAGCAGGCTCCTCGTCCTGTTTTTTCCATCTTCTGGTCACTTTTCATTTGGATTTCGAGCTGGAAGGATCACTTTTTTTCTCCTGCATACATATGTCATTGGATTTAAGTAATGTTGTGTTTGAGTTTTCACAAGTAAGTTAAAAAACGCTTGTATAAGGGTGTTGTACAACTTGTTTGTTTGGGCATGCCCCAGGATTTATCTGTACTTTTATTTAATTTTTAAAATTTATTTTGGTGGGTGGCCTGCATTTGTGGTCTAGTTATATTTTTACTTGTAATTTTTGTTCTACATAGGAAAAATGTTTAACAGTTCACTAAATTTTCTCCATGCTTTGTAAATTTGAAATCTTAATTAAATTGAATGTTAATGTTAAGTGGCATAGCCTATTAGTCTAATAGGCCTTCCAGCAGTAGGCACAGTACTAGTCATGGGTGCATGATGAAAAACAACTGTTTGTGGTGTCTGTGGAACTGAAACACTTTGGACAGCATTGGATTAAAGATAACAAAATGTTGTTTGGCGGTATTTCAAATTTTAGTTTCTGCAAGCAGGATATGGAGGGATATAGTACTTGATGCCTTTGTATGAGTTTGTGTATTGTTGTAAAAACTTTTAGCCCCTTTGATTTCAATTTTTGGAATTACTAATACTGACATAATGCTGTTTGTTTCTCCTGTAACAATGCCTTCTTTGTCTGGCCAGTGCATGAGAGTGTTTGTCATATGTAATAACTTGTCTTTGTTCCTCATGCCATGTGGCCAGGGACCCTTTCTGTATAGTCACAATTATAGTCCTATACCTATATGTGTTTTTTTGTTTTCTATTCATGCAGCTTATTGCTTGATGTGGCCATTTTGTTTAGGCAGCCAGGAGTCCTGCGTCTGTTCTTCTTTGTTGTGGTGGCCATGCCTCCTTGCTGGTTGTTGTTTGACCGTGTGGCTGGAGGCCATTTTGTGGAGGCAGCCAGTGTGCTTTAGGCCTGCATGTGTTCTTTTCTGTTCTGCTGGCAATGCTGCCTTGCTGGTTGCTGTTTGACCATATGGCTGACTGCCATTTTTTGTAGGCAGCCAGTGTCTTTAGGCCTGCATGTGTTCTTTTTTGTTGTGATGGCCATGCTTCCTTGTTGGTTGTTGTGTGACCATGTGGCTGGTGGCCGTTTACGTACGCAGCCAGTGTGCTTTAGGCCTTCATGTATTCTTCTTTGTTGTGGTGGCCATGCCTCTTTGCTGGTTGTTGTTTGACCAAGTGGGCTGGCTGACATTTTGCGTAGGCAGCCAGTGTGCTTTAGGCCTGCATGTGTTATTTTTTGTTGTGCTGGCCATGCCTCCATGCTGGTTGTTGTTTGACCATGTGGCTGGTGGCCATTTTGTGTAGGCAGCCAGTGTGCTTCAGGCATGCATGTGTTCTTCTTTGTTGTGGTGGTCATGCCTCCTTGCTGGTTGTTATTTAACCATGTGTCGGGTGGCCATTTTGTGTGTTGTTTCAGACCTAGTAGATCAATTTGTATTACTAAATGTGCTGTATGAGCAGTTTTTTTTAATTTATTATATACTTTTTTGTGTTTTTCACCTCCACCACTCCTTGTCTACCAAATCCCTGTGTCTTTTCATGCTCAGCCCCTAGTACATCAGCAATTGCAATCAATTTTACACATGTTTTATCTTTTTCTTCTAATTTTCTTCACAACCTTTATTTAATTTAATTTTATAATATCAGTCTAATAATAATAATGTTTAAATACTTTTAAAATATGTTTTGCTTGCTTTTCTATTTAAAAAAAATAAATTACACTATTTCAAAATAATATTTTCTGTTTTTTTAATTTTTTCATATGTTCCCCATGAGCCCCATGTCTGCCATAGGTGTACAGTTGCACTACATTATATAACATTACATTATTCAAGGATTATTATTATTCCATTTGTCAGCAGCACCTCCCTGAGTTCCAAATGCCAACTTGATGCAGACAGATAAAGCTAACAGTTACATTCTGTATGTTGTAGTTGATGCTCTTTCTTATCCTTCATGACTGTATTATACAAGATAATGAAAGTTAGTGTTGGTGCGTTTTTTTTACAAATGGATACACTGTATTTCATAATTATTTGTACATGTATTCAAGTAACCATTCTATGATATTTGTTTCTACTAATGCAACTGCAACAACAATGCCACGTTTCACTGATCCTTCTTGCATGTTTGCTTTTACGTGCACAAAGAGAAAGAGACCTCACCCAGAGCACTGTCAATGTGACGCGTAATCACACTCACGACCATACGGACATCTCATCAGCTGGGGAAGCTAAGTGCTACTGCCAACTAACAGCTTCAAAATGGCCCCAAAGAAAGCTGCTACCAAGAAAGCGGCCAGTGATAAGAGGGCACTTCCCGTCACTGGTATGTCACCCCAGACCTTTTTTGGGCAAAGACGAATGTCTGCTGCACCAGCCTTTAGGTAGCAAGCTGGGCAGTGGCCCCATTCCAAAGTAGGCCCCCGGCCCATGTTTGGCACAGAGGCAGTCTCTCTAGTCACAAGAATGCCGATGAGCAGTGACATTGAATTGGACTCATCTCTTTCTCAAAGTAGTGCCCAATAATTTCCGGCAACTCAGGCCAGTGAACAACAACAGCCACAGCCAGCAATAGCAGTTCCTCCCAAAGTAGGAGCATATCAGGATGTTGAGCTTCTTTCAGAGGAAACAGAAGAAGATGCACTGTCTTTCAAATCTCCGCCATCTTCTTCCTCAAGCCCCCCTTCTGATGATAAAGACTCCACTTGGATGCCACCCCAGTCTGGGGCATGCCAGGAGAGGTAAGAAGTGAAATGGAAGGTACCTGAAAGCCTTAGAGTTATGCATGAAGAAGAGGAGGATGACAAGTCTGACGACAAGACAGTCATCATGGATGTTAATCCAGTCCCAGTGGAATCAAACATTACCCCATCTTCTCAACCTGCTGGAGAGATGTGGCAGCGATACCAGCACCTCCACCAGCTTCCATATTTACAAGACCCGGGAGCGACCTACATCCACCACACCCACCTCAGTAGAAGAAGGCACTGCTGAGAGGCAAACATCATCAAAACAACATCCACCTACCACCACTTCTTCAGACATTGGTAGTGGCACAAGTGTTAGAAAGTTGACCTCACCAGTTTGGGACTTCTTTACGATTAGTGAAAAGGAGCCAAACATTGCCTTATGCTCCATTTGCTGATCGAATGTTAGTCGGGGTAAGCTTGGTGCAAACTATGGAACCGGAGGCCAAATAACCTATTTGAGAAAACACCGTGTAATCCGCTTGGAGGTGCACCTTAGTGGCCAAAAGGAAAAGCCTGCAAGTGGTTTTAGTGAAGGTGTTCATTGAAGGGAATCTGATCCTATCATGGTGGAAGGTGAAGAAGAGGGTGACATTTTTGTTACACATATCAACCCTGTCCCCAGCAGTGCAGTAGTATCGTCACCCACATCAGCAATGTCGCAATGGCACAGGAGGACTCAGAGTCAGGTCGAAGGACCAAAGCAAGAACCTGTGGCTGCTTCCCTGAGATGCACATTGAGCCTACCACCACCTTCTAAGTCACCTGCATCAGTGGCACTAGCAAAGAAAAAAAATCCAGGCTACTACTACTGCCATGTTTAGGCAGGAGGGGCAGTACGAACGCAACCACACAACAACATGATGGTAAATGGATGCTGGGATACATATTACCTGCCTCGTTTGAAAAATACTGTGAGTCTAGGGAATATTCTTAAATACCATCCGAACCTTTGCATCAAACCTTTGATAAAAACCATTCCAAGCAAGTAAAGTAGGTGAGAAGAAACCCCCTGTCCAGAAGAGCACCCTTATTTCTTCATTCCAAGCATTTATACATTCATCATTGCAAACGTGTTCTTCTAGTACTCTTATTCTTCTTTACCCTTGGCTTTGATACACAACATTTAAGCTAAGCTTTACATTCTCTCATCCAGTCCTTTGCCATTTAAAACCATCCAAATTCCAAACATGGCTCTCTACTAACCTTTCGCCAACATACATTTTCCCAATAATCACCCATGCATCCTTTCACTCATTCACCCATCCAAGCATACTAACCCACCGAGGAGTCTGTTCACCCATCCAGGCATGGAATCCTTTCACCCATAACCTTTCACCCACCTGGACTGGCATCCTTCAGCCATATACCCTTTCAACCATCCTTCACCCACACCGCCACTGCCGCCGCAGATATTCCACCCTCATCCGCTTTGAAAACTTCATCGGAACTGGCGCTGCTGGCCTTAGCAGTGGTGGTTGTGTGGCTTGAAAAAAATTTACACGATTTACATGTCACATATGCCTCCCCCTATTGTTTTTTTGTTATAGCAAAATACAACCGAAAATAAATCACTATGGGGGTCATTACAACATTGGTGGTAAAAGGCGCTTACCGCCGTGCAGAAGACCGCCAATACACCGCCGCGGCGGCGGCATTCCGCCACAGCTATTATGACACACATCTTGGAATCCGCCGTAATTCAGACACCCACACAACACCGCCACACCAAAGGTCAGTGATAAACTGTCGGAAACAAATCGTCCACGCCAACAGAAACACGCCCATGCTATTACGACCCACGAATGCACGCGGCGGTCTTTCAACCGCGGTATTCCATTGGCGGTACACACCGCCGCGCTCAAAATACACACACATCTCCAAAACACCGCCACATTGGACAATTCCAAATACACACACCTGAGACACATACAAACAACACTCCCACACACCAAACACAATATAAAACACACACCCACATCACCCACAAACCCCTACTACCAAACATTAGACACGAAGGCGACAGAGAGAGAGCACAGAATAGACAACCCCACTACACAGAGGCACACAACACCATCACCCACACAACATCCACGCACAAAACATCACACACCACTACACTCACCACACTCATCACCACATACACCACCCCACACATCACCCACACCACCCCATGGCACGCCAAAGACACCCCCGCTTCTCTGAGGAGGAGCTCAGGGTCATGGTGGAGGAAATCCTCCGGGTAGAGCCACAGCTATTTGGCTCACAGGTACAGCACACATCAATAGCCAGGAAGATGGAGTTATGGCGCAGAATAGTGGACAGGGTGAACGCCGTGGGACAGCACCCAAGAAATAGGGAGGACATCAGGAAGAGGTGGAACGACCTATGGGGGAAGGTGCGTTCAACGGTCTCCAGGCCCAACATCGCGGTACAGCGGACTGGCGGCGGACCCCCACCTCCTCCCCCACAACTAACAACATGGGAGGAGCAAGTCTTGACCATCTTGCAACCTGAGGGCCTCGCAGGAGTCGGTGGAGGATGGGACACTGGTAAGTCAATTCTTAACTATCATATCCCCCACCCTACCTGCATGATATCACACACCCTCTCCCTCACCACCTCCCCTATCACTACAACTTCTCACTAATGTACCCATGACACAAACCACCCATCCCAACACCAAGCCCTCCATGACACAACTAAGCATGGACACCCCTCACTAAAGCATGCCCACTGCACATACCCATTACACCCCCCCAACCATCACCACACAAACTCACACACAGGAATGCATGCACTGGGGTACACAAACACCCACCCATTGCACACCATTACACACACACATGCAATAATCATGCTCTTATGCCCCTGCAGGAACCCGAAGGACCATCACCACACCAGAGGGTCCAGACAACACCACTCCACCCCCAGAAGAGGCCCACAGTGACGAGAGCTGCTCTGCCCTACTGGATCCTGATGACCAGCCCGGCCCATCGTGGGCCTCGGGACAGTCGGTTCCCCTTGCACAGGCACAGCCCAACACCGACCTTCCACCCTCTGGTAACACCAGCACAGCACCCACCCAGCGAGCCCAAACCTCCCTACCCAGGACAGGTCAATCAGCGGTGTGTCCACCACTACAGGGCACCCAGGCTAACCCACCACCCCAACAACAACAGGGACCTGGGGGCAGTGGTAGTGGGCACACGGTCCAGGGGACGGAGGCACAGGAATACAGGGGAACTGGGAGGGCTGCTGTGCGACAGGGGGCGGACAGGCCAAGGGAACCCACTCGCCACAAGACCCTCTCCTCCATCATGGGAGCATACCACCACTCCCAGGAGACGATGGCGATGGTTCTGGACAAGTTGCAGGAGACCCTGCGCCTGCAGGACGAACTGTATTTGGGGTTCAGGGAGGAGCTCAGGACCATCAGCTCCGCCCTGGGCACCATCGTAGGGTGCTGAAGGACATACAGCAGACCTTGAGGGACACCGTGGCACTCCAAGGGCCCCCTTGACACTAGCCAGGACGATGAAATGCCCACCACCTCCGCGGGCGCTAGTGGACAGTACGCCCCGCCACAGGACCACCACACCAGCACCCCACCCCCTGCAAACGGACAACCACCACGCAAGCGGTCCCTGAGATCCAGCGACAGGACAGAGCAAGATGGCAAGACCCCCGCCATGAAATGACACCACCCTGATTGTCCTCCCACTGTCCCACTTTGTAACCCTGTCCATACTTTAACTGCCCCAGCTCCTCTTCCTATGCCCAGATGGGCAGTGCACCTGTGAGACTAATAGACTGGACTCTGCCATGGACATTCCTCCACCATCACCCATCCTCATTTTACAACCCCCTCCCATTTCTGAGCACTTCAATAAACACCCTTGAAACACAAAACATGCTTGAGTCAGTCTGTGATTTAGTAAAAATGTATTATCAATGACAGTGTCATAATGGGTGTACCATTCTAATGCTAACATACCTATGTCACACATCACAAGCCCTTGAAGGATGCAAGCAGTTGGCACGTAGGTAACCACACCTGTGAAACCGTAATGGAAGGGTACAACTCAGTTACCAAATGTTGACTTAAATCGGAAAAACAGGATAGAGGTAGACGTGTGAAAGTTAATGTAATGCTAAAAATGAAAATGTTCTCACCTGTGTCTCACTGGAAATATTGCTGTATGACTGACTCCCTGTTGTCGTTGTCTTCTTCATCAGCTTAATCCTCATCACTGTCCACAGGCTCCACAGGCTCCACAGCTGCTACAACACCGTCATCTGGGTCATCCTCCTGCAGAAAAGGCACCTGGCGTCGCAAAGCCAAATTATGGAGCATGGAGCAGGCGATGATGATGTTGCACACCTTCTTCGGTGAGTAGAATAGGGATCCACCTGTCATATGAAGGCACCTGAACCTGGCCTTCAGGAGGCCGAAGGTGCATTCGATCAACCTCCTAGTCCGCCCATGGGCCTCATTGTAGCGTTCCTCTGCCCTGGTCCTGGGATTCCTCACTGGGTTCAATAGCCACGAAAGGTTGGGGTAACCAGAGTCCCCCAAAAGCCATACACAGTGCCTCTGGAGTTGACCCATCATATCAGGGATGCTGCTATTCCGCAGGATGTAGGCGTCATGCACTGAGCCAGGGAACATAGCATTTACCTGCGAGATGTACTGGTCTGCCAAACATACCATCTGTACATTCATGGAATGATAACTCTTCCTGTTCCTGTACACCTGTTCACTCCTGTGGGGGGGGACCAGAGCTACATGGGTACCATCAATAGCACCTATGACGTTGGGGATGTGTCCAAGGGCATAGAAGTCACCTTTCACTGTAGGCAAATCCTCCACCTCAGGGAAAATGATGTATCTCCTTACGTGTTTCAGCAGGGCAGACAACACTCTGGACAACACGTTGGAAAACATAGGCTGGGACATCCCTGATGCCATGGCCACTGTTGTCTGAAAAGACCCACTTGCAAGGAAATGGAGCACTGACAGCACCTGCACGTCAGGGGGGATTCCAGTCGGATGGCAGATTGGTGACATCAGGTCTGGCTCCAACTGGGTACATAGGGCCAGATGTAGCAAAGACTTTGCGACTCGCAAACGGCGAAAATCGCCGTTTGCGAGTCACAAATGCGGCTCTGCTATGTTGAAATGCATTTCCGAGTCGCAAATAGGAAGGGGTGTTCCCTTCCTATTTGTGAGTCGCAATGGTATGCATTTTCATTTGAGACCGCGATTGCGGTCGCAAATGAAAGCGCAGTTACCATCCACTTGAAGTGGATGGTAACCCAGGCGCAAACTGGAAGGGGTCCCCATGGGACCCCTTTCCCTTTGTGTCTGGCACAAAAAATGATTTTTCAGGGCAGGCAGTGGTCCAATGGACCACTACCTGCCCTGAAAAATACCGAAACTAAAGGTTTCGTTTTTTTTTTTCCAAAGTGCAGCTCGTTTTCCTTTAAGGAAAACGGGTTGCACTTTGAAAAAAAAAAACTGCTTTATTTAAAAGCAGTCACGGACATGGTGGCCTGCTGTTCCCAGCAGGCTACCATCCCCGTGAGTGCCCTGAATCGCTATGGGGCGCAAATTGCAACCCACCTCATTAATATTAATGAGGAGGGTCTTTGCGACCCCATAGCGACTCGCAGAAGGTGTCTGAGACACCTTTCTGCATTCCAAATTGCGAGTTGCAATTTGCGAGTCGCTGGGACTCGCAAATTGCAAGTCGCAATTTGGAAGATTGCTACATCTGGCCCATAGTTCCTGGATTGTGGCACGGTCAAACCGGTAGGTTACGATGACATGTCGCTCTTCCATTGTCAACAGGTCCACCAGCGGTCAGTACACCGGGGGATTCCGCCATCTTCTCATATGTCCCAGCAGATGGTGCCTACGAAGGACAACAGCGAAGAACAAGTCATTATTACTCCAGGTATGTACCCACAGTCACACACAAGACTACACCACTCACATAACCCTTCCTGTATGTGTGTTGAGTGTAGGCCTAGCTATGTGTGACGCAGTATGAAATGAAGCCATGTGGGCCCCTGAAATGGCGTCTGCCTGACCTCTAAACTGGGACAATGGGATTGTGGGGTAACAGCGCTGGCGTTACACACCATCGCGGTAGGCGGTCGTAGACCGCGGCGCAATGCTGCATTGGTTAACATTGGACCCTATGGGTCCCAAGAGCCAATGAACAGGTGCGCTGGCGTTGATGATGCGCACCGCCGTGGATGTCACCACCGCGGACGTCACCGCCATTTTCTATCTGTTCAATCACTAGATACCTGACCTTCGACAGGAGAGGACCTACACTGCAAGTGCTGCTGTGACCTCGGTCTGGAAGCGACGATTGCTGCTGCGTCTGGGGAAAGGGCCCCTGCCTTCACTGCACAGGAGTTGGAGAAACTGGTAGACGGGGTCCTCCCCCAGTACACGCTACTCTACTGTCCTCCGGACCAACAGGTTAGTACACAGGGAGCACGTTGTATGGGCTAGGCCTGGGTGGAGAGGGCTGGTTGGAAGAGGGAAGGGGGCAGAGTCCATAGAACATTAATGCATGGGAATGAATGGGCCACATGGCCAGAGTAGGGAGAGGGCCACTCACAACGAAGGTGCAGTTGGTAATGACTGGTCCTCTTTCCTTGTGCATGTCATGTAGGTCAGCGCCCACCAGAAGAGGGACATTTGGCGTGCCATCGCCAAGGAGGTCCGGACCCTGGGGGCCCACCAGAGACGGGGCACCCACTGCCGTAAGAGATGGGAGGACATTCGCCGCTGCAGCAAGAAGACGGCGGAGGCTCAGCTGGGAATGGCCTCCCAACGTGGGAGGGGTGCCCGTCGCACCATGACCCCCCTGATGTTCCGGATCCTGGCGGTGGTCTACCCGGAGTTGGATGGGCGCTTGAGGGCATCACAGCAGACACAAGGGGGTGAGTACAACCTCATTCTGCTGACTTTGCGTGCAGTGGAGGTGTCTGGGTGGTGGAGGTGGGCTGTGGGTGTCCCTAGGCCAGGGCGAGTTCGGTAGGCAAGGCCCCTCCGTAATGTAGCCCATGTGGCACTCTACCCCACCTCAGCAGAGTGCCAAGTCGAGGTATAGTTGCCCCTGTGGCATCCATGTGCGCCGATGTCCACCATTGCCATATAGGCCATATCCCAGAAATTGCATGTGCAGAGGGCAGGAGCACGGCGTAATGCAGGGGGCATCTGCGTTTGTCTTGTCCGCCAACGGTAGCGGTATGCCATGCACTTAAACCCTCTTTCTTCTGTCTCCACCCCTTTGTCTGCTCTCCCTGTCCTTTTGTACATCAGCATCAACAGGCGGAGGTACAGTGGCACCGGAGCACGAGGGAGCTGCATCCCACATGGCCATGGAGGGCCACACCACAGACTCTGAATGCACCAGTGGGACGGAGGGCGAGGGGAGCTTCACGTCGGCCACCGGATCACCAAGCAGCGACACAGACTCGTTCGACGATGGGAGCTCCCTTGTGATGGCGGCACCATCTGTGCCCCCCACCTCTACAGGTACAGCTGCCACCTCCTCTACCAGCACCGCCCTCCCAGCAGCCCCTCAGCGTTCGCCCCGTGCCCGCTCACCCAGGAGGGTGGGCATCACCTTCGCCCCAGGCACCTCAGGCCCTGCCCCAGTCACCCATGCTGCCCTCAGTGAGGAGGCCATTGACCTCCTCAGGTCACTCACTGTTGGGCAGTCTACCATTGTGAATGCCATCCAGGGTGTAGAACGAGAGTTGCAACACAGTAATGCATTCCTGGAGGGCATTCATTCTGGTTAGGCTGTCCTTCAGCTAACCCTGCAATCTTTGGCCTCAGCACTGATGCCAGTAATTGTCCCTGTGTCTAGCCTCCCCCCTCCAACTTCCTCCACCCAGACCCAATCTCCTGTACCCCAGCCCATCCCAAGCACACCTGCAGACCAGCATGCACACAAGTCAACACACCCAAGTAGCTCAAGCAAACATAGGCACCACACACACCACAAGCACTCATGCAAGCCTCACCCACATACAGACACAACAACATCCACTGCCTCCACTGTGTCCCCCTCCTCCTCTTCTCCCTCCTCCCTCCCAGTGTCGTCTACACTCTCACCTGCATGCACTACATCTACAGCCACTAGGACTCGCACCAGAACACCCAGCACCACACCCCGCTCACCTGCACTCACCACCTCCACTGCCATTTACATGTCCCCTGTGTCCTCTCCCAGTGTGTCTGTGACGCCCCCTCCCAAAGTACAAAAACGCCGGCAATCACTCACCCAACATCCATCCACCTCACGACAGCCTCCAGTACCTGCACCTGCACCCAAAACACCTAAAGTGACACCTCCGACAACCACCTTCTCTTCCTCCACTCCCAGACCCCCTCCAGCTACCCATCCCAGTGTTCGTCAGAAACTGTCCCTCTGTAAAGTTGACCTTTTAGCCCCCACCCCACCCCCTCCAATTCATCAGTCCCGTCGTAGCGCGTCAGCGAAAATGCCTCCAATACCAGTGGTGCCTGTTCAAGGTTTTTGGAGTGCACCGGCCACCAGGGCAGGCAGTAGGACCCGGAGCCAAGGCACTGGCAGCCCACCCCCTGTAAAGGCAATAAAATTGGAGAGTGGACGACGGGACCGTGTTAAGACTCCAGGTGGGAAAACAACTGACATGGGTACCAAGGGGATTGGAGAGTCAGCTGTGACTCCACCAAAGGTGGGGAAGGGCCAGAGGAAGTCTGCCCAGCCTGTTGTGAGTGTCACGGCGGAGAAGTGCGCCATCATTTCCGGCGGTCGAGACACAACCTCCAGCACCATCGTTACTGGTCCAGAGACCACCACCAGAGTCACAGCCCAGGAGGGCCCAAGTATCGTCACTGGTCAGGAGCCCACCGCCACCGCCGGAGTCAGTGCCCAGGAGGGCCCCACTATCGTCACTGGTCCAGAGACCACCGCCAGAGTCACAGCCCAGGAGGGCCCAAGTATCGTCACTGGTCAGGAGACCACCGCCAGAGTCACAGCCCAGGAGGGCCCAAGTATCGTCACTGGTCAGGAGACCACCGCCACCGCCGGAGTCAGTGCCCAGGAGGGACCCGGCTGCCACAGCCCCGCTGGGCAATGATGAAACGTCATGCCACACACCAATGTCCAGTGTATAGAACGTCATGCCACACACCAATGTCCTTATCAGAACCGCCATGGCAAAGCACCGCTGAACTGTCCTGAACCGCCATGGCAAAGCAGCGCTGAACTGTCCTGAACCGCCATGGCAAAGCACCTCTGAACAGTCCTGAACCGCCATGTCAAAGCACCGCTGAACAGGGCAAAGACCGCCATGGCTAAGCACCGCTGAACAGAGCAAAGACCGCCATGGCAAAGCACCGCTGAACTGTCCTGAACCGCCATGGCAAAGCACCGCTGAACTGTCCTGAACCGCCATGGCAAAGCACCGCTGAACAGTCCTGAACCGCCATGTCAAAGCACCGCTGAACAGGGCAAAGACCGCCATGGCTAAGCACCGCTGAACAGGGCAATGCACCGGGTAGGAATGAATGTCCCGCAACATCAGGCATCCTTATCCCATGTGCAGCTGGGACAGTGACAGGACACGGCCTTTCACGGGGAGACTCATCCAGTCTGGGCACCAGTCCCCCCCAGTACCAGTAGAGACCTGCATCAACTTGAGAGACTGTGGCTTTGTACTCCCCAGGATGGCACAGTGGGCAAACCACCCACTTGGGAGACTTGAGAGACTGTGGCTTTGCACTCTCCAGGATGGCACAGTGGGCAACCCACCCACTGTAGAGACTTGAGAGACTGTGGCTTTGCACTCCCCAGGATGGCACAGTGGGCAACCCACCCACTGTAGAGACTTGAGAGACTGTGGCTTTGCACTCCCCAGGAGGGCATAAATGGGCATGGAGCCCCGTCGTGGATCTGGCTTTGCAGTCATCCGGCTGAGGTGCCCCCACTTCCCTTCCCCCTGAGGTGCCTGTAGTATTTCTATCTGATGCCCTGGCAGTGTTCTCTCCGATTGTGGTCAGGTATCGTTTGTGGGCCTCGCCCATGTATTTTTGGACTGATGGTGCACGGACATTGTTATGTACATATCTGCACTACTTCTCGTATTGTATATAATTATGACTGATTTTCAAATATATATCTGTATATTTTTGTATGACATGTATATTGGCACATTACATTGTTTGACCGATTTTCGCTTTGTGTAATCATTCTTCCGGGGGGGATTGTGGGTTGGTACTGTGATTTTTGTGAATGCATTGGTGTGTATGTTGTAATATGCGAGGGTGGGGGTGAGGGTGTTTGGTGTGTGTCCCCCTAACTTTTGCCTCCCCCCTCCCCCATGTCGTAGGTGCAGTACTCACCGTTGTCTGCGGCGCCTACGTAGCTGTTGGTCGTAGAAGAGCAGAAACACAAGGGCAGGGAGTATTTGGAGTTCCGGCTCCATGGATTCCTCGTTCCTCGTGGGATATGTTAAGGTGAGCGTTTTCCCATAGCAAAAGCTGTTTCCGCCGTGTTTTTATCCACGGTTAATCCGCCCCGGAAAAGGTGGAGGATTGGCGGGTTGTAATACTGTGGGCGGTACATTGTGTTCCGCCTGTCTGTTGGCGGTGACCGCTGCGCTGCTTGTCTGTACGGCCGCGGCGGGCGAAGTGTTAAAGGGGCTGTCTTTGTTGGCGGTTTCCGCCAGGGTCATAATTCCCTGTTTTGGTCCGCCGGCCTGTTTGCGGTATTTCCGCTGCTTTAACACCATCCGCCAGGGTTGTAATGACCCCCTATATTTCGAGTGTGGATTCTCTTGTATCAAAATATCAGGTGGGCATTTTGTTGTTTGGGACTTTTTAAAAGCCAGGTACTCAAGTAAAAACAAAATGGTAATGGAGGGGTAGAACTAGTTATTGATGAATCTGAGTTTTTGGAGAGAAATAAAAAGGTGCATGAATTGATCAATGAAGGACATATGGTCTTGGTTGGCTAATGCATTGGGGCAATCCTCCGCATACATCAACTGCTAGTATACTAATAACACAAACACAACATTGGACGGTGCAAACCATTACATGGCCATGTTCAAAAACACCCTTTTTTCCTTTTATTATTGATTGATCTGGAGCAAGAAAAAGAAAGCCTTCTCACGAAACATGTGTAGAATACCTTACATGGGCATGCAATCTTCAGTACATGTGTTCTCTGAGCCTTACCACCACTCCACAATATAAGATGCATAAGGCGATAGGGAAAGCTCACTGACAAAGCAGAAGAAATAAAGCTATAGACAGACTATCATAGCCAGACAGTTCAAAGTAACATGAAGTATAGAAAATAAGTAAATATGATAATGCAGGGATAAGAAGAATTTACAAAACAGATAAATCAAAGCGGAGTTGGAAACAAATTAGGAGACAGGGACAGTAAAAAGTCAGAAAATAATTCTAAGTGTGGAGCAGTAAAAGTTAGGGAAATAAATATTAACATTAACAACAATGGGAGGACTTACTGGGGCCAGCAGAGCCATCAGGTCCGGCACTTATAGAGGGGCTACCTTCAGCTGCCTACCCACCTCAACAACAGCCCTCTTCCTGCCCCTGGATGCTGAATAATGTAAGAAAAACAATTGTTAATAAATAATCTCTCCAAGAATATTTTTTTTTTTTTAAACGAAAAGGCAGGCACAGCAACATTTCTACATCAGAGGTTCGGGGCCCTGTATAATAATAATATTAATATCAAGGACCATCCTATTTCATATTTCCTAACCCTATTCCTAATTTCCTCAACTGCATTTTGGAACTACTAATAAATTACAATGCATGATTTCTACAGTTCTCATTTCATTCTCAATCTCTGAGTGCATAGACTGGATGCATGCAAAACTACTACACATCACTGGGAAATTGCTTGGCAATTGGCACTTTTACCAGCTATAAAAACGAAAGGCACAGAGAAGTGAGAGAACATGCAAAATCAGTAATACTGATATATTAAAAATGACTATCTTAGACAGGACTTAGGTAGAGTCTCTGCATTGATTCTTAATCACCCCAAGCAAGCACCAAAAACAAGTACAATGAGGTAGGGCTGAACACCTGTCTAGATGACGATCACATAATATTATATTTGTAACATAAAGTTAACTTACCTGCATGTGAGCATCATGCTTGCTGTTTGGGAGGAAACTATTAGCATAGAGCACAGCTAATAATTTATTTTACTCATCTAGCGCTGCAACCTAGACGCCTAGCAGGTCGAGCAGGTCTGTCTCCTTGTCGAGGATGTCAGCCCACCGGTCCGTCAACTGTTGCTGGGTATGCCGGACCCCCAGAGCTGGCACACCCTCTCCCAGTGCTGCTGGCGCTCCCGGAGGCCATACCCAGACCTGGGCCTGCCACCTGCTGCCAAGGTGGAGGGGAGGTTGCACTGCACATAGGACACCAAGGCAGTCACCTCCACCTCGGAAAATATGGCACAGGACTTCACTCCTTGATGTTGCCGCCGCTCCCCTGCTAAGCCACGGTGCTGGGGACTTGGGGGGGAGGAGATAAGGAAGTAAGGATTAGGAAAAAAGAAGGGAAAAAGAAGAAAAAAAAAGGAAAAGTTAAAAAGTCGCACAAAACACAAAACAAATTAGGAGAAAAGGTCAAATATAAAAAGAGAAAGAGGAAAGGTAATATAATTTTAAAAACTAGGGGAAAATAGGTTTTAAAAAAGAGGGATGGGAGAGATATAGACAGATAGAAAAGTAGGCTCAGCACCACAAGTAAAAAAACCAAGATGGCCCACCCATGCAAACCACGTGGTGCTGTTTACATGAGAATTCCAAAGTGAAGAACAACTTTGCTTTGCCAATGATGTTAAACATCACACAAATGGGCGCAGCAAGAAACTCCACCCACTAGTGGAACTCTGCATAGCGCGACAGAGTTCTTTCTCGACTCCGCATGGTTCTGAGTACCACTGCTATGCGATCTCTGCCCAGGCCTAATGTCCATTAGTTCAGCAGTTAGGGTCCCATCCAGAGCCAGTGGGAAGGGAGGATCTATGGTATCAGCCCATGAAGAAGCAGAAACGGTCCTCAGGGAGAAGGAATTGGAGCCCAAGTAGCCCTCATCACTTTGGAGGCAGAGATGCTGGCCCTAGAGAAGAAGAAATGGACAAATAGTGAACATAGAGATGGTGGCAGCAAAGAAGAAGTTGAGATGTCCAGGAGTGGTGGGTTTTGCCCAAGACTACCCAAGGTGGTTGTTCCTGCTTATCAAGAGGGGAATGACATAGGCAAGTGGCTGATAGCCTTTGAGAGGGGTCTCAGGAGAAAGAGGTTTAACCCTCAGTACTGGGTATCACTCCTATGGGAGATGATTCCAGTATCTAGGGTGGAGAGGCTCTTGACCCAATGGGAGGATGAGTCCTATCTCAATATGAAGAAGTGCCTCATTCAGAAGTTTGGTCTCACTCAGAACAGTACAGGATGAAGTTTAGGGTACCCGCAGAAGTACAATACCCAGTCTCTGGTTGACTTTGTGGACATCTCAGATAAGGCGCTAGAAGGCTAGACACTGGGTAACAAAGTAAATACTTATGAGGGGCTATACAATTTGATCGTGATGGAGCACATCTTGACCAATTGTATCTCAGAGAGGTTACACCAGCATCTAGTGGACTCTAAGCTGACCAACCCCAGAGAGCTGAGGGAGGCAGTAGACGAGTGGCTGGAAATCAGAGTGGTTGTCAAGTCCCGGGGCAAGACTCCAAGAAGGGGGATCAGGTCCCCAAAAACCTAACGAAGGATGTGGTAAGCCCACCAAAGAGACTCCTGCTCTACCCCAGAACCCTTAAAAGGAAGAGAGTAAATCCCACTTCCACTCTGACAAGCAGAGACAGGAAAAACCAGGTTTAAAGAAACTCTTGAACAACAAGGCCTGCTTTGACTGTCAGCAGACAGGTCACTTCATGGGAGACACATCCTGTTTCGAGAAGGTGGTTAGCACTGGGCTGTCCAGTGCAGCCAGAGAGGAGGACTTCTCAGATGATGAGGTCCTCATAGCAATGGCTCGGGAGACAGGCCCATATGGTAGGTTGGTGATCCATGAGGGTAGAAGTAGGTACTTTCACCCCATTCAGGTGAATGAGATCCCTACCACTGGCCTGCGAGACACGTGTGCCTATCACACCATGGTAAGTAACCGGTTGGTGTCCCCAGACGTGTATATCCTAGGGGAGACAAGGAGAGCCACAGATGAGGTCATCACCAGCCCTTTAGCCATAGTGCTGAACTTACCTTAGATTGTATCCTGGGCAATGGCCTCCCAGAGGTACGTCTGCTCCCAGATGGGGCGGTCACCCAGGGAGCCCCCCACCCAAAGTTCCAGGGGAGCCAGTTCCTGCAGTTTGGAGACAGGGGTCTCGCCCTGAAAAGAGCAAAAGAAAAGGAAGGGCAAGCCACTCTTTAAGAGAGGTCCAGTGAGCCAAAGGCCTTCTGCCCCAGTAGGGGGGGACAGAGTTTGTACTGGTTAGGCCTCACCTGACCCCAAGGAAGTCCTGAGTAGTCAGGCATCTGTCCAGCTGTAGTGTGGTGCATCTGCACTGACAGAAGGGGGAGTGGAGGAAGGGTGTCTGCCACAAAATGTGGTGACTCCCCACTCTAAATAGCAAGAGTGGTGCCAGGACCCAACAGTTGCCCCTAGAGCAGCTCACCCACCTGTCAGTGTAGAGCTTAGGGTGTGGTCCTGGGTTCTGACAGCTGTCAGTAGCCTCTGCTGGGTGCTGGCCTTCATGGCAGCACTGCACTTGGCCGGGGAGGCGGACCCCAGGACCAAAAGCTAAGTAGGCCCCCTTGATCCTGGTGGTCATGGTGGGGTAGCTCAAGTGTTAGGTAACCTCTGTGGGTAAGCTAGGTGTTGCCCTAGCAAAGTTAAGGATAGGGGAGGTGGGCACCTCACTGCCCAAGTTGACAGAGAGAGAGGAGGAAGACCCCCCCAGAGGTAAGTTTCAGTTTAAAATGGGTCCTTTTACTGTTGGGATTGGTTCACTTGCCAGAGGGAGTGACCATGACAGTAGGATGTAAGACAGAGTAGGCTCTGCAAAAGGAAAGCCAGTTTTCCTCACTGACTTCCTCGCCGGACAAGCCAGAAAGACATTCCCAGGGTTGGGCTGAGTCTCCTGGGCATGGTGGCGGAGGGGGGCTGTGTGATAAAACTGGACTGATTGCAAAAAAAAACTAAATTTTGCCCCCATGTTTCACTTATGCTGGTGTTTTTCTGATGGTGCCCTGGGCACTGCTAACCAGTCCAATGATTTAAATGATTATGCAAAGTAGGCTAATTGTAATTGGCTGTGTCAACCTACCTATAAGTCCCTAGTATATGATGAGGAATGTAGGTTTAGGGACCCCATCATAGGTAGTGCACCCATAGCTGCACTGCTGAGGTGCCCAGTGTCATTTTAAAGGCAGGTCTGTCGCCTGGCTGCTTTTAAGTCAAATTGAACCACAAATTCGACTTTGAAATTAAAAGTACTTCCAATGTCTTAAACTACCTTATTGTTACATATGTTACCCCTAAGGTGTGTCCTAGGGGCCCCCAGGGTTGGGTGCAGTGTAACTATAAACAGGGACTTTATAAAAGATGTTTTATAAGCCCTGGTGAGGGGAAAATGGCTACATTTGTTTTCCCTCATTGTAGTGAATGGGCTGCATAGGCTAACATGGAGAGACTTTCATTATAATTAATAAAGTCTCAAAAGGACCTAAATATTTCAAGTTTTGTATAAAACCTATAGTTATAATAATTCTATAACTTGCCATTGCTGAATTTAACATAACTAACTCAGGGAAAGTGTTTTAAAACTCTACCTGAATGTTGCCAACTTCACCTCTGTAGTGCCCTTCACTGATTGGCCAGCCTCTGGCAGCCTGACCACGCTGCCTCGATGAGGTGTTAAGGGGCTTGGGCTAAACATAAAGGAAGTGACTGGGAGAGGAGAACTGCCCCAGCAAGTGCTGAAATAGGATGGAGGGAGAGCAACTAAACTGTACTTCAAAGGAGGGAAGGTCATTTGGTCCTGCAAGAGGACCTCCACCATTTCCTGCAAAATCAGACAGGCAGGTGCCCCCTAATGGGATTAGGAGGGGGCTGGAGAGGGGTGTGTTAAGGGAACGTAGCCACAGCAGTGGGAGGGCTCACCCAGACCTAACCTACAAGATTGAATTTCTGCCATTTTTTATTTTTGAGGAATGTTGCTTACTGGGATTGATTTTTGCCACACTTCCCAGGAAGTGGTCATCCAAGAGGGTGGTGGCCTGCCTGTGATTGGACAGTTGCCCCAAATGCTTTCCACCCCAGGATCAAGGATAAATATATGACAGAACTGCACCCACACCTAAGATCCCTACTACGAACAAAGACAAGAAGAAGAAGGACTGCCCTGCTTGACCCCTGACCTGCACCTGGACACTGCACTCTAAAGGACTGCACCAACTGCACACTTGGGGGGTCATTCCGACCCTGGCGGCCGGTGGTATGTTGGCGGTAACACCGCCGACAGGCTGGCGGTGTTCTGCCAGCAATTCTGACCGTGGCGGAAAAGCCACGGTCAGACCGCCGGCCCCTCCACTTTCCCGCCAGGCTTCTGCCTGGCGGGCATAATCCCCAGGGCAGCGGTGCAAGCACCGCTGCCCTGGGGATTATGAGTCCCCGACCGCCAGCCTGTCCGTGGCGGTAAACACTGCCATTGAAAGGCTGGCGGTAAGGGGACTGGGGTGCCCCTGGGGGCCCCTGCACTGCCCATGCACTTGGCATGGGCAGTGCAGGGGCCCCCAGGCAGAGCCCCATCGCACATTTCACTGCCCGAATTTCGGGCAGTGAAATGTGCGACGGGTGCTACTGCACCCGCTGCACATCAACATTGCCGCCGGCTCTATTACGAGCCGGCGGCAATGTTGATGTGCCATTTCCGCTGGCCCAGCGGAAATGTCGGAATAGGGAGGCATGAATACCGCTGGCAATGGCGGTATTCTGTCTCCCCCGGCCTCGGCGGTCTGAAGAAAAGACCGCCGAGGTCGGAATGACCACCTTGGTCTGCAGGACTTTGATTGTCTTCAACTGGTTCAAGAAGGGACTCCCTGTTTACTACAGATAGAAAATAGCTGACCAGAATACCCTGCATCAAAGCCTGAAGAAACTGACCAGCAGACCAGTGGCTAGTGGTCATTTTTGGATTTGAGCCAGGTGCGTTCTGGGAGTTCGAGTCCTAACCATCAAAAAGCAACTCAGAGCTTCTGGAACCTTGTGGTGAGTTGTGAAAAAAAGCTGCATAAGTAGGCCATCCTGGTTTCATCTGCCATCTTGACTCACAACGTCGGGTCAGTCTACCTATGGAGCTTTTTTCCAAAAGTTCTCCAGTCATCTCCAAACGTCTAGATCTTCCTCCAGAAGATCTGTGAAGGTCCTTTAGGAGTCCACAACTCACCACAAGTAGCCCCTTAGGTGTTTAGTTTTCAAAATGTCTAGGATTAGTTGGTTTCCCAGGCTAGCAGAGAACAGTCCAGAATAGTGCAACCATTCATTATGGCAATGGAGGAAAATTGTTTTACTCCTACTCTGCTAGTCCATATGTCAAAACTACAGCCAAAACAAATAACATTTTCTTTCTCCGCTTGTCATTGGAATTGGGCTCTGTACCCCAGATGGGAAGAAAGACTGTTGGAGTTTTAGGGCTGGAGGATAGGCCCAACACTGGGGTGATCCGTTCAAACAACATTATTTTTCTAAAATAATAAATTGTACCCCTGCTGTCTAGTGGGCTTTCTGTCCACTGGGGTGAGCAGATTGGGGTGAACATCCCCATCCAAGCCTTGGGGAAGGGGGGGCAGAAAGTCTAATAGGACATGGGCTGGGTGGAGCACAGCCCAATGCCCCATGGGTCCCCCTTCACATACAAATCAGCAATCAAAAAAACATGGTGCCTAGTGGGTTCTTTGCCCCTTGATGGGGTAGTTTGGAGTGAACAACCCCTTCCACCTCCTGGGAGGGCAGATAGACTAATTGGGCCCAAAGCAGGGTGGAGCACGGGCCCATGCCCACAGGGACATTTACTCCCCCGAAAAATACTATTCACTTAAAAGATCCCTGGTGTCTAGTGTGCTTTCTTCTTCCTCCTGCTTCCTCCCCGTGGGAGGAAGATTGGGGATAAAAAAAACCTCCAACGGGGCCAAAAAGACTAATGAGGCCAAGAGTGTGGGGGGAAAGCACAGGACAAGCCAAGGGGGTAATCCCCTGCAATCATCTGTGGTATCTAGTAGGTGGATCCCTGCTTGGCTATCACCCTCTTGCAGCACACCTTAATCAGGGATCCATTATAGAGAGCTTTCATTGGTAAGGGGGGATTCTCCCCTGTCCAGTGATACCTCCCTTAAAGAAATCAGTTCTCAGGGCACCGAGATATGCCTCTGAGGACTGATTCAGTGAAAATTAAAGTTCACTTTCCCTTTGAACTAGTGGCTTGCATCCGCACATAAAAAGTTAAACATTTCAGGATTATTAGAAACTGTTTAATTTGTTTTTTTTCCACGCTCCTGCATTTCTCATCATTTCTCCATGCAGAAGACTAGTTTGGATAGAAAATGTTGAGCTAGAAATTTGAAAGTAGATGCTCTGGTTGTTTAGGCTGCGCTTGTAACACCCATGGGATAACTGCAGAAACTGCATGGCTGAGTAGTTTTGTGTGCAAAGACACTTAGACATAAATTGATCAGATACCGTGTGTGACTTTTGTACCTTTACAAGGTAATTCCTTTCATATGATTTCCAAGTAGACAGATGCTTAAAATGATCTTCTACAACACATGTAATTTCATAGAATCTATGCATATTACATTTGAAAAAGATATGTAATTTCTCCCACCTTTAATTGGCATATAACCGATGATCAAAAGGCATGTCCCACAGTGCTCATTCATTTACTTTAGAAAAAAAATAGACTGACCTGGGTCTTAACACACAGTTTCAGTTTGTCTCTATTCACTGCTGTATGCTTAGCTTTCTGGGGAAGATGAGTTGCCTCCTCCAGAAAACCCAGGTTGAGATTAGGGCCCATATTAATACTTTTTTTGCTCCTCACTTGTGTCAATTTTTGACGCAAAAGCGGCACAACCTTACAAAATACAATTATACTTTGTAACTTTGCGCCGCTTTTGCGTCAAACAATGACGAAAATGCGGCACAAAAAAGTATAAATATGGACCTAGGTGTGTGCAAAGATGAAAAGTTATTTATCTCCAAGCTTTGTTAAGTTTCCTTCAAAACTGTGGAATACCCAGAAACTATGTGAAGGATGCAAACTTTAAGGGTCTGATTATGAGTCGTACATTGTTTTCCGACCCCTGCATGAACACCTATTTGCACAGGGCTCGGAATTATTAGTTTGTATTGAACGTATCCAATAATTATGGAATGTGCTAAATACCTCAACTTTGGTATATGTTGGCAGGTCAAACCTGCTGAAAATTACCAGTGAAAAAGCATATGGGCTTTACTGTATCATGTTGGATTTTAGTGCGTTAAACACAAAAGTCAGCATGTTATTCCCAAAAAACTTGCAAGAGGTGTTATTTATCACACTAAATAAATTACCTACCATATCGCATTGATATTTATCAGGTGCGATAAACAGCACCTAACTTTGTAGTGAGGGCCTAAATTGCAAAAAACTCTTGCTCTGCAGAAAAGAATCACAGCACAAAGCCATTGTCAATGGAAACATGTTCTTACAAAAAAAAGTGTTTGCAGAAACATACTTCAACAGAAAGGAACTTTGCAAGAATGTATGCAAACCTAACAAATTTCGTAAAATTTGGAGGACATAATATATACTTCACACACACATTTTTGACAAGTGCTCTACACCCTGATGACATACATGTGTGGATCAAAATGGATTCTGCCTTAGTCAACACCTTCTACACCACTCATCTGGTGTGTAGAGGAAGTCTTTCTAACTCAAATGGAACTCCTTGGGATATAGTTAAGAGCCCCTAGCGTCACTTAAGTGCTGCCTCTGCATCATTTTATTTTTACGCTAAGATGCGCTAAAGAGGCTTTTTTCACACGCCATATTTACAAAGTGGAACAATGCATTCATTGTGCCATTTTGTAACCCCTTACACCATATTATGCCTGCACCAGGCATAATATGTGCAAGGAGGGGCGTTCCAACGTTAGGGGGCCCAAAAATAGAGCAAAGAAATCATAAAGATTTCTTAGTGCCATTTTTTTGGCATTTTTAACACCTGCACAGAGCAGGAGTTAAAATGAGGTCCCCAATGTTTTCCATGCGCTTGTTTTGCAGGATTAGCGTACATTTGTTTGACGCTAATCCTACAAGGCGCCAAACTAGCATGAACATTTTTGACACTAGTTCCTTAATTTAACATACGGTGCACCATGGCCGCGTTAGGGGGGCACTAAGGGGCACAGGAAAAGTGGCACTACACATGATACAGCGCCACTTTTCTTTAATTTGGCCCCTTGTTTTCTTAATTTGGGAGGAGGTCGAGCTCCTAAACTGTAGTCCCTCCTGTAGGAAAGTACCATCTTGCCTGGCATGTTACCCCCATTTTTCACTGTATATATGGTGTTTTAATTGTATGTGTCACTGGGACCCTGTCAGCCAGGGCCCCAGTGCTCATAAGTGTGCCTGAATGTGTTACCTGTGTAGTGACTAACTGTCTCACTGAGGCTCTGCTAATCAGAACCTCAGTGGTTATGCTCTCTCATTTCTTTCAAATTGTCACTAACAGGCTAGTGACCAATTTTACCAATTTACATTGACTTACTGGAACACCCTTATAATTCCCTAGTATATCGTACTGAGGTACCCAGGGTATTGGGGTTCCAGGAGATCCCTATGGGCTGCAGCATTTCTTTTGCCACCCATAGGGAGCTCTGAAAATTCTTACACAGGCCTGCCACTGCAGCCTGAGTGAAATAACGTCCACGTTATTTCACAGCCATTTTACACTGCACTTAAGTAACTTATAAGTCACCTGTATGTCTAACCTTTACCGGGTAAAGGTTAGGTGCAAAGTTACTTAGTGTGAGGGCACCCTGGCACTAGCCAAGGTGCCCCCACTTTGTTCAGGGCCAATTCCCCGGACTTTGAGTGCGGGGACACCATTACACGTGTGCACTACATATAGGTCACTACCTATATGTAGCTTCACAATGGTAACTCCGAATATGGCCATGTAACATGTCTATGATCATGGAATTGCCCCCTCTATGCCATCCTGGCATAGTTGGCACAATCCCATGATCCCAGTGGTCTGTAGCACAGACCCTGGTACTGCCAAACTGCCTTTTCAGGGGTTTCACTTCAGCTGCTGCTGCTGCCAACCCCTCAGACAGGTTTCTGCCCTCCTGGGGTCCAGCCAGGCTTGTCCCAGGATGGCAGAACAAAAGACTTCCTCTGAGAGAGGGTGTTACACCCTCTCCCTTTGGAAAATGGTGTGAAGGCAGGGGAGGAGTAGCCTCCCCCAGCCTCTGGAAATGCTTTCATGGGCACATTTGGTGCCCATTTCTGCATAAGCCAGTCTACACCGGTTCAGGGACCCCTTAGCCCTGCTCTGGCGTGAAACTGGACAAAGGAAAGGGGAGTGACCACTCCCCTGACCTGTACCTCCCCTGGGAGGTGCCCAGAGCTCCTCCAGTGTGCTCCAGACCTCTGCAATCTTGGAAACAGAGGTGCTGCTGGCACACTGGACTGCTCTGAGTGGCCAGTGCCATCAGGTGACGTCAGAGACTCCTTCTGATACGCTCCTTCAGGTGTTGCTAGCCTATCCTCTCTCCTAGGTAGCCAAACCCTCTTTTCTGGCTATTTAGGGTCTCTGGGGGTCATTCTGACCCCGGCGGTCTGAGACCGCCGGGGCCATGGTCGGCGGGAGCACCGCCGACAGACCGGCGGTGCCCCGCAGGGCATTCTGACCGCGGCGGTTCGGCCGCTGTCAGATGCAGGAAACCGGCGGTCTCCCGCCGGTTTCCCGCTGCCCTGCAGAATCCTCCATGGCGGCGGAGCGCGCTCCGCCGCCATGGGGATTCTGATACCCCCTACCGCCATCCTGTTCCTGTCGGGTCTCCCGCCAGGAACAGGATGGCGGTAGGGGGTGCCGCGGGGCCCCTGGGGGCCCCACAAAGTATTTCAGTGTCTGCTATGCAGACACTGAAATACGCGACGGGTGCCACTGCACCCGTCGCACCTTCCCACTACGCCGGCTCAATTCTGAGCCGGCGTCCTCGTGGGAAGGTTGATTTGCCCTGGGCTGGCAGGGGGCCTTTTGGTGGCCGCCCGCCAGCCCAGGGCAAATCCCAAAATACCCTCAGCGGTCTTTCGACCGCAGAGTGGTATTTTGGTGGGGGAACTTCGGCAGGCGGCCTCCGCCGCCGGCCGAGGTTAGAATCACCCCCTCTGTCTCTTGGGATTCTTTAGATAACGAATGCAAGAGCTCATCCGAGTTCCTCTGCATCTCTCTCTTCACCTTCTGCCAAGGAATCGACTGCTGACCGCGCTGGAAGCCTGCAAAACTGCAACAAAGTAGCAAAGACGACTACTGCGACCTTGTAACGCTGATCCTGCCGCCTTCTCGACTGTTTTCCTGGTGGTGCATGCTGTGGGGGTAGTCTGCCTCCTCTCTGCACTAGAAGCTCTGAAGAAATCTCCCGTGGGTCGACGGAATCATCCCCCTGCAACCGCAGGCACCAAAGAACTGCATCACCGGTCCCCTGGGTCTCCTCTCAGCACGACGAGCGAGGTCCCTTGAATCCAGCAACTCTGTCCAAGTGACTCCCACAGTCCAGTGACTCTTCAGTACAAGTTTGGTGGAGGTAAGTCCTTGCCTCCCCACGCCAGACTGCATTGCTGGGAACCGTGAGTTTTGCAGCTACTCCGGCCTCCGTGCACTTCCGGCGGAAATCCTTTGTGCACAATCCAGCCTGGGTCCACAGCACTCTAACCTGCATTGCACGACCTCCTAAGTTGTTCTTCGGCGACGTGGGACTCCTTTGTGCAACTTCGGGTGAGCACTGTTTCACACATCCTCGTAGTGCCTGTTTCTGGCACCTCTGCGGGTGCTGCCTGCTGCTGAGAGGGCTCCTTGTCTTGCTCGACGCCCCCTCTGCCCCCTGACGCAATTGGCGACATCCTGGTCCTTCCTGGGCCACAGCAGCATCCAAAAACACTAACTGCACGATTTGCAGCTAGCAAGGCTTGTTGGCAATCTTTCGGCGGGAAAACACTTCTGCACGACTCTCCACAGCGTGATGGAATTGTCCTCCAAAGGGGAAGTCTCTAGCCCTTGTCGTTCCTGCAGAAACCTAAGCTTCTACTGTCCAGTAGCAGCTTCTTTGCACCCACAGCTAGCATTTCCTGGGCATCTGCCCATCTCCGACTTGCTTGTGACTTTTGGACTTGGTCCCCTTGTTCCACAGGTACCCTCAACTGGAAATCCATCGTTGTTGCATTGCTGGTTTGTGTCTTTCCTGCAGAATTTCCCTTTCATGACTTCTATGTCCTTTGGGGAACTTTAGTGCACTTTGCACTCACTTTTCAGGGTCTTGGGGTGGGCTATTTTTCTAACCCTTATATTTTCTAATAGTCCCAGCGACCCTCTACAAGGTCACATAGGTTTGGGGTCCATTCGTGGTTCGCATTCCACTTTTGGAGTATATGGTTTGTGTTGCCCCTATCCCTATGTGTCTCCATTGCATCCTATTGTAACTATACATTGTTTGCACTGTTTTCTAATACTATAACTGCATATTTTGGTATTGTGTACATATATCTTGTGTATATTTGCTATCCTCATACTGAGGGTACTCACTGAGATACTTTTGGCATTTTGTCATAAAAATAAAGTACCTTTATTTTTAGTATAACTGTGTATTGTGTTTTCTTATGAAATTGTGCATATGACACTAGTGGTACTGTAGGAGCTTCACTCGTCTCCTAGTTCAGCCTAAGCTGCTCTGCTAAGCTACCATTATCTATCAGCCTATGCTGCTAGACACCCTATACACTAATAAGGGATAACTGGGCCTGGTGCAAGGTGCAAGTACCCCTTGGTACTCACTACAAGCCAGTCCAGCCTCCTACACCTCCTCTCTGTTCAGGATGTGATTCAATTATTTATGCTAAGTGATAAATCGTTTTCTGACACAGTCTAAAAATCAAAAGTTGGGCTTAGCCTGTGCCCTCTTTAATTAGCCACTGTTATCCGGTCTTAAGTTAATGGGGTTTCCAGTTTCTGTGGGTACAACGGGCGTTAAAATCTCACTCCTTGACCTGAAATCCAAACTGATATTTTTATGTTCATGCATGTATGTATTAGACTGAAAGGTTTGCAAGGGATCTAGTTAGACTCCAAATGATTTGGGAAGGCTTAGACTGTGGGGGTCATTCCTACATTGGCGGGAGGGAACCGCCCAATGATCGCACCGCGGTCAAAAGACTGCGGCGGCCATTCTGGCTTTCCCGCTGGGCCGGCGGGCGACCGCCAGAAGGCCGCCCGCCGGCCCAGCGGGAAACCCCCTTCTACGAGGATGCAGACTCCGAATGGAGCCGGCGGAGTCAAAGGGGTGCGACGGGTGCAGTGGCAACCGTCGCGATTTTCAGTGTCTGCAAAGCAGACACTTAAAATCTTTATGGAGCCCTGTTAGGGGGCCCCTGCACTGCCCATGCCAGTGGCATGGGCAGTGCAGGGGCCCCCAGGGGCCCCACGACACCCGTTACCGCCATCCTGTTCCTGGCGGTGAAATCCGCCAGGAACAGGATGGCGGTAAGGGGGTCGGAATCCCCATGGTGGCGCTGCAAGCAGCGCTGCCATGGAGGATTCCCTGGGGCAGGGGAAAACCGGCGGGAAACCGCCGGTTTCCCTTTTCTGACTGCGGCTTTACCGCCGCGGTCAGAACTGCCCCGGAAGCACCGCCAGCCTGTTGGCGGTGCTTCCTCCGTCCCCGGCCCTGGCGGTCCATGACCGCCAGGGTCGGAATGACCCCCTGTGTGTTTAGCCTTGTAGGCCTGCTTGTACCTCAGCATGTCTGTTCACATGTTGGGGGTGGTAGTAGTGGATAATCAACACAGCCCCCCATTTCGAGGCCTGTGTGGCCTGAACCGTCAGCCCTAGAAAGAGTTGACTGCAGGGCTGGTGGGCGGAAACAGCGTTTACGCCCGCTGGCCCTGCGGTGAACGGGGCCTTAACATTGACGCCGGCTCCTAAGGGAGCCGGCGCAAATGTGGCGGTGCGGCAGGTCCGTAATTTGGGCAGTGGAAAGCACGATGGGGCTGTCCATGCGGGGCCCTGCACTGCCCATGCCAAGTGCAAGCAGCGCTGTCCTGGAGGATTACAACCGCCAAGAATGCCAGGCTGTCCACTGGCGGCAACCTGGCGGTGTCGGCGGTCCGACCGTGGCAGCTCTGCCACGGTCGTAATGTCGCAGTCGGACTGCCACTTTGGTGACGGTCCAACGGCGACTGTGACCCTGGCGGTCTGGTGACCACGAGGGTCATAATTGGGGCCAAAATCCTCTCTAAAAGAATATCTGCACGCAGACCTTTAAGACAAAATGTTGTGTACGTTCGTAAGGTTTCCAGATTGGACTTTAGGGAAGTGACAAATGCCTAGCCTCATGCAGACTTGTCATTTTAAGAATATTTTTCACCGTCTGGGTGCCCAGGGAGAAGGAGCATTGCCTTGGTGAGGGGGTGGACTACTGCGAGTGGGACTTAGGACCTCTTGTTCTTAATAAACAAAAACTATTTCCCTTTCTCATGGCAATAATGAACTCATCTGGCTCCAATCCCCTTTGTGTTGGAGAGGTTTTAGCTAGAACACTGCCGTTTAGAACGTACCTGAACTGGAAACTCCTATGTGTAAGAGCTTCCAGTTCACCATGTGATTGTGCCTGTTCACTAAGTGGCTGTGTGATAAGAGAAGAAAACGTGTGTACATGGCAGCACCATGTGAGTTGGTAGGCCTACTCGTAGAAGAGGGGCAGACATTGTTGCATGGAAGCAAAGGTGTGAGAACAACCTAGGTGCCAAGTATGAGGCATTGGAGATCAAACAGTGCCTTGCACGTAGTGTGACCACACCTGCTCTGATCAGTCGTTCTTCCTCTGACAGACTGCGTCCTCTGCCTCCATTGTCTGCGCTGTACTTGCCTTTGATCTTCACGTGTCCAAGGCACAGACGGAATTGGAAGTAGACTATGCTCCAGCGAGCTGGCATAAAATACATCTATCTATTTCTGCTTCAGGGCGAGATAAAGGAAAAGACAGCTGCCATGGAGCAGCAAAAGGCTTCAAAGCAAAAGAAAAGAAATAAAGCATTTCTGTCTTTGCAGGCCGTATCAAAAGATCGCCATATACTCTGTACAGAGGTGCACCAGTTATAGTAATTTGAAGGAGTTGGTAAATTATAAATTAACTACACATGTTTAGAAATTTAAAGTTTGTTGTAGGTTAACATTTGTTTATGGAGAAAGAGTAAAAAAAATAGATTAATTTAAAGGTGGTGCATAAATTGTGCTAACTTAAGAACTGTAATGTTTGTGCATTTTGAATTTGGGCTGTATGGAAATCATAAAAAGTGTTCCTAACTATAATAAGGTTTAACCTTGCCTTTTTCATTGAATTTCAATCCGTTTTTATTTTTGACACAACTTTGTTTCAGACCGTGGGGCTTACTGTCATGGAGGTATTATCTAATTAAGTGTGGTACAGTAGAGTGGATGAGTAAGGTGTACTGTTGTAGAGTATATAGTCATAAGATGGAGTAGTGAAAACGGGTGCAGTGGAGTGGAATACAGTGGAATAGTGTACAGTGGAGTGGTAAAAAGTGGAGTGGCGTAGAGTGGAGTGTTGTGCAGTGGAGTAGCGTGCAGTAGAATGAGGTAGAGTGGAGTGGTGTTCAGTGGAGAGGAGTAGAGTGGAGTGTTGTAGAGTACAATAGAGTGGAGAAGAATGGAGTGGCATACTGTACAGTGGAGTAAATAGTTATATATTGTAGTGGCATGTTGTGTAGTACAGTGGTTTGGATTGCACTAGAGTGGACGGGTATAGTGTACAGTCAGGTAAATTGTTATAAACTGGTGGGGCATCTTGTACAGTGTAGAAGGCTGCCCTGGTGAGTAGTGGGTACCTATGGTACTTACACCTTATATCAGGTCCAGTAATCACTTATTAGTGTAGTGTAGGTAGTGTCTAGAAGCCAGGCTTTCTATAGGTAGCTGTGGATGAGCAGCCAAGGCTTATCTAGGAGACATGCAAAGCTCATGCAATACCACTGTAGTCACATAGTACTCACACACATGAAATAAACACTCAGGGGGTTATTACAACTTTGGAGGAGGTGTTAATCCGTCCCAAAAGTGACGGTAAAGTGACGGATATACCACCAGCCGTTTTACGAGTTCCATAGGATTTATTGGACTCGTAATACGGCTGGTGGTATATCCGTCACTTTACCGTCACTTTTGGGATGGATTAACACCTCCTCCAAAGTTGTAATAACCCCCTCAGTGTTACAAAAATAAAGGTACTTTAGCCCCTGCTAACCTGGATGAAGGTGCAAAAGGGGAACCACCAGTGAAGAGGAAAAGTCAGCACTGCACCCAAGAAGACGGATTCGGATTCCTGGAGGGTAAAAGTGATGTCTCACACCGGATGGAGGATAGCAGTCAAGTTTGCATCCTCGGAGTCCGCTAACAAGCCTTGCACACGCAAAGCTCACAGTTAGCCGAAAATGGCGCTGCCAGGAACCAGGAAGGACCAGGTGGACTCTACCCAGGAGGGGGAGTGAGAAGAGGGCCCTCAGCAATTCAGAGAGCCCACAGAAGACTAGGCAGCACACACACAGGAGTCCCACAGGACGTGGACATGAAAGCTACAGAAGAGGCTCACGCAGCACTACAACAAAGGCTCCCATGCCGCTGGAGAACCACTCAGGAAGCTATGCATCACAGGATAGAGTGATGGGGGCCAGAGCTTCAAAATGCATGAAGATCTTGGAGGAAGGATGCCAACAAGCCTTGGCAGCTACAAAAGAAGCAGTGTACGGGATACTGTTTTACGTGGGGAGGCAAGGTCTTACCTCCACCAAAGTTGGATAGCTGGAAGAGAGGACTGTCGGAACCACTTCAGTCTACTGCATGGGATGCAGGATCCACGCAGCTCAGCAGGAGAGAGGATCCATGCAGTCAGTGGTCGTCGCAGTTGGTGCCTGCAGAAGCAGGGGAGTGACTCCTTCACCCCAAGGGAGATTCCTTCGCTCTTCTGATGCAGGTTGAAGATGGGCTGTCCTCAGAGGATGCATGACTGATGAAATGTTGCAGTTGCTGGAAAGAGCCAGAGTTACAATGTTGCAGAAGGTGTCTTGCTTCTTTGTTGCAGCGTGTGCAGTCCTGAAGAGTCCAGATGCTGTTTATTCGGTGAGAAGTCAAAGTGGAGGATTCTGAGGATTCCTGCTGGAGTCTTGCAATCCGAGTCTGAGGAACCACCCAAAGAAGAGACCCTAAATAGCCCTGAAAGGGGGATTGGTCACCTAGCTGAGTGACCACCTGTCAGGAGGGGGCCCTGTTGTCACCTGCTGGCACTGACCGCTCAGATGCTCCCAGAGTTCACTGCCATCCTTGAATCCAAGATGGCAAAACCCAGGGACCCTCTGGAGTAGCTCTGAGCACCACCCCTAGGGTGGTGATGGACAGGGGGGGTGGTCACTCCCCTTTCCTTTGTCCAGTTTCATGCCAGAGCAGGGACTGGGGGTCCCTGAAATGGTGTAGATTGGTTTATTCAAGGAGTCTACCCCTCCCAAGACTGTAACACCTATTTCCAAAGGGAGAGGGTGTAACACCTCTCTAGCAAAGGAAATCCTTTCTTCTGCCTTCCTGTGCTCGAGATGTTTAAGCAACAGGAGGGCAGAAACCTGTATAGGAGGTGGCAGCAGCTTGGGCTGCCTGGAAACCATGAGAAAGCTGTAATGGCAATACTAGGGGTCCTCTAAAGAGCCCCCAGAATACATTGAATCATACAACCAATGCTTGCAAAAGCCTTAGGGTATGATTCCCACATGTTTGATACTAAACATGCCTATGTTCAGAGTTACCATTGTGAAGCTGGACATAGGTAGTGACCTATGTCCAGTGCACACGTGAAATGGCGTCCCGCCGCTCACAAAGTTTGGGAAAATGGGCCTGGAGGTCATGCAGGCATCTCTGCGTGTACGGGAGTGCCCTCACACACAGGTACATTGCACCCTACCCTCTGAGCTAGAATGCCTGCCCTAGGGGTGACTTATAAGTGACCTGGTGTAGTGAAAAATGGCAGTGACATGGTGCTTGCACCTTTTCACGAAAGCTGCAATGGCAGTCCTGCAGAAGCCTCTGCATGGGTGCCCTATGGGTGGAAAAATATATGCTGCAACCCATAGGGATCCCCTTGAACTCCAATTGCGTGAGTACCTAGGTACCATATACTAGAGACTTAAAAGGTGGCACCAGTGTGCCAATTTGAGGTGAAATACAGAGTTTTAGGAGAGAGAGCATAATCACTGGGGTTCTGGTTAGCAGGATGCCAGTGAACACAGTCAAGCGCACTGACAGGGTACTTTCCTACATACAGTCAATCAATCAGTTTTCTGGTAAAGCGAGGACTAATCATTAGTAAGCGTCTCAAGGTGCTGGAGGGTAGTAAGAGTTCAGTCAAAGAGCCAGGTCTTGAGGTCTTTCTTGAATTGAGGTATTGAAGGTGATTTCCTGAGGTGTAGCGGAAAAGCGTTCTAGGTCTTTGGCACGAGGTATGAGAAGGATCTTCCTCCAGATTAGTTCTTGCATATCCTTGGGTTGTGGTGAGGGCCTGTTGGGCGGAGCGGAGGTGTCTGGTGGGCATGTGGAATGTCAGGTGGTGGTTGAGGTATGCTGGTCTGATGTTGTGGAGGGCCTTGTATGCATGCATTGAGGAGCTGGAAGGTGATTCTTTTGTTGATCAGGAGCCAGTGAAGGTCTCTCAGGTGACTGGAGATGTGGTTGCGGCATGGGATGTCCAAAGATGAGCCAGGGTGAGGCGTTCTGGATTCTCTTCAGTTTCTTTTGGAGTGTTTGGATGCTGCTGCCATAGAGTGTGTTGCTGTAGTCTAATTTGCTGGTGACGAGTGCCTGGGTGACTGTTCTCCTGGATTCGATCGGGCTCCATTTGAAAATCTTTCAGAGCAGGTGGAGTGTGTGAAAACACGAGGATGAGGCATCATTGATTTGGCAGTTCGTTGAGATCGAGGAGTCTAGGATGATGCTCAGGTTGTGTACATGGTCGGTGGGTGTGGTGGGGTTCTGGGTGCTGAGGGTCACCAGGAGTCATCCCAGACAGAGGGCCTCGGTCTTGTCAGATTTGAGTTTCAGGCAGCTGTCCTTCATCCAGGTGGCAACTGTCTTCATTCTGTTGTGGAAGTTGCTTTTTGCCGTTGTAGGCTTGTCGGTGAGGGAGAGGATCAGCTGAGTATCATTGAGTAGGAGACAGTGCTGAGTCTGTGATTTCTGATGATGTTAGCGAGTGAGGACATGTAGATGTTAAAGAGGGTGGGGCTCAATGAGAGCCCTGAGGAATTCCGCAGCTGATCTCTGTCAGTTGTGAGGAGAACGGTTGGATTCTGACTCGCTAGGTTTGGCCGGTGAGCAAAGAGTGGATCCACTCTAAGGCTTTGCTGCATATGCCAGTGTCGTGGAGTCTAGTGCAGAGGGTGTGGTAGGAGACAGTGTCAAAGGCGGCGGACAGGTCCAGGAGGATGAGGGCTGCAGTTTTGCCTCAGTCGAGGAGAGTGGGGATGTCCGTTGCTGCCAGGAGTGCGGTCTCATGCTGTGGTTGCTTCTGAAGCCTGATTGGGTGGTGTCTAAGGCAAGGTTTCGATGAATTTGGTGAGTTGGGCATTGATGGCCTTCTCAATTACTTTGGCTGGGAAGGAGAGCAGCAAGATGGGTGTGAAGTTCGTGAGGTCCATCGGGTCGACAGAGGGATTCTTCAGCAGTGGGTTGATTTCTGTGTGATTTCAGTCTTCTGGGAAGGTGGCACACTCGATGGAGCAGTTGATGGTGTGGCATTGATCAGGGGCAATAGTGGAGCTGGCTCGGTTGATGGTGTGGTGGGGGCATGGGTCCGAGGGGGCTCTGGAGTGGATTGTTTTCATGATCTTCTGGATGTCATCAGTGGAGAGAGTGGTCCAGTTGTGCAGGGTTGGCTGGGAACTGGGTCCTTTGGGTGCTATGGTTGCGGTTGGCGTGGGAGGGTCCTGGGTGGTGAAGCTGTCATAGATGTTTAATATCTTGCAGTAGAAGATGGTGGCAAGGTTGTCGTAGAGGTTTTGGGAGGGGGAATGTCTGTGGAGTCTATGCTGGTTTTGGTGAATTCTTTGATCATGGTGAAGAGTTCTTTCTGTTGTGTGCTTTAGTGTTGATGCATTCCTGAATGGCTGTTTTCTTTGTGATTCTGATGCAGTGGTGGTGGTGGTGGTGATGCTGGTTTTGAAGGCTGCTCGGCCGGCTAGAGTCTTGCTGCTTCTCCATCTTTTCTCAAGCCATCTTCAGGTTCTCTTGGACTCTTGGAGGGAGGGGGAGAACCAGCAGGCTTTCTTGCGTGATTGCTTGTCAGAGGGTTTCTTGAGGGGGCAGAATTTTTGCGCAGTCTGAGATCCATTGGTGGAGGGTGAGTACTGATGTATGTGGTGGCCGGCAGTGGTGTTTGGCGGAGGGCGGTGGTGTGTTGTTCTTCGGAAACCTTGTTCCAGCTTCCTTGTGGGGGTGGTGGGCACAGAGATGTTGGGTGTGTTTGGTGAAGGAAAAGTGGATGCAGTGGAGTTTGGAGGTGTGGGTGATGTGGATGTTGTTGCTGTCAAACAAGATGGAGTTGAGCATGTGTTCTGCTGCGTGGGTTGTCAAAATGACCAGTTTGAGTCCCAGGGTGGTGAGGTTCTCCAGTAGGGAAGATGTGTTGTGGTCATTGTGGTTATCCAGGTGGAAATTGAGGTCGCCAAGGAGAATGTAGTCCGTTGTGGAGAGCTGTGTCAATACAGTGGAGGGCTGTGTAAAAGAGTGTAGTAAAGTGTAGTAAAGTAGAGTACAGTGTTGTACACTGGGGTGTAGGGGCATAGAGTGAAGTAGAGGGTTGTGCAGTATAGTGTAGGGGCATAGAGTGGAGTACAGTTCTGTATAGTGTGGCACAGAGTGTAGTAGAGTTTTGTACTGTGGGATTGTATAGAGTAGAATGGAGTGTGGTGCAGTGGGGTGGTGTAGAGTGGACTGTCGTACAGTGCCACCCACAGAGTGGTGTAAAGTGTTATGGAGTGGAGTATAGTGTAGTGGAGTCCAGTGGAATAGCATAGTGTAGAGTGGAGTAGTATATTCTAGAGTACAATGATGTGGAGTTCAGTAGAGTGGGGTGGAATAGTATACAGTTGAGTAAAGTGTTGTAGAGTAGATTGGTGTGTGGTACAGTGGAGAAGAATGGTGGATTGTAGAGTGTCAGAAAGCGTCATGGAAGGGAGAACAGCAGTGTGTCACATATTGGATTAAAGTGTTGTAAAGTGCAGTGTTGTGGAGTATAGTAGAGTGCAGTACATCATGGCAGAGTGGAGTGGGATAGACTATCGTACAGATGAGTGGCATAGAGTAGCATACAGGGGAGTCATGTAGACTGCAGTAGTGGAGCATAGTGAAGTACAGTGGAGTAGAGTCTCATAAAATAGAGTATATTAACTTGGGTGAAGTGGCATAGACAGGGTTGTGTAGAGTGTTGTAGAGTGGAGTAGAGTGTTGTTAAATGCTATAGAGTAAAGTAGGTTGCTGTAGAGTGGCATTGAGTACAGTGTTTACATTGCTGTACAGTCTAGTGCTATACAGTGGAGTATAGTGTGGTACAGTGGAGGGGTGAAGACTTGTTGAGTGTAGTATAGTATTGTTGAGTGGAGCATAGTGAAGTGATATGGAGTGAAGCTAGGTGGAGTAGAGTGGCATCGAATGGAGTAGCATACAGTAGAGTGGTGCACAGCAGAGTAGAGTACAATGCAATAGCATACAGTGGAGAGGCATACAGTTGACTAGCATACAGTGGAGTGGCATAGAGTGGAATAGATAAAGTGGAGTGGGGTAGATTAGAGTTACGTACTGTATAATAGCATAGAATACAGTGGGTAGAATGGAGTGGCATACATTGCAGTGGCGTAGAGTAGAGTGCCATACAGTGGAACATCTTAAAGTAGAGTTGCATACAGAGGAGTGGCATAGAGTGAGTGTCTTAGAGTTGAGTGGCTAGAGTGGAGTGGGGTGGAGTGGAGTGGTGTACAGTGGAATAGTGTAAAGTGGAGTAATGTAGATGGGAATGGCATACAGTTGAGTGGCATACAGTGGAAGGGTGTACAATATAGTAGCATGCACTGAAATAGAGAACAATGGAGTAGTGTAGGGTGGAATGGCATACAGTGGAGAGGTGTATACTGGAGTGCCATAGAGTCGAGTGGTATAGATTGGAATAGCATACAATGGAATGGCTTGGAGTAGAGTGGTGTGCAGATGAGTGGCGTAGAGTGGAGTGGGGTATAGTGGAATAACATAGAGTAGCATAGCATACAGTGCATGGCATACATTGGTGGGGGTAGAGTGTAATGACAGAGTTAAATGGCATAGAGTGTAGTTGCATTCAGTGGAATAGCATATACTGGAGTGTCATACAGTGGAGTAGGGTACAATGTAATGGTGTACAGTGGAATGGTATAGAGTGGAATAGCGTACAGTGGATTATTGTAGAGTGTAGTGCCATAAAGTGGAGTGGTGTACATTAGAATAGCCTACAATGGAGTGGTGAAAAGTTGAGTGGCGAAGAGTGTAGTGTGGTAGAGTGTAATAGCATACAGAAGAGTAGTGTACAGTGGAGTGGCATAGAGTGGAGCAGTGTACAGAGGAGTGAGCTACAGTATAGTGGTATACAGTACAATAGCATAACGTGGAGTGGTGTAGAGTGGAATAGTGTAGAGTGCAAAGGCATATAGTGGAGTGGCATACAGTGGAGTAGTGTAGAGTGTAGTGGAATAGAAAGGAATAATGTACAGTGGAGTGGCATTGAGTACAGTGGCAAAGAATGGAGTGACAAAGAGGGGAATAGGGTACAGTGAATTGTTGAGAATGGAGTTGTGTACAGTGGAATAGCTCAGAGTGGAATAGTTAAGAATCGAGTAGTGTAGAGAGCAGGGAAATAGACTGGATTGACAGAGTAGAATGATGTAGAGTGTAGTGGGGTATAAGTGAGTGGCATAGAGTTGAGTGGCGTACAGTGGAGTGGTGTACAGTGGAATAGCATAGATTAGAGTGGTGTACAGAGGAGTGGCATTGAATGAAAGAGCAAGGAGTGAAGTGTCATACAGTGAAGTTGCATACATTGGAAAAGTGTAGAGTGGATTGGAGTACAGTGGTGTGGCATAGAGTGGAGTGGTTTACAGTACAGTTTTGTAGAGTTGACTGGCATAGAGTGGAATGAGGTAGAGTGTAGTGGCATACAGTGGAATAGCACAGTAGAGTGGCAAGAGTTGAGTAATGTACATTGGAGTGGCATAAAGTCGAGTAGTGTAGACTTGAGTTGTGCAGGATTGGCTGGGAACTGGGTCCCCTGGGTGCAGTGTTTGCGGGTGGGGTGGGAGGGTCCTGGGTGGTGAAGCTGTCATAGATGTCTAATATCTTGTAGTAGAAGATGGTGGCAAGGTTGTCGTAGAGGTTTTGGGAGGGGGAATGTCTGTGGAGTCTATGCTGTCTTTGGTGAATTCTTTGATCGTGGTGAAGAGTTCTTTCTGTTGTGTGCTTTGGTGTTGATGCATTCCTGAATGGCTGTTTTCTTTGTGATTCTGATGCAGTGGTGGGGGTGATGCTGGTTTTGAAGGCTGCTCGTCCGGCTAGAGTCTTGCTGCTTCTCCATCTTTTCTCAAGCCATCTTCAGGTTCGCTTGGACTCTTGGAGGGAGGGGGAGAACCAGCAGATTTTCTTGCGTGATTGCTTGTCGGAGGGTTTCTTGAGAGGGCAGAATTTTTGCGCAGTCTGAGATCCATTGGTGGAGGTTGAGTACTGATGTCTGTGGTGGCCGGCAGTGGTGTTTGGCAGAGGGCGGTGGTGTGTTGTTCTTCGGAAACCTTGTTCCAGCTTCTTTGTGGGGGTGGTGGGCACGGAGATGTTGGGTGTGTTTGGTGAAGGAGAAGTGGATGCAGTGGAGTTTGGAGGTATGGGTGATGTGGATGTTGTTGCTGGCGAACAAGATGGAGTTGAGCATGTGTTCTGCTGCGTGGGTTGTCAAAGTGACCAGTTTGAGTCCCAGGGTGGTGAGGTTCTCCAGTAGGGAAGATGTGTTGTGGTCATTGTAGTTATCCAGGTGGAAATTGAGGTCGCCGAGGAGAATGTAGTCCGTTGTGGAGAGCTGTGTCAATACAGTGGAGGGCTGTGTAAAAGAGTGTAGGAAAGTGTAGTAAAGTAGAGTACAGTATTGTACACTGGGGTATAGGGGCATAGAGTGAAATAGAGGGTCGTGCAGTATAGTGTAGGGGCATAGAGAGGAGTACAGTTCTGAATAGTGTGGCACAGAGTGTAGTAGAGTTTTGTACTGTGGGATTGTATAGAGTAGAATGGAGTGTGGTGCAGTGGGGTGGTGTAGAGTGGACTGTTGTACAGTGCCACCCACACATAAAGTGTTATGGAGTGGAGTAGAGTGTAGTGGAGTCCAGTGGAATAGCATAGTGCAGAGTGGAGTAGTATATTCTAGAGTACAATGATGTGGAGTTCAGTAGAGTGGGGTGGAATAGTATACAGTTGAGTAAATTGTTGTAGAGTAGATTGGCGTGTGGTACAGTGGACAAGAATTGTGGATTGTAGAGTGTCAGAAAGTGTCATGGAAGGGAGTACAGCAGTGTGTCACATACTGGATTAAAGTGTTGTAAAGTGCAGTGTTGTGGAGTATAGTAGAGTGCAGAACATCATGGCAGAGTGGGGTGGGATAGACTGTCGTACAGATGAGTGGCATAGAGTAGCATACAGGGGAGTCATGTAGACTGCGGTAGTAGAGCATAGTGAAGTGCAGTGGAGTAGAGTCTCATAAAATAGAGTATATCAACTTGGGTGAAGTGGCATAGACAAGGTTGTGTAGATTGTTGTAGAGTGGAGTAGAGTGTCGTTAAATGCTATAGAGTAAAGTAGATTGCTGTACAGTGGCATTGAGTACAGTGTTTACATTGCTGTACAGTCTAGTGCTATACAGTGGAGTATAGTGTGGTACAGTGTAGTGGTGAAGACTTGTTGAGTGTAGTATAGTATTGTTGAGTGGAGCATAGTGAAGTGATATGGAGTGAAGCTAGGTGGAGCAGAGTGGCATAGAATGGAGTAGCACACAGTAGAGTGGTGTACAGTAGAGTAGAGTACAGTGCAATGGTATACAGTGGAGAGGCATACAGTTGACTAGCATAGAGTGGAGTGGCATAGAGTGGAATAGATAAAGTGGAGTGGGGTAGATTAGAGTTACATACTGTTTAATAGCGCAGAATACAGTGGGTAGAATGGAGTGGCATACATTGCAGTGGCGTAGAGTAGAGTACCATACAGTTGAACATCTTAAAGTAGAGTTGCATACAGGGGAGTGGCATAGAGTGAGTGTCTTAGAGTGGAGTGGCTAGAGTGGAGTGGGGTGGAGTGGAGTGGTGTACAGTGGAATAGTGTAAAGTGGAATAATGTAGATGGGAATGGCATACAGTTGAGTGGCGTACAGTGGAATGGTGTACAATATAGTAGCATGCACTGAAATAGAGAACAATGGAGTAGTGTAGGGTGGAATGGCATACAGTGGAGTAGTGTATACTGGAGTGCTATAGAGTGGAGTGGTATAGATTAGAATAGCGTACAATGGAATGGCTTGGAGTAGAGTGGTGTGCAGATGAGTGGCGTAGAGTGGAGTGGGGTATTGTGGAGTGACATAGAGTGGCATAGCATACAGTGCATGGCATACATTGGTGGGGGTAGAGTGTAATGACAGAGTTAAATGGCATAGAGTGTAGTTGCATTCAGTGGAATAGCATATACTGGAGTGTCATACAGTGGAGTAGGGTACAATGTAATGGTGTACAGTGGAATGGTAGAGAGTGGAATAGTGTACACTGGATTGTTATAGAGTGTAGTGCCATAAAGTGGAGTGGTGTACATTAGAATAGCCTACAATGGAGTGGTGAAAAGTTGAGTGGCGAAGAGTGTAGTGTGGTAGAGTGTAATAGCATACAGAAGAGTAGTGTACAGTGGAGTGGCATAGAGTGGAGCAGTGTACAGAGGAGTGAGCTACAGTATAGTGGTATACAGTACAACATCATAAAGTGGAATGGTGTAGAGTGGAATAGTGTAGAGTGCAAAGGCATATAGTGGAGTAGCATACAGTGGAGTAGTGTAGAGTGTAGTGAGATAGAGAGGAATAATGTACAGTGGAGTGGCATTGAGTACGGTGGCAAAAAATGGAGTGACATAGAGGGGAATAGGGTACAGTGAAGTGTTGAGAATGGAGTTGTGTACAGTGGAATAGCTCAGAGTGGAATAGTTAAGAATCGAGTAGTGTAGAGTGCAGGGAAATAGACTGGATTGATAGAGTAGAATGATGTAGAGTGTAGTGGGGTATAAGTGAGTAGCATACAGTTGAGTGGCGTTCAGTGGAGTGGTGTACAGTGGAATAGCATAGATTAGAGTGGTGTACAGAGGAGTGGCATTGAATCAAAGAGCATGGAGTGAAGTGTCATACAGTGAAGCTGTATACATTGGAAAAGTGTAGAGTGGATTGGAGTACAGTGGTGTGGCATAGAGTGGAGTGGTTTACAGTACAGTTTTGTAGAGTTGACTGGCATAGAGTGGAATGAGGTAGAGTGTAGTGGCATACAGTGGAATAGCACAGTAGAGTGGCAAGAGTTGAGTAATGTACATTGGAGTGGCATAGAGTGGAGTAGTGTAGACTTGAGTGCTGTAGAGTGGAATGAGGTACCGTGTAGTGGCATACGGTGACATAGCTTACACTGGAGTAGTGTAGAGTGGAGTGGTGGACAGTGTAGTGGCATAGAGTGGAGTGTTATACAGTGGAAAACCATAGAATGGAGTGTTGTAGAGTGGAGTGGCATACAGTGGCATAGCTTGGAGTGGAGTGACATTGAGTTGAGTAATGTAGAGTGAAGTAGCATACAGTAGAGTGGTGTACAGTGAAATGGTTTTGAGTGTTACAGGCATACACTGCAGTGACATGGAGTGGAGTGGCATATAGTGAAACAGCACACAGTAGAGTGGCATAGTGAGTGTTGAGTGAGTGACTGTGTCATCGTAGGACTCTCTTCATGGGGACGAGACTGCTGGTTTCAGGCAGCAGCACCACCAAGTGTTGTGACTGAGTCTATCTCACATCATCTGGTAGCCTAGCCCTTTCTCCTAACTAGCATCACCTCACCCAAACCTAAAAGTAAAGGTGAAATGTGGCAGCCAGACCCATGACACCCATGACACTCTGACTTGTCAGGGATGTTGTAGTGGAACAGATCTTACCCCTTTATCTCAGTTACACAAGTCTCATACATACAAAGAAAAACTGAAGCAGGACGCCATTCAATATGTTTTATTGAAGGAACTACATTCTATGTAAAAAGGCATGAATTACAATTATTAGGAAGATGAAAAACAATAAAATTATCATTGTGACCAAGAACATACAACAGATAAAAAGTCCCAACATCCTGTCACACTAGTGAACCTAAAATCCCTCCCTGCACCACCAGATTTTACATGATAGCATTAGCAGTATTAGCTCTACATCCCAGTAACAGTCTCTGCAAGGAAGCCCCATACCTGTATAATAGTATGTATGAGTTTGACTGTGGTCTTTTGGCAGTCCTCCCAAGTGGATGAAGCGATGAGGCCAAGTTCAGCAGAGCTGCAACAACATGGTACAGCATGAGATGGATGGCTGGAATGTCCCTCCCAGCCTTGTCTGTGCCAGTGTGTTGTTTTATAACCAAAGGTGATGTTGTTCTGAGAACTGGTCTGATGTGAAAATGTGTCTTTTCTGTGTATGGTAGACATCATACTCTTGGACAGGCAATACTCTATAAACTATCATATTCAGCCTTGGACAGAGCACAAGATGAAATGTTGTGCAAAAATAACTAATAAAAATTTCTGGAAAAGCAGCTGATAAAAAATAATAAAACCTCCACTAAAATGAAGCCATACTGAAATAATAAAAAAGAATAAATGAAACAAACTAGGTAAGAGGGCACAGGTTGCAGGCCCAACGCTAAAATAAGTGTGCCCAAACAAAGCGCTAAAATATCCCTACAACACCATCCCCATTGTCAGTACAAGACAAAGAGATAAGATGTTAGTTCTAACAATCCTATCCTAAAATCACTACTCCTGAACTTCTATTAAAAGCAGGCTAAAATATACAGAAAAGAGATAAAGGCCTTCATCATGACATTGGTGGTAAATCCTCAGCCCAAAGGTCAATGTTAAAGTGTTGGTACCAACACCCATACCGTTGGGCCAACAATACAATGCCCACCACATTATGACCCACGAATCAACACGGCGAACATTCAGTGGCGGTAAACCATTGGCGGTACATGCCGGCGTACTCAGAATGGACACCCAAATACAAAATAGCACAACATTGGCCAAAACCAAAATCACACACCTGACACTCATACACACACCACACCCACCCACCCACAGCACTATAAAACACACACCCACATTACCCACAACCCCTTACGAACACCAATTATTGCCACCAGACTGAAACTAAGACCACTGAGACAACTATACACACACACCACAATTACCCACACATCTGTCACGCACCCCACATCCCACACCCCACAAAATTACGCCACACCCTCTCATCAACACACACCACACAACACCCATGTCCCCACTAAGGCACCCCCGTTTCACTGATAAGGAGTTGCAGGTCATGGTGGAGGAAATAGTCATGGTAGAACCATAGCTGTTTGGAGCGCAGGTACAGCAAATACCCATTGCCAGGAAGATGGAGCTATGGCGGAGGATCGTGGATAGGGTGAATGCTGTGGGACAGCATCCAAGAACAAGGGATGACATCATCATCATCAGGAAGAGGTGGAACGACCTACAGAGAAAGTATGTTCCGTGGCAGCAAGGCACCAGCTTGCCATCCAGAGGACCGGCGGTGGACCCCCACCTCCTCCCCCACAGCTCACAGCATGGGAGGCGGAACTCTTGGCAATCCTGCATCCTGAGGGACTCACTGAAGTAGCCAGAGGACTGAACACTGGTGAGTCAACATTTACCACTTATCACCCCCCCATACCTGCTTGCCATCTCACCCCCTCACTCCCATCACTCCACTCCGTCCCACACACTGCACCTACACATATGACTAACCCCAATGCCTAGCTCTAAATGCTACAACAATGCATGGACAGCCCTGCATGATCACCCATCACAAAAGCATGCACAGCATGGAGAACTAACAATCACTCAATACATCACCATACGCAACCAAAGGTGGCAGGGCAACAGCAACGATAGAGGGGAAGCTAGGGATGTACACTTTGTCACAGACAGGAGGCATAATACATCACTTAAATCTCCACAGGTGCCCCAGCCAATGTCAGCGGAGAGGAGGTGCCACAACTAACCTGTCCCCCAACCGAAGATGCCCCCAGTGATGATACAACCCAACAGCTATCCACCTTACATCAGCACTCTACCTGGCCCATCAGGGACCACTGGTCAGTCGGCCACCCCAGCCCACAAACAGTCCACTGCAGAGCCTCCCCCCTCAGTATCCAACACCACAGCACCCACCCAACATCCCCAGGACACTTCAACCAGCAGTGTACCCACCTGTACAGGGGCCCCAGTCCACACCTCACACCCAAGACAATCAAGGACCAGGGGTCAGTGGCAGTGGGCACACCATTCAGGGGACACACGCACAGGGGAACAGGGACACTGGGAGAACCGCTTTGCGCCAGGGGCAGGCCCAGGGAACCGATTCTCCAGGAGGCACTCACCAATGTCCTGGGAGCTTACCAACAATCCAGGACCCGATGGGCCAGATCCTTAGCAACATGCAGGAGAACAAGCAGGTGCAGGAGGAACACCATCAGGAGATCAGGGAGGATGTGCAGGCCCTCAACACCACCATGATCTCCATAGCAGGGGTGCTGGCAGACATGGCCAACGTCATGAGGGAATGGACATCACACCAGCGGGCCCCTACCTCTAGCCAGATTACTGATCAGCCCTCCATGCCTGCTGCAGCTAGTGGGCAGGAGGCCCTGCCACAGGACCCACAGGCCATCAGCACCCCTTCCCCTGCAGAAGGTGAACCACCTCGCAAATGTTCCCTGCGACCCAGACTGAAGCCAGAGACACTTGCCAAAACCAAGACCATCGCCAGGAAATAAGACCCTCTTGAATGTCTGCCTTGTGTCCCACCCTGTCACCTTGTGCATTTTGAACTGCCTTTGCTCCCCTTCATATGGCCCCTTGGACACTGGACCTGTGCTACAGACAGACTGGAACAATACCCTGGACTTGCCTCTACCATTACCCCATTCTATTGCACATTTCAGTCAATTATTTGCACTCAACTTGACTAATAGTGTTTTATGTGATGAAAATGTGCATTTATGGAAATGGTCACATCATGTGCAATTGATCTAAAACATGTGATAGCATGCAATTAATGACATGGAGCTGTCTGTGGTCATCACATCTGTACACAGTTGTTACATCACCAACATCTGCAAAATGAGAAGCCATAGGTGACAGTCAGTTGAAATGCTAATGAAGTGAATGCCAACCTGCTACAGCCACACAGATAAAACAATAGTCAGAGGAATGGTCAGTTACACTTTCTCACCTGTGTGTCATTGAAAGTATTGACCTATAACTGATGTTCTATTGTCCACATCCTCATTCTTTGCCTCTTTATCCCCACTGCACTCAGGGTCCACTGTTGCAACAGGGGCATTTCCAGTCTCCTCCTCCTGCAGATAAGGCACATGACATCTGAGGGCCAGGCTGTGCAACATGCAGTATGCCACTACTATCTGGCAGACCTCCTTGGGTGAGTAGCACAGGGATCCAGCTGTCAACTGCAGGCATCTAAACCTGGGCTTCAGGAAGCCGAAGGTGCTTTCGATAATCCTCCTGATTCGCCCATGTGCATCATTGTAACGATTCTCAGCCTCTGTCCTGGCATTCCTCACAACGGTCAGGAGTCACGATAGTTTTGGGTAGCCTGAGCCACCTGCAAGTATAGAGGGACAAACATTAGCCTTACACAATGGTATGGGGTTAACACCAGAAGACATAAACTGACATATATTGGATGGGGACTCAAGCTCACCTATTAGCCACACTCGGTGCCTTTGTAGTTGTGCCATCACATTTGGGATCCTGCTATTCCTCAGAACAAAGGCATTGTGCACCAACCCAGGATACTTGGCAGTGACGTGGGAGATGTACTGGTCCGCCAGGAACACCATTTGCACATTGAGTAAGTGGAAACATTTCCGATTCCTAAACACCTGTTCATTCGCCCAGGGGGGACAAACGCAATATGTGTTCCATCTTTTGCAACAATAATATTGGGTATATGTCCCATTTCATAGAATCCTACCTTCACAGTGGCCAGGTCTGCCACCTGGGGGAAAATAATGTAGCTGTACATGTGTTTGACCAAGGCAGACAGAACCCTTGCCAGCACGATTGAGAACATTGGCTGTGACATTCTGCTGCCAAGCCCACTGTCACTTGGAAAGAATCAGTTGCCAGGAAATGGAGCACTGCCAGAACTTGCACAAGAAGGAGGTTCCCAGTGGGATGACAAATAGCTGATATCAGATCAGGCTCCAATTGGGCACACAGCTCTGTGATTGTGGCCCTGTCCAGTCTATAGCTCAGTATTATGTGCCTGTCCTCCAGTGTAGCCAAGTCCACAAGGGGTCTGTGCATGGGGGCTTGTCTCTTCCTCCTATTCATCCGCAGTGGTGGGTATCTAAGAGTGAATAAGCTGTCACAGTTTGAACAATGGAACCACCGCCTGAGTGTACATAGAGCATTAATGTGCTAGCACAGTGGGAATGGCAATGTATGTGCAATCTTCACCAATATAGCATTTATGGATTATCTGGATCTTGTCCACCACCATGAAATGGCAGCTGCCTGTCCTGTATCTAGGGACAGGTGGAAGTGAGGTAACTCTGCTGACTTTGGACGTCGTGGCCGAAGGCGGTCTCCCACAGCCGTGCAATTCCTCATTGGTTAATATCTGGCTCTATGGAGTACAGTGGCCAATGGGCATCAGCCGCTGTGGTGACGGTGTACACCGCCGCGGACATGACTTCCATTTTCTATCTAAATCCTCACTTGATTCCTGACTTTCCACAGGACAACACCAACACTGCGTGTGCTGCTGTAACCTGTGTCTGCAACCTACCATGGCCCGTGTGACCGGGGAAAGGGACCCTCCCTTCACTTTGGAGGAGTTGGAGCATTTGGTGGAAGGGGTCATACCCCAGTATGGACTGCTGTATGGGCCTCTAGACCAACAGGTGAGTACACCGTGGGCACGATGTATGCGGCAAGGTTGCATGGAGATGTGTGTGCAGGCATCGTGTCATTTGGGCGGGTGGTATGTCTGGTGGTAGTGTACATGGTGGGCACCGGGTGATGTGTGTGCCAATGGAGATGGAAATGGGATTTGTGGGCCATATATGTGACAGGCTGGATTGTATGTGTAATAGTGTCCTCCCGTCTATATTAGCTCTGCAGATCAGCACCCATCGCCAAGGACGTGTGGACCCTGGGGGTCTACAGCAGACGGAGCACCCACTGCAGGAAAAGGTGGGAGGACCTGAGACGCTGGGCACGGAAGACCGCGGAGGCCCAGCTGGGTTGGCCTCCCAATGAGGAAGGGGTGCCCGTCGGAACCTGACCCCCCGATTGCCCGCATACTGACGGTGGCCTACCCAGATCTGGATGGGCACTTGAGGGCATCACAGCAGCCACAAGAGGGTGAGTACAGTGGGCGTAACTACAATAATTGGTAGGTGGCATGGTATCCAGTTGGTGGGTGTGAGTCAGTGGGTGCCCCTTAATACCAGGTCAGACATTGCAGCGTGATCCAGCTCAAGGGTAATGGGTGTATAGCAAATTCAGGTAACCTAGCTAGGTTGTATTCCATGTCAGACAGGGCTTAGTGGGACCCAGGAGGGCTGCAGTTGGTGGAGTTTGGCCCTCATCTTGCTGTGGGACCTAGCCAATTGATTGCCAGTGTGGTGCATAGTGCTCAATCCTGAACACTGTGTGTGATGGTAATGTGTATGCCAACTGTGCTGTTGGTGCTGTAATTGACCCAGTGTTCCCTTTCTCTCTCTCCCCGCCTTTTTTCTTCTGTAATCCTGTCCATGTGTGCATTAGCATCATCTGGTGGAGGAGCAGGGGCACAGGCAACAGGGGGAGCTGCATCCCACAGGACCAAGGAGGCAGAGTCCACCGACGTCGAGGGAACCAGTGGGATGGAGGGTGAGGGGAGCACCACAGTGGAGACAGGAGGTGACAACACTGACTCTGATTCCTCCTCTGATGCGAGCCCTCTGGCAGTGGTGGACACCTCTGTGACCACTCCAGCTCCAGGTACAGCTGCCACCCTGTACCAGCACTGCCCTCCCAGTTGCCCCTCACAGAGTTGCCCGTGCCAGCTCATCCAGGAGGATGGGGATCTCCTTCACTGCAGGCACTTCAGGCCCTGCCCAGTGAGCCCGGCTGCCCTGAGTGAGGAGGCTATTGACCTCCTGAGAACCATCTCTGTAGGGCAGTCAACCATTGTGAATGCCATCCAGGGGCTGGCAACCCAGATGCAGCAATGCAATGCATTTCTATAGGGTATCCACCGTGGATTGGCGGCCCAACAGAGATCTTTTCAGGCTCTTGCCTCCTCTCTGATGGCAGTCAGTGTCCCTGTTCCTACCGTTCCCCCTTCAACTACCACTTCCCAGTCCCAGTCTCCTCCACCCCAACCAGTCCCATGCACACATACAGACAAGCATGCACACCAAAAATCACACAAGAGTGGCACAGACAAACACAGGCAGCACACTTTAGGCCACCAGTACTCACAAAAACAACAGACAGTTGCACACACAACCATATCCACTACCTCTACTGTCTCCCCCTCCTCCTCCTCCCTAACAGTCAGATCCACACTCACACCTGCATGCACTGCTCCAGCAGCCACCACCACCATCACAACACCAAGCAGCACACACACCTGACTAGCAGACACCTTCACAACATCCATCCACATGTCCCCTGTGTCTACTCCCACCCTGTCTATCCCCCCAAGGGACATAAATGCACTCAGACACCCAACAGCTATCCACCTTACATCAGCACTCTACCCATGCACCTGCACCCAAGTCCAGCAGACGTACTCCTCCAACAACCACTCCCTCAACCTCCAATCCCATCCCTCCTCCCTCATCCCGCCCCACCATCCCTAAGAAGCTTTTCCTTGCCCAACTTGACCTCTTCCCTCCCCCTTCGCCCCCAACGACTCAGCCCAGCACCTCAGCCAAACAGTCCACGGGGACAGTGGAGGCACCTCCTAGTCGTGGAGGCAAGAAAGTGAAGGATCCCACTGCACCAGTCAAGAAGGGGAAGGATCCCACTCCACCAGCAAAGAAGGGGGAAATTCCACTCCACCAGCCAAGAAGGGGATGGATCTCATTCTACCAGCCAAGAAGGGGAAGAATCCCACTCCATCAGCCAAGAAGGGGAAGGATCCCACTCCATCAGCCAGGAAGGGAAAGGTTCCCATTCAACCGCCAATGACAGGAGAGGTTTCCACTCAACCACTAATGACAGGAGAGGTTTCCACTCAACCACCAGTGATAGGAGTGGTTCCCATTCAACCACCAATGAAAGACCAGAAGCCCTCACCTCCAGCAGAGGCTGCCCAGGAGACACCTCCGCCAGCGGAGACAATGCAGCACTCACCTCCAGCAGAGGGCATGTAGGCCATTCTTCAGAGACTGTTGTACAAGGAGCCCCCTCCAGGAGCAGTGGGCAAGTTCCCCACCTCAGAGACTGTGACCTTGCACTCCCCAGCAAAGAGATATGGGCATGGAGCCCCCTCCAGAACCAGTGGGCAAGTTTCCCACTTCAGCTGAGATGCCCCCCACCATCCTTCCCCCTGAGGTGCCTGCCCACTTCCAACATGTTGCCCCTGCACAGTTTGGTGTGGACAATGTCAGGATCTAGATGGGGCTTGGACTGTGCCCTGCGGCCATTGAATTTGAACACAATGAACTCAAATTGAGACCAAATCTAAATGTTTAGCAATAGTCGTGGTCTCTCAAAAGATCAACAATATCACCAATAGTGATGGAATCCAGGAAGGATCCAACACCACCAGGCAATAAGTTAACCAGCTCATCAGTAAGAAAACTGAGGGAGCACTCATGTTCCAGTGCCTCAGCCATTGGTCCGGCTGAGGAGGCAGCATTCCGTGCAGTGCCAGGTGTTAGAGCACCAGGAACCACTGGATCCATGAAGGGTGGCGCATAGGAAGCATTGCGTAGCAACCGCGATCTCAGTGGGAACATCTGCCACTGAACCATCTTCAAGAACATAATCTGGCTCACATTCAAAGAAGGTATGTGCTTCATAGAAGACACACTTTTGGCACATGTTCGAATGGACTCCACAAGCATTGAAAAACAGGCTGCATACAATTGAGAACCGGTCTTAATGACTTTGCCCAGTTTGACTCCAGTTCTTCCAGGAGTGGTGCTCCAAAATACTGCGTTATGAGTTCATGACACTGTTGGGCTGGTGGAACCTCCATCACTCCTCTTTGTTGTGATGGGACAGCCATTGCAAATGAAAAATAGAAACAGCAGAATGCCACCAATTAATGCCAAAGTTATTGGAATCCCTCAAAAGCACTCAAAAATAGTAAATGAATGGCTAAAGTTATCATTTCAAAGACAGTTTGAAAAGTGCTAATAAAACCAGAACCGACAGCCTTAAAAAGTGTACAATCCCTGTGGTGTTGGAAGCATTAACGATGTAACAAATCAATTCACAGAAATATTTTGGAAAGTTGGCCTTTAATAGGGACTGTATCTCTACAGAAGACCTTGCAACTTGAAGATCATAGGTCTCATGGGTAGATGTGAGCACCACATCTTTTTGAAACAAAAGAGCCTTCAGTTTGCCCAGCTGGTCAAAATATACATTAGAAGTAGCAATGTGAGGCCATATGTCTGCTACTTTTATCTCTTGCATGGGGTGAAAAAGCAAATTTCTGCAACAAGTCACAAACTGAAAGGCCAAAACCACGTAGGCTATGATCGTCTTCATACAACATCAGCCTTCATTATTCAGCATCACATAACTCCCATTGAGAGCATCTCGAACACTGGGGGAATCAAAGGGACAGGAACACCCTTCAGATAACAAGCTAAGTTTGCTGCCAAAGCATTGCAAGCTCCGTGCAAGGACAGATGTGTGCAAATCATTGAATGGTTCACAGAAGTCTTACATTCACTGCTGTTAAGAAAAACCTCCTTCGTACAAATGAAACATTTGTATGAAAAGGGTAGCTCGTACACCTCGTGGATATAAATGTGTCCTAACCACTCAAATCTGCCTATTGTAAAGTGATTTAAGCACAACGTGACTGGAATGTTGAAATGGGTAGAGTATTTACTCTGTGTACTAACACAATGGAATGCTCCAACAGCACATGTCCCCATAAAGATTTGCAAATCTTTAATAACAGTTCGAGTGTCAGCCAGTCGTTGTGGCCATGCCCATTGAAATCTGGAGCATGAGCTAATAGCAACTAAAATATATTTGTATGCACCATAAATTGTGGGGGACCACAATGGTCCAGGTACACACACTGAAGTAGTTTGTTGGAAACTAAGAGAGGTGTCTGCTGTGGGCGTTTGATGGCGGACCCTTTAATTTGTTGGCAGATGTCACAACAAAGAAAATACTGCCTGGTCTGTTTGTATAAACCTGGCCACCAATAGCTTTTTTGCCATAGTAAAAATAGTAGCTGCCTCACCAGCATGGGCGGAAGAAACACCCTCATGCGCTGCTTTAATGAGAACTAATCTCTGATCTTGCTTGATGACCACACAATCACCCACCCCTGGTATTGTTGCAATGTTTTAGGAGCTTAAGTGGTAGAAATGTTTGGCAGGATATGCCTTTGGTAAGGGCTTGCTGTCAGCTGAAGTCTTCACAGCAGCCAGTGTTTTATTATCCAGTCTCGTGTGAGAACGAGTAACTGCAGCAACATAATTTGTTGCTACTGCAGATTTGGCTGCCTCATCGCCCAAAGTACTTCCTGCAATGTGTACTCCAACAAATTGGGGGTTCAATGTATAAACTACATGAACCTTTGGTAGCTTCTCTTTAAGATCTGTTACCTTACCCCACAAGAATTTGTGTTTTATGATGTTTGCTTTTAAATCTCTGAACCCATTTATGTGCCAATAGTGTAAGTGTTCATTAAAGAACTGGAAACATTAGTTCGAATCACACACAGTAAATGTAGAAATTTCAGAAGCTGTGTGTTCCAGTGCTGAAATTAGAGCCTTAAGCTCTGCAAGTTGTGCAGTGTAGTCACGTAGGGTCTATGTGTGAGTATGTTGAGGGAGGAATTTACACTCCCTCAATACTCTGCTCACAGCTGCCCAGGCAGCGGAGTATTGGTGCTTGGGACTTACAGCTGGCTGAGGTGAACCATCAGTGTAAATGATGATCTGGTATTGTTCAAGAGGCAAGATGTTTGTAAACATTGGATAGTCAAGTTTACATTGAATTAATTCTTGGGTCTGAAGTTTTGGATCAAAAACATAATCAAAATCAGTGGCCATCAGAGACATTGCCCATTGTGTCCAACATGGATGTAATGCTTTTGCATTTCGTACATTAGCTTTAGTATCAGCCTCAAGGGCTAGTATTGTGATAACAATAATATTGAGTTTCTCCTCAACAAGAGGTCTCTCTTATATGACAGACATTTAAAGAGCAGTCAGAATTTTTTCAGTGGGTCTAAAACGCTGTTCAATGTCAAGTTTATATTGAATTAATTCTTGGGTCTGAAGTTTTGGATCAAAAACATAATCAAAATCAGTGGCCATCAGAGACATTGCCCATTGTGTCCAACATGGATGTAATTCTTTTGCATTTCGTACATTAGCTTTAGTATCAGCCTCAAGGGCTAGTATTGTGATAACAATAATATTGAGTTTCTCCTAAACAAGAGGTCTCTCTTATATGACAGACATTTAAAGAGCAGTCAGAATTTTTTCAGTGGGTCTAAAACGCTGTTCAATGTTGATATATAAATGTGATTTGTACAATGTCACCCTTATTGAATGTTACATAGGTGAACACAATGGCACCTGGAATTACCCTGATTACCAGATTTGTTTTGTTGTCAAGTGTGTGTAAGTGTTTAGCTTCAAGCATGTCTTTTTGAATGCTCTAAGAATGTGTTTATTTTCAGGTGTCCGAAGTTTTGAAAAGTCTAGATGTATTAAGTCATCAAGAGGTTTTATGAGTTGTGCATGTTCTGAAATCTATGTTCTGCCAAAGAAAAAAAAACAAAATACCCACTAATGACTGTAGCTTTTTGATGGTGTGGCGAGGGTGTAACTGTGAGCACTTTTCCAAAAAAAGGGGTGCCAAACTCTTTTCCCTCATCTGATAACTCGTATCCCAAAAATAGGACAGTGAGAAAAGCAATTTTCATTTTCTTGAAGTTCAATTTGTAGCCCAGCAGTTCAACAAATCCCACAACAATGAGGTCCACCCATTTTTGGTGTGTTCTGAGGTTGTCATCTGTGAGGTAGATATCATCTACATAGGACAACACCTTGGGGTCAATATCACATAATATTGATATTACACGGGCTGAGAACAATCCTGGACTGTTCTAGTACCTTAGAGGGAGTCTGCAAAATTTTGTTCGAGAGCCATACACACTGAAGGCACTCAAATCCCAACTTTCAGATGCTAAATTGTGCCAGTACATAACGTTATCAATATCCAAGGTTGTTTTTTATTTTTTGTGCACTAAATTATTAATAAGTGCTTTGCTGTATGCATTTTGAATTGCAAATGTGCGTGTATGACTGTTAAGGTGTCTGTAATCTAAAACTATACTGTATTTATGGTCCAGCTTGGCAAGGGGAATCAAAGGGTTATTCATTGGTAATACGCAGGGTTCAATTATTCCCTAGTACTCGAGTTGTGAGAGTATTTCTCTCACTGGGTGCTTTATCCTCATTTTTAATGGACAAATTCAGGTGGCCAAACTTTTTCTGCCAGGAGGAAATCATAACTAAGGGACTCATTATGAGTTCGGCAGACGGTTTACACAGTTACTCGCTGGCCCAGTTAAGAGTTTCCTGCTAGGTCAGCGGGCGGAAACCTGAGTTTCTGCCCACTGGCCTAGTGGTAAACAGCCTACAGCATTGTCTCTGGCTTGCAATTGAGCTGGTGGCAATGCTGTGGAGCACAGGGTGCTGGCCAGTGCAAGGGCAGTGCAGGGACCCCCCTCAGCCCCCTGCACCCATTCTCCACCAGCATTTTCATGGCGGTGGTACCACCATGAAACCACTGGTGGAGAAGAGGGTCATAATCACCAGGGCAGCGCTGCATGTAGCGCTGCCCTGGCAGATTAGGACCTCCACCATCTCCAGACCACTGCGATCTCTGATCCTGGTGGAGCTGACGGTGAACTGGTGGCCTGACTGCCAGGGTTGTATTGTGGAGGTCGGACTGCCATATTTTTGATGGTCTGACTGCTATCAGCAAGTCTGTTGGTCTACTGACCGCCAGACTCGTAATGAGGCCCTAGTGTTTATCTTCTACAAATTAAAACTTTAATTGCGTGTTCTATATCTCTTTCTATTTGTATTTTCACTGTGTAAACCCTGTCTGTTGGGGGACGCGCCTGTCCACACTTTCGACTTCAAGAAAGTTGTTAGCTGCTATCACATCCAGAAGATCTTGAAGATTCTGGTGACCTACTATTATGACCTCTGCCACGCTGTCTAGCAGAGCCACTGCACTCGTCCTGTTCTTCAGTAAAGTTCTCAGTATGTATGGCATTTTTAGCTGAAATGACTGTAATCTTTTTATTTTTAAAATGGAATTTCTTTTGAGGAAGTTTCTCTTCCTTTTTGACTGAAACTTCAGATGAGTGCATGAACTCCTATCTCTGTTTCACTTATTAATTTCCGTGTTCTGAGTACTCGCCTCTCTCACTGCGTAAGTCCTGAATGGAATGAGATTGGCGAGTGTCAGTATATTGATTTTTAGCTGAAGTTTTTAATGTGTCCCTATTTCTAAGATTATAGCGTTTCTCATCGGTCTCCGATGGTGGAGATTCTCCTCTTTATTTATTATTATTTTTATTTAGTTTTTGTTCATCCCATCAGGTTTTTTTAGAACTCTCTTGTGCTTGTTTGGTAGAATCCTTATTGGATTTACCTTGTAATTTTGGTTTATCCTTTCTGGCTCCCAGACTATCCCTACCCATACTAGTATAGATTTCAGCGATAATCTTAGGCACCTCACATTCTTGTTCGTTTTGAGGAACATCCTGGAGCCACTGGTGTACTGCCAGTGCTACTGCTTCCCCTTTTAAATTACTTGAAATAATGGTGGACTCTGAGGCAAATTTGCCCATTAATTGCATTGCCAAATCAAAGGCTGGGGATGCACCGTATTAATCTTGAATTTATTTTAACACTTCAGGAACAGTTGTACTGTGTGTGGTAGGGTAAAGTGCATTAAACGCTGCACCCAAGTGGCACATTTGTCCACTGAGAGAACTATCCCAAGGGTAAACACATGGTGAGAATTCTAAATTTGTCTTGGGGTCCCATATAGGGACACACTGCTTCCAGCGCACCTATTTTCTGTGCTACCCAAAATGGAACATCTTCACGTTTGGTGGGTACTTTGCCCATTATTAAATGCACAGTCATAGGATTTATACCTGCAGCAGCAAAATGTAGTTGTGCTGGAGCAGCCCTCGCTGGGGAGGTGTTTAAAGTCCGCATTACAAACTGTATTCAGTGTCTTTATATTTCTACTAAATGATTATATAAGCAGTGTACATCTGCTACTTGTAATATTCAGACATTAGGGTGTGGTGTGTATGTGGACAATTCTGGCCATGTAGGACCTTCATTACTTAAAGGACCTAGTCTAATATTTTGTGGAATGTGTGGTAGAGCGCAATCAAGCCAATGGTGGTATTCTTGATAAGATAATGGTATTTATAAATATACATAAGGTCTGTATTGCAGAGGTGTATTTGCTACAGTGTAATTGTGGAATGTGTGTGTGTTCCCATCTGCTGCTGAAAACGTGACCCAGGAATAGAAAATTCCTCAGGAAAGTCATGATGGAACACTTTCTGTCAGTTACACAAGTCTCATAAATTCAAAGACAAACAGAGGCAGGTGTTGGATCAATGTGTTTTTTGAAGCAACTGCGTTCTAAGTACAAAGGCATGAATTGAGATCACTAGGAAGATGAAACACAACCCAATTATCATTGTGACCAAGAATGTGAAACAGATAAAAAGCCCCAACATCCTGTCACGCTACAGAATCTAAAATCCCTTCCTTTACTACTAGATTCGACATGAGAGCATTAGCAGTGTTAACCCTTATCTTCCCTTACTAGTCTGTGCAAGGATGCCCAATTCCCATACCTGAATAATAAGCAGGGGCTTACCTGTGGTCTGCTGACAGTCATTCGAAGTGGATGGAGCAATGAGGCCAATTTCAGCAGAGCTGCATCAACATGGTACAGCATGAGATGGGTGGCTGGACTGTCTCCTCTAACCTTGTTTGTACCAGAGCATTGTTTTATAACAAAACATGTTGTTATTCTGAAAACTGGCCTGACATGATAATGCGTCTTTTCTGTATAACATAGACATCAAACTCTTGGACAGGAAATACTCTAAATTATCATGTACAACCTCGGACAGAGTACAAGATGAACTATCTTGCAAAAAGAACTAATAACACTTTCTGCATGGAAAAGCAGCTGATAAAAAATAATAAAACATCTCCGCTCATGGAAGCCATGCTGAAATAATAAAAACAAATAAACAAAATGAACTAGGTAAAAGGACACAGGCCACAGGCCCAAAATAAAATAAGTCTGTCCAAGCAAAGCCCTAAATGAACCCCACAACAGAATGGATTGTCATACCCTGAAAAGCATAGAGTTTAGTAGGGTAAAGTGGATTGACATGAGTGCAGTGGCATATAGTGGAATGCCGTAGAATGGATTCATGTATATTGTAATGTCGTGGCGTGTCATAGAGTGGGGTGTTGTATAGTGGAGTAGTGTAGAATGGAGTGGAGTACAATTGAATAGAGTACAGTGAAGGGGTATACACTGAAGTGCCATACAGTGGAGCAGTACAGAGTGGGTTAGAATATAGTGAAGTGTTGTAGAGTAAAGTTGCGTACAGTGGAGTAGGGTACAGTGGAAGAACATACAGTGTAGTGGCATACACTGAAGTGTTGTAGAGTGTCATAGGGCACAGTGTTAGTGTTAGAATAGAGTGGCATAGAGTAGAGTGACATAGAGTGAAGTGACATAGGCCCTCATTACAACATTGGCGGTAAATGCCGCTTACCACTGAGCAGAAGACCGCCAAAACACTGCCGCGGCCGTGGAATTCCGCCACAGGTATTACGACCCACAGCTCGGAATCCGCCAAAATCTACACACCCACACAAGTTCACCACACCAAAGGTTAGTGATAAATTGGTGATAACAAAACGGACACCGTCACGCCAACAGGAATACGCCTACACTATCACGACCCACGAATCCACGCTGCAGTCTTTCAACCGCGGTATTCCATTGGCAGTACACACCGCCGCGCTCAAAATACACACACATATACAAAACACTACCACATTGGACAATTCCAAATGCACACACCTGATACACATACACACACCACTCCCACACACCCAATACAATATAAAACACACACCCACAAACCCTTACTACCAAAAATGTTGATGAAGGCCAGAGAGACAGCACAGCAAAGACAACACCAGCATACAGAGGCACACAACACCATCATACATACACATCCACGCACAAAACACCACACACCCCTAAACATCACCCCACACATCACAACACACACCACCTTACACATCACCCACACCACCCCATGGCACCGCAAAGACACCCCAGGTTTTCAGAGGAGGAGCTCAGTGTCATGGTGGAGGAAATCATCCAGGTAGAGCCAAAGCTATTCGGATCACAGCTGCAGCACACCACCATAGCTAGGAAGATGGAGCTATGGTGCAGAATCGTGGACAGGGTCAACGCAGTGGGACAGCGTCCAAGAACACGGGAGGACATCAGGAAGAGGTGGAACGACCTACGGGGGAAGGTGCGTTCCGTGGTCTCAAGACACCACATCGCGGTTCAGAGGACTGGCGGCGGACCCCCATCTCCTCCCCCACAACTAACAACATGGGAGGAGCAGGTCTTGGCTATACTGCATCCTGAGGGCCTCGCTGGAGTAGCAGGAGGAATGGACTCTGCTAAGTCAAATCTTAACTATTAAATCCCCCACCCTACCTGCATGCTATCACATACCCCCACCCTCGTCCTCACCCCCATCACTCCAACTCCTCACAGATGTCCCACTATCACAAAGCACACATCCCAACACCAGGCCCTGCATGCAACAACAAAGCATGGACACCCATCACCAATGCATGGCCACTACACATACCCACACAGACCCCTAAACATTTAGCACACAAGGTCGTACACATGAATGGAAGCACTGGGGTACAGGGTCACCCAACCATTGCACACCATGGCACACACAGATGCAATAATCATGCCTTTACACCCCTGCAGGACCCCTACCCAACGTCACTGGACAGGAGGTTCCAGCCATGTCCAATCCACCCACAGAAGAGGTACACAGTGATGACAGCAGCTCTGTCCAACTGGATCTAGATGACCAGCCCGGCCCATTTGGGACCTCGGGACAGTCGGTTCCCCTCACACTGGCACAGGCCACCACAGAGCCTCCCCCCTCAGGAAACACCAGCACAGCACCCACCCAGTGGGCCCATACCTCTGTCCCCAGGACACGTCAAGCAGCAGTGTGTCCACCAATACAGGGAACACAGGCTAACACACCACCCCAAGAACAGCAGGGACCTGGGGGCAGTGGTAGTGGGCACACGGTTCAGGGGACAGAGGCACAGGAAAACAGGGGAATTGGGAGGGCTGCTGTGCGACATGGGGAGGACAGGCCCAGGGAACCCACTCTCCATGAGGCCCTCTCCAACATCATGGGAGCCTACCATCATTCCTAGGAGACGATGGGAACAGTACTGGCCAAGTTTCAGGAGACCCAGCGGCTGCAGGAGGAACAGTATTTGGGGTTCAGGGAGGAAGTCAAATCCAGCAATACCACTCTGGGCACCATTGCAGTGGTGCTGAAGGAACTCGTGAACACCAGGAGGGACACTGTGGCACAACAAGAGGCCACTGACACTAGCCTGGACGATGAACTGCCCACCACCTCCGCCGGCGCTAGTGGACAGGAGGTACCGCCACAGGACCACAACACCAGCACCCCACCCCCTGCAGATGGAGAACCACCCTGCAATCGGTCCCTGAGATCCAGGACAAAGACAGAGAACAATGCCAAGACCCCCGCCAAGAAATGAGACCACCCTGATTGTCATCCTTCTGTCCCACTTTGTCACCCTGTCCATCCTTAAACTGCCCCAGCTCCACTTCCTATGCCCCTTTGGACAATGCACCTGTGAGACTAATAGACTGGACTCTGGCATGGACATTCCTCCATCATCACCCCTGACCATTTTACAGCACCCTCCACTATTTAACACTTAAATAAACACCCTTAAATCACAAAACAATCTGGAGTCAGTCTGTGCTTTCACCAATGTGTATTTGCAATAACTGAGGAAAATAGCAATGTCCATTGTATTGTCAACATACCTATGTCACACAGCTCTAGTCCATGAGGAAACATAGCAGAGGTCTCACAGTGGGACCCACATCTGTGAAATTGAAAGGGAAAGGGACAAATCAGGGTCCACACACTGGGTGAAAGTGACAGACAGATGAGAGGTAGAACAAGTGTATCAGATGTAGGAGGCAGTGATGTCTTGTTACCTGTGTCTCCCTGGAAGTATTGATGGATCACAGTGTTTCTGTTGTTTATGTCCTCTTCTTCTGCCTCCTCTTCTTCACTGTCCACAGGCTCCACAGATGCTGCAACACCTCCTTCAGGACCATCCTCCTACAGAAAAGGCACCTGTTGTCGCAAAGCCATGTTGTGCAGCATACAGTAGGCCACGATGATCTGGCACACCTTCTTTGGTGAGTAGTATAGGGAACCACCTGTCATATGGAGTCACCTGAACCTGGCCTTCAGGAGGCCCAAGGTCCTCTCTAAAACCCTTCTAGTTCGCCCATGTGCTTCATTGTAGCGTTCCTGTGCCCTTGTCCTGGGATTCCTCACTGGGGTCAGTAGCCATGACAGGTTGGGGTAGCCAGAGTCACCTGCAAATGTTGAGGGAAAACTGTTAGACACACACTAACCCTTAGGGACAACCCCAGACCCAGACAATTATTCACACTGTATAGGGTCCTTGTCCTCAACTAATAGCCACACACAGTGCCTCTGGAGTTGCCCCATCACATAAGGGATGCTGCTATTCCTCAGAATGTAAGAGTCATGCACTGAGCCAGGAAACTTGGCGTTCACATGGGAGATGTACTGGTCGGCCAAACACACCATCTGCACATTCATTGAATGGTAACTCTTCTGGTTTCTGTACACCTGTTCACTCCTGCGGGGGAGACCAAGGCCACATGTGTCCCATCAATGGCACCTATGATGTTGGGGATATGTCCCAGAGCATAGAGGTCACCTTTCACTGTAGGCAAATCCTCCACCTGAGCGAACACAACGTAGCTGCGCATGTGTTTCAGCAGGGCAGACAACACTCTGGACAACACGTTTGAGAACATAGGCTGGGACATCCCTGATGCTATGGCCACTGTAGTTTAAAAAGACCCACTTGCCAGGAAATGGAGTACTGACAGGACCTGCGCTAGAGAGGGGATACCTATGGGATGGCGGATACCTGACATCAGGTCTGGCTCCAACTGGGCACACAGTTCCTGGATTGTGGCACGATCAAGTCTGTAAGTCACTATAACATGTTGCTCTTCCATTATCGACAGGTCCACCAGCGATCTGTACACCGGAGGATGCCGCCATCTCGTCAGCTGCCCCAGCGGACGTGCTCTATGGATGAGAACAGCGAGCAGAGTGTCAGCCAACACTGAGGTAAGAAAACACAAGTTTATTGAACACATTTGCAAATCCGCTATGTGCCCGTCTTAGTGTGTATGCAAGGCCTAGATATGTGTGACGCATTTAAAATTAATGCCATGTCGCCCCCTGAAATGGCGGCTGCCTGACCTGTAAGGTGGGACAATGGGATATGAGGTAACTGCGCTGGCGTTGTACACCGTCGCGGTAGGCAGTCGAAGACCACGGCGCAAACCTGCATTGGTTAACATTGGACCCTATGGGTCCCAGGAGCCCATGACGATGTATGCCGGCGATGACAGAACGCACCGCCACGGACGTGACTGCCATTTTCTGTCTGTTCACTCACTTGATACCTGATGTGCGACAGGAGAGGACCTACACTGCAAGTGCTGCTGTGACTTCAGTCTGAAAGTGACAATGGCTACAGTGTCTGGGGAAAGAGGTTGGACAAACTAGTGGATGGGGTCCTCCCCAGTACACGCTACTCTACAGTCCTCCAGACAAACAGGTGAGTACACTGTGAGCATGCTGTATGGGCAATGCCTGTTTGGAGTGGTGTGGATGGGAGATAGGGGGGGAATGAGGCGTGCATGAAACGACTGTGAGTGTATGTGCGTCAGGGCAAGGGTGGGAACGTGGGCCAATGACTGTGACGGTCCAGACGGTTATATTTTCTCCTTTTCCCCTGTACTATTCCTGTAGGTCAGCGTCCACCAGAAAAAGGATATTTGGCGTGCCATTGCCAAGGAATTCCGGACCCTGGGGGTTTACCACAGACAGAGCACCCACTGCTGTAAAAGATGGGAGGACATTCGCCGATGGAGTAAGAAGACAGCGGAGGCCCAGCTGGGGATGGCCTTCCAACGTGGGAGGGGTGCCTGTCGCACCATGACCCCCCTGATGTTCCGGATCCTGGCGGTGGCGTATCCGGAGTTGGATGGGCGCTTGATGGCATCACAGCAGCCACAAGGGGGTGAGTACACTCTCATTCAGCTGATTCAGCGTGCATGGTAGGTGTCTGGGTGGGGGAGGTGGGCAGTGGGTTACCCTAGGCCAGGTCAAGTTTTGCAGGCAAGGTCCGTTCGTGAGGCAGGCTATGTGGCACCCCCCCCCACCAGTGTTAAGAGCCATCTACCCCTAGTCAGGCTCCTGTGACTTCCATGTGTGCAGCAATCAGGCATAGGCCTTGTATCCCATGGCCCTGTGATTAAATAGGGAACTCTAATTGCATGGCGTAGTGCAAAGGGCTGCTGTGTCTGTAGTGTCCACCAACGGTAGCAGTATTGCATGCACTGAACATGTCTTCTACTTTCTGTCCCCCCCTTTTTGATGTCTCCCAGTTCTTGTGTGCATTAGCATCATCACGCAGAGGAGCAGTGCCACCGGAGCAGGAGGGAGCTGCATCCCACATGGCCCTGGAGGGCAAGACTACGGACTCCGAATTCACCAGTGGGACGGAGGGCGAGGGGAGTGCCACGGCGGGGACAGGAGCTGAGACCAGCGACACCGACTCCTCCTCTGATGGGAGCTCCCTTGCAGTGGCAGGCCCCTCTGTGCCCCCCGCATCTACAGGTACAGCCACCACCCCTCCTACCCTCCTACCAGCACCTCCCTCCCAGCAGCCCATCAGCATGTGTCCCGTGGCCGCTCACCCATGATGGTGGGCATCTCCTTCGCCCCAGGCACCTCAGCCCCTGCCCCTGTCAGCCCTGCTGCCCTCAGTGAGGAGGCCATTGATCTCCTCAGATTCCTCACTGTTGGGCAGTCTACCATTCTGAGTGCCATCCAGGGTGTAGAGAGGCAGTTGAAACAGACAAATGCATACCTGGAGGGCATTCATTCTGGTCAGGCAGCCCAACAGCAAGCTTTTCAGACTCTGGCCTCAGCATTGATGGCAGCCATTGTCCCTGTGTCCAGCCTCCGCCCTCCAACTTCCTCCACCCAGACCCAATCCCCAGTACCTCAGCCTATCCCAAGCACACCATCATACCAGCATGCACACACCTCAACACACAAGGGTAGCTCTGGCAAACATAAGCACCACACATCCCACAGGCACTCACACAAGCATCATACCCATTCAGACATACCAACAGCCACTGCCTCCACTGTGTGTCCCTCCTCCACTTCTCCCTCCTCCCTCCCGGTCACGTCTCCACTTACACCTGCATGCACTACGTCCCTCACCAGCACGCCCATCACCACACACCGATCACGTGCACTCACCACCCCCACTACCATTCACACATCCCCTGTGCCCTCTCCCAGTGTGTCTGTGAGCCCACCTCCCAAACTACACAAACGCAGTCACACACCCACCCAACAGCCATCCACCTCACGACAGCCTCCAACCCATGCACCTTCACCCAGTCAGCAAACAAACACCTCCTACAACCACTACCTCTTCCTCCACTCCCAACCCCCCTCCATCTACCCGTCCCAGTGTGTCTAAAACTCTTTTCCTGTCAAACCTTGACCTCTTCCCTACACCTCCCCCACCCCTTCCATCCCCTGGGGCCCGCCTTTCCAGGTCCCAACCCAGCACCTCAGCCACCACATCACCGGGAACAGTGGTGCCAGCAGTAACCGGCTTCTGGAGTGCGCCAAGCAGCAGGGCAGCCAGTGTGCCAAGGAGCCAGGCCAAGAACATTCCCCCACCTCAAAAACTAAAGAAGTTGGCCACAGCCCGGAGGGAGAAGGCCAAAACACCTGCCACCAAGGCTCTCCCAGGACTACAGTTGTGAGTGGCAAGACAGCTGTGCCACCATCCAAGGTGGGGAAGGGCCAGAGAAGGAAGGGGAAGTTGCTGCCAACCTGCACGGCAGACAAGACTGCCACCGGCACCGCCACATGCACCAACGCCACGGGCACCTCTGCCCAGGACACCGCTGCCAGCAGCACGCTCACCGAGCCACCCACCAGCACCGCTGCCCAGGACACCGCCACCAGCAGCACACTCACTGAGCCACCCACCTACACCGCTGCCTAGGACACTGCCGCCACCAGCACGCTCACTGAGCCACCCACCAGCACCGCTGCCCAATGAGCGCCGCAAGCACCGCCGCTACTAAGGCCGCCGCCAGCACCGCCAGCACCGCCAGCTGCCACGTCACATCCTGTGCTAGTGGCACCACCACAGACAAGGCTGCCATCCCCAGTGGTCAGTCGTATGTGGCTGGTGGTCAGTTCCAGGGGCCTGGACAGCTTCCATGTTGGCCCGCCGTCAGTGGAGTATCACATCCACTACCTCAGTCCTTGGCAGGATGAAGCACTCTGGGCACAAAGCCCCCTCCAGAACCAGTGGAGAAAGGCATCCACTACCTCAGTCCTTGGCAGGATGAAGCACTCTGGGAACAAAGCCCCCTCCAGAACCAGTGGAAGATACATTCACTACCTCAGTCCTTGACGGGATGAAGCACTCTGGGCACAAAGCCCCCTCCAGAACCAGTGGAGAGATAAATCCACTACCTCAGTCCTTGGCAGGATGAAGCACTCTGGGCACAAAGCCCCCTCCAGAACAAGTGGAGAAAGGCATCCACTACCTCAGTCCTTGGCAGGATGAAGCACTCTGGGCACAATGTCCCCTCCAGAACCAGTGGAGACTGTTATCCACTTGAGAGACTGTGGCTTTGCACTCCCCAGGATAAAGCAGGCGTCACACCACCCACTGGAGAGACTTGAGAGACTGTGGCTTTGCACTCCCCAGGATAAAGCAGTGGTCAAACCACCCAATGGAGAGACTTGAGAGACTGTGGCTTTGCACTCCCCAGGATGAAGCAGTGGTCAAACCACCCACTGGAGAGACTTGAGAGACTGTGGCTTTGCACTCCCCAGGATAACGCAGTGGGCAAACCACCCACTGGAGAGACTTGAGAGACTGTGTCTTTGCACTCCCCAGGATAAATCAGTGGGCAAACCACCCACTTGAGAGACTGTGGCTTTGCACTCCCCAGGATAAAGCAGTGGGCAACCCACCCACTGGAGAGACTTGAGAGACTGTGGCTTTGCACTCCCTAGGATACATCAATGGACATGGAGCCCCCTGAGGTGCCCCCCCTTCCCTTCCCCCTGAGGTGCCTGTTTTATTTCGATCTGATGCCCCTGCAGTGTTCTCTCCGTTTGGATTGGGTATTGAGTGTGGGCCTCGCCCATGCATTTTGGGCCCAGTGGTCCACCGTCTATGTAGGTGCAGTACATGGACTTGAAATCTTGGGGTACATATTTGTTAATAGTGTATATATATTTTTGACTAATGGATTTTTCCTGATTACAGTCGTTCAAATAATTTCCTTTTGTCCTTGCGTTCTGCCAAGGGGGTGAGGGGGTGTAAATGTAATGTTTCAACATGTATTTGTGTGTATGGTGTTGTGGGTGAGGGTGGGGGTGGGGGTGTTGCGTGTTGCGTGTGTGTGTCACTCTCTTTTCCCTCCCCCCTCCCCTGTGTCGTAGGTGCAGTACTCACCAAGGTGGTCGCCGCCGTCGGTCGTGCTCCTGGTAGAGGAGCAGGAAGACAATGGCAGGTAGAATTTGGAGTTACGGCTCCATGGCGTCCTGGTTTCTCGTGGGGTGTATAGAGGTGAGCGTTTTCACTTCCAAGTCCTGTTTCCGCCGTGTTTTTGTTCGTGTTGAATCCGGCCCGTAAGAGGTGGTAGATTGGCCTCTCATAATGGTGTGGGCGGTACATTGTCTTCCGCCTGTCTGTTGGCGGTGACCGCCATGCGGTTTGTTTGTACCGCTGTGGCGGTAAGAGTGTTAAAGTGGCTGTCTCTGTTGGTGGTTTCCGCCATGGTCGTGATTCCATTTTTTTTACCGCCGGCCTGTCGGCGGTCTTACCGCCACTTTACCACCGACCGCCAGGGTTGTAATGAGGGCCATAGAGTGTAATAGTGCACAGTAGAGTATTGAAGAGTGGAGTGACATTGAACGGTGTGGCGTACAGTAGAGTGTGGTAAATAAAACAGACATAGAATGAAAATGTATGAACAGGAGTAGATGTAATATGGCAGGAAAATACATTATTAGGTGTAAATAAATAATATTTTTTGGTAGTGTGAATAGTGTAAGTAGTGTTAAGGTTATATGTTTTGAAATAGTTATATATTGTGCCACGGTATAGAGCAGTAAGTTTATGGTGTACAACAGTACATGCACATGATAAGGCAATATGTAATAGTCTAATGGCTGTGTTTACCAAATGTAAAAGGCAGACATGTTTTCAGCACCATATGGCAGCGTTCTCCATTCTGCCTTTCGGTGCATTCTGGGTTCCAGTCATAGATATAGGTAAGTAGTAGGTTTAATTTTGCTCTCTACCTATTACCACTTAATTAAAGTGTTAATAGGTAGAGAAATATATTTTCATATGTTTTTACAGCAGTTCAGGGTGAACTTTGCTTTTTTTTTTTTATGTAAGTAGTGTAGTTTTTTTGTGAAGATTTGAATAAACTGAAAATAGAACATACACTGCAGTACACTATATTTATAAATTATATGATATTAAAGTGTATTTTCAAATATTTAGCATTTTATTTACTATAGGTACCGCTGTACTCCCTTGGCAGTAGCATTTTTAAAACTATACATATACACGGGCTTCCAACAACCTTGCACCTGTATATGAACTGTGGGGGTCATTCTGACCCCGGCGATCATGGACCGCCAGGGCCAACGACCGCGGAAGCACCGCCAACAGGCTGGCAGTGCTTCCTGGCCAATTCTGACCGTCTGACCGCGGCGGTAAAGCCGCGGTCAGAAAAGGGAAACCGGCGGTTTCCCGCCGGTTTTCCCCTGTCCATAGGAATCCTACATGGCGGCGCTGCTTGATTCCGACCCCATTCCCGCCATCCTGTTCCTGGCGGTTCTTACCGCCAGGAACAGGATGGCGGGAACGGGTGCCGTGGGGCCCCCTAACAGGGCCCCATAATGATTTTCAGTGTCTGCATAGCAGACACTGAAAATCGCGACGGGTGCCACTGCACCCGTCGCACCCCAGCAACTCCGCCGGCCCCATTCGGAGCTGGCTTCATCGTTGCTGGGTCTTTCCCGCTGGGCGGGCGGGCGGCCTTTTGGCGGTCGCCCGCCTGCCCAGCGGGAAAGTCAGAATGACCGCCGCGGTCATTTGACCGCGGTGCGGTCTTCTGGCGGGGGTACTTTGGCGGGTTGGAATGACCCCCTGTGTGTCTAAACAGCCAAGTGGTGCCACCCCAGTCCTGGACCCTTGGAAGTGGGCCTTAGGTGCTCTGCCAGCCTCTGTGGGTGGATCCAGCATTGCAAATGCATCTCCTCTGCATGGCACAACACCGAGCAGAACTGATGCATCGCAACTGCTGCTTGGATAGGAACTGCAGCAAAGACCCACATCTCATTGTAGCCCATCACCTCATTGGAACCACTGCTGTGCAATGCATCCTCAGAGAAGACCCTCACATCTCTCGTCAGCAGCCTCAATAACAACATCAGACTCCACATTACAGACTTGCAGCTTCTCGAAACCGACACATCGCCCCAACTATGAAACACATCGTTCGATGCTGGACTTCGCATTGCAAGCCCTTGTTGACAGGGTCCTCGATGTCACTGCAGGACCTCACACCGCAGCCTCACCACATCTCGAACCAATGCATTTCTTCGGGTGCGCGATACATCTTAGATGAGGGTCATTGAGGCTCTCCTCAAACCAGAATTTTTAGCCACTCTGTTCTGTGGGCCTCAGTGGATCCCTGTAGCTGGTCCAAGCTCTACCGCGGTCACCCTGAACTTGTGACTTTGTCCTGGCCCGACATAATCAGATATCAGCAACTGGCACTTTACACAATTTTGGTGCTAATTTTACTAACTATTTAAAACTGAATACTTACAGTTCTACTAATTGTATTTTTATCATTATATTTGTGTTTTATTTATTAAAATATCTCTATTTTTTTAAAGCTGGAGTGATGCACAAATAATTTGCACATTGCCTCCAAGTTACGTCTGACTGCTTTGTTCCAAGCTACCCGAGGGTTGAGCACAGGTTAATTTTAGAGTTTGCTTGTGACTTCACCCCGAAAAGAATTGTGGTTGCTACTGGAGAAAGGTTTCACCCCCCTCAACCAGTACTCAAATTTTTGTTATACACGCACATGCAGACACACCCACTCTCACACACACACACACACACACACACTCATGCAAGCATACATGGCGGTGCTTCCAGGCGTATTACGACCGCTGCAGAAGCGCCGCAGTCGCACCACCGGGGCCGGCAGTATACCGCCATTTTAGCCCCGGCGGTGATAATCCGCCAGGGCAGCGCTGCAAGCAGCGCTGCCCTGGGGATTATGACTCCCCTACCGCCAGCCTGTTTCTAGCGGTTTGCACTGCCAGGAAGAGGCTGGCAGTATGGGGAGTCGTGGGGCCCCTGGGGGCCCCTGCACTGCCCATGCCACTGGCATGGGCAGTGCAGGGGCCCCCTGACAGGGTCCCATGCGGCTTTTCACTGTCTGCACAGCAGGCAGTGAAAAGCGCGACGGGTGCAACTGCACCCGTCGCACGGCCACAACACCGCCGGCTCCATTTGGAGCCGGCTCCCATGTTGCGGCCCACATCCCCGCTGGGCCGGCGGGCAGAAACTTGGTTTCCGCCCGCCGGCCCAGCGGGGATGTCCAAATGGGCACCACAGGAGCGCGGCCGCATTGGCAGCCGCCCGGCGGTTACAGCTTGGCGGGCAGCGGTAGCCACCCGCCAATGTTGTAATGAGGCCCATAATCTAATTTAGATAACCTTGATGCATAACTTGGTCCTCATGCTACATAATTCTAGTAGACCTGACAATGGTAAGACTCTGCAGAGTGGTTTGCCAGATGTCAGTGTGATAATAAGTCCCATACTGCACAGAGAACTGTAAACAAGAGAAGTACATAAAGAGGCATCAATATTTTTTGCTAAATATTTAAAACAAGCATCGGTAATGTCAGTAGGTCTGGCTTTACAGGAATGTTGTACAATAATGTAATGCATTACCAGTAACTAGCATCATATGGATATGTATTTATGTGGAAGTAAATACCTGTAGAATAATGTTGGTGTAGGTAAAGGTCAGGTGACAGTTGCACTGTGAACCAGACATAAACATCCATACAGGTTAATGACTGCCCTCCTCCCATCTGTGTTGCTGCCAGAGAACATCTCCAAGTAGATAGTTATCCAGGACATTTTAATAGCATCCCAATGTCATATGTACCCCTGAAAGTTCCACTCAGGCAGCTGGACAAATAAACAAAATGATGGTAGCTGATGGAAGGCAAACACATTTGTGGAAACAAACAACTTCTGTTCAATTAAATCTTGTACTCCTGTCTCCCGACTTGTGGGCGGCGCCAAAGCCCCTCTCTAGTGATGCTCACATAATTGTCTGGAGACAGCTGCGCTGTTAAGCCAGACTATAAATAATGTATTTGGCCTCTTAATTTGAAACATGCACATATGGTCCTGATTTCACATTCATAAATTGATTAACTCACAAATTATTTTATTTACTCTGTACATCAGAGATTTACTTTTTTCAGGTTCATGGGTGAATCTGTACACACAGTGAATCTGTATACAGAGTGAGAATGGAGAAGGAACACCTCTGAGAATGTTAGTGTTTGTAGTAGAAGGGTTTTCTCCATAGCGAAGAAGATTTTCCCATTGGCGAAAAGAAATATATAAAAAGGACTTTTCCTTAACATTAACACTTTTGTACACATAAACACATGTAAATGCTTATGCATATGTGTATTCGTGTAAGGCTGTGAATGTCACGTCTTCTGATGAGTACAACTCAAATTATTTGGAAAATTACAAAAGAATATAAATCCACTTCAAATGTTTGGTCAAACTTATGGACACGGGTGTTGTAATTGATAGTGCAGCAGGTGCAGTGACACTGGCGTCCAAGGTTTAAAGTGTCCCTTTCTTACCCTAATTAGGGCTTTGTTTTACTCCCTAACTAGCAATGAAAGCCCCTTTTCGTTGTTCGCATTAAGGCAAATAGCACACTCGCTACGCCGTAGTCTATGGAATTATGGCATATTTACAAGCCCTTTGCACTGCCATAGCGTCATTTTTTTTACCCTAAGGTGGCCTTTCCCCCACGCCAGATTTACAAAGTGGCACAATGTTAGCAATGTGCCACTCTGTAACCCCTTGTGCCACATTATGCCTGCACCAGTCATAATGTATGCAAGGGGGTGTTTCAGACGCAACATTTCACTGCACCATTTTTTCTGTCATTTTTAATGCCTGCTCAAGGAAGGCGCTAAAATGACACACCCATTTTAACCTATGGGCCTCCCTGTGCTTTGCTGCACTAGCGTCAACATTTTTGACGCTATTGCAGCAAAGCGCCACAGTAGTATAAAAAATGTTGACGCTATTGTGCTAACGACCGCCATGGTGTGCTGTATTGTAAATACGGCGCAACCATGGTGTTGTAGGTGCTGGTATGGGGCAGCAAGAAAAGTGGTGCATTGCAACCGATGCACCACTTTCTTGTAACTATGACCCTAGATGTTCAATTTCAGGTCTGAATTAGGCCCTCTAATCAACCATGCTACCCTGTATATTTTGTCGTTTGACTTGAAGTGTGAACTTACGGAAAGGAATTGGTGTTCCGTGTATTGTTTATAGGTGTCCCTCGCCAACGGTCAAGGGCACTTGGCAGACATGAAGCACATGAGATAAAAGTATTCTGTCCTCACGGTTGGTGCCACGCAGCCAGTCTCCAACCTTCACACAAGCCGTTCTTGAAGCCAACCTCTTCTTATGCAATGTACTTCGGGTAATAGCGATACACGAGTCCTAATTTAACATCACTTTGTTTTAAGTGTTCGGTGATTATGACTTAATTTAGTATTCAGTCTTGCAGCGCTGTGGATAATGAATTGAATGGGAATTGGCAAGGATTGCTAGCTGGATTGTGCTTCGAGCTTTAGTGTACCTGCCATCGATTAAAGGTAAAACAAGACATTGCATATCTTCGAATTCAGTGCTAAGGCAATTTTACATATATAGGGTTTCAAATTGCAATGTTTGTTTAGCTGCTCACCTGCAATGAGGAGTATGCCAACATTTTGGAACTCTGCAGTGATTCTAGAAAGGAGAAAGGGATGGAGAAGTGAAATGGTAAATAAGAATGTTGTGCAAAGACGTATAAATGCTGGGGTGCACTGGGTCAATAAAAACCTAGTAGTTTCATGGAATCAGTGACTCCGTATTGGTATAACATATAGTTGCACCTTAGCTGAGCTTCTAAGCACTAAGCTTACTGCAATGAAATTGCAGCCTCCTGTTTGTGGTACAACACTACATTGAGCAGAAATATGACCTGTCTCTTTCTGAGATAGGCACATTTACTTACCTGAATTAGTGGCTTCATAACTTGCACTTCCTTCAAAGCCACACAAATTACATTCTTATCGCGGTGCAATGCCAATTCCTGATTTTTATGTGAAATTGGGTGTTTTCCATATACTGGTGAGTCTTGATTGCTCCTGTGGGCTCAGAGGGCTTCCAGCCATTCCATGCACTACTTGAAAATCACTGTAAAGAGGAGAGATCCTCTCAGGAATATATAGGTCGTGGGGTTGAGATAATAACTGGAGGTGCTCGTCCGAGCAAGCTGTGATCTGTTGTTGAGTTCATTGTTGAGAAAGATGTGCTGGCTAGGAGTTAATGGTTGATGCTGTTGATGGGTGGAGAGAAATCCAGCAGTATGAGGAGACATAAGCCACAGATGTAGGAGATCTGGAATGTGTTATTGTCAGCTGTATCAGTGCTACATTAGCGTCTGAATTTTCCTTGGAAATTCTTTAGAAGGAAGTTCTTGATTTTTCCAGAAAACAAGTTGTGCTTGTCTTTTCATTGACCTTACCCAGGGATAGTTCTGGACAGATTGGTTATTATTTGGCCCAGTTGTTAGAGCAAAGTTAGGTTTTTAAGAAGGCGCAAGATTTGTCCTTTTTTGATCTTTACAGAAATGTCTGGGTGAGGAAAATGTTGATGATGCTGAGGGGTGGTTTTGTCATGGTGATTGTGTCACGGGGGATAGTTTTCATTACTGATGCTGAAATGATGTTACCTTCATCTACTGGGTGTTGAAATAAATATGAAGAGTCTTTATAAGTCAGATATATACAGACAGTAATAAGAGAGGATTGCTGGAGATTCTGTATTCCGACTTTGCAGATTTTGTGACTCATTTAAATGTTAGTAGAGTGGAAACGATGTTGCAATGGCAGCAGACTTCCCTCCCCACCACCATTATGGTCTCCCCACCAGATTTAGAATTGGGTCAGTAATAGGCTTGATGACGGTGGAGACTACTCCATCCCTGCCATGGTCCAATCACTCTGAAGGACCAAACATAGAAGCGCCGTCTCAGCTAAGCTCAGCTCGGCTATTTTTCCTCCCACCTAAGTTAGATGGGCAGTGATACAGCCTATTTTCAAAGCCCATCACTGCCAGGAGAAACTTAGCAGTAAGGGGCATTGAATATCGTTCACTGACCCCCTCTTCACAGGAGGAAACTTCCATGGCAAGGGGGTCATTGTTTTTTCTTATTTTCTAAAGGAAAACTTTTGGATTATTTTTTTTTAAATAAACAAAAAACATTGTAAGTTAGCCTTACGGTTCTGTGATGTATATGGAGTTATTGGTCAAATGTACAGTGCATTGACAGGAACCATCGTGACGGAGGTTCCTGCCAATGCCAATGCTAGAAATGTCGCCTGGTCTGTTGGAAATTTCTCAATTTGGTAGGCAGCACCTCCATACATATCTCAGAAATATGTACTTCATAGGCATAATAAGGAGTTTTAGGGTTCAGGGATGAGTAGTGCATTGATGTAGTAGAAAGTCTTTAGGGTTCAGTGTTGGGTACTGTATTAAGGAGATGTTGGGGTTCAGAGCTAGGTAGTATATATATGTATTACGGTAGTTCTAGGTTTAAATGTTGCATTGTGTATGGGGTAGTGATGAGTTTTAGGCTTAAGGGAAAGAAAACTGGATTTAGAGTTGTTCAATCTACAGGCAGTAGATATCTCAAGTAAACTATTAGGATGCGTGTTGTTGTTGGAGAAGCACAACAACAACTTAAAGAAAAACCTAAATTGGAACTTAACCACAGGACTTTTTGTTTGTATCTCAGAACAGTGACTATAAAATCATTGTGGCACAAAGAATATTGTTATCAAAATATCAACAACAAAAATACACATAAAATTTGTGCAAATTTGATTCTCCTCATGTAATATAGTTGTTATTATAGTGAAAATGTGCAAGCTTTATACTAATATGGGAATTTTCTGTTCTTGGTGCAAGGTCGTCAGGGTTGCTGACATAGCAGATAAGAGCAACTAGCAGGAACCGTTACTGCATAAAAGATTATGCTAAATTTCAGCCCAATTATGGGAATTTCTCATAATTATGAAAAATGCAAATCCAGCATTTTGTGCTTTATATGAGCATGAAATGTGTCCACTCATCAATTTTTGATACAAGGTGCAACAAAACAAAAGCGCGACATGCAATAGGCCCTCTTGGTCTGTCTTCCCATGTGTCATTGTGCAATTTTGACAATTTTGCATAACAAGTGCAACACGACATTCACAAATGTATACATCTTACGTAGCATAATAAAATTTCGCCCATGCCTAATTATTACCAACTAATACTGTTGTGAACCATTGTAAGAACTGGTATTGCTGCCTATAGTAGTTTATCTAGACATCAATAGCTATTGCCTGTTGTTCACATACTGATGGCATCCTCATTTCTGAGGCTCCTTTTCTGTTTTTTGTGGCCCATTCGCATTTGTCCCTCACTACTGCCTCTGTTCTTAAATTCAACATTTGTAACTTAAAATCTCTGGCCACCAACATGAACAAATAAAAGTAGCACTTTTATTAAAAAGAAAAAAGTAACAAAAGTAACAATTTGCAAAGAGGGCACTCTACTGTTAAGGCTTCTTTATGAGGGTCATTATATACCAAGTCCTTGTTAATACAAATACTACATGAGGGGTATTCCCCGGTCCGGTTTAATCAGCCAATTCTGAATTCTTCAGGTCAGAAAGGGCTGTAACATGATAAAACTGCATTCTATGTGAGCAGAAAATCTCTGAATCACACTATTTTTCAAGGTACAAAATTAACAGTCGCCATATTACATAAAGTGCCCTGGTGGTTTAACGTAGTGTGCACCTGCTTTCCCAGGGCACTTTAGTATTGCAGAAGAGGCAATGATGCTTGTGCAGCCCCCTCTGTAATACAGATAGCACTGGTCCACATATAGCTCTGCTCCTATTCTAAAGGTGTGTTCTGTCATTTACATGGGAGACTGGTCCCATACAAATGAAAGAAACACATTACGCCTGTACCTGTGCTGTATTATGGACACGGTTGAAAAGCCAAGGAGACAACGGAAGGCACACTGGAGGCCATCAGGAGGTGCACAGTCTCACAAGGGCCCCCCTCTGGGGAATCTTAAGGGGAACTCTTGAAGCCCCATAGATATCCTACTACAAGTGAGTGCAGTCACTCACTGCCCCCAACTGCGGGGAATCTCTGTCTCCTTTGAAACTCCCAGCTCGGTGCTGCCTGCACTGTGAATTGCAGACTGGCTGCTGCACTCAGTCCGTCTGTCTATCACTAATGTCCTGCCCCTTGGGCAGCATGAGTTCACGGCTGCCCTGGGAGCAACGTCACTGTTCCTGTTTGAGCTAAGCGTATCTGGATAAAGGTTTTCTGCAACGCAACCATGGGCAGTGCACCCTTACTCTAATAGGGGCTCTCGTATTAACTGGCAATATTTTTGTAGGGGAAATTTCGTGGATGACTAAAAGTTTCTGCATCACATGTAATCGAAAAATCTAAAAGAGACCCAGTTTCCACCATTTTGTAATGCTGACCAGCAAGGGACTCGCAGACATGAAGAAATTCTAGGAAAAGGCACTGATGAAGAAAGACTCGCACAGCCCCCCAGCAGAGCGCGCTCCCCCATGTCGAGCTCTATTTATCGCATTCATTAGGAAACTGTATTCCCATATCCTTCCTACCGCCTGGGTGAACTCGAAGGAGAGAGAATATGATTAGTTCGTATCTGGGGGCGCGCTACTAATTGCAATCAAGTCTTAGAAAGTTCCGACAAAAAATGTGGCCTCCAATTGTTTTCCACGACATGTGTTCGGGAGGATGTGGAGTTTGAAATGTCAAACTGGTAGAAGCGAGTTTATTCCTTTCTATTTGGAGTGAAGCAGAAATCTAGTGAAAGGGAAATGGAGAAGTAGAAGGGGAAATGGAAAGAAACGGATAGAAACAAATCTAGAAAAAAGGAGCAAGAAAGTGTTAGGAAAAGAAAGAGTCACTGGAAGGAGGTCAAGAAATGAAAAATAGAGGGACACAGTAGGGAAGAAAGAGGGAGACTAGAGAAACAGTGAAAAACAAAATCGAAAAAATGCGTTCATGCCGGAACAAGGCAGGAGGGCAAGAAAAAAACACAAGAGAGATCGGTAAAGTGAAAAAGGGAAAGCACATTTGAAAGAAGGCAAAAGGAAGAAATAGAGGGGCTAGAAAGGGAATGAAAGAAGTACCAAAAGAGACAGAGAAAGCAAGAAAGATAAATGCAGAGAGAAAGAGAGAAAAAAGAGAGATAACGAAAAGGAATAAGAGAAGGAAAGAAAGAGTGAAAAAAGAAAGAAAGATAGAGAGGGGACGAACAAGGAACAGAATGAAGCCAAAACATTAAAGACATTGTGAAGAGACTGCAAGAGAAAGAGAAAGATTTTCAATAGAGGCGAATGGGAAAGACAGAAATAAGTTCTAGGAAGGGAAGTAGAACAAGAGAATGAGAAAGACTATGTGAAAAAAAAAGAAAAGAGAAGGAGAGTGAAAAATAGAGAAAGAACGAGATGGTGAATGAGAAGTGAAAGAGGGAATGCATAGTGTGAAGGAAAAGAAATGAGAAAGAGAGATATGATTGACAGTCGTAACGGGTATTGATGTGGGAAGCATAAGTAAGAGAGAAGAAAAACTAAAATGGAAAAAAGAAAGAAAGAAGAGATGCTGAATTACATTAGAACCGATATACAAGAGAACACACAAAATAAAAGAAGAATTAATAGTGGAGATTAAATGTGCGGGGAAAAGAAAGGCGATGGAAAACAGAAAATGAAAGTTGTCAAGCGATGAGAAGTAGACTTAAAGGGGCAGATTTATGGAAAGTGGTGCTGCACCGAGTGCAGCGCCACTTTCCCTACACCCCTTAGCACCCCCTTACCACCACCATGTGTGCGCCGGATTTAAAATAGTGCGCACTATGGGATAGGGTAGGGGGCAATAGCGTCATCTTTCATGATGCTATTGATGTAATCTGCAGGAGTAGCGCCAAAATATTGGCGCTACTCCTGCAGAGTACATAGAGCCCCAATCTAAAGAGTGGAAGGCCCCTTTTAAAGCCTGCTCTAGGGCAGGTGTTCAAAGTGCCATAAAAAATGGCATAAGGAAATCTCATAGATTTCCTTATGTCATTTTTCCGGCTCTTCTAACAGGGGAATGCCCTCTTTGCATACATTATGCCTGGAGCAGGCATAATGTAGCTCAAAGGTTTACAGTGTGGCGCAATGTATGCATTGCGCCACCCTGTAAATAAGGTGCAGGGATTTTGGCCAAGTTGGGCAACATTAACGTCAGAATAAATTACGTAAATGTGGCGCAAAGTGGCGCCAGGGACCTATAAATATGCCCCTAAGTACCTACAAGTGACACACGTTCAAAAGACTTCTAGAAAAAGAAACCACACAAAAATCTAGAGTTTTATATTCCAGAGCATCCAGTCACTGGAGTACCCAACAGAGGACCTGCAAAACTTGACACATGGTGGATTTTCAAAAAGACTTTTATGTAATTGAGTTCCATTCCTGTCAATTAATATGACTTTGGTGGCATGGATCTGGCCCTACATTGGATACCCCTCATCCAGGCTATGGGAACATCACCAATCAGGCGTATCAAATTTCAGTCACAGCTCAATGACGGTCCTGAAGTCGAAGAAAACTAAAGTACCTCTGAGGAGGCAGGGCTGCTAAAATGAGCTCATGTTGACAAATGCCTCTTGCGAAAAAGTTCACTTTAATTTTCCCCAGGTTAGTGGAATAAGCAGAGAATAGGTTGGGTTCGGTTCGACATGTGTAGGGCTCTTGGTTGAACAAATATCTGATTTCTAGACCCGTTTAATAATAGCTGTTATTGTGTTCCTCGCATTGACTTGTAATGATGAAAATGTTAATTGTCCCAGTCGCTTTTTAACCTGAACCAGGTTTTATTTATGTCCTCGGTCCATGCCCGGCCCTCGGGTTGAAGAGTGGATACAAAGTATTGTAGAGGCCAGGTGGCACTATACATCCCATCCAACTTTTACTTAACCAAAATCAAATCTAGGACGCTTGCACTGTGCATACATAGGGCCATATTTACAACAAACTGGCCCAGCGTGGTGCTGTGCCCAAATCAGCAGTGCTGCACAAACGCAGGGATGTGCCATATTTACCAGAATACGGCCCCACCCAGGGCCAGCTTTAGCACTGGCGGTGCCCTGTGCAACTGACTTTCTTTGGGACTCCCACACCATGAGCACCTCCATAGATTCCCTTACTACCACCCTGAAAATGTGCCCCTCATCTTCTTATAGCCCTCTTTTCACATATATTCATTTGTTTTAAAGCGCTTGTAAAAGCTGGATTTACTATTCCAGTCAGCTATCCACCTAAAATATAATTCTGTTCTTTGCAGCAGGAATATTAACCTTCTATGCTACTTTATGGTGAGTCAAAACTGCCACTAGACACAACTCCCATCTCTCTCCCTAGCAGGAACATTAATTACAAGAGGTATCTTGACATTTAATTGCTTCCTGAAGGCAGGACGACAAGGAACTTTTCAGCAGGTGCTTTTAAATTGCAAGTTGCTAAGTAATTGCTAAACACGGAGCCCCCTGAGGTCAGAGCCCCCCAATGTAGGTCAGTCAGCACCTGGTGCGCCACCCTGCTTGCACCGCCAGAAAGCAGGCCCTGCGTGCACCTCAGCATTGTCCCCTGCACTGCGCTAAATTTAGCTGCCGAGCGCCAACACAAGCATCCTTGCATCATAGTGGAAGGGTCTCTGTGTTGAGGGGATTGACTGTTTATGTGCAGGAAGGAACACCTTCCTCCACATAACAAATCTACAAATGTGATTTGGCACTTCTATATGTGCTGTATAATGCAGCACACATAGAAGTACCAAACATAATTTGTGAATGATTGTTTATGTGCAGAAATGGACACCTTCCTACACAGAAACAATCATTCATGGTGGTTTTGCTCTTTCTATATCTGCTGCAGAATGTAGCTCACATAGAAAAAGCAAAAATGAGGAGAAATGAAAACCTTTCTTCTTGTTGCGCCATGCTAATGCCACCCTTGGGGTGGTGTTAGTTTTTGGAGCTGCCACAGATTTACAGATTCTCGTATATCTTGGGCAGCGTCAAAAGCAATGAGTGTTACGGTAGAACGCCCACAGCAATACCCATTGCATGCCCCTCTGCCACACAAAACTATGTCAGGGGCATATTTACAAGGCGGCTTTAAGCCACAGTTGATATGCATAGTGCACAGTGCCACCGGAGCGTCAAAAATAGTGACGCTCTGGTGGCACTACAGGGCTTGTAAGTATGACCCATAGTCTCACATCTTTTGACTTGGTGCAGGGTTGGAGCAAAGTCCACACCTCTGGCTCTGGGTCCCTTCATCAACCCCACTAGCAGTGTGGCTGGTGGTTTCAGCTGACCGAGTAGGGATGGTCACCTGTGAAGGACCTGTTGCAGACACTGGTCTGGGGTCTGTGACTTTGTCCTTGGAATGACCGGAGCTGCATGAAGTGCTACAGCTGGAAAAGCTTGGTATTGTCCCTCCTTCCCAGGTCGTGCCATCCTCTACTTCAGGATCACTGCTTGGCTCATCTGCTGAGGTAGCCACCTGCTTGAACCAGGAGAAGTTCTGGGCTACTGTGGCCTGGCCTCACTGGAGGGCTACCATCATTCCTTGAATGTTCCTGAGCTTCCAGGTCTCTTTTTCAAAGGGTATGCAGAAGTTCCAACCAGGATGGCAGTCTTGCACGATTACCCTGTTGCCTACCACTAGGTCTGAGGTCACCACCCCTCTGGTCTGACACACACAATTGTTGAAAACCTTTCTCTTTTCTTGTGCAGCCTGAGCATCCAAGACAGCCGGCTTCCAGTTCAGGCCCACGGGAATACTGTCTCTGGTTGATCACTAAAACAGTAGGTCCATCGGACAGCAGTTTGTGGTACTCTGTGGAGTCTGTCGGTACGCTCTCAGGAATCTACAGAGACCGTACTTGTTGTCCTCACCTTGCTCCAACCCTACCTAGAGAGCTCAGTTTAAAATGTGCATTAAGCGCTTCACCTCACCACTGGCCTGAGGCTGTTGTGGTCTACTTACAGGTGTGTGATATTGAATGATGTGAGATATTTTTGAAACTCTTGCCCCTGTAACAGAGGCCCATAGTCCATCTTCACCTCTTCTGGTAGACTTATCAGGGCAACTACTTCCCCAAAATCAGCTTTACTTTTGAAAATGCAGTTGATTGTACCAACTCAACAATGGGTTATTTTGTGTGGTTGTCAAGTAATACAGGTGCGAGTCTCCATATGGAAAACTGCCAAAGATGTTCAACCACAGCTTCTCTGTGATCACTGGGAACCGTGATGGCTGCCGACTTCTGGTAGTGCGGGAGTGATACCCTTGCACCTTCTCGTCCACCCATGTATCCATCCCAGGTAACCACACTTTGTCCCTCAGCCTCTTTAGTTTTGACCACCTCTGGATGGAAGGCATTGAGGCACTGTAATTTGCCACTCTCTGAGTAACAAACCTTCTTCACTAGCACTCAACTCATCTCTGTCTCTCCATAGCTGGCTCATCATTGCTTGTTTCAACAGTGTCAGCGATTTAGCCCCATTTAGGAAGCTGCACCACTGTTTTCGGAAAATGGCTTCCGTAGCCTTGGATAGGCTCACATCAGCCATGGTTCCTTCTTTGATTTCCGCAACTGATAGTGCCTTGGGCCATGCCCCGTGCATGATCATTCTCACAAACTCTTTGCCCCCTCCCTCATCTTCTTTGGCTTGTTCCATGCTCGTCAGTGTCGGAGGATGCTGGGATATGTAGTTCACCTGGCTGTGTTTTCCAGGTCAATACACCATGCCAAAGGAGTATGGTTGCAGTTAGACTGTGTGCCACTTGATCCGGGGAGGCGCAAGTCTGGACATTCACTCAAACAGCAGGATATGCAGCTTGTGATCTGTGACAACTCAAAACCCTTGTCCACATAAGTACAAATTAAAGTGGTCCACCTAATGGCTAGCGTCTCCCACTCAATTTGGGAGTATCCAGTTTCAGTGTCAGAGGGAGATCTGTGTGCATAGGCGATGGGCACCCACAAACCTTTGGATTTCTCCTGTAGTCGTACTGCCTCTAGCCCCACTGGGCTTACATTACCCACAATCTCTGTTCGACATTGAGGGTTGAAATATGTCATTGTGGCATCGGTAAGCAGTGCTTCTTTCACTTGGTGAAATGCCAAGTCAGCATGAGCATCCCACTTCCAGACAATTTCAGTCCTTGTCAAGGCCCTCAGTGATTCGGAAAAGGTGGCTAAATTTGGGATGAAGCAACCACAGTATATCAACAAACCACAGAAGCTGCTCTCCTCTGTGGTGTTCTGAGGGATTGATGTGCTTCGAATTGCCTCCACTTTCCTTTGGTCCACTTGCAGGCCACCTCTTGAAAACAAAGGGTTTCTCAGATGGTGTTTTAAAACACCTCTGCTGCTGAGGATTTCCTGAAGCTAAACCTCCAATACCTCCAGAGGTCTACGTGGGTAGACAATTTGGTGATGTATTGGCTAGCCGACTCTAGCTTCAGTTAATAATAATCGGCATTCAGGTCAGACTTGGAAAGCCATTGGGCACCATTCAGGTCCACCACAATGCCATCCATTATTGGGTTAATGTGCTGTTCCTTTCAAATAGCCTTGTTTGGGAGCCCTATGGCTAAACAGAGTCAAATAGTTCCAGGCTGTTTGGGCTTTGTGGCGATCACCAGAGGGGAAACCCAGGGCATGGGACCAGAGACTTTCTCGATGACCCCTTGCTGTTCCAAATTCCGCACCTCCTTCTCCATTTGTGGTTGCAGGTGAAACTGAACCTTCCTGTGACAAAGTACCATAGGCCTTATAGCCTCATTAATGTGCACACAGACCTGCATGTCGTTCAGTCACCCAAGGCCTTTGAGCAGCTGGGGAAACTGCATGATGGCTGTGGCATGCGACTTGTGGACTTGCCTTGCAAAGAAGATGAGCCTTACATTATCTGCCATGTGGCAGCCCAAGAGGGTACCCATGTCCTCTTTGATGACATGAGATAAGGCTCTTGTCGATTGTTCTTCACTCACCACTTCGTCCTCCACTGCTCATCTCACGGGCAATGGCTCTGTGCAGCTGTACATGTAGATTCTTGCCTTTGTTGGGGTCAGCTTGTGGTGTAGTGTGATTCTGTCAATTTGCAAAGAGTCCATAATGTTGACAGATGCATGGGTGTCTATCACTGCCTTCATGAATGTGGCATCAATCTCTATGGTGCATAGTGGTGATGGAAGACTTTGGTTGCTTTCTGTGCCTGAAAATTAGATCATGAACACTTACTGTTGTTGCTGTCATTTTCAGGGTGTGCACTTTGTGCACCGCTCTGTGAGGGGCTCTCTGTCTCCCCCTCAACAATAAATAGCTGTCACAGAGTGGCCATTGGTCTGCCCTGATACCCTGGCCTGGACCCCTGTCTTTTGCTTTGGCACATCTTGCTGAAGTGATTCATTTGCCCTCACCTACAGCAAGGATGCCCTTGAGCAGGGCAGATGTTTAGTGTCTTGTATTCAAGGCTGCAGTTTCCAGACCTGCCATCTGTGGGTCATTTTTATGCGATAGAGCCGCAGTGCGATGCAGTAAGTCACCTTACTCCACTGCACTGCTTCACTGGAAAAGGGCAGGAATGCACCATATTTAAGGCATATGGCGCATTCCTGTATTTCCCCACCTATGTTGGTGTATGTTTGGCAGTCTAGCACCAATGCAGGGACCCCTGCATCATGGTGTGAGGGTGCCTGTGTTGCACACAGCATTGTTTTTGTGCAGGAAGTTCCTGTACAAAACCAATCCTGAGAGGCATATTCTTCTATCTATGTGTGCTACAGAATGCAGCACACATAGAAGAAGGAAGTGACGAGGAGACATAAGAATATTTCTCCTCATTATGCCTCTCCTTGGGAGGCATATCTGTTTGGTGCATTCCCAGGTTTACACATTCTTGTAAATTTGGAAATGCCTTAAAAACCATGGGATTTGCTTGGGAACACCCATGCAATGCCCACAGAATGCCTTCCTATGGCAGAGATTGTCAACACAGTGATTTGGGCTGCGCTGCGTTGACTTACTCCATATATTTCTAGCTCCTCAAAGCCAAGCAAAGTGGGGTTGCGTGTCTTCAAAAATCTGACTTAGAGGTTTGAATCACGTATGTACCACGGTGTGTTGTGCAAATGTGACAACCCTCATATGAATATGCTCCTTGGTTTGTGGGTCTAATGAGGGCATAGGGTGAGCCAGTCATCTCTGAACGGCATCATCTTGTTCTTTTACCTTCACAACGTGTGTGGCACCAGCTGGGGTCACATCTCTTGCTAGGGACACTTCCATGTCATTGGGCCAGCTGTTCACCAGCTCATGCGAATATGCGACAAACAGGATACAACACCTCAGCACTCCGATCTGCAGTCCTGTATCAGCTGGGTTCTTATCTCTTCTGGCTCATCGATCTTAGGTCCCCTCCAGATGAGAACACAAGCATCCCCAGACCTGTTTAACCCACTTAGGTCTCAGCAATGAGCTATACTTTGAGTTCTATGGCACACTGTGCACAGGACCCACATCTGGGGATATCCACCACACTTAGGACAACCCCTGAATTAATCTAATTGACTTGCAATTGTTTGTGACTACATTCCAGGCTAATAAGGGCAAACTAGTCTGGAGTTGATTGTGGTCCCTTCTGTAAGTGGCCTTGCTTGGTAGTTCTGGGTGGAATGTTCCTTTGAGATGCAGGGTCAGTACTGATTTTCACAAGATGCCCAGTCAACTCTAGAGTAACACAGTGCATGAAAAACAATGGTTTAGAATGCTACTCTGAATGATTGTGTTATACCTTTAAGCTTAGCTAGGTTTACCAAGATTATGAATGTGATTTCATCAACATTCTGAATTCCATGTTATGCCCTGAGTGTGAAGGTTTTAGGCTGTTTAGTTGTCCATTAGTTGACGTGGGAACATCATACTCAGGCTGTTTCCTGAATACACCTTATTATACTCTTTTTCAGTGGCACCTCAACTTTATAAATTTGGGGCCAGATGTATGAACAAACTCCTTTGCGAATCGCAAATAGCGATTTTTAAGAAATCGCTATTTCTGAGTCGCAATATGCAATGTAAATAATTGCGATTCAGAATTAGCGATTTCTTAAAAATCGCTAATGCAATTTGTGAGGCCCAAATACCGAATCGCAAAAAAAATTGCGATTCGGTATTTGAAAATTGCAAATTGCGAGAACGCACACCTGGCAGAGCCTGATGACATCACAGCAGGAAGTGAGTCATCCCAGGCAGTTTGCAGGGGCCACACCCAAAGGAGCAGTGAGAGAGACACAGCCCAGCCACAGGGAGCTAGTCTGTGATCAAGGCAGGACTTCACATCAGCATGGACAACTCTGCAAATGGAAAGGAGAAGGGAGAGAGGAAGAGAAAACTGAAGTTCAGTGAGCAGGAACTGGAGGTGCTCACTGAGGAGGTGGTGAGGAGCTGTTTTAGAAGAGCTCACTCCAGGTCCCAGAGAGTGAGAAGGGCAACTCTGGGCGGACATAAAAACCAAAATCTGTGCTGTGGGGGTTGCGCAGTGCTCTGTGGAGGAGATTAGAAAGAGGTGGTACGACCTTCGTTCCCGTGCCAAGGAGAGGGTGGCCAGAAGACTACAGGAGGCAATTAGCAGAGGAGGCGGACCATCCACCCAGACACCCTCCACCCCCATGGAAGACATTGTGGAGTCGACACGCCTCCCAGAAGCTGTCAGTGGGGTCACTGACATAGACACATCCAGCACACCAAGCACCAGTAAGTGCAATATTGAAATGTAACCCCATATGTGTATGTACAAAAGCCCTATAATAATTAGCAATTAGTGTAAAGCCTTGTGATAAGTAGTCCATTCCACATCTTAGAAGCGGCACAACAATGCCTTATGAGAGCGGTAGTCCACAACCCAGAGCTGAAAGTAGCACATAGATGTAATTAAGTAGAGCGACACTCAGAAGAACACAACACCCACTACATAGTGATATGATGTAACTGTACATTTATTACCATTGTCTAACCTTTGGTGATACATACATAAATGACATGCTGCACATTGTCATTGCAGATGGCCCAGGCCCAGCAGCATCAGCATGTGCCGTTGTGGGGGATGCTGAAACACAGCCTCCATCAGACTCAGTGAGTCAGTGAATATTGCGCCTATCAGGCCCAGGGCAAGGGCTGTTCCTCTCCCAGATTTGAGCCAGGACTCAGATGACATGCGGGATGAAGGCCACACTTCATCCCCAGATGGCAGATCCACCGTAATGCAGGAGTCCCAGCCCCAGTGTCACTCAACACCCCGCAGGAGGCCTCAGTATGCAGGCACACAGCACGTGGAAGCATGGGAGGGCCCATCATTCATCGGTGGCCTGGAATCCTCTATGCTTAAACTGCAGCGCCTGCAAAATAAGAAGATTACGGCAATGCATAGGCAGATGCAGGCACACAATGCCAACATGGGGGCGCTGCATCGGCAGTTGGAGTGCCTTAATTCCAACATTTCAAAGCTGCATTAGGGACAGATCACAGCTGCCGAGAACACCAGGGAACTGACCAATGTAGTGAAAGAACTCAGATTAGGCATGAGAGAGTCAGCCACCGCAGGCATGAGAGGCGATTCATGGGGCTGTTAAGTGGATTCTGTAGATCTGTCAATCGCCTTGCAACATCTATGGCCCTCATTTTGCGGCGTGCTGTGGCCGCACAGGTGGAGGTAGCACCCAGCAGTCGGGATGTAGCCCAAGGACTGGTCCAGATAACGAATGTCCCGGATACTATGCTGGGTAACCGCTCTGCTTCACCCAGTGAACTTGGACTAGGGGAGACTGAGGACTCATCTAGCCTCAGCAGCCTTGCAGTGCCCACGACAGATCCTCGGCGTCGCTGTGCCAGACACAGCACTGCCAATGAGGCAGATACCAGAGGTGCCGGCGAGGCCACTGCGCACTCGAGTGGCTTGCGTGGCCGTAAAAAGTGACTTTGATGGACTGTCTGCATATTTTGTTTTACAGTGAACTATGAATACAATAGTGAGACACTGTTAATGGTTATTTTATGACACATGTGTTTATTTTTTTTGCTAGTGACACTTATGTTACCTGACGTTAAGGTAATAAAGGTACTAAATACCAGAACACATGTCAGTGAAGTTGTGTTGTTATTACTTACATCTGAAATGGTTGTGCGTGATGTCAGCATGCCTTTGCCTGCCCTCTGCTGCACTGGTCCTGTCTGCTGGCTGTAGAAAGAGTATGGGATCATCATCCTCATCTGAGTCTGGATCTGATATTTCCACAGGTATACCCCTGGTGGTAGCTATATTGTCCAGGATCGCACATGTGGCCACTATTCTACAGGTTGTGTCTGGGCTATACTGTAGTGCCCCTCCACTTTTGTGGATGCATCGGAAGCGACTCTTCAGCAGGCCAAAGGGGCTCTCCACCACATTGCGGGTTGCCCTGTGTGCTTAATTGTATCTCTGTTCTGCTGGTGTTGTAGGATTTAGGTAGGGCATCATCATGTAGGGGCGCACTGTGTAGGCACTGTCTCCTGGAAGGAACAGAGGGTATAATGAGTAATGAGCCATCTGACGTCACAACGTCATCAATGCACCAGTGTAAAGAGGGACAATACCTAGTAGATATCCTTCACCAAACTCCCCAGCTAGCAGTCTTGTGTGAATCCCGCTGTGGCAAAAGATGTACGAATCATGTGTGCTCCCTGGGTACCTGGCCACGAGATCAGTTATGATGTAGGAGGCATTGCATATCACCTGTATATTCATGGAATGTTGGTATTTACGATTGCGGTATACATACTCTGTGGCCGATGGTGGAAAGATTGCAACATGTGTCCCATCTATGGCACCTAGGACGCGGAGGAACTGTGCTATCTGGTAGAAATGTATTTTTGTCTGCTGTATTTCCTGTGGGGTGTGGGGGAATCTGATGTGCTGGTGTATCCTACTCAGCATGGCGTTGATAGATGCATTGAAAAATCTAGAGAGGGCACTCTGTGATATTCCTCCAGCTGCTGCTATGACCTCTTGATAGCTCCCCGAGGCAAGTAGGTGCAGGGAGCATAATACCTGCACATGGGTGGGTATGCTATTTGTCCTATGTGTTGTGTGCTGCAGTATGGGTTGTAGCTCAGCTATCAGGTCAAGTATCATGGCTGAGTTCAACCTGTACTTCTCATATATCTCCTCCTCAGTCTGGTCAAAAAGGGTAATGCGCACTCTGAAAATGTGCTCCTGTCTCCTCCTCCCTCTCCTCAAACCTGCCAAGATCCTCATTCTCCTCGCCATGAGGTAGAGTGCAGCCATTGTGGAAAAGAGTCTGAGGCATTCTGGGCCTCTTTATATAGGTTACCACCTGGTTTCACTCCATGGTAATTTGCATGTGCAAAAGGCCATTCTGTGAAGATTCGCAATTTGCGAATTTTTGATGCACCGAATTGCAACATGGTTTTGCGTGTCACATTTTGCGTCTCGCAATTTCCGATGTGAAATACCGAATCGGTATTTGCGAGTCGCTATTACGACTAGCAATTTGCGAAATGCTAATTGCGATTCGGTATTTCATGTTGCAAATTGCAAGGTGCAAAATGTGACACGCAACCCATGTTGCTTTGCAAAAAATCACAAATTTTGCGATTCCTTGTTTTTGGCCTATGAATGCCTTTCATGCACCGCAGACCACGTTTTTGCATTCGCGAATGACCAAATTCTGTGATTTGCACCGTTTTCGAATGCAAAATGGTTTTATACATCTGGCCCTTGGTGACTTGTTCCTGCCCGGGACATAGATGGCTCTTTAGGTGGTGTTTAGAGAGTCCATTGCTAACCAAGGAACCTGCATTATTCTGTAGAGAACAAAGTCAAGCCAACAGCCAAGGACAGGGACTATCTGGGATGCTGCAGTTCTACATAATCTATGGTGGCTACTTGTATGGTGAATAAAATTGGAAGTGTTGTATTGATGTGAAACTTGGATGACTGTTAAGGCAGCACAGTTGAACAAGTTATGTTAAGTTCACTTGTTATAGTGCTTGAATCAACACAGAAGAGTTATCTCAGCATTCCTAGGTATAGCGGCTGGCGTAAAAGCTAGAAAAGGGTAGTCTTGAGCAGTTTCGTAAAAGGCAGGTAGTCAGTGCATGTACGGAATTTGTGTGACAAGTTATTCCAATAGTAAGGGGCTGGATAAAAACTTTTTATGCGGGGAATAGTGAGGAGCGCTTTTTCACTTGATCGCAGTTGCCTCTTAGGACAGTAAGGCATGACCTTCTGGGAATTATTCCGCAGACCGCAAGGCTTTATGGGTTTGGCAGCAAATTTTTTAAATTACTCTTTTTCTGATCCGTAGCCAATGCAATGATTGCAAAAGGGGGCCAAAGCTGTCCTATATGGCAAGTTACAGGTATAGCGGGAAGCTGTATTTTGAACTACTTGTACAAATGTCAATTGTAGGAAGTTGGCTCTGTATGTGCTATTTCAAAGTAAGGAATAGCATGCACAGAGTCCAAGGGTTCCCCTTAGAGGTAAAATAGTGGTAAAAATAGATAATACTAATGCTCTATTTTGTGGTAGTGTGGTCGAGCAGTAGGCTTATCCAAGGAGTAGTGTTAAGCATTTGTTGTACATACACATAGACAATAAATGAGGTACACACACTCAGAGACAAATCCAGCCAATAGGTTTTGTTATAGAAAAATATCTTTTCTTAGTTTATTTTAAGAACCACAGGTTCAAATTTAACATGTAATATCTTGTTTGAAAGGTATTGCAGGTAAGTACATTAGGAACTTTGAATCATTTCAATTGCATGTATACTTTTCAAGTTATTCACAAATAGCTATTTCAAAAGTGGACACAGTGCAATTTTCACAGTTCCTGGGGGAGGTAAGTTTTTGTTAGGTTTACCAGGTAAGTAAGACACTTACAGGGTTCAGTTCTTGGTCCAAGGTAGCCCACCGTTGGGGGTTCAGAGCAACCCCAAAGTCACCACACCAGCAGCTCAGGGCCGGTCAGGTGCAGAGTTCAAAGTGGTGCCCAAAACGCATAGGCTAGAATGGAGAGAAGGGGGTGCCCCGGTTCCGGTCTGCTTGCAGGTAAGTACTCGCGTCTTCGGAGGGCAGACCAGGGGGGTTTTGTAGGGCACCGGGGGGGACACAAGCCCACACAGAAATTTCACCCTCAGCGGCGCGGGGGCGGCCGGGTGCAGTGTAGAGACAAGCGTCGGGTTCGCAATGTTAGTCTATGAGAGATCTCGGGATCTCTTCAGCGCTGCAGGCAGGCAAGGGGGGGGTTCCTCGGGGAAACCTCCACTTGGGCAAGGGAGAGGGACTCCTGGGGGTCACTTCTCCAGTGAAAGTTCGGTCCTTCAGGTCCTGGGGGCTGCGGGTGCAGGGTCTCTCCCAGGCGTCGGGACTTTAGGTTCAAAGAGTCGCGGTCAGGGGAAGCCTCGGGATTCCCTCTGCAGGCGGCGCTGTGGGGGCTCAGGGGGGACAGGTTTTGGTACTCACAGTATCAGAGTAGTCCTGGGGTCCCTCCTGAGGTGTCGGATCTCCACCAGCTGAGTCGGGGTCGCCGGGTGCAGTGTTGCAAGTCTCACGCTTCTTGCGGGGAGCTTGCAGGGTTCTTTAAAGCTGCTGGAAACAAAGTTGCCGCTTTTCTTGGAGCAGGTCCGCTGTCCTCGGGAGTTTCTTGTCTTTTCGAAGCAGGGGCAGTCCTCAGAGGATGTCGAGGTCGCTGGTCCCTTTGGAAGGCGTCGCTGGAGCAGGATCTTTGGAAGGCAGGAGACAGGCCGATGAGTTTCTGGAGCCAAGGCAGTTGTCGTCTTCTGGTCTTCCGCTGCAGGGGTTTTCAGCTGGGCAGTCCTTCTTCTTGTAGTTGCAGGAATCTAATTTTCTAGGGTTCAGGGTAGCCCTTAAATACTAAATTTAAGGGCGTGTTTAGGTCTGGGGGGTTAGTAGCCAATGGCTACTAGCCCTGAGGGTGGGTACACCCTCTTTGTGCCTCCTCCCAAGGGGAGGGGGACACAATCCTAACCCTATTGGGGGAATCCCCCATCTGCAAGATGGAGGATTTCTAAAAGTTAGAGTCACTTCAGCTCAGGACACCTTAGGGGCTGTCCTGACTGGCCAGTGACTCCTCCTTGTTTTTCTCATTATTTTCTCCGGCCTTGCCGCCAAAAGTGGGGCCTGGCCGGAGGGGGCGGGCAACTCCACTAGCTGGAGTGTCCTGCTGGGTTGGCACAAAGGAGGTGAGCCTTTGAGGCTCACCGCCAGGTGTGACAATTCCTGCCTGGGAGAGGTGTTAGCATCTCCACCCAGTGCAGGCTTTGTTACTGGCCTCAGAGTGACAAAGGCACTCTCCCCATGGGGCCAGCAACATGTCTCGGTTTGTGGCAGGCTGCTAAAACTAGTCAGCCTACACAGATAGTCGGTTAAGTTTCAGGGGGCACCTCTAAGGTGCCCTCTGGGGTGTATTTTACAATAAGATGTACACTGGCATCAGTGTGCATTTATTGTGCTGAGAAGTTTGATACCAAACTTCCCAGTTTTCAGTGTAGCCATTATGGTGCTGTGGAGTTCGTGTAAAACAGACTCCCAGACCATATACTCTTATGGCTACCCTGCACTTACAATGTCTAAGGTTTTGCTTAGACACTGTAGGGGCACAGTGCTCATGCACTGGTACCCTCACCTATGGTATAGTGCACCCTGCCTTAGGGCTGTAAGGCCTGCTAGAGGGGTGTCTTACCTATACTGCATAGGCAGTGAGAGGCTGGCATGGCACCCTGAGGGGAGTGCCATGTCGACTTACTCATTTTGTTCTCACCAGCACACACAGGCTTGTAAGCAGTGTGTCTGTGCTGAGTGAGGGGTCTCTAGGGTGGCATAAGACATGCTGCAGCCCTTAGAGACCTTTCTTGGCATCAGGGCCCTTGGTACTAGAAGTACCAGTTACAAGGGACTTATCTGAATGCCAGGGTGTGCCAATTGTGGATACAATGGTACATTTTAGGTGAAGGAACACTGGTGCTGGGGCCTGGTTAGCAGGGTCCCAGCACACTTCTCAGTCAAGTCAGCATCAGTATCAGGCAAAAAGTGGGGGGTAACTGCAACAGGGAGCCATTTCTTTACATCAATGAACAAGCATCAATGGCTATTGTCTTTGATGTTTGGGTCTGTATAACTGAAGGCTGTATTTAATGCTTTCATCATTGCTAGTTTGAAGCATTATCTACCAAGCATACAACAACATTTACATTTATACAGTGAGAAATCCAGTTTCAGAGATGGAATGATGCACAACAATCTTCACTCGCTCCTCCAATCAAGCTGGCTCAGGGAGCACTCCTCGCGGAAAGACTCTCACAGCAAATGCAGGCTGAACGTGCATTCTGTACTGCAGGTTATTTACTGAGGTTACCCATGCCTATTAAAGAACAATAACCGTGTTTGTATATATCAAAGTATTGAACCATAACTCAAATTTTACTTTGTACTGTCGGTAAAGAGGGACAATGGGGGTTATTACAACTTTGGAGGAGGTGTTAATCCGTCCCAAAAGTGACGATAAAGTGACGGATATACCACCAGCCGTATTATGAGTCCATTATATCCTATGGAACTCGTAATACGGCTGGTGGTATATCCGTCACATTTGGGATGGATTAACACCTCCTCCAAAGTTGTAATAACCCCCAATGTGTTTTCAGATACTTACCTATAGTGTTACTCAAAAGGGTCCCCAAATTCAAGACACATATAAAGAGGCAAAGATTGATTAGAAAATAAGTTTGCAAAATATGCAAATATAGTTAGAATAACTAGTTTTAAACTGTATACACAACCACAAAGAAAAATGAACCAATTGATGAATAGGGCCTGATTTAGAGTGTGGTGGATGGGTACTCCGTCACAAACGTGACGGATGTCTCATCCACTGTATTATGATTCCCATAGGATATAATGGGATTGTAATACGGTGGATGGGATATCAGTCACATTTGTGATAAAGTAACCCCATCCGCCAAACTCTAAATCGGGAGTTTAGTGTCCAGATTGAGTGCATTATCTGTCAAATGTCAGTTTGGTACAATGAGGGATAAATTGATACATGATAAATGTATTGCACAAAAATATGCAAAGGGGGGTTTGGCACCAAATAATCCTTCATTACAAGATGGAGATAACTAATGTAGTAAAAGAATTGGAGTGTTGTATAAAGGCAATATAATGGAATAGAGAGAGAAATTAGGAGTAGTGGTGAAGTATATTGTGTTGTTAAATAAGATACAGAGCTACTTGTCACAAGCAGTATTAACAAACCAAGTAAAGGAGTAGTTCTTCACAAACAGAGTAATAGGATTTAGAGTAACTGTGGGAGCAGCTACCACGATTCAGATAAAAACGCTGTCATGCTCTATGCAAAGAATGCAGAAAGTGTGGATGTAAAGAACATGTTGTAAGTACGTGTGAAGACAATCTCAAAAACAGAGTTACCATGGTACATGACAATTCACGGGATAGTAAGAAAATGTACAAGATTTTATGCATAGTCAATGATGGGAACAGTGCAGAGAGAAGATGATGACTGATGGCAGAATTTGGAAATGCACACTTCATGATATATTCAGTTTTATTATACATCATTATACCTTGAATCATGTTTCTATCACACTGGTCCAATATATGTTTGTTGCCCGAAAGCATAATTCCTGGTGGTTATTAAGGTTGTACAAAATTAAATTGTTGGCTATGTCATAGGTTAATTAAGATTGAATTACATGAGCAACAGGTAGAGGAGAAGGGTTAGGTAGCTGTAAATGCCCCCTTAATCTTAGGCTAAGGACACCCACACGAGCTACACATTATATTCTATATAAGGGCCCCTGACCAAGTTATGGTGACAGAGCACACCTTTGTAGATAACATTTTTAAACAGGCCAAACAAGTGTTTGCATACAAATTGAGGAAATTGAAAGATTATTTACATACAATTGTAGTAAAGTAAATTGTAGTAGACCCTGATGTAGTTCATGTGCAGCATAAAATAAGGAGAGTATTAATTGTGGTCAGAAAAGAGGTCTACAGAATGGTGCAATATATTGTTTAGGATTGGATAATAGAATCAATTGAAACTTCAAATTTAATTTCTCCTGTAGTTATCACAGGGACATCAGGTGTGAATTTAAGATTATGTGTGGATTTACACAATGTTAATTAGTACGTTTTCCGATGTTCTGAAATGTTATTGGATATATGTTTTATCATGCAATTATTTCACTTAATTGAATATGATTAAAAATAACTGTAAACATAGTGTTTACCAAAATATTGCTGGTGACAATTTCACATTCCTGAATATCAATTAATTCATTCTGTTGTCTAAAGGTGGAAAATTAATTAGCAACTTAGATCTGAAAAGTGCATAGCACCAAATAAAATTGCACAAACATGTGAAAACACTTACAGATTTTATAATAGAGGACATTTTAATTACACTAGGATTCCACTTGGACCACCATCCTCAGAAAGTGTTTTTCAAAGATGATGGGTGAGATTTTTAAGGGTATGGATAGGGCCATTTATTTTTAGGATAACATTTTGGTATCTGAAGAATCGGTAGAAAGCCACAATATTGCCTTTAAACACATTTTGGAGATTATTGCTGACACAAGTGTGACAGAATAATGCAAGGTTCCTGTTGAAGAGTTTTGAATAATTGGGGTAAATGTTATCGAAAGAGGGAATAAAGCTTAACAAAGACTTTGCAGTATCAATGAGGCTAGCTGCTGTCCCTTAAGATAAGGATCAGTTGGGGTCTTCTTTAGAAATAATCAAATAGTATTCAAAGTTTGTAGGGAATTTTGCAGATAAGGCTGAGCACTTAGGAGTGTGGTTGAGCATAGGCTGTACTTTCATTGAGAGCAATGTCAATAGCAGTGATATAAGAACATTAAACATTACATTTCTACTGCAGATGTACTGGTTCCTTTTACCACAAACCTCAAGATGATACTCACAGTTGATGGTAACACATTGTAAATAGGTGTTGTGTTGTTCCAAGTTCAGGGGAGAAGTGAAAGGACTGTAGCTTTTGCCTCTTGTTCATTGACTAATATTGAGAGACATGATTTGGTGATTGAGATTTTCTGCAGTATGAGGTGCAGAGGATTTAGGAACCTATGTTTGGGGGCTTCAAATTTTACTGTTCACAGACCACTATTGACAATTGTCATGCCTGGTTGTCAGGCAAAGCATTTGTGAGGTTAGTTTGATTAGGGGTTGCCCCAAGAATAAAAGTACAGAACTTAGCACATTCCTGGGTGGTGCAACAACCAGGTGGATTGTTTATTGTGTTTTGCCTTTGCATTAAAGTTTGCAAAGATGCTGTCCAAGCAAATGAAAGAGAAGGGATGATATTAAGGGTGAATGATGTAATCATATGGAACCAATGTGCAATATCCAAAGAATAAGGGTACAGACATATGGAGAGTGTTTCTGTACTGGGCAGTGTGGCACATTTTATTTAGAAAGGCGGAGGGAGAGTAAGTGCAGTGTCAAAATACTTCTGGCCATTTGTGAAAGTGGTGGAAGAATTATCAGTGGAAGGAGGCAAGACCGTAATGAAAGGGGACACATTTGTGTTCCCAGAATGTATAATTTAGCACCTCAGGGTCATTTGGTACAGACTTTGGCAAAGAAAAAACTGAGAGAAAATGTTGGTGGTAGGCGTGGACAATGATGAAGCTAGATGGGCAGAATGGTGTGTGGACTGTAAAGAAACAGAATAATGGTTAAGGATTGAAAAGCAGAGTGGGGGAGAGATTTGTGGATCTAGAAAGTGTTGTACAGTTTGCTTTAACTTTATAGGTCCATTGTCAGGAATGTGCAGAGAAATTGTTTCCCACATTATGGTAGATGTCCATTTCAAATGGTTAGTGGTGAAGTTCCTTCAGGCCATTTCTACTAGATCTACCAGAAATGTCTTGGAGGAAGGAGTCAAGGAAGAATGGTACCTTTTGGTATTAATCACCGATAATGGCACACAATTAGATTCAGATGAAATGAGGAGATATCTGGAATTCTGTATTATCATGCAGTATTAAAGGGGTGAGTGGATAAAAGAACAGAGAGGACACAGACCTCTAGATTATTTGTGAGATTGTGTTAGATGAATCCTCATCTTGTAAGCCTAAGCATATATGTTTACTCATTTTGGTTATAGTGTTTTATCTATCCGTTAATGTAGCTTTAGTTATAATGCCAAGGGAAGTTGATATGTTGTAACTTATGCTGGTTAGGTTTAACAAGCTTAAGAATGTGATTTTATCAACATTCTGTATTCCATATTATGCCTTGAGTGTGGAAATTCGAGGCTGCTCAGTTGTCCACTGGCTCTTGTTGGGGCACCACGCTTAGTTCGTTTCCTGAATAAACCTTCTTATATTCTCCTCTGTGGCTTCTCAAAATGATAAAACATTGCTGATGGTTTCACTATTTGCAAGCATTCCTCCCATCACTTTTTATATGTATTAACTAATGCAAAACATAGCATTAAGTCAATTTTCCAACTCCCACTCCTCTGAAATCTTCCTCCTCCAAACGCCCACTCATCACCACTGGAAATTGACCTCTTCACGCAGGAGGAAATGGTAAGCATACGTTCAATTATTCTGATAGTCCAAATTGCAACCGACAGAGAACGGGAACCACCAGCAACATTTAGCAGAATGCACTCTGGAATTGTGAACAGTATATTACTTCGCCCAATTTTATTTTTATATGCCTTGCTTGTTATTGCCATTCTAAATTTTGGTTTTCCCTGCATAGTCCTGACATAAAGGTGGTTATAACCCGTTACATATTGTTGCCACTCATGGACATATTGTGGCTTCAATTTCATGGTAACCATCCCTGACACAATAACTGTTATGGCAAGCACATCTTGAACACAAACCTCAGAATTGTAATCTTTCCATATTGTTGTCATACTTAATTTAGCATGCTTCTCTGTTACATTGGTGATCATTCCTAGCATATTGTGGCTACCCTGGAATTATAGTGGCAACATTTTACGGGCCAGTTTCGGTTATGATGGTCCCAGCTGACATATTACAGTCACACCTGGTATAATAGTGTTTCTACTTAATTGCTCCCCCCTGATATTATTTTGGCTATGGTGAAGAAGTTTCATAAAGTTTGCTGCAGCATTTGTGGTCATTTACTGTCATATTGTGACCTATTGCTGTACATAGTGGAGAAGTGTGGCACAATAGTTAGAGAGGCAGACCCTGATGCGGAGATCTGTCCCGGGACCAGGGTTCGGTTCCCACCTCGGTGGGTCTTGGGCTCAATTCCCTTGGACCAGATAATTCTCACCTCGGTGCCTAATCTAATTGATGGGTCCCACTTTGTAACTCTGGGCAATAGCTTGCTTAATCTCCACAATGGCCCTCACAGCACTTGGATGCCTGGCTTCACCCTGGGGCTTTCCTGAAGTGGGCGCCTCACAGAGAAAAGCCAGGAGGGGTTCCACAGTGGTATGCGTACAGTGCCTTGAGACCCTAACAAGTGTGAAGTTTACAGTTTTGCATACTGATCCCACAAGCACAAATGGGGACCCTGGCATATTGTGAATACACATTGCATAATTATGACACATCGTGGCTATGCCGTGCATGATCGGACCGCCACAAGAATAAAACAGATGCTCTTCTCCAATGATACACATGCCAGTCATCTGGGGTTGAATCTGTTCATATAGCATAACTAACGTTTAGTATTTGATGAAAATGGCAGTCTGAGACTTGGTAGTAGCTTTTGTAATGAAATAACAAGCTGGTTTTTGGGTACAAAGGATTATTTACATTCATCACAGGATTTGTCTGTGGAAATTGAGTTCCTTTACCAAAAATGAGGTACTGTTATATGAGAACAACCTGCGTTTTCAAAACAATGCAAGTTAGTGGTTGAAAAAAATAAAGCTCACTTAAAAAACATGCACTGGTGGGCAAAATATGTGTACTTTAATTGCAAGGATATAGGGACAAAGCTACTGGTTTCAATAATATGTTTAATACTGCCATTTACAAAGTACTTTGTGCAGAATTGACAAACTTGAATCTGGTGGTATTGCTTTCGTAAAGTATGGTACTTACGGTGATGGCTATTAAAATATTTTGAAACATATCAACATATTGATAAAGCTTTTATTGCGTTCAGCAGCATTATGACCACTGCTGGTGTCTCTGACCTGGACATGGAAGGTTGGTGCGACCTATGAGATATGTCTTCTACCTAAATTGGGAGGGCCTCTGTAACCTAAGATCTAGTATTTTTTATTCCTATTTTACCCCTTTTAGGTAGATTCTCATTGATAGTAAGAGACACTGAAAATAATATGCAGAAGGGGATGACCAAATTGTGCCTCCCAGTGACTAAATGGTGTGACAGAGTCAGTGGCTTTATTACTTAGTTGTTTTGACTTTTTAATGCAGGTTGATACAAAAGTGAATCCAGTGCCAAAAAGGACACAGGTCTCTCAAGAAAACAAATCATTGACATCGAGCAGAGCCAATTCAGAATTTTATTCTTTGACAGTCGTGGCTGCTGCTAGGAAGGGGTTGGGGCACCAGAGCACGGGAGATGGGCGTGCAATAAAAAAAATGATAAACTTCTCTGCCGCCTCCGTGTTCCTCCGCTCCAGCCACCTCTTGTCTTCTTCCTCCCTCTCCACCCAAACCTGATGCTTCTCTCATGCTGAGACCAGGTGATTAATTCGGTAATTAATGATGTTTCCAATAAAGGACAGGAATTCTGAGGCTAATTTACAAACCCCTTGCACTGGTGGTGTGTCACATTTTCCAGTATGAAAAGTGATGCACCAGCAGAGCAAGGAGCTTGTAAATAAGCTCCTCTATTTTTTAACTTTAAAACAGCAAATAAAACTAACCATGTTGTTTTGCAGTTTTGTTGCAAATATTTACTCAAAAAGCAGCTGTACAAACTGTTGCCACAATTTACACACGTTTGCTGCAATGAGCTTCTAAGTGTAAAAGAAGTATGGCTTCTGAGCATTCTTGGAAAGGAAGAGTGACTGGACAGGTTGCACCAGAGAGCAGGGTCATTTTAAGGTTTTTAGTGGCCTGGGGCAAAATGTATTTTGGGGGTCCCTGTCAGAACAAATCTAGATTTATGATCCTATTTCAGCTATTTTATGCCTTCTTTGTCAGGTCACTACCAGGTCACAGACACACTGGTAAAAATTCTAATATTCTAGGTTATTGAAGTGTATATTGTTACAGTAGCAGCTCACTGATATTACAGCAAATAACCTCTGTGACAGACTCCCATATCTCTTATGTGAGGCCCTGTTTTGATTTACAAAAAACATTTTTATGGATGTTGCAAGAAACATAAACACATTTCCCAGCAAAATGTCTGTAATATACTTTCACATATAACCCATGTTAAAAATAAACTAAAGGAAAACAATCTTTAAAACAATCAGTTTTGAGAATTATTGAAGGACATCAAGGCACGACTCTGCAGATCAGAACTGGCTCTAGCAGTTGAAAGGCCTGAAAGGCTGGGACACTAGGCTAGAGCCAACTTTGCCCATGCCTTAAAAAGTCTATGTCAGAGAGAGTTGCAGAATCGACGTCCTCGATAGATTTGGAACTTTGTATAAAAATGTGTAACAGTTATGTTCATAAAGTGCTTTGAGAAGAGCTAAAAACAAGTCGAAAAGTGCAAAAACAAGAGAAAAAGAAATGGGGACGAAACAAGTCACCGTAGAATTTAGAAGAAAGTAAAGAAAAACAAAAGTAAGATAAACGAGGTGAAAGAGAAAGCAAAAGAAGTTAGCGAGAAGAAAACAAGGAAGAGAAAAAAGGGCGCTGACAAGAAAAAGAGAGATAATCGAGACGAATGAAAGGGGGAGAAAAAGCAGAGACAGGAAATATTGTACATTAAGCTGTGAAAAAGAGCAAAAGAGAAAGAAATATACAGCATGGCAAAGAGAAAAGATAAGCACACAAGGACTTTAGCAAAAATATATCACCAAATGAGGAAAGTAAGTAAGACATTATAGCTGTGCATGGAAACCCTACATGAAATTGACACCAAATATGTATTCATGGAGAAATCCATACAAATAAACAAAGATTGCTTATATTTAGCTACCTAATTCAACAGCCACCTAGAGGCCAACAGTGAGGCTTCAAGTCTCTTCATATTACACCAGCTGTTGAATATTCATTGACTCTACTGAATATAAAGAGACACGTTTACAGCCCGAGTGTGCTGACTAAAGACACTCACATGTTATGTGAGCATTACGTCAACTACTGGTAGTGCCAAAAACAGTTTTGAGGCACATCATGCTCCTTTCTAATTTTAATCAAAGAGCATGGTCTCTATGACTAATTGATCTGTTATTATGTCTGTGCCCAGAGAGGCACGTTAGACTTTTTGATAGTAGCGGGCATCAGTGTTTCAGCTCATTTGACATGTCAGATTTTTCTGTGGATAAACTACCCCGCAAAGTCTTTATTAAAATGGCGTTTTCATCATGCTGATGCCCTAAGCAAAATTGGCAACTCTTTGCTTGCTTTGAAAGGAATAATAACTAATTCCCCTTTGAAGGAATGCCCTTTGATGGGTTCTTCCAGTTTTCTGGCTGGATAGTCCACTGACACAGCACTATCATACGAAACTTCTAATTAGCACTCTGCAAAAAATGCTGAGAATGCACAACCCAATTAGAATCCTTAGAATGCTGGTACTAAATGAGATTGTTTGGCTGAATGCTAACTTGACTGGTAAGAATATGAAGCAGACAGATAGACGAGCTGGACGTGATGGGAGAAGATGCAAATTGCTGTATTGCTCAAATGCAGTCACCTGTTAACAGCTGATAACTATGTTTCCCATTATTGTGCGGCGTGAACTTTGGACTGAGCCCAGATGAAGGCATATAATTAACAACAAATGACACCCTCTTCAGAAGGAATTACCCACTTTTTCAGGTATTGATCCTTATATGTTATCTTTTACTTCTTTAAAATCATAATCCGCAATGTTGCTATATCTCTCATGTTCCCCTTTTCCTCAGTTCCTCTGCACCCCTGCTTTCCTTTCCATTTTGGAATGTTCCGATTGAAGTGCACTTAGAATCTTGAGATATATCCTGTCAAAGGTGCCCTGTTGTGACACAGAACACACACCGTTCATCTCTAATAACGAATTTACATGGTTCATTGTTTATGTCTTCTTCACATCCTCAAATTTGAAGGTGTTGCAGTATTTTCATCTCACTCCAACGATGCTCTGGGCATCCGCTTTTCACTCGCTGAGGCTCAACTTTTGATTACAGAACAGCTGAAATCAGGACCACCATAGCCCATTGGTTCTTAACCTTTTTTCTTCTGTGGACCCCCACTTAATCATTACTGGAACCCAGGTACCCCCAATGACTCACCCCTGAAATCCAAAGCAATACAAAAAAAAATACACAAACAAGCATTCAACCAAAAATTACGCAATTGATAAAATATTTTATTTAATTCACAAACAGATATAAGAAAAAAATCAAAATGTTAACTTTTATAACAAAACTGGCGCGGGGCAGGCACCCTGAAAAGAACATGGAGGGAGGGCGTCCCCTCCTCTGGAATAACTCAAGCCAGGTGATGTTCTGGGGCTCCCCCTGGACCACAGAGCCCCTCCCCCCCCCGCACCGTAGGGACTGCAGGGGCTTTTGTTCCAATTTTACATTTTGCTTCTTTATTTACATACTTTGTATTAATCTGTTGATATTATTTAATCTTTCATGCAGTCATGGACTAGGCTTTATGGACCCCAGGGATCCATGCACCACAGGTGAAACTTCACTGTCACATACAATTGTTGTTGTGGTCAACAATTGAAACTAATCTTTTCCAAGCATATCCTATCATGTCTATGTCACTGACCTAGAACAAGCCAATACAGCAAATGTGTGAAAACATGGACTTATAAAACAGACAACTAAAAATATACTAAAAAATATGCACTGCCAAAACCTCTACTTTACATACATATCATGCAACAAACTTTCAAATTCCCAATTTCCATCTGCTAGGGGACTGGATAAAGGCCCACATTTATCTAACTTTCACACAATGCAATGCAGCAAGCCTTCTTGCTGTGCTGCGTGTAGGGGAGAGAACAAGTATCCCCTCATAGGAGCAACTGTGACTAGAGTGCGATTTTCCCCAACACAGTCTCCTACAATGTCTAGAATATGAGCTAAGCCCTTGCATTTTTCACACAAAACAATAGCAAGTAAGTTTCACTATTTTTACATAAGTTTAGCAAAATTAAATGAAAATAATTTTCATGATTTCTTCGATTGCATCTGCTTGGTATGATAAACTCTGGGGTCACATGGATCTTTTTCAAAGATGGATATGCAACCACATTTGGTATATCATGTCAAAGAAGGACACAGTCTGGCACAATTCAAACTATGGATGGGAAACCACTGACTGTCCTATAAGTAGGCAAAGAGCACACATATTTTTAGTACAAATCAGAAAAATATTTTCATAGATATCAGTGATACTCTTCAATTCCTTCTTAAATGTGGAGGCCTATTTCTGGTACAGCACAGGCCTTTCATTGACTGGAAAGCTTGCAATATTGTTTACTTCTGAATTATGTCAAAAAAAGCTGCTTAGCGGATCTCTTGATTATTGCAACAACAGCAGCAAAATATATGTCTTGTGCAAATTAGTATAGCTTATTTCAAGTCATACTTGACTCATTAAAGGCTAGATTACCACCAGGCACGACTTATCAATGTCAGAGATATTTGCTTTCCATAACTAAAAGTACCTCGCTCATAAGGCCATCAAAATGTCTGATAGATTTCTTGTTTTTTTATCAGCATTGCAAATATAGTGATTCGGCCTGTACTGATTACACAGCTTTTAATAGAATTAGAGTGAAAAAGCATATCAGTTGCTGATGATTCATCATAAACAATTTCACCGAAACAACTAAGATCAACATCGGTATACAGCAAACTAGATTTGCGTGGTTTAACCATCTTGTCCATATTCAGCAAGATGAAAAGTGAATGACGACGTTTGGCAAACTCTATGTTATTTTCAAATATAGTGACTTGTCTTTTGTGTTTCAATTCTTTATCGGGTTTTCCATGACTGTAATAAGAGTGGAACATCGAAAATACACAGTCAAGTCACCACGCAGGGCCAGGAAACCAACAAGATGAAATTCAAACCCATAGTCAATCTGCATACCAGGCCTCCCTAGAGGGCCTGCAAAAATTAAGAGAAATACTAAGAACAGCAGAGTATAGATCTTGGGGGACAGACACCGGTGATGGGCAAATAGGTAGCAACTACTAGCTAAATAACTTAAATGGAGGTAAAAAAAGGAAAATGCAGCCATCATGGAGGGTGGAGGGGGGAAAAAAAAACACACTAGGTGGGAAGGGAAACCCCACCTCCGAACCTGTCCAGGTGTAGCATCACCAACAGGAGAAATTAAAACAAGATAGCTGGCTCTCTCCAGCTTTGCCTAGATGAAGTCACGGTGACCCATCCAGGCAGGGTAGAAGACGAGGAACCCCATATAATGAAGGCAAACAACAATAGAGGCTGAAGTCTGGGAAACCTCTGGAGGGAAGGGCCATGAATGAAACATAGGGGCCTACATGGAGCATGGAGCAAGAAGAGATACTGTTAATGTGGAGAAACCCCAGCTATAGTTTAGTCACAAGAGACTAGATAGTGGATTTCACACACAGGGTCGATGAACCAAACTGAACCAAATCTGCTTTAAGGAAATAATTCGAAATACGTCATAGGCATCACAAAATGGATACAATAATCAATTCAGAGTCAATAACCACACCAGTTTATCATTAAGCTAATGATTTATTTCCCTATATTAACACCACTAAAGTCACGAAAATAATTCTCAAACACGAATTATAAATATAGAAAAACAATAAAGGCTGATTCGAACGCAAATTTAATCAATCCAAAAAGACAAACTATCTCAAAAGTTATTACACAAAACCATAGCAACAACATCTGAGCAAGAGTAATTGAACATATCTGTTAATGATAAGACAAAAATATCAATGACTATTCATGAGCATGAGAATATCGCCTCACTAGCCACTAAATAGCATCAACATGTTGGGCCTTATGTAAAAGTTTTAGTAACACAAATTTAGAAAGAATCTATCTATGGCACTATCAAAAATAAGCAGCAGTAAATAAACATTTGCAGCTGGTACCTGAAAAACAAAAGACAAATAACAAGCCACAGCTCATCCATTTACCAAATCACTATGATAATCAGCAACAACAACTACTTCGTCAGTGCGACAGCAACATCAGGCACCAACATCAGGACAGGAACAGGTAGCATCAGGAATAAGAGTAGGGGCTAATGGTTTAGAATTTGGACTATAAAATACACTAAACCACCAAGTATAAGTTCAGTATTGAACAGACATAAACTAATAAAGTACCACAATTTCAATAGACTATCTGGAAAACATGAAATTTCAAAGTACAGATCATAAAGTAAATCTCTGAAACTCAGGACCTGGAACATGGACAAAGAGCAACTGACTAAGGAAAATGCGTGAATGACAAATGCCCCAAAAGACTACAGTGACTAATCATTAAATCAAACTTGCTAAATGAAAATTATTGGATAAAGCATGAGGTGAGAAAGATATGACCATCAGAACATTAACAGATATCAAATTATATAATTTGTTTACTCTAAGCTCTTCTATTTTCTGATATTTCATTGACGAAATCTGAACTAATACAATTGTATTGCACGTTTCCTCTTCTCCAGTTTTACCTGTGGATCCATTGTTTTCACTCCACCAGAATACAAAGTCACAGGAAAACGATTACAAAATATGTTATCCCACCATTTCTTTTCCCTCGAGGAAAGACATACAAGTTAGAAACATAACTACAAACAATGAAGTCAGTTAGACGGCTGAAAAATGTAATCAGGAAACAGAACACACTAGAAACATTTTACACAGCTTACATTGCACAGTGACCTTGCATCTGCTTCTACTTCAGCCCAGCAGAGGCTACTAAATACACGTTTAATTCTAACATTTATTTTAGTTAAGAAACACATCTCTTGTAAAGACAAAATAATTTCATCACCTTAAGTTAGAATGGACAAAATATAGGCCTTAAATAAGATGGTGGCCATTTAGTTGATCAATAATTATCATAAACACAATCTTATTATTAAATTAACTCACATATTAATCTGTAAATGTAATTATGTAAAGACTAAATAAATTATCAAGAAAATCTCAGCTCTCACAATCCCTCCTCTGATGACTATATATGTCTTCACACAAAACCCAAAATACATTTATTTATTTCATTTCATAATTCAGAATCTTGATTCATTCACCCTTTTATAAATTTTCTTTCTTCTTGAATTTCTCCCATAAAATCTTTCCATTTGAACATCTACCCTTCTCTGATTCTTTTCAAGTCTTCTTCATTTAATTATTTGAAATATATTATATATTCCCCAACTTCCAATTAAAAAACACACAATAATCAAAATCCATTTGACTAATTTTAATATACTACCTTCTCCCTAGTTGCCAAGCCAATTTCCCACTAAAGCAATTCCCTCCCCAGCTTTTTTCCAAATAGTAGTTTCAGTTAATTCTCTTAGTTCTGTTTTATCATTGGTTAAATTGTTAATCAAACCTCTAACTAATTTACTATCATCCGGTATGTATGAACAACAGTGATGCGGACAAAGTAATTTGCAAACTCCGCCCTCTTTTTAATAAAATAATTTCTAAATCAAGGCGGTTCTGAAGAGCCATAGCTCTTGAAGCAGACATTTCAGTATCTAAGAGGAGAATAGCTCCTGAATAATCAGTTAACATGTTATCCACAACTGTAGACAACTTTTGTATTTTTATTGATCTCCCACTGAAGGAATTATTGCTCCAAATATGTCTCCCAGAATGCTAGAAACTGATTCTTGCTTGTGTCTCGTTTGAATTTCTGTAAATTTAGGAAACTTACTTAAGTCGTCCAGCTGGCACATTTTCGTAAAGACTATTGCCAAATAACATCTGCCATACCGTCCTCTAGGAAGACGATAATAAGCATTATTCCCACAAATGTAATATACTCCAGGCACTGGAGGATCCCGACCATTTAACATGAAATTCTGTTTACTCTGAAACAAAAACACATGTCTACATTCACTTGTACCCACATATATTCTATCAAAGTAACTTTGCAGCCTATATATACAAAGCTTTCCTACATGTTGCACATCTAATGCTAACTTCCCTTGTTTAGTGATGTCAGTGTAAGCATGATCAATTGCAGGTCTATGGTGAACTACTTCCTTATCTATCTTAGCCTTGATTGCTCTTCTCCTATCTTCTGGGTTATCTATAAACTTCTTTTCTACAGGTGAAAGTAAACATGTAAGGGTATTGAGGTGTGCAAACGCCGTTCCAAAGGTTAATGTAGGTTCAAAGAAACCCCTTACTCAAACTATGTCATTTTCCTTTGCTACTGTACTTCAATATCTAATTATAGGTACAAAATAAAATAAAAATACTACATCATAGTTTGAGAATAAATATTGAATATATTCCTGATCATAGATTTGAGTAAGTAATAGATTACAATTTATAGCATGAGTAAGCAGTAAACTATGGTAAGCAATTCCCTCCTTAACAGAGGCTGGAATCTGCGTACAGACATAGCAATCTTTTGCATTCTTTACATCAACAAACTCACGCAGTAAGCAATAAAAGACATTAGAAGAATGTTATTTCTCTTCGTGTAAGTATTTATCATCTATTTTAAACCTATCTATTTCTGAAAGAGTAGTTGTAGACTTTAAAGGACTAACAGTTTTGAGTGTTTCTACAGTATGGTTGGCTCCATTCATCTGAAAAGCAATCACACTCAATAACAAACATACTATTGCACAAACAATTGCCAAACCAAAACCTATACATTTACAACAACTATTCTTAGTGTGTTGATAACTAAAGTTTCCCATGGTTTATAAAGAATCAAAAAGTAGAAGTAAAACAAAATTATGGCTACGAAGCAAAAATCAAAAACAAAACAAAAAACAAACGCTTCAAAAATCTTCAACTTTCAATCTTCAACGTCAATCCCTCCTACTTTTCTTTTTCAAAAGTTCATTCTCACCATCAGGATTCTTCTTGTCAAAATTTGGTAAAAATTTGTCAAATCAATTTAGCAGCTGGATAAGTCAAGTTATCAAAGTCTCTTTTGGTACGACTTCATCAAAGTCTTTTCATTTAATTTTCAAAAATTTCAGCTTCAGTCTTTTCTTTTCTCTTCACGTACCAAGATATAAACTCGGAATGTCTCTGTCAAAACTAAAATTCAAAAATCCTTCTTGCTATTCATTTGTAGTTACATATGCCCATTCGGGACCAGAGTATTTTCGATTTGCAACTCTTTTTTTTCACTTTTCGACTATTACCAGCTTCTTCTTCACTGAGATCTTCTTCTTCGTTGTACTCAATTTCTTCCTGAATTGATGGAACCACATTTATCTTTCCTGTTTCTGAACTTTTCTCTGGCCAGTTGTAACCTTTCAAAGATCTTCTTGAAAAAACTCTTTACAGAATTGAACTTGAACTCTTCTCCTTTGACTTTAACGAAACTGGTTCAGGAGGAGTCAAACCCTCTTGGCTTGGATCTGTCTCAACTCCCTTTCAATTGGGGTCAGTCACTTGTTCAGTCTGGTTTGTCAGACAACCTGCTTCTGAGGACACCCTCCTCTGAGCAGTGTTTCTCTTGACCGGTACTCTCCATTGTTCTCCTTGGACCGGTTCTTTAACTACTTCATTCGATGATGATTCATCCTCCTCTTCCAGGATACTCTCCCACTTTGTCTGATACAGGAGTGGGTAAATCAATTGGAACTCTTTCAGGTACGGTCTCCAATTCTTCTCTTTCTCTCTCTTGCCCTAAAATATGTTTAGATGCAGGTAACCTTAACAGCTCTTCTTATTGCTCTGTTGGATTGTTCACTTTCCGAGTTGGGTTTGCATGAACTCAGTTCGCAAGTCCTGCACACTGCACACTGCACACTGCACAGCTGTAGTTGTGATTACTATCATCTGGTAGAGGGGGGCGGAGCTTGCCCGGCTACAAGATGGCCACGTTGTAGTGAGGCTCCGCTAGCCACCATAAAATCCGTTCACAATCCTACATGTCACATTCGAATTATGCTACCAAGTGCGATGCCGAGGACAGCTACGAGGTGGAGGCACATGCGGATGCCCTTTTTCTAAAAAAAAAAAGGAAGTACGGGAGCCCTGTAGAGCGAATCGTGTCGGCGGCTAGCCGAGGGAGGGACGCGTGGTGTACCGCGGGGGCGGACAAGAGCGACCCCGGAGGAAAGACGATCGAGGACAAAAGCCCGGAAAGACAGAGAGAGGTGGAGCGTCTCTCAGGCCCCGCGGAGGAGGGCGGCCCCAGAGGCGAACCTTGGACACCGTGCGACGAGGAGAGGTGAGGTGGGCCGGATTACGACACGAGAGAGCACCGAGGGCACGAGTGCGTTCGAGAAACACGGCGTGTGGATGCAGGTGGGCATCCCCTCCCCCCGAAAGTTGGGAACGGTCTTTTGGGGAAAATTAGAAACAGCGAATTAGGGGCAACAGAGCACGCTGGATTGGACATGGTGAGGCAGGGCCCGGAGGGCCCGGGAGGCCGCTGGTTCCTCAGGGGGGCCCCGCTGACTAGGCGAGACTGGAACATTAAAGAGTATGATTAACAAGCGTAGCACTTTCAACGGACAACCGAGAAAAACGGGACGATTACACCCAGCGTCGTTAGCCATTAGCGCTCAGCTCCGTCCATAGAGGCCAGCGGGTGCTTTCTTGGAGCCGCTAGTAAAAAACTCCACGACACCTAAAACATGGGCAAGACAGACAAAACGCAAGCCCGGCTACAATTTGAGTGACGAAGAGCGCAGGGCCCAGCAGGAGATGGAACAGGGACGGACTCAGAGAAAGGCCCGGAGGGCACTCCTGGGGAAGAACAGGACTTAAGGCAGCTCCTAGTTGCAATGCAACACAGCCTTAACCAGATAGATGGGAAAATAGACACCCTCGCTTACTGCATGGACAGAATATCTGAACGCATAGATAAGCACACGGAGAGATTAGACCATTTGGAGAATAGGGTGTCTGCGACTGAAGACGGGCAAACGGAACTAGTAAGCGGCCAATCGAAACTCAGCAAAGAACTAGGGGCGCTCCAGCTAAAAGTGGAGGATATGGAAGCCCGGTCCAGAAGTAATAATATACGCATAGTGGGTCTTGCAGAATCCACCGCGATCACCAACATGGAAAGCCACATTGAACAATTACTGGTGCAACTACTGGGTCGAACTACCTTTTCGGACCTATTTGTAGTAGAGAGAGCACACAGATCTTTGGCGGCTCGCCCACCTCCGGGGGCCCCTCTGCGCCCAATCATCACCAAGTTATTAAACTTTAGGGACCGTGACGCCGCCTTGCGTCGCGCAAGAGAACTTAAACAATTGCAATATGAGGGGACGACGTTGTCGATATACCCGGACTTCACTGTACAGGTACAAGAGGCGAGGAGAAAATTCATTGAGGGAAAAAAACAATTACGGTCCATGCACCTGGAGTACAGAATGCTTTACCCAGCAAAATTGAGAGTTGACGTAGGAGGGAATCCGATCTTTTTCACAGACCCCAAAAAACGGGAACAATTTATGAAGCGTAGGAAGGCGAATAATGGTGCTGAAGCAGCCGCAGACGAGGACATGTAGGTAGCGATAAGGAATTGGCGCTTCCAACGCCACTATCATCCTCGACACACTACCAACCTGCAGAAGATGGAACGCTTGAGACACAACGGAACAAAGAGAACACATGCACCGCACGTTATTGAACAAACTGAGCGCAATATGAGAGCAAAAGTGACATGATTACTCACCAAATAGGTGGCTGGCACGCTAACACACAGAGACAAAGCAGGGTAACATCCACCCTGATGTGTGCTCCACTTATACCTCAGGAAAGGAGAGGTGTTGTTTTGAGAGGGGGATGGGGGAAGACGAAGCTGGGTAAGGGATGGGTGAGATGGGCAAGTTGGGAGATAGCCTATCGTGGGAGGGGGGCGGGAGGGCAGAGGTAGGTTCGGGGACAGTTACTTGAGTACATACTCTTACACAAGATAAGGAACTGCAAATTTACAACACAAATAGTATTAATACAACACTGCACAATAATAGAGAAGACAAACCACCGCACACACACACCCTAACATAGATAAAGATAGCAAGCAGCTTCAATTGATAACTTGGAACGTTCGGGGCCTCAATGATGCGCGAAAGACTCGCAAGGTAATTGCGTACCTACGTAATCACAGGGTAGATATAGCTATCCTGCAGGAGACACACTTGGCCCCCAACAACCCCATGCTCACATCTTGGAGATTGCAGGGACAATTCGTTGCTGCAGGATACACATCACATTCCAGGGGTGTGCTGATTTGGGCTTAAAAAAAAACCTGATATTGGTCTCTCCTTAGTGGCAGTGGACCCGGGAGGGCGATATGTGGTGGCACGTTGCACGGTGCGAGCATTCACATTCTTACTGATAGGTATATATGGCCCCAATTATGATGACCCACTATTTTATCGAGAACTGGCACTTAAGGCGGGCTCCTGGGGAGGGCAGCCACAGGTCTGGTGCGGCGACTTCAACTGGACATTGGACCCGGCACTGGACAGATCGGGTGGGGTAGCTAGAAGGCCGGCGGCGGCGGAACGCGAGATATCCCGTTTAGCCGCTGAACTGGATATGGTTGACATGTGGCGGTATAGATACCCTGAGAGAGGGGGCTATACACGCTATTCGGCTGCGCACAATCTACACACGCGTATAGATTTTTGGCTAGTGGCTCGCCGGTTGCTGTGCGGCCTAACCCAGGAAGCTCCTTGGCCTCGAACATATTCAGACCACTCCCCAGTACCAATACTGTTGACAACTGGTACGATAAAGGCTCCTCCATTTTCATGGAGGTTTCCTCCCTTTTCGCTTCTAGATACTGTCTTTAAGGCCGAACTGGCCTCAGAGATCACAGAGTTCTTTCGGATTAATGAGGGTTCCGTTCCCGAGGCAGGCACGGTATGGTAAACCTTTAAGGTGTACATCAGAGGGATCACCATAACCAAACATGCTGGGGTGCTCCGATCGATAAGGCGGCGGCTCCAAATACCTGAAAGCAACTTATCAAAACTGGAGCGAGACCACAGTGACACCGCAGACGCTAACGTGTTGAGACAAATTCGCGCTAAGATACAAGAATACCAAGAGACAGCTCATGCAGAAATACAACACCTGGGTAAATACACCACAGCCCGAATATACGGGGAGGGAGAAAGACCGGGGGCAGTACTGGCAGGATTGATACACCCCCAGCGAGGCAAAAACACAATTGAAACCATACCATCCGAGGGGGGAGAGGAAATAAGAGACCCTGAACGTATAGCTGATAGATTCCGAGAATTCTATCAATCAATATACTCCTCCAGGGTAGACCCAAGCTCGGATGGAATTGCAGACTACCTCACACATATCGCTATGCCCAGACTGACACAGGAGGATAGAGAGGCTCTTGGTGCACCCTTGACCCTAAGCGAAATTACGAAAGCACTGGGGGGTATGGCTGAGGGGAAAGCTCCTGGTCCAGATGGGCAGACAGTATACTTCTACAAAGCATACCAACACCTATTACTCCCAAAGCTAAAAGACGTATATGATGAAATGGTAGAGAAGGGAAGCATGCCCCCATCAATGAGAGAAGCAATGATAATTGCCTTGCTCAAACCGGGTAAACCCCGAGAAAACTGCTCCTCTTATAGGCCATTATCGCTAATAAATGTAGATGTAAAAAAGTTTGCCTGGATTTTGGCTGATCGCTTGGCTGGAGTGCAGCCGCGTCTGATTCGACCTGAGCAAGCTGGTTTTGTCCCCGGTTGCAGTCTGTCCATGAGTCTTTGCACATTATTTGGCACAATACAAAACATTAACCCGGAGTTGAAGGCGTGCCAGTCTTCCTGGATGCTGAAAAGGCATTCGACTCAGTAGAATGGGAGTTCCTAAGGGCGACTTTGCGCAGATTTGGGGTGGGCGACACCTTCCTCCAAATGATCTCCACATTGTATAGCGACCCCCGAGCCAGAGTTTGCGCTAACGGTACGGTGACTGAATCGTTTGGGATTACGAGGGGCACTAGACAGGGATGCCCGTTTTATCCCCTGTTATATGCGTTGGTAGCGGAGCCCCTGGTGTGTGCAATAAGAGAGTACCATGTACTCCGGGGCCTCAGATTTCAAAATTACACCCTTGTTTTGTCTACGTATGCAGACGATACCCTATTATATATCAAGAATCCTGAGCGTAACGTCGCTCCAATACTCCGAGAAATCATAAAATTTGTCTCTCTGTCAGGGCTAGTAATACATTGGAATAAGTCCATCGCATTTCCCTTAACTCCAGTAACAACGCATGTAGATGTAGACTTCCCGCTGGCGTGGGAGACTAACACTGTCAGATATCTGGGGATACAAGTGCATACTGACCCTAAGAGAGTGATAGAGGATAATTTTGAAACTGCACTGAAAAAATTGTCGATGGATGTGGAGAGGTGGATCAAACTGCTGTTGTCATTACTTGGGTGCATAGCACTGATGAAAATGGTGGTTTTACCGCGCTTTTTATTCCTGTTTCAAAATATACCTATAGTCCTGCCGAAGACATACTTTGCCGCTTTGAAAACTTTATTAGTTAAATTGGCATGGGCGAACAAGGTACCTCGCGTGAATTGGCGAACTCTGACACTCCCATATGAGATGGGGGGATTGGGCGCCCCAGACCTTGAGATATATTACATAGCGCATGCAGCAGTGGCACAGGAGTGGCTTCATGGGACGGGTGAGGCCCTGTGGCTAAGGATTGAGAGGGAACTGGCTGCCCCAGAGCAGCTGAGTAGCAGGTTGTTCCATAACCCCATAGACGAAATAGAGAATTTGCGTCCATAAATTCGGTCACATGAGCATGGCATGAACTCATTAACAAGCAGGGTCTGGTATTATTATATTCTCTGCATGCCCCGGTAGAATGCTGTGCCTGGTTTTCTCCTGGGAGAGACCGTAGTTTGGTGCAATCCATGCGCGAAATAGACATTGACAAAATGGGAGATATCTTCGAAGAGGGCATAGTGAAGACCTGGGACACAATAGCAAGGGACACGGAGACACCCGCTTCCCTACACCGATATCAGTACCACAGGGTGAGACACGCTCTGAAGAAATTATTGGGAGAGGGTATGCAGGAACCCCCGAGGTACAGACCCTCTCGGTAGTACTGTCGGGAAAACAACCTCGCCGACTGATTTCTTGTCTCTATGCACATGTTCAGGGGGCTAGGGAACATGAGTTATCGAGAGCTCGTCTCGAGTGGCAGAGAGAGCTGGAGGTGCAGATCACAGACGCACAATGGCGATACTGCTGCTCTAGAACGAAATCCATATCCTTAAACGGCCGACACCGGCTAATACATTTTAAATATCTAAATAGAGTCTATTATACCCCCCTACGACTCTATCAATATGTACTGAGAGAGACAGCTAATTGTCCCAGATGTGGAGAGGAACGGGCTGGATTCTTGCACATGTCCTGAGGGTGCGGAATGGTACAGCAGTTTTGGAAGGCAGTGACACAGGAACTAAACAGTATCACTGGAGAGCAGATGACCTGCGAACCGATGACAGCACTTTTGGGCTGGGATAAACAATTAGCGGCCCAAAATTGCAGGCTACTGGCGATGGGGTTCCTATTAGCCAAACGACGATTAGCAATGCGATGGGATCGTGGCCCAGTCCCCACAATACAAGAGTGGCATAGAGATATGGCATATTGTAACACACAGTCAGACAATTACAGTGAGATGCTCCTCCCCACCACTAGGCCAAAGAAATACTGGGAGGCCTATAGCCGCTACCTTGCTGGAATGGAAACAAGTGAACCTGAAACAGGAGAGACACTCTGATGGGACATAATAAAACTGTATCACATGAACATAGGCAGTGACTGTGACTAGATTGATGACCCGATGATTCAGGGTGGAGGGGAAATGTGCAGAACTGTTTACCGTATACGACCGCCTAAATACGTCAGGTGATTGATAAGTTTGCAGCAAGATGAATATTTTGTTATGTTGTAAATGACTACACAAAAATATAAATAAAGATTAAAAAAAATAAAAAATAGCACCTCGTAGAGTCCTTTTCACCTTGGCTCGAGCACGACTTCCTCACATGCTTACGAATGACGACCCAATCACCAGCCTTCAGATGGTGTCCCTGGCCTTGAGATTGTTGAAGTGTGGTTGCTTCCACCTAATGAGAAAAAGATCGAAACACATCAGCTAGACCTTTGCAATAGTCTAACACTGTGTCATCTGTAATATTTATAAGAGCATTTGCAGGTACTGCTGGTAGTCTCATAGCACTACCCATGAGCATTTCATGGGGCGACAATTCTGTTTTCTTGTCAGGGTTACTTCTCATTGAAATTAGAACCAACAGCAAAGCATCTGGGCATTTCAAGTTTGTGGATGCACACATCTTTGCCAGTCTGGACTTTAGAGTTCCATTCATCTGCTCTACAAGAGCCAATGCTTCTGGACAGTAACTACAATGGAGTTTCTGCTCAATGTTTAAAGCTGAACATAACAACTTAATCACTTCATTGTTGAAGTGGCTTCCTCTATCTGATTCCAAAGAGACTGGGAAACCGAAACATGGAATTAACTCCTTAAGCAGTCATTTTACTACTGTGAGACTATCATTTCTCCTTGTTGGGTAAGCCTCAATCCAATGACTGAAAATGCACACATCACCAACACATATTTCAAACCAGCACATGCAGGCACCTCAATGAAATAAATTTACATTCTGCTAAATGGTCCTCCTGCCATTCCAATATGTCCCATATTAACTACTGTCCCTTTGCCAACGCTCATTTGCTGATAAACAATGCACCTATAGCAAACTGCTTTGGAAACCTGTCTAAACTTTGGATCCAATGTTGCTTAAAACATTGAACCATTGCATCTCTCCCTATGTGTGCTTCACCATGATAGTATCTAGCCATTTGAGTCAGTAGACTATTTGGCAGAACTACCTTCCCTTCTCCTGTCACCCAGACATCATCCTCTCCCTGGACACATTTAAGCTTGATCCACTCCTTGCGCTCTTCTTTAGAAAGATTATCTTGTAGAGCCTTCAGATCTTCCAAAGTATCAATAGTTTGCATAGTAAAATTTGTATACACTTCATCATTTTCAGGTAACAATTCCCAATTTCCTTTGAAGGATATGCCATTCAAGGCACAAAATTTTGCTACTTGGGACGAAAACACTCCCCGAAGCCATGAAGATTCCAGTATGCCAGGGATAGTACATACTGCAGATACTGCTCTCAAAGTGCCCATATTATCTCTCAAGCAGGAACCATCAACAAAAATAATTTGATCATTGTCTTCCAGGCAGGTGTCTCTAATATCTGCTCTGGGTTTTGTGAATAACTCTGTAATTTCCAAACAATCATGTTCAGTATCATCCAATTTATCTGAAACAACATTTTCAATTAGAAATAAAGTGGCTGGGTTAAGCACTGTACATTTCTTGATCGTAAGATTCGGAGTTCACAAGATTGCAGTTTCGTATCTGGTCAATCTAGAAATGGACAGATACTGAGTCTTCGAATGAGTGAGAAATATTTCTATTGAATGGGGAACTATCACAGATAGAGGGTAACCCATCACAATATTTTTGCTTTGGGTGATCTTCTGCTATACTGCCGCAATGGACTGCAAGCATCCTGATAAAGCTGCTGCGACCAGATCCAAAGTAGCTGAAAAATATGCTACTGGAAGATTGACACCACCATGTGTCTGAGTCAAAACAGACAAAGAACATGCATCACATTCATGACAAAACAAAAGAAAACTCTTTGTGTAATCAGGCATACCTAAAGCTGGAGCTTGCCACAAACTCTCCTTCAGATCAGTGAACGCTTTCATACAAGTTGCATCCAATATCATAGGATCTGAAACATCTTTATGAGTCAGTCTCGGATCAAAAACATCTTTATGAGTCAGTCTCTGTAAGGGCTTTGAAAGAACTGAAAAATTCGGAATCCACTGGCGACAATAACCAACCATTCCCAAAAACATCCTCACATCCTTCTGGGTACTTGGTACTCGCGTCTGAAAATTTGTCGCAACGTTCTCTCCTGAAATTCTCCTAGTTCCTTTCTCAAGTAGATGCATCAATTATTTCACCTCTCTCTGACAACACTGCAATTTAGTAGGGGACACTTTATGACCATTGTCTCCCAGGAAATTCAACAATGCAATCATATCATATTTGCACCCTTCCTTTGTCTTTGATGCAATCAATAGATCATCAATTAATTCCACCAGTGTCGATTGATAAGGCATCACCAATGACTCTAGATTATTTTTCAACATCTGGTTGAAAATAAATGGTGATTCTGAAAACCCCAGTGGAATTCTACACCAACAGTAGACTTTGCTCAAAAGTTTAAAACAAAAGAGATATCTACTGTCCTCATGAAGAGGCACAGAGAAGAATGCTTGGCACAGGTCTAACACAGTAAACCATTCAGAATCACATGGGAGCTGAAACATAATCACAGCTAGATTTGGCACAACTGGACAACGCTTAATCACAACGTCATTTATTTTCCTCAGATCCTGTAGAAGATGAATTTTCTCACATGGTTTTCTCAAACCCATAATTGGTGAATTACATGGGCTACTAAAAACTTCTTTCAAAATTCCTTTCTCCACAGACTGCTCTATCAAAGGTCTTCAACTCTCGATTGCTTCAATTGTCATCGGATATTGTGGGGTCTGAGGGAAAAGCACATTAGACTTCACTGCAACCCTAACTGGTTCTACTCCTTTGATCAATCCAATATCCTGTCCTGAAAGATCCCAAACTTTAAAGTTAACAGTCTTCTGCAAATCAACCAGAAGATCTTTTATTTCAAAAACTGTAAAGAAACTACTCAAAGGTGCTTCTTCAACCTCTAGCTCATGGAAACTAATCAACAGGAATTCCTCAAATTCGGATACATTGTTAACAGTTAGTGTTGGATCTTCATATCTTCATCATCACTATTTGTCTGAATCTCAATTCCCTCATCTGTGCAGGTAATTGAACATCTTGTTTTACACAATAGATCTCTTCCCAGGAGTGCCACTGGACTTGAGTCGCAAACCACAAATTTGTGCAAACCCTTAAAATGGCCAATCTTAACTATAACTTGTTCTAAAATAGGATTTGTCAAATGTTTGTTTGCATTTCCCACAATCTGAACTATCTTCCCTAAGAAGGGTAAATCTGGAACTTCTACAAATCTCACTTTTGAACATGTAGCTCCAGTATCAACCAGAAAAGAAACTTTGTGACCATGCACTTTCCCTTCAACATAAGGACCTTTCTGATCCACTTCTAATGATGCAGCCATCACACACTCCTCCTCATCTGAACTATCTGACAGCCATATATTGTTCATTTCATTCTCACTATGCAAAGGAAATTGATGTACTGCATTGTCACTCTGGTTTAATATCTGATTTGTGACCACCTGAGAAAGGATCACCTGTTGCTGATCCATAGGGCTCTATGGTATTTACAATTGTCTAGGCATTTGAATTTGTTGTGCAGGCACCATCTGCACTCATGGCTGTATCTGCTGTACTTCTACTTGTACCTGCGGTTGTACATTTTGCGCATGCTGCATTGGTTGTAAAGGTTGGAAACCCTGCATCAGATTTACATCATTCTGTACATTTTGAATTTGACCTCTTATTCTTGGTCCTCTCATGCTATCAAAAGCATTGACACTATTTTTCTGTTGAACAACACCTCCCTGATTTAGCATTGGGCACTGCCGTTTCCAATGTCCAATTGCCCTGCAAACATGACAAGGTAACATAATTTTTCCCAGCTGTTCTCCTTGCATCATCACAGAATTCAAATCCACACTTCGATTCACAACCCGAAGTGTCATTCCACCACGTCCTCTACCTCTGCCTTGATTCTGAAACATACCATTTCCCTGCGCTGCTGCTGAAAATGTCCATGAATCCCTGTCTGTGCATCTTTAATCTGCATCACCAATGCTTTCTCTTTTAACTTTCTTTGTTTCAGTTCAATCTCATCACTACAGTATTTCGCATACTGCAACACCTCATCAATCGGCTTTGCTTGTCAACAAATCAAATGACTGTTAATCATCTGGCTAATCTCTGGTCTCAGTCCTTCGACAAACCTGAAAACAAAATGAATCATGTCTTTTGGCTCAATTGTTTCTGTACCATTGGAATGTTTCAATGCTTTTAACAACCTTTCATAGCACGCATGAATCAATTCTTTCTCTTTTTGAGCTGTTCTATCTATGAGTTGCCAATCAATGTTTTGCAGTGAAATTCTTGTCTTCAGAAACTCAGTAACCTTATAGTAATATTTAATTACTTCAGGAGATGGTGCACCTGTTTTCTGATCTCTCTGCAGTTCACTTGTAGGCCAATCTACACTCCTTTTACACTCAGTACACAAATCTGCTGGAACAACTATCTCAATAAGAGTATTCAAGATACCATTCCACTAGTTTTTCCCTGAACCTGGGGTAATCATTTGTGAACAACAAAATGTCACTTCTGCTCCCAGGTACATGTACAAAATTCCCTCCCGCAGTCTCTCTTATTGGCAAGATTTTTACTGGTTCTCTTATTTACGTTGTAGCAAGAAGAGGAGTATCTGAACCTTTCCTCTGCCTTTTTCTTTTCTTGACTCATCTGCCTTCCCATTTTTTTTATGTTCTCCAGATTTGCACTCCTTCAAGTAACTCTCTAAGATGTGATTTGATCACTGCAGACCTCATTTGTTTAAAATCTTCAGCCTCAAAATTTTATCTATAACTTCTCTTCAGATTCTTAATTTTTGTGAGATCTATTTCGTATTTGTCTGCTAATTCTTGTAATTGCTGATGCACTTCAGCTGCTCCCGCCATAATTAATCAAGACAATTATCTCAACTGAGTTTCAGTATATGATTCAAGTCTATTTACTCCCATTGTCCCTTCAAGAAGTTCACCTGCTTCCATTGACAACCTTGTTTTGTTTAAAACTTCATTTTCCTTACTTTGATTCTCTGGTACTATTGAAACACTCAACTCTTCTAACCATTTTGTTATTTCCTGTGCAGTCAGACCCTTTAATAAAATATTATCAGGCTGAACACTCTTTGACTGCTGCTGCTTTGGTCTCACACATTGGGGTGTTAATAATCTTGCCTCCTGGTCACTGCATGATCCAGGTATTTCTGAATTTCTTATAGGGATCGTCTATTAAAGATCTCAACTTGTTTAAAGTCTGGCCTATGGATGACATTAACCCAGTGTTCCCATTCTGACTTTGAACTCCTTGATTCTCTACATCAATGGTGCCCTGAACATTTAAAGGCATAGGTGGACCAAATGTAATTGGTACTGGAATGGCATTTGGGCTCCTGTTTTCTACATTTTGAGACTGCATTATTCCTGTATTCTGTATTTGTGGTAATAATATCAGAGTAGGCTCTTTCTGAATCAATGTCAGCTCCTGTGGATTCTGACCCGAAGATAATACCAAATTATTAGTTGTTTTCACCATCGGAACATCTGGATAAATTGCAGGAACATTAATCTCCGGTAGCTGTCTATTGTCTGTTGACTAACTAAAGCGGCTCTGCATAGTATTTGCATTAAATGACTAGTCTGCCCTGAGCTCTGTGAACTCTGTCCTGAACTTTGGTTTACCTTAGGATTAACCTGTACAGAACTTGTATTATGGTCACTCTGAACTGAACTCTGTGTCACTACAACTGGTATTGGTGCCGTAGGATTCATACCACTGATACTCGAACCTTCTTGAGCCACATATGGTGGTGGACGATTTCTCAAAATCTGTGTAATAAATCATCATCGTCTGATTCATCATAATTAAACAAAACCCTTTTAGGCTCTTTTGATGTCTGCTCTTTAACTGCTGAATAATGATTTTTAGACTTCTTTGAAATCTTATTTATCTCTTTTTCATTGTCTTTTGACATTGCTGGAAGCAATCTAACACTTTGTAAGGTATCGAGTCTCCACTGTCTCTGCTCACTGTCCCATCTAGCTTCCGCTAGTGACTTTTCTGCCCTTCTCATTCTTCTCTCAAATTTCAAAGATTGCTGCTGTCTAGCTACTAACTCCCAGATCGCTGATGCTTCGAACTGAGCTGGTCTTGGTGGAGGTCTCATACCATACATGTTCTGTCTCAAATTCTCCAGAATTCTCAAATTAAATGTACCATTTTCAGGGAAAGCTAAACAACCTTCCTTCTTTGGGATCTTAATCCAGTGTTTCAACCAACGACATGCTCCAGTACTTTTCTCCTGAATTACGATATATGCCGGAGTACCTTCTGGTGGACAAATTTCTCCTTCCCTTGCCAGAATATACTCATCTCCTCTAAGAGCACTTTTTAAAGCTTTGAAAAACTTAATTTTTCACAATTTGTATTTAAAAAATTGAGAATCAGGAACCACAATCCTCTTCAACTCCCTTCTTGTCCAATTACGCTTCACGGTTGTCCACCAATCCATGTGCGACCCTTCTCACTAACCAACCTATCCCAGCGCGGCACAAAAATGGACATCACACTTACACACAGCAGCTGACAAAGTCTTGCCGCTTGTCTTCCTAAACTCAGAAACATGCAGACTTGATGCAAAAATGTATTGCGAGCACTTCTTCAAAACCAATAAAACAAATTTGTCTATTCACTACAGGTAGGCTAATGCAATCGCTTCAGGATCCTTCTAAATTTCATTGTTGGCTTTCACTCTTGAATTTTTTTTTTTCCCAGTTCCCCAGATTCACAATAAAAATTAGACGTGCAAATTTCACCCTCAACTGATCAATGGAGACAGTCCTGGTACACATAGAAGTCGCCAAATCTCAGTAGAAAATTCCCAAACACTCAATTTAACACGCAAACTCGACTTACCAACCACGCCCGAATGGTCTACTAAATAGACAAATTACAACACAAACCAAGTGTCTCAGTACACTTTTCAATATATTCCGGAGTCTTAGACCTTTCCTAGGTCCGTCTTCTCAACAATAACGTGGACACTTTTTCCGAGCACCAAGCGCCACACACATGTGAAGTTCGCCGACTTCCCTACCCACATACTTCAGAGTAAGCCAACTTTCTTTATAACATTATTTCTTCTTCTGCAGTGTGCCCACTTCCTAAAACTCAATCAACTGCAAATTAGCTAAAGTTGTGCAAGCACATATTCTACTCACTCAATGTAACAACAGAACACTGAGAACATTAAAAACAATACGCTGATAATATAACTTACCAACATAAGGAACCTCCAAGGACCAGGAAAAGTCACTTTAGGCATTTAGCAATTGATTTTATGAAATTTGAACAACATTTTCAAAAATAATAATCAAAACACACCAATTAGATTTTTGAGGCAAACAATGACATAATTTAAAGAGATAAGTAACCGAACCCTGCTACCAAAACTGTTAACACAGAGAAACCCTAGCTATATTTTAGTCACAAGAGACTAAAAAGTGGATTTCACACAGTAGGTGGATGAACCAAACTGAATCTGGTTTAAGGAAAAATGTCATTTGAAATACGTCATAGGCATCACTTAAAGCATACGATAATCAATTCAACTTCACTAACCACACCAGTTTATTAATACGTTAATGATTTATTTCCCTATATTAAAAATGCTAAAGTGACATAAATAATTCTCAAACACAAATGATACATATAGAGAAACAATAAAGGCTGATTCAAAAGCCGGGTATATCTACATTTAATCAATGCAAAAAGACAAATTATCTCAATGGTTAGTGCACAAAACCATAGCAGCAAGATCTGTGCCAGAGAAATTGAATATATCAGTTAATGCTAAGACAAAAATATCAATGACTATTCATGAGCATGAGAATATCGCCTCACTAGCCACTAATTAACATCAACATGTTGGACTTCATGTAAACGTTTTAGTAACACAAAATTAGAAAACATCTATCTATGGTGCCATCAAAAATAAGCAGCATTAAATAAACATTTGCAGCTGGTACCTAAAAAACAAAAGACAAATAACAATTCACAGCTCATACATTTACCCAATATCTACGATAACCAGTAGCAACATCTACTTTGTCAGTGGGACAGCAACATCAGGCACCAACATCAGGATAGAAACAGGTAGCATCAGGAATAAGAGTGGGGGTAATGGTTTAGAATTTGGACTATGAGATACACTGATCCATCAAAGCATAATTTCAGTATTGAACAGCCATAAGCTAATAAAGTAGCAGAATTTTAATACACTATCTGGAAAACATGAAATGTAAAGTGACAGATCATGAAGTAAATCTCTGAAACGCCGGACCTGGAGCATGGGAAAAGAGCAACTGACTAAGGAAAATGCTTGAATGATGAATACCCCAAAAGACCACAGTGACTAATCAGTAAATTAAACTTGTTAAATGAAAATGATTGGATAAAGCTTGAGGTGAGAAAGTTATGACTAATCAGAACATTAACAGATATCAAATTACATAATTTGTTTACTCTACGCTCTTCTATTTGCTGTTATTTTATTGCCGAAATCTAAACTAATACAATTGTATTGCGTATTTCCTCTTCTCCAGTTTCATCTGTGGATCCATTGTTTTCACTCCACCAGAATACGAGGTCACAGGAAAACGATTACAAAATATGTTATCACACCATTTCTTTTCCCTTGAGGAAAGGCATATGAGTTAGAAATATAACTACAAACAATGAAGTCAGTTAGACTGCTGAAAAACGTGATCAAGAAACATAACACACTAGAAACATTTTATACAGCTTACATCGCACAGCGACTTTGCATCTACTTCTACTTCAGTCCAGCAGAGGCTACTAAATACACGTTTAATTCTAACATTTATTTTAGTTAAGAAACACCTCGCTTGTAAAGACAAAATAATTTCATCAGCTTAAGTTAGCATGGACAAATATAGGCCTTACACAAGATGGTTGCCATTTAGTTGATCAATAATTCTCGTAAACAAAATCTTATTATTAAATTAATTCACACATTAATCTGTAAATGTAATTAAGTAAAGACTAAAGAAATTATCAGAAAATCTCAGCTCTCACAATACACAATAGGCCCCACAGGGGTGTGGGTGTATATATCTCGTCAGTCTTTAAGAAAAGAGCCCCAGACCTCTTCAATTAGCTGCAATTCTTCACTTAGCTTACATTTAGCTTATAAACAAGGCATTCAAAGCAAACCATGTTGTACGTGCTGTTGAACTCGGTATGTAAGGTGGGAATCAGAGTTGATTTCCAGTGTCACAGAATCACCAATTTGGCCACCCCCAGGGCGGTGGAGAGCCATCTATTAAAATGTTGGGTCACTTAGGGGAGGTCGGAAATGTTGTGCTGGAGCACTAGCCGGACTGTCAAATGCCTGTCTACTGCGATGCCCTTCCTCATATGTTCCCAAACCTGCAGTCAGAAGGCCCTCAGCTGGTCACATGTCTATAAAATATGGACTATATCGCAGTCCATTAAGCCACATCACTAATAACGAGAATCCACGCTAAGAATGGCACTATGTAACCTTGCTAGGACCAGTGCCAGTGCTGGAGGATCTTAATAAAGACGGCTCTCTTCCCTAATCCCTTATTATTGCCCGCAAGAAGGGTATCCCAGTCATCATCCATGAATTGCATGTTAAGAAGAGTTGGCTACCATGCATATAATGCTATGGGTGTGGGTGATGAGAAACAAAGACCCAGCAATGCAGCATACCATCCTCAAATAGTCCACTCAAAGTTTTTCCAACTGTTAATATATTGAGTAATGAGTGAGTTAAGGAGAACAATATGAGCATTCCCCAAGACATGTGATAGGGTGTGGGATAATTGATTGCTTCTCCATAACTGGGAGTGTGGAATCACAAATTCCCATCTTAGGTTAGGGAACGACTTGATGGGGCCTTAGAGACGGGGTGCCTGATTTACAACTCAGCTGTGACAGATATCCTGTCCGCTGAAACCTAAATCCCATTATCTTCCATGGGATTTAGATTTTGCCGGATGGGATATCCATCACCGCTGTGATAGAATAACCCCTCTGCTGAGTTTTAAATCAGGCCCAAGGTCTTTTGATGAATACCATGGGTAATCCAGATAGACAAGTGAATTTCCTTCCCACCGACTGTGATGGCCGCATTGCACCATATTGGGGCTTTCAAGTGAATATGGCTCTGAACTCGCACCAACCTACAAGCCCTATGTCACGCATACTGGAAGTGTCAATGATCAAGATGAAGAGGGGGGTTAGCTGAAAGCCTCAAAGTGTAATAAATGGCAAGGACCCTGGAAGTTTGTGATATATCATGCTCCAAAAACACCAATGAGGGCATGGCACTTGAGGTAGGCAACCAGTACACGGAGTGGACCAGCTGTTGCACCAACAAGTAACCCTTCAAATGCAAGAGATGTAAGCTGCCCTTCTCCGAAGAGGAGTGGAGATTAGCCCCCCTTATTCTTGGTCTATTTGGGTCCCATATGAATCGGGAGATGGAGCGCTGGTTGCTCTGCAGGCAGGAGACCGATATGATGAGGGGCAGCATACCAAGAGGTAGTTGAATTTGGGGAGGACATTCATCTTGATGATCTGAACCCTACCCCACAGTAATTGATTCAAAGCAGACCATTTTTTAAATTGCACTTTATTCAATCCAAGACAGGTTACACATTGTCCAAAACCATGTCTTCCAGAACTCAGTTAACATGCATTCCAAGAAAATTCAAATGGGACTGAAGCCACTTAAATAGTAGGTTACCCAGGGAGGCTCATGTAGTGGTGGGCGTTAAGGGCATTACCTCAGATTTCAAACAGCTTATCTTAAAGCAAATAACTGGGAGAAAGAGTCCAGTTAAGAAATCAGGGCAGCTGCTGAGGCTGAGGCATTTGAGAATGTCAAGTGAATGTCATCCACATAGTAAAAGGCCTTAACACCACTCACTGTCATGTCAATGCCTTTAATGCTGTCATTAGATCGAATTCCAATGGCTAGAGGCTCCAGAGCCAGCAGAGCCAGGGGATAAGGGACACCCCTGTCTGGTACCATGGCGGATGTTGAAATACAGGGAGGAGAATCCCCCACATGTGACAGAGCACAGTGCATGGTTGTGGTTAGTGTGATAAAGCCATGACCTATGCCCATCAATTCCATGGTGCAAAAGAGGAAACCCCAGTTGACGTTATCGAGAGCATATTCAGCATCTAAGAAGAGGAGGACCTTCTCTTTCACCTCATCCCTCACCTGCTAAATTATATGAGAGAGACAATGTGCAGGTCATTGGTTGAGGAATGCCCAGAGACAAAGCCCACCTGAGAGGAATGAATTAGGACCATGACAATTTTATTCAAGAGCATTGCCAAATCCTTTGCCACAATCTTAACGTCTGCAGTTATCAAAGAAATTAGGCGGGAACTATAGCATTCCAGTGGATCCTTCCCTGGTTCCGGGAGCACCGGAGTCTGAGCCCTGAGGAACTCTGGTGAGAGGTGGGTGTTGTCTCATGCTTCCTGGTAAATCAAGACTAAGATGGGGATGGTTTGGGCTCTGGTAGCTCTTTAAAATTCAGCCAGAAGCCATCCTCACTGTGAGTCTTCCCAGTGACATTGATCATTGACGCGATTACCTCTGCCATGATCGCTCCCTCTAATTGCATGTTTGGGAGTGGGTCAGCTTTGGTAGTTGGAGGAGTCTAAAAAAGGAAGATTCAACATTCGGGGCCGGAGTCATTTCAGCCGTTTGAAGGCATTCATAATATTTATGACATTCCGCTACTATTGCTGTCTGATGGGTGATGAGGCAAGCCTCCGGGTCTCGGATGGCAGGGATAACCCTCGAAGAGTGTTGTTGGAGGAGCTGGTAAGCAAACAGCTGCCATATAGGGAAGAGGCATTTCTCAACCTCTGTTGTGCAGGGTATGTTAAATTGATATCTAGCCAAAAGAAGCTCCCGGAGAAGGGACGTACTCAGCAAGGAGGATTAAGCAGTGGTCAGGTACCCAATCTGTGCTTCCAGCGGCCACCTGCAGTCTGAAGTCCTAAGTTTAGTCAGCACTGAATTCCCTCATCAGCATGCCCCCCACAACATCTGCCCGGAGCCATCTGAGCCTTCAGTATCCTCCAAGTATCTTATTAAATACTCTGCAAGCAGACGTTTTGCCTCTAGGTCTTTAGTAAGTGCAACTCTATAAGGTCATGGTCAGACACCCAGAAGGTGAATTTATTGGCATCTGCTAAGTGCTGGCTCACTAAATGGGTGCAAAGGAAATAGTCAATGCGAGTCTGAATAATGTGGGGGCGAGAGGTAAAAGTATGGTTTCTATATTGTGGGTGCAATAGTCTCCAAGGGTCACTGAGAACATTGTCCTGCTTTGGGTCTTGTAGGGCATGCCTGTGTATGTCGGCCTGCCCAATCTGTCCAGGAAAGGGTTGAGTGTCATGATACAGTCTCCTTCAATGATGACTCTAGGGGTGCCAAAGGATTTCAATAACCTTCCGATATGTGAAAGAAACCCAGACTTAGATGTCTGCGGGGCATACACAGACACCACAATAACAGTTGTCCTCTGTACTGATAGCTTGGTAAACACATAGCTTCCATCAGTATTCAACCAAGTTTGGAGAAATCTGTACAAGAGGAGTTTACAGAGAAGTGTTGCAAAGCCTTGTTTCCTAGGTGGGCCACTCGCCTCAAACCAACCCTGTGATATGGGTGAGATGCTAGCATGGCGGACAGGGCCCACCCAGTCCCTCTGCAGCTTGTTGCCCTCTGCTGTGGACAGGTGGGGTTCTTGAAAGAGGTTGATGTTGGGGTTGTGTTGGCCCAAAACAGTGTGGTTTTATTCCATTCGATAAAGTGCATCATGCCATGCAGGTTCATGGAAAGTACTTTCAAGAGTCTTTGTGGCAGAGGTGCGCAATGAGACAAATATATGTTGTATAGGGAGGTCAACTAGCACTCCGGGGGCTCCAGAAGTGTGAGTTATAAAGGTGGGTCAAGCTAGTAGGGGTAAGCTCTGGAAGGATGTGTAAAAGGACAAGCACATGCATGAGGAGAGGGAGGGTTGGAGAGAAATTGCTACACAGATCACTCAGAAGTAGTGAGGAAGCATGCCTCTAAGGCAGGAATAGGTCCTGGGGCTGCAAAGGGAATCTAATAGACCTGAAAACTGAACCTGTGATTAGAGCTTGAGAAGAGGCGCCATTACTGAAAGGACTGGGGCAGCCCGCCAAAGAGGGAAACTAAGTGTGGTCCATCAACCAGGGAACAATTCTCTGGACGGTATATGGCAAGAAGGAGAGACAGGTCCGGAAAGTAGGAGTGGGAGCAGATCACCAGAAGGCCCAGGGGCTACAATCAAATTTGCAACATCAGTACTGTCACCATTACCCCCCAGCCTCCCACTCCAGAAAAATAATACCAACAATAAACTAGAAACAATATACCTGGTGGCCGTCTACAACATTAACCTCCCACAATATTATACAATCTAGAAGTGAAAAAAACAAAGGGGAGAAAGTTGCACAGTCACACAAAGAAGCCTCAAGGCTCAAGTATACACAACAGAGCAAGCACCACTCAATGCTGTCGGAGACGAAGGTCCTATCAAGCCTTAAGAAGTGATCTTGATTTATCTCTTGGGTGGGAAGACTGTAGTGGGCAATTTGCAAGCATTTCTGCGTGACTGATTCTTAACGTTTAAGTTCATCCAAAGAGGACCTTGAGTTGCTCTTTATCAGGTCGCGGGCGAAGAGGTTGAGTGAGTCCCAGAGGCAGCAGTCTCCATCTCAGTGTTGTGTAAGTCGTCCATAAAGGACTCCAGATTTTGTGGCTTGTGATATTCGGACGTTCTGCCTTTAAAAATGACGAGCATGGTAGTGGATTCCAGTAATCCATATTTAATGTACTTTTTCCTACGTTGAGGGTGGGGAACCAAGAGCTGTTTCACTTTGACATTGGTAGGGGCAGAAAAGTTAGCTTTGAACAGAATTTGAGGGTTCTCCCGTGACCTTTTCTATATTAGCCATTGCTTTCGAGAATGTGAGCTGATAAACAGGTGTCGATTTTGACATGAACAGAGGCAGAAAGGCAATTAAGGTAGGCCCAGAGGGTGAGGCAGCACAGTATGGCAGAATCTGCCAGGAGTGGTGATGGGAGAGCAGTGATCAGGGCCTTTGAGAAGGTGGTAAAATATATCCATGCCCTGTAGAGGGTAGACAAGGAAATGGTACCTGAATCAGGAACAACTTTCACACAGTGGTTGAAGACCCTGCCCCCAAGTACCTTAGACAAAGGGGGCCCACAAAGCTTGAGAAGCACTGCAGGGAAGAATGGAAGCTGTCCAAGGCATGCTTAGGAGAGAAACATCAGCTGCGTGGTAAAAAGGAATTCCTCCACTAGCATGCATGTGATGATGATACAAGAAGAATGTCCCACAGAGAGTGTTCCCCCTCAGGGCTTTTGCGAGGGCATCAAACTCACCAGTGGGAGTGATGTGTTGTGACAGTATATTCTGCCAGTCGTCCGACTCCAGGAGGCAAGGCTCAACACCTCCAGGGCCCCCCTTGTACTGAGGCAGAATCTGAGAAGTGCAAATCCAAATAGCCACCGCGAATGGAGTGAATTCTCTACGCCAGGGCTTCAGCAACTCCCATCCCACTGATGGAATCCTCTGCCACGGCAACTATCATTGGGGATGCAGCCTTGCCCCCAAGCCAGGTAAGTGCTCTCTGCCACGTTAGAGCCTCCAGGGACTTCCAACACTGTGGCTCCATAGCAATGCAGGTGCGACACTGGAGGAAGATGGGCTAGCCTGCTCAGAGACATCGAGTCAGGTCACCAGGGAAGCAAATCCTCTGCCCTCCCGTGCACCAGCCCCCTTATGCTGTGTTCTTCTTGACCCTGCTCAACTCTCAAAACAGGCAAGTGGCCTCCCACCCCCTGCTAGAACTTAGGGTGAGCGCCGTCTTCATCAGCACCTAGCTCTGCACCCGTTGTGCCTTGCCTTATGACTTTTGCAGTCCTCCACAGTATTATGGTGGTGTACATTGATGCAATCTTCATTAATTCAAACATGGAATAAGATCGCAAGAGCCATGTGAAAGCTGTTCTGACACTGCTGGAAAATCACTTGTTCTGTCAACTGTCTCAAGGTGAATTCCTTTTGATGTATGCTGTGTTCCATGGGTTCATCATTTATGTCCAAGAATTACAAAAGACAGAAGAAATTTAGAAGCAATGATAAACTTACCACCCCCACGACCACACACAATGTCCAGTTTTTTTGTGTTTTGGCTAATTTTAGATATGAATCATCAACCAGTTTTCCCATTTGAAGATCCCCTGTAATTATGTTGCTGTAAAAGGAAAAATATGTTATATCTTGTTCTGGCTCACCGTGATCTATCAGATAGCAGAAGAAGGTGCCTCTGGTGTATTTAGTTTTGTAGTTTTATTACAGTGATGCATCAGTACTGAAAAGTTGTATCTTGTGCCTTCTCTCCCCTCTCAAAAACTGACCAGCGCAAAATACACAGTAGAAAAAACGTTTTTCACTATTCCAGAGACTTTTAAAGAATACAGTCAATGGCATTGTGTACAATGCATCCTTAGACTTGCACACCTTAACAGAAGGTTTAAAAATCCTGGGGAAAAAAGCACGATTCAAAACCTGTCTTGATCTCTGACAACATGAACTACCAACATGTTTATTCTTTCCTTCATATTTCATTGAAACAGTAGCAAAATTCAGCAGGTGGATTCTCTCTAATTTTGAGGGCATTAAATTAAAAAATTTCAAAAAGAAAGGGAGATGGGCGTATAGGTGCCAAAACACAACCCTGTTTAAGGCCATTCAATACTGAGAATTTGACAATTAATTAACATATTTAATTAAATTGTGGAGTGTACATTCCTTTTGGCTTTTAAAAGAGGCCCAGGGATGTTCAATTGCTGGAGTTTGTTCCAGAGCATGCCTGAGGAACACTATTAGATGAAGTGGAAAAGTCCACAGAGGTGGCATACAGATTCTGTTTCCCAAGTACACTTGTTTCGCGTTACAACTGCAAGCACATAATATCTGCTTTTGAGTAAGAGGTATGAAAACCTAGGTGCTCCAGGTCTAGTAAGATGGCTGAATATACAGAGGTTTCCAAAGTCTGCAACAGAATTTTTGACTAGATTTTTTAGGCTGAATCATATGGTACCAAGGTATTGGAGGTAGATGTACTAAACCAGTCTCCTTTTTATATAATGGAACAATGTGACTCCGATTCCAAGAGCTCAGGATTTAGTGGTCCATGAAGCATTGCCTAAGTAATCAATAAAAAGATGTAGGTCCAAGGAATATGATTCGTTAAATAAATAACTATTGGAATCCTGACAGAATTAAGGGTTCTTGAAGCGTTCACACAAAGGGCCTAATTATGAGTTATGCAGTCCCACCGCATGACCGCCAAACTTGTGGTGAGGACACCACTGCCATGGCGGTGTCGCCCCCCCCTCCCATGAGTGTATTACAATGTTCCCGCCGGGCAGACAGGTGGGAACATTGCAATACGCCTTCCTGCCGGGCTGACCAGCGGGAAAGGTGCTACGATATTGGCCTCAGCTCCATTAAGGGAGCCAAGGCCAATATTGCAGCACACATCACCCTCCAAATGTGCACTGTCAGCAAAGCAGACAGTTCACATTTCGAGGGTGCTTGGCAGGGGCCCCCCTGTGCCCCAGCACACCTTTACCACCAGCATTTCCATGGTAGGGTGACAGCCATGAAAAGGCTGGCGGTAGGGTGAGTTGTAATCAGCCAGGCAGCGCTGAGCTCAGCACCACCCTGGCTTAAAATCAACTCAGACTACCGTCACTCTGTCAGGACCAATATTTCCAGCCAGAAGGGCGGTGTCCTGGAGGGTTCATCTGACAGGGTTGTAATGAGGCAGTGGGACCACCAAGGTTACGGCAATCCAACCGTCACCACGAGTTTGGCGGTCCTTCGACCACCAGTCTCATAATGAGGCCCTAAGTACCTTAACTATTTGTGTGACTGTAATTGTTTAGGTATACAAAGTTATTCGTTCAAGTAAACAAAGTTAGGGATTTTTTATCATACTTATTGAGTTCATCAGCCTTAAATAAATTGTGATGTTTGTTATATAATGGAACAAACTAGGAGCACCAGTAAGACTTGTCCATTGCAGCAGGCATCATTAGCACCTCCTTTTCAGTTAATATTTCCAGAGAAGGTCATCTGAGTTACTTTTTCTCTTGGAATTATTGAATTGAGAACACATCCCGATGGCCTCCATATTTTATTTATACCTCTTCAAATCACATTTGCAAAGAAGTTGCCTATTTCTCTTTGCCCATTTTTTATTCCAGTTTACATTGACAACAGGGAGATACACCTGCTTAAACAAAGGGTGATAATCCCTTTTTTTATTCCATCATCAGATCATTGAAAATCATACTGAGTTGTTATGATTATTAAATTTAGCTAAAACGTAGGGCCTGATTTAGAGTTCGGAGGAAGGGCTACTCTGTCACAAACATGATGGATATCGTTTGCCATCTTACATGTGCCATTAGAAATAACACACTTGTAATATGGTAAAAGGGCTAAACATCACATTTGTCATGGAGTAACTCATCCACCGAACTCCAGATCAGGCCCTCAGTTCTTTATGGAATGAGATGGAGTGTTAAGGTCTAACATCACAGTTAGTTGACTGTGATCACTAAACTCACTACTTACAACTTTCAAGCTTTGAATATAAAGGCACCGAAATATGATATAAAGACTTGGGGCCCACACACAAACTGCATTTTTATAGTACATTCAGCAGCATCATTATGGTATAGCATACTACCAAAGTACTACAAATGCTATGCAGAAACCTATGATTGTAAACACCTCCACTTCTCTTATAGTTTCTGTGGGAAGATCCTCACACAGTTCACTACCTTTCTCAAAATCCTCTTAATAAACATTTTTATAATAACAAAACAGTGGCAAACACATTTTAACCTGTCACAGCACTACTGTATATTGTTTACACAATCCCAGTTTCTATTAATTTATTAGTAGCATTTTCCCAATGCAAACAAACTATGGGCCTGATTACAACTTTGGAGGAGGTGTTAATCCGTCCAAAAAGTGACTGTAAAGTGACGGATATACCACCAGCCGTATTACGAGTTCCATAGGATATAATGGACTCGTAATACGGCTGGAGGTATATCCGTCACTTTACCGTCACTTTTGGGACGGATTAACACCTCCTCCAAAGTTGTAATCAGGCCCAATATGTGTTGCTCTATGTATTATTTAAGATACAATAACTTTTTGTGATATTTTGCATATGCATGATACACCTTTAAGCAAACTGGTAATGTGTTTAAGCTCTAACCATCATAAACTCGCTGCTTTTAACATTTAGTTTTGTGAAGCCATGAAACAACAAATCTTATAAAACCAATTTAACCCTAAACTTGTGAATGTGACTCTCACCATGTTGATGCTTCTCATAAATGTCGGTTTGTACATGTTAAGATAATATTTGTAATGCAGGCATGAGCTCAAAGTTGCAGATAGTGACAACACATATCTAGTTACAATGTTTATACATAGGACTTTCAGTAAGTGTGCCACACTCCATTAAATGTCTGTATTTTCAGACATTCAGTTCTACATAGTTCATACAGATGACCTGAATGACTCGAGGGCAGCGTATCATCTTAAGTCATTTCATCTGTATTGGCCAACAACACATTTCATTAGTCTGATACATGCACTTTCTAAAAGACCTTAATTTCTTCTTGTACAACAATGTAGCTTAAATGGGGGCCCCTGAAGCTTTCCACTTCATGGAAATCATGTACTTCAGTAGCAGCCGTGCAAGGTCTAGTGAAGTGACTGAAAAAAGGTGCAGCTTACTACTAGATGAGAGGTGTTTTAGGAAAGAATAGGGAGGGGGGTTGGGAGTGTTAAGGAGAGATTCAAGGAAAGGAATGCACCCACTCACAAAAGAGTTAGCCCATTGATATTCACAAGCTGCATTCTAAAGGTACTGCTGAAAAAACACGAACCCAAGCAGCAGCAAATTACTCCAGCTCAGAGTGGGAGTTAATTTAGCACCACACATTGCCAACAACTGTTATTCAATATCCTCCCATAGAAAATAATGGAGATAGGGACTTAAAATGAAACCCTATAGAAATAATGTTACATTAAATAAGATATTGTAAAATAATTAAATATGTAAATTAATATAATGTAATGTTAAAACAATATCTGAAAATAGTACACCTTCATTACTTAAATATAAAATATTTTAACAACTTTTTTTAAATAAACAATTAGGAAACATTACTTTTTTATTTAAAAAAAAGTAAATTGCTTTTTTTAATTAATTATGTGCATTACTTTTAATATTTTTAGATGCATACTAAAAATATTTAATTATTTTACGTTAGGTGGAAAAAAATGTTTAAACTTTAGCACAATAATTGTATTTTAATTTACTAATAATATATTTCAATTAAAGCTTTGATTTAAAATGAGTAATATATTTCAATTAATCAAAACTTTAATTAAAAATGAGTAATTTGTGATTTTGCATTTTGTTCTACATTTAAAAGAAATATATAAAAATATATTACATTAGCTTATTACAAAATTAATGCTTACATTGTTTTGCAATTTAAATAAACATTGTTTATTTTCCCTATGCTTTACTACAGGGAGACTCTGCAATCGGGTAAAAGCAAGGAAAAGAAGGAAACAAGAGATGAAAAAAGGAAGCTGCAAGAATCAGAGAAATGTGTAGGGAGCATCTGGTAGTGGATTAAAGAAGCATAGGCCCTCATTTGGAGTTTGATGGTCAATTTCACTGACTGCCAAAGCCCAACCCGCCAGATGACCTCCAGTGCTGGCTGTCAGCAGTCCTTCATATCATTAGTGCTGGCTGCTCTCTGCCATTCTTGAGGCGGAAAGCAGCCAGCAGTCATGCTGGTGGTCGGTGTTGCAGAGGCGGTTCCCTTGCCGTCACCGCTGCTCCAGCAGGACTCCGCCTGCCATATTACAAGCTGTAATACAGCTTGGTGGAGTCCTGCTGGCATGGTGGTGACGGTGAGGGAAGGCCACCAGGACCCATCCACTCCCAGACGCCCCCCCTTGACTGCAAAGGTAAGTGGGTGTCCGAAAGAGGGGCAGGAGGTCTCTGTGTTTGGCTGCGTGTGTGCATGTTTGCAGAGGAGGATGCTGAATGCGTGAGTGTCTGCGAGTGAATGTTAATGTGTGTGTGCGTGTATGTGCACATGTAGGGGGATCTGAGTGGATGAATGCGAGTGAGTGGGGGTGTCTGAGTGGATGAATGCGAGTGCTGCATGTGTGTGTATGTCAATGCATGCAAGCATGAAGGGGGATTGGTGTGTGGAAGGGTGGGGGGATGAGTGGGGACATGTGTGTATGTGTGTGCCAGCAACAGGAAGGAAGATTCCTGTCACCGGGTGCGTGACCGCCAGGGTTTTCGTGGCGGGGTGACCGCCACAGAAAGCCTGGTGGTGTGCAACCTTGTAATCCGGACAGCCGGCTTAGGCCTGCCACTAGGTTGGAGGTGGTTCACTCCGGGCACAGCAGTGCTACCACACCGATGGGCCAGGCAGGTTTGTGGAGGCTTGGCGTCTGCCAAGCCTCACAACTCTTAATGTAGCAATCCTTATCACCGGCATAGGGTAATGAGGGTCATAATGTGGAAAAACAGTACACAACCTTTCTATTCAGCATTCCCTACATTTGATAGTGCCAGCTGCAGGGTTGCAAGCAAAATGCTGGGCCCTGCACTTATTCTTTTACAAGTTAGTAACTGGTTGTAGCCCAGTGTTTCCTGTGACTCTGTTTTGTGAGCACTGTTCCTCAGAAATTTCAAAATATTGTAGCACTTATTTGAGCTTTGATGTGTAAGAAAACACACCACATACAGACACCGCTGTGTTTTATGATTGCATGGGTCATGGCCTGTGAGGAGAAAGACCAGGGCAGACCTTGACCTTCACATAAGCGAAGTATTGAGGTTATCCTAATTTAGAGGGCATGTTAGGTCTCGGTGTTGTTCTTATGAAACAACAAAGGTTTCACGCATACATATTTTCATTGTAAAGTACCTGCTTGATGGATGGGATATTTAATGATGAAGTTATGTTGGGAAATGATGAGGGTTAATGTGTCATTTGACTCTCAAAAGGTGTCTGCACTCAAACAGAGTCAGATGCTTCTCTGTGAGTGATAGATTTGCCTGTGAAGCTCACATTTTGAAAAGGGAGATGCTGGGAGTTAGAGCTGGAGCAAGTTTGTACACAGCATTTATGTTTCCTAAGTTCCGACTACTAGGGGGACAGAGGTGTTGAGTTTCAAGGAGGAGCACTCCTAGGGATATTGAAGGGTCTGCCCACCACTCATATACACCACTCATATAACTCAAATGGTCTGCTGTCTCACTCTAGGTAGCCCAGAAACACCTGTTACACAGGATGCCCTGTGCACTTGGTCCAACAAGAACAACGGCTCAGGTTTGGGGAATTGATGATGCAAGGAGGCACGCAGGCTGCAGGACCTTGAAAGTTTCGCTATAGAGTTTCAGAGTCCGGGAGTGCCAGGGGATGCCACAGTGATTGACAGAATTGATGTGGTGCACTTTAGTGCAGTGCAAAGCAGTGAAGTGTTTGGTGTGAAAGAGGAAAGCACAGGGAGCAGGCCACTGCCCATTTCACACTAGGATATCAGGGTTTTGGGCTATTATAAGAAAGTGCTTGATTTAGCATGAGAGAAGGCACAGTGCTGTGGGCTATTTCACTATAGGGTACTGTGTTTATGAGAAAGAAATGAGGCAGGACACACACCATTGCATGTTTTGTCCCAACATTTTAGGATGTTGGACTACTAGGGACGAATGTGAGTGATATAGTGGAAATACTGCAAAGCAGTGTTGTGTGGGAAAAGAAGGATGCAGAATGCAGATTAACTCACTTTCCTTACCTCAAAATTTAACCAGCTTGGACTGGTGAGGGAGAGTGACTTGTATGAGTGGGTGAATGAAGCAGGGAATATGGGCACTGGAGCAGATCCCTGCAGCTTTGAATTTAGGTTTTCATGATGTGTACAAGCAAAGAACAAGTAAGTGTGAGAGTGGATGCACTGCAATGCAGTATTTGTGTATAAGGAAGGACACGGGGTGCAAAGGTAGACAAGATGGCATGCAAGAAGAACCTTTAAGGAGGATTCCACAAATAAATATACCAAACACAGTTAGACAATCCTGCATAGGCCTCTCTAACAAGCTGGGAGATCATCAGTTGCGCTTGCAAGTTCTGAATTGTGTACTTTTCATTAGAATGCTGTTTATTCCCATTTGACTAATCACAGTATCAAAGCACAATCTTGCAGTAGTGAAAGTTAAAATATTCTGATGTGGTTTAGTATGCAAGAACACTTCTCTTCCTGTACTGGTGTCTAGTTCAATTCTGCATTACCTCATGTTGAGAGGACTGGTATGCTTCAATGGTGCTTTAGGGTGCTGAAATGGTAGAGGTACACAAGCAAACTGGCAGTGCTTAATTTGTAAAAAGAAAATAAGTGCAGGGTCCTCGTCAGGAGGCTACTGCAGCTTGCACCAACCTCTGCCCACGCCACGGCTGCAAATGAGAATACCAACAAAAATATGAACCATCACACTCCTACAAGTGTGACAATTGTTGCTATTGTAGGCACCTCAACACAATAAGAATAGCTTGAGTGGCAGGTATTAGCCCTTTGTAATGCATATTTAATTAATAAACAATTGTTGTTGTGCTAATTTCTAAATTTGACTGACAGCACCACCATGTGGTGGACTGTCATAAGTGCAGGTATTGTCAGTCAAGTGCCGGTTCTGAGCACCGGAAAACACTGGCTCAAATTAAGCACTGCAAACAGATGATTAATCACACACATGATCAAACACATTAACATATTTGCAGACTTTCCAACTTCAAAATACTTTTCATAGCGTGAAAGGAAGAAGGAAGGGCCTTCAGGGGGTGAATTCTTCGTAGACAGCAGGTTCTCGAGCCAGTTACCATCCCCCAGTTGTAGAGGAGCTTTTCAGGAACTGGAAACCCACTTGAGAAGGGGTCTCCAGCTCACCTACTGCTCACCGTCTGATATCAGTTGTTCACTGAGCGATCATGAGAAGTAAACAGACATCAAGTGACAGATGGTGGCATAGTGTGAGTTGGCAGGCCTGCATTTTGAACACCCTTTGCTCACAGCCGTTTGTGGCTCCAAAGAGCTCCTATGTCATTTATGGCTTTTTAAGCAAAAACACTGTAAATACTGAGCCCTGCACAGGAGAAATAGACCTACACTTATCTGAATGCAAAATGGTAAACTGCTTGGAGTGGCTGAAGATATTGCATATTGCTTGTGAATAAAGATCACTGGATACGCATGTCTGTACATACATCCATATCTCTCCCTTTCAGTATTCTTAGAATAACAGTGCTTTAGTATCCTACACACCCAAATATGGGGGCTGGAAACACTGTGGCCCAATTCAAAAAGGTAAATCTGTGGCTGAGATATCCACACTCCTAGATTTATGCCTAAGCATGGGTGTAAAATGTACCTAGATGCTATTCAGCAAACCCAGGTAAAGACTCAAGCCAAGTTTAGTAGGCATACATGTCCCTACTCCTTCTTTGAAGGGGTGGTGATGTCTACAATTCAAAATGCAACCACGCAATGCTACTTATAGTTCTAGGTGAGCATTGTGCTGGTAATGTTATTTTTAACCTCTGTGGATGTAAGTGTGATTCCCATGCAGTACTTGTGCATGCCATGTGTGGTGCATGACTTATTTCAACACTTAGGGCCTGATTGAGATCTTGGTGGATAAGTTACTCTGTCACACGGTGACAGATATCCTGTGCGCTGAAATAAAAATCCCATAGAATGTAATGGGATTTATTTTTCAGCAGACAGGATATTCGTCACCATTGTTACGGCATAACTTATCTGCCTAGATCTCAATCAGGCCTCTAGCTGGAGCAGATCTGAACCTTTTTGGGCAGTAATATTTTTTTGAGTAGGCATGGGTGTAACTTTAATGAATTGTAATTGACTTTTGTAGGTGTGTTTCAGTGGCATAACGAAACTTGTAGCCTGCAAAGTACATGGAAGACCCACCCCTTCTGGCCCACCACCTACCACTTTCGCTCAGGGGGCCCCCTGGAGCTCACCATCCTCCCCGCACCGGTGGGGGGCCTTACGTAATGCTGCTGATTTGTTTATGTATTTACATATCCTTCATAGATGCCCTTCTTAATTTTCCATTCGGAGCACATTTCACCATTGGAATGCCTTGGTCTGTAATGGGGGGTCTTGTAGCTACTAAACCTGTATCTGTTTATCCTCTTTACAAAAATGTTCTCCAAGAAAACACTGCTGGATCTCTCTGACACAAAAGTGCCTTTCCAAGCTATCATGCAACTTGTCCTGGTAGCACAAATGTTATTTGAGTTTGCAAACCAATTTCCATGATTCACCTGAATAGTATAGTCTCTGCAGTACCACAGCCCTACAGTCTTTTCATTGGCCCAGTGTAGGCACAGATAACTCTCCGGTTTAGTCCTGTCGTACTTGAATGAGAAGGTCCACTGAATGTTGCTTTTGCTAATGCTAGCCATATAAATAACTACATTTTATGCCATTTACTGTAACACGTGCCCACATTGCCAGCACTTGGTCTATTAAGTGGTGAAAAGATGAATGCGTGTAATCTGCAAATGCCATTGCCATGTTCCTGTGTAGTGTCTTAGGAAAAGGCATGCCCAGTTAAATGTAATTCCATAATTAATGTAGAGGAAAAAGAGGGTCTGGGGCCCGGGGTGAATTCTGGAGCTATAGTGTCTGCAAAACACATGGAAGTGGAAGGTCTGACTGGCCGTAACTGGTATTGGGCGTTTCCCTGCGAGGCTGGAAGGGTGGGTGCCGGTTTTGCAGTATTGGGAGCCGGTTTTGGTATTGGGGGTGGTTTTGCAGCAGTGCCGCAATATCCACCCCCCCCCCCCCCAGTAACAAAAGCAGCAACAAACGATTTCAGCCTCCCGGGCCAGGCAGTGCTCCTCCACTCCCCCCTAACAACGCCCACCAAGTCTGGTCCAAAATTGTCAGGGTTGCTTTGGGTTCCCAGTTCAGCCCTGGAACTGCCTTGCTGGAAAGCAGTGGGCTTGAAACCCCACACTAGCTAAATATAGTCAGGGACGCAATTATATCTTCCCACCTATGAATTGTTCATGGCTGCAGTCTCCATTCGCTGCCTGCAGCAAATAACATTTGCATGCATTGCCCCAATCGGATCAATCAATCAAGTCCTATTTTTCATATCCAAATTTAAATAGAATGGAAAAGAGATCTGCTCTTTCAGGGTGCAGATATTTAATGCTACGCCCCGTCATAAGAATATTACAGGGTGAGAGCGTACACTTCTAATGACTTATGTGGACTTGGCCCATGGCCAGACTGGAAACCCGAAGCAGTTTTATCAGACTGGCATCCGTATTGTGCATAGCGATTGCAGCGACCACTGCAAGAAAGCTTTGGTGGGAGATTGAGGGGTGGGGGAGATTTTTCTCTCTAAGACAATTTGGTAAATAATGTCAAACTTGGTGCCTTCAACGGTACATCTTTCATGATATATTGATCGGATTAGCTTTTAAAGCACAGTAAATGATGAATTTACAGTGCACTAGGATACAACAATCTTTTCTGGGGCCCTTCAAAGATTCCCTCACTATCACCCGCCAACAGTGGCCCTCATCTCTCCATAGACCCTCTCTTACATGTACTTCATTTGTTTTATAGTGCCTCTCATACTAGGGTAGGATGTCGGAGCACTTTACACCACACATACATAGAGGCAATTCATAATTCATGTATAAATCAGTGTGTAGAAAATGTGATATAAGACAAAGGGAATTATGAGGTGTATGATTTACAAGTCGTCCATACTGGTATGCATTATTTAAGAGTACTTGGTCTGGAGAAGCACAAACTCAGGATTTAAAATGTAACAGAGTGCATAAAGTTGGCTTTACTAATACAAGTATAGTTCTATCCAACTCTTTTTAGAAACATTAGGATGATATAAATCTGGGAAAAAATAACTTTCAAACCTATACCATGTAGTTTACATGCAGCTCTGTGATGACAGTTCACTGTGCTAGATTACAATGGTAACTAATGAGGTGCACAGAAACAAAAGGATCTCTGTGACGAAAGAAGTAACCCACTGTGCTATGCACATAAAATACAGCGTAGTACACACTCTGTGAAGCAGGCATATTAACCCTCTGCGCTACCTTAGATTAGTCAAACCTGCCACTAGATAAAACTCCCATCTCTCTCCAGCAGGGAGGATAATCACCATAGGTACCTTGACACTTTTATTGTTGTCTGAAAACTACTGCACATAAAAGGAACTCTGCAAATGGTGCTTTTAAAACCATTACATATTTCAAAACACAGGGAGGCTGGAAACAAAAGCGAGTGCTGAGTGGATTATGCTGGCCTGTTGATTTTGCTACTGGTTGCCGATATTGCAGCACTGCTGCAAAACCAGCCCCCCCCAGTAACAAAACTTGCCCCCCAGTAACAGAACTGTCACCTCACCCTTCCAGCCTCCTGGGTAACCACCCGATGCTTGGTCTGGCCAGTCTGGTCTTGGCTGAGCACAATAAGTGTCAGTGCAGTGGCAAGGCCTAGAAGGGGTGTGATGATTGTGATTGTCCAAGGGATTGGTCCGTTTCCATGAGGTCTGCCCATAGAAACTTCTGGTTGGTTGAGGCAGTTCTGCTTGAGTCTGCACGCAGAGATGCCAAGAGCACTTATTGGAGGTGTTTCTGAGAGGGACCTGTTTGGGTGGGATTTTCTCATGGCTAGTATAGACTCTGGAGGGAGCATGTAATGTCTGCGAAGGGATCATGGATAGGAATCTCCATATACTGCCCCAATACCTTTGTCCTCACAGAGAATACAATACACACAGTACATGGAGACAAAAGCATGAAACATGCAAACATGGATCATGTCATGTACTGCATGCATACAGAAAGCATGAACAAATCCCTTTAATAGAGACTGAACAGATTTTCCAATAAAGGGTAGGTAGACCTTTGCCTAGGTGAGCACGTAAGTAAGGGTAGGCCCTTTTTCTCTGTATTCCGCATTAAATCTCAGCCTCTGCCTAGACTTCTAGTGAAAGCAAAACCTACAAAGGCTTCCACATGGAACTCATTTATGCTATTTACATTCAAACAGCAAAATAATTGTTGAGATTCAATCAAAGAAATCCAGCATGTTGTAATTATCTTCAGCCATTTCAATCCAATTTACTGTGCATTATAAAAAGCAAACAGATAGATAAAAGTACAAATCTAGTGTGAAGTGCACATTGACAACTAGTGACATACCATAACCAAGAAAAATGTGAAACAGTGCGTATGCTACAGGTATATTGGTTTTGGCAAACAGCCAAAAACAATATTTTTATCCTAAATACAGAAACACTAGGTTGAGATTGATGAAGCAGAAAATGAAGGTTTTGATTTATTAACGCATAAACGTAGTGCTGAAATAATCATGTGTGACATTAACCGAACTAATAAAGATTGTACGGGGACAAAATGTGCCCTCAGAGTAGTTTGCCAACATTTATATGCGTGCTTTATATAACGTGGTGTATTAGAATTGCACTAATCCGACATAATCATAAACGTATACTACGATTTGCTTGTTTGAAATGCTTTAGCTTAGCATTACTTTAGGGGAGGCTTTGGCCTAACTGCCTGGTCTCACGATTTAGCTGTTCGTATTTTTCCAATGTGCTATTAAACGTGTATTTCTGCTTGAAGCTGTACTTTTCCACAGAAACTGTTCACATGCTTATCTTAAAGTTAGTGCCAGCATGGCATATTTTCTCTTTAATTCAAGGTCGACTTGCAGGTGCGGACAATGGAGGCTCTGAGAGTAAGCTAATCGAGAGACAATGTTGCAAATTACGTACCCATCTCCAAGGATAATGTATGCTTAAGTAAAAGCTTGAGAACTGTCGTTGTTGATTGGTCAATTTGAAGCTAACCTATGAACCCTCCAATGGAGACCCTACGGGACTTGAACTGATGTCTATAAAACCCAGGTGCACGAGAGGAAAGCTCTCTCTATCCTCGGACATCCCGCCATTTTGACTTCGTAGCTACTATGGCCCATTTTGCTGCGACGCCATTTTGAGAGACTTTGATGCTTTCTCTAATCGAGAAACTTTAATGATTCTTGCCCTAGAGACTTTAACTTTGATTTGCCCCTTTGCATGAAGTAGTAGTCTTATCTGGCTGCCGTGAGGCAATTGCCCCATCCACCCCTGCCCCTTGGTCCCGTCCCATGCTGATCGAGAAACGGTACCTGTGAGACGAAGACTTCATTGATTGCTGATCGGAATTGGTAATTATGAAAGGAAATTGTAAAATTGCATTGTGATTCTTTTAGGTAACCAACTGCTGATTTTGATAAGGACCCTAGCTAGGAGTTTTCTAAATTGATGTTGCTAAATTGTTTTTGCATGAAATCCCACATGCTGATGCTAATTTGAGGTTAGACGAGGATTCCATATGTCGCACGATGCAATTTGAGATCTTGTTATGCTGACTAAATGTACGCAATTAGCCCATTACAGATTATCGTATTAGTGCTTTGCATTGCCACTATCGAATGCCTTGTGATTCAAATGCTACATAGATTACACTTGTTCCGACGATATGGACAGCTATTAATGTTCATTTATGTTTATCATTTGGTGTTGAGACACATCTATATCGTGCTAGCTTTGTTAATATAGGGAAATAAATTAACTAACTTTGCAATAAACTGGTGTGGTTATTCCTGGCTGAAAGGTCAGGGTTCGCCGAAATGTATTCTGGATTAATTGTTAAGTGTTATGTTGTTCAAGGTGTTGCTTATGTTCGTTATTGATTATCGATATAAGGTGATTGATCGATTAAGAGTACAGAGAGTTCCCACTTAGTCAAAAGATTCATCGACCTAAAGAGCGTCCGAACGCAGGTAAATTGTTACCACGTTCCGCTCTATCAGTAGATGGTAGCAGAGGACGGTTTCGTCTTTTGGGACCCTGTACTAGTAGAGTACATGGTGTTGGATTAGCGGTTACGCATTTTTTTGGGACCCACTCGGGAAGTTGAATTAGATTTTCTTGGATAAAACTGATTGACAAGATGATAATGGGCTAGGTCCACCGCGACTTTCCCGGGATATCGAAGCTTGCGAATGGAGAGAAAGGAGATGTGGAAACAGCGTTGGCGGTACTAGTGATGGTATGAGTGAAGTTAGGGTCTTGCGCTTGCACAGCTTATTGCCGCAGGGTGTGTGAAAAGGTTGCGAGGATTTTCTTTTAAGGATAGCGGAGGTGCGACTCCGAGTGTAGAAGTAAGAAGTCGTCGAACTTCATAGAGATAGCGGAGGTGCGGCTCCGAGTGTGAGAGTAGGGAAGTCGTCGAACTTCATGTGCGTCTGGCGCTTTGTGCATAAAAAGGTCCACGTGGTTGTTGTTGTTGAGACGGGCCCTGCGAGGTCAAGAGACTCCGGAGTATGTTGATCCATGTTGTGGTCTGGGCGGTTTAGTAGGTTGATCGGGCGTGGTCAACGAGTGGGTACGTGTGTTAGGGAGTGATAGAAACTTCGACTTCGGGCTTTGACAAGATTCTAAGTGCACTAGAACAGATCATTGACAAGTTGAGAGTAGGTCTGCGGGTCAGATTTGCTTGCGAATGTGGGGACTGAGAAAGACGGAATAGCGGCCGAGGCTGGTGAAAGAGATCGAATAGTGGCCGAGGTTAGTGAAAGGTCCCTAAGGTCCTGAAGCGACTGTGTTACCCTTCCTGTAGTAAACCGACAGATCTGTTTTAGTTTTTGGTAGCTCGCGATACATGCAAAAAGTTGTTACGGGAGGAACTGAGTGAAGGAGGACTAGCCGCGAGGCTTTGTCAGCCGCAGTGTGTGTGAGTGTGACGTCACTAAGAGCCGCGCTGGGATAGGTTGGTTGGAGAGAAGGGTCGCGCACGGATTGGACGCAGTCCGTGGGACTCGATTGGAAGGGGAAAGGCAAGTGAAGAGTATTCCGGGAATTAAAGTCCCCTATTGATTACAAATTTTGTGGAATAACAGTGACCTATTGATTATAAACTTTGTGAATTAAAAGACGAGAAAATGAAATTCCTTAAAGCATTTAGGAGCGCAATGAAGGGGGAGTCTTACATCAAAGCGAGCGTAGGGGAGGAGACGCCGCCCGAGGGCACACCAGCTTACATTGTAATGGAGGAAAAAGGGGTAGCTCCGTGTCTTTGGCTAAAGCAATGGCACAAGTGGACAGAGAAACATGGGAGCGTAGCATTCCCGATACATGGGACATTCAATATAAGGGTCCTAGAGAATTTGAGATTCACGATGTATGACATGAAGGTGCCTCCAAGGCTAGCACAGTTTGAGGCTCTAGCAATCTGGGAACTCATGGCTAGACAGCAACAGAAGAACAAGTTTGAAACAAGGATGAGGAAGGTAGAAAAGACACTAGCGGATGCTAGGTGGGATAATGCGCAGAAGGTGTGGAGGTCAGATGTATTGCAGGGAATAAAATTGTTCCCCGCAATTACTAAGGATGAAGAGGAGACAGGTAAGAAAGCTACCTGTAAGACAGACAGGAAGTGTTCCAAGGATAGAGAGGACGAGGAAAAGTTGAGAAGAGAAGAGGAGTTAGAGGATGAGGAGTTGATAATGCAATTGCTGAACGACCGTCCACCACCTTATGCGGAGAATGGACAAGGTCCAAGTACCAGTTCTGCCCCTCCGGCATCGGTACAGAACAGTGAAACGCAGAGTCCAGGAGCACCATCGGGATCTAAGGACCCGAGCTTACTGTTCACCCCACAGATACCGCAGGTTAGGAGAATATATCCAGATGTGCCCGTGTTTAAACCAGCAGAAAATTATCAGCCGCAGATGCCAGGGTACTACAGCAGTGACAACAGTGGAGGGATGATTCTAGATCCAACCGTAAGGGGCGTACAGAATGGTTACAACCCAACAATGGCACAAGCTGAATCAACTCAGTTTATGATGCCTCAAAAGCAGATGCAGGGAGGAAACGCTCATGCTCAAATGACGGGGAGTCAGATGGGCATGCCGGCAATGATGGCCCATAATATGGGGATGAACATGCCTCAGAATATGGGAAATGGACAGAATCCAGATGCAATATCACTGCCCATTACTGTAGGTCCAGCGGTACCTCTGTATAGTCAGCCTAACTTAGGTATGAGCAGTCAGGGACCAATGCTGCAGAATGGGACAGAAAGAAGGTGCATAGAAAACACTCCAGGGATAACTCCGATAGCGACTCAGCCAACTGGGTCTGGGTCCCTGATGGAGTTTAGTCCCATATGTGCTCAGTCTACACTGGTGAGGTCGAGCCCCCCACTGATAATACCATTAACATTGAACACTGAAACGTTGCCGCAACCATCGATGGCAGTCGATGTGAATGCTACACTGATGGGGGTAAATGCGCAACAACTGACACAGTGGTTCAACAGTCTAAATTCCACACAAAGTTCAGACAGTGGGAAAGGAGAAGATTACTTGAACAGGATGAGGCTGAACATGGAAGCACAAGAATTGGTGGAAGGGAATATGGGTGTGAACAGGTTAGAGTCCTACACGGAAGAGGAGTTGAGGTATCTATGTCCAAAGATCACGAAAGAAGTAAACAAGGTACATAAAAGTTTGCAGGAAGTAGCAGACAGGAACAGGATTGACATAGGCATGACGAAACACTTGAGCAGGAGCTATAGGTTGGATTTTGGGACCACAGATTTTGAACACATGAGATCAGCAGGCATGAAGGCACACCTTAGAGAATTGTTGCAGAGTGCCCAAGTGTGGAGGTGCTTAGACAAGTGGAAAGCAAATGGGTAAAAAGAAAGGATAAGAGGAGGGACAGTGCTACAGAGCACAATGAGAAAAGACCGCAGAGTAGTGAGACAGTAACTATGTTACCAATGAGGGAGACAGCAGGGGGGAAATTAGTACATGTACCATGGCACAGGAGCGATATTCAGTCTTTTACAAATGATTTTCCCAAACTGAGAGAGAAGCCGATTGAATGGTATCAACAGACTGATAGGTTTGTGAAGCTTGCAAAATGTCTCTGGGAAGACCTGAACACTCTATTCGAGATTGTGGTTCCGGCAGATTTGTGGGAGGATTGCAAAAGAGCTGTAGGTTGGCCGACAAGTGAACCAGAGAGAGACAGAGAGACGGGTGCACCGTCACCTATGGTGATGTGTCTGTACTATAAGGTGATTGAGCATTTGAAGACGAAGGTTGCCGCGAAAAATGTGGATTGGCAGAAAATTGATCGAACTGCCCAAGAGGCTAAAGAATCGATTCATAGTTACTATGAAAGGTTGTTGAAGGCGTTCAAGAATTACAGTGGCACGGAAGCAATCGAGGCGAAGGATATGCTTCATTTTGTGTTCAGATTTGTGGAAGGGCTGAGACCAGAGATAAGTCAGATGATAAAATCGCATTTGATCTGCTGGCAGTCGAAACCGATTGATGAAGTCTTGACTTATGCGAAATACTGTAGCGACGAAATTGAGGTGAAACAGAAAAGGCTGAAAGAGAAGGTGATGATGATGCAGCTTAAGGCGGCTCAGACAGGCTTGCAAGGTCTGCAAGGACTGCAAGGGTTGCCAGGGATGCAAGGGTTCCAACAGCAGGTACCGCAACCGCAGCCGCAGTTGCAGGGAAACATGGCGTTTCAGCAACCGCAGCCGCAGTTGCAAGGAAACATGGCGTTTCAACCACAGGCCAGAGGCAGAGGCAGAGGAGGTTTTGTGAATAATGGTCCGGATTTGAACACTGTTGTGATGGGTGTGCAGGCAATGAAGAAGGTGATGCCGTGTCACGCGTGCGGAAACGTAGGTCATTGGAAACGCGAGTGCCCGATGGTAGTGCAGGAAGGTGCAGGTGGAGGTGTAGGTGTTGGTCAGCAAAACAATGATGTCAATGCATTTCACACAATGAGAGGACCAAAAATGAGAGGTCCAAACCCAAATTTTCAGACCATAAATCAATTGCAGGGATTACAACCTATGCAGCCGCAGCAGATGCAGATGCCCCGTATGCAAATGACGCAAATGCAGCCGATGCAACAGCAGTTACCTATGGTACCGAATCAGCAAATGCAAATACCTTTGGCACCAATGAGTCAGCAGCAAGTGATGGTTCCTCCACAGGTAACGGGTCAGGTAATGAGTACAAACGGCACAGTACAACAGTTCCCATTACACAGTGAGAGTGGAATAAACAATGTATGGGAGAGTGAAAGCTCAGAAGAGGAAGGAGATTGTGTGCTTGCGGCATCTCTAGAAATTGATCAAAGGGGTCCGTACGTAGAAGGAAGAGTAATGGGTCATCGTGTCTCATTCTTGGTTGACACGGGAGCCACACGTTCAACCGTTAAGAGCAGTGAAGTACCAAATTTGCCACTCTCAGGGAGGACAGTTCAAGTGGTGGGAGTAGCAAACAGACATCTGACGAACCCAATAACAGATCCGTTACCAGTCAACATTGGTAACTATCAAGGGGTACATCAGTTTGTGGTATGTGACTCAAGCCCGATAGCACTGTTAGGAAGAGATCTATTGTGCAAATTGGGTTGTTCGATAATGTGTTCGAACGAGGGAATAACAATACAGACGAGCAGTGATGGGGAAGAAGAGGACAGTGTAGAGGGTGATGAGATGGAAACAGTTGACGAAGAGTATCCTCTGATTTGTCTTTTACCGATGATAACTGAAGAAGATATCCCAGCAGAATTACGGGAAACAGTCGGAAAGGAAGTGTGGGACATGACAGGGAAAGAGGTGGGATTGATGAAAGGAGTAGAACCAGTAAAAGTGATGGTAAAGCCCAATGCGATCTTTCCCCAGACCCCACAATGCCACATGCCACAAGATATCCTCATGAAAGTTGCCCAACTCATTGACGAATTCGTGAAGCAGGGAGTACTGAAAGAAGTATTAGGCAGCCCATGTAATTCGCCGATAATGGGACTAATAAAGCCAAGTGGGAAAGTCCGACTCGTGCAGGATTTGAGGAAAATAAATGACATCATAATAAAGTGCTGTCCTGTGGTACCGAATCCAGCTGTGATAATGTTTCAGATCCCTTGCGATGCTGAGTGGTTCTCAGTCATCGATTTGTCACAAGCATTCTTTTCTGTGCCTCTTCATGAGGACAGCCAATTCCTCTTTTGTTTCAAATTCCTAGACAGAGTGTACAGTTGGTGTCGAATTCCTCAGGGGTTTTCTGAGTCACCGTCGATATTCAATCAAGTCCTAAAGAAAGATTTGGAAGAATTAGAATTGCCGTTCGAGTCAACCCTAGTACAGTACATTGATGACTTACTGGTTGCATCAAAGACAGAAAGTGGCTGCACAGCCGATACCATTGCTCTGTTGAACCATTTGGGAGGGAATGGACACAAGGTGTCTCCTTCCAAATTACAGTTCTGTCAGAAGAAAGTGAAATACTTGGGTCACCAAATAGAGAAAGGGTCACGGAGAATAATGAAGGAAAGAATTACAAGTGTACTTCAAATGAGTCCACCAAAGACAAGGAAGGAGGTGAGGAAGTTTTTGGGAATGGTGGGCTACTGTCGCCAGTGGATTCCCAACTTCTCGACTCTAGCGAAGCCTTTGCTGAAATTGACCCAGAAGGATGCCTTGGATCAGATCGAACTGAAAGGGGATGAGATGGATGCTTTTGTTGAATTAAAGGAATGCATGTGCAGGGCTCCAGCTTTAGGTATGCCTGATTACACGAAGCCTTTCACATTGTTTTGTCATGAACGTGATGCATGTTCTTTGTCTGTCTTGACTCAAGCCCATGGTGGCGTAAACAGACCAGTAGCGTATTTTTCAGCTACTTTGGATCCGGTTGCAGCAGCACTCCCAGGGTGTTTGCGCGCCGTAGCAGCAGTTGGTATCAGCCTCACTCAGAGTGAAGGAATAGTGATGGGACACCCAGTAACAGTCATGGTCCCTCACTCAGTTGAGATACTTTTGACCCGCTCCCGAACGCAGCACATGACTGGAGCAAGACTCACAAGGTATGAAACGACTATTCTGGGCTCACCGAATGTGCAGCTGAAAAGGTGCACCACTTTGAATCCAGCTACCTTGCTTCCTGGAGAAAATGCTGAAATTGAGAACGCTGAAGACGTCGAGCATGACTGCCTTCAGGTGACTGAATTTTGCACAAAACCCCGACCGGACATCAAAGATACAAAACTTGATGAAAATGACCAAATTCTTTTTGTTGATGGTTCATGTTTAAGAGATGGGATGGGAATTTTGAAAGCAGGATACGCTGTATGTACTGTGACAGGGGTCTTGGAAGCGGGATGGCCCCAAGGAGTCTATTCTGCACAAGTAGCAGAACTTGTAGCCCTTACTAGAGCATGTCAATTGTCTGCATTGATGAAAGTCACCATTTACACTGATAGTCAATATGGGTTTGGGATTGTGCATGACTTTGGACAACTATGGTCGCAGAGAGGTTTCCTGACTTCTTCAGGATCCCCAGTGAAGAACGGGGAGAGAATAAGGGAATTGTTACATGCCATTCAAGTGCCAGCTGAAGTTGCAGTGGTAAAGTGCAGTGCTCACACGAAAGGACAGGACTATGTGTCTCTGGGAAATGCATATGCAGATCAAGTCGCAAGATTTTGTGCTTTGAACTGTATATTGCTAAGGGATGATTGGAATACAATAAGTGAACCAGAACTCGAACCAGCTGAAGCATTTGCCTTGAAGGTCGTAGATACTATAGAAGAACTAAAAGCACTACAAGGTAATGTCAGGGAGGATGAAAGAGATTCCTGGATTAAATCACAATGTATAAAGAGACAAGACGAGTTATGGGTTTCACATGAGGGAAAATTTGTTTTGCCAAATAGTCTCTTATCACAGCTTGCGCGGTTCTATCATGGGCAAGCTCACCTAGGGAGAGATGCCATGATAAGATTGTTCAAAACCGATTGGTTTAACCCCAGATTTCGTCAAGCTGCAGAAGCAGTTTGCCATCGATGTGTCACTTGCCAGCAGATGAACCCAGGAAAGGGAACAGTTGTGAACGCGAGTCACATTGGTAGGGCAAGTGGTCCTTTTAGTCGTATGCAGATGGACTTCATTGAGATGCCTGTGCATGGAGGTTTAAGATATGTGTTGGTGATTGTGTGCATTTTTAGTCATTGGATTGAGGCATACCCCACACGTAGAAACGACAGCCTTACAGTTGCCAAGCTATTATTGAGGGAGTTAATACCACGTTTCGGATTCCCGATCTCTTTAGAATCAGATAGGGGAAGTCACTTCAATAACGAGGTGATAAAGTTACTCTGCGAAGCACTGAACATTGAGCAAAAGCTGCACTGTAGCTATCGCCCTGAGGCATCAGGACTGGTGGAGCAGATGAATGGTACGCTGAAATCGAGAATGGCAAAAATATGTGCATCGACAAATTTGAAATGGCCTGACGCATTGCCTTTAGTGCTAATGTCAATGAGAAACACTCCTGATAGAAAAACTGGACTGTCTCCGCACGAAATTCTCATGGGCAGGGCTATGAGACTTCCTGCAGTTCCCGCAAACATGCTTTTGAATATTACAGATGATATGGTGTTAGACTACTGCAAAGGACTGGCTGACGTGGTTCGCTCTTTCTCTCACCAGGTGGAAGCGACCACCTTGCCACCGATCCAAGGTCCAGGACACGCACTGAAAGCAGGTGACTGGGTCGTGATAAAGAAGCACGTGAGGAAGTCGTGTCTGGAACCCCGTTGGAAAGGCCCTTTCCAAGTGATCCTGACGACAACTACCGCTGTGAAGTGCGCGGGGGTTCCCAACTGGATTCACGCCAGTCACACAAAGAAGGTGCTGTGTCCAACAGATGAGGAAGTTGAAGCGCTGAAATTGCCAGTGCCTGATAAAACAGTGCCGAGTGCTGAGAAAGAACAGAAGCGAACTGAAAGCGAACAAGCAGAAGCAGGAGAGAAAGAAATATTATTGGAGAACTAAGAGTCGGACTCGCTTGGGGAAGACCAAGGAGAAAGTTCAGACAGCGACGACGAAGCTGCAGGTGACAAAGAGCCTGAAGCAGCGGAGGGTAGCAAAAGGCCTGAAGCAGCTGAAGGTGACAAAGAACCTGAAGCAGCTGAAAGTGATACAGAGCCAGAAGAAAGTAACGGTGACGAAGGGCTCGAAAAGGGTGAGAAGGCAGGAGAGCCTGAGCAGAAGGGGGCTTTCCCAGAAACAGACGATACAGAAAAAGAAAAAGAAAACGTGACTGATTCCCCTGAAGGTGGGGACAAAGAAGAGCAGAACGAAAGAGTTCAAACCTCTATAGAAAAGATCGCAGGTCCATCAAACGGACACGGTGCAAAAAGAAGACTAAGTATCTCACCGATAAAAGAAAAGGGCAAAGAAGGTTTGAACGAGGGAGGAAGGCCAAAAGTGAAAGAGAAAAGAAAGGAAGTGACTGTCGTGGAACAATCGTCAAGTGAAGAAAAAGACTTGGCGAAGGAGGAGAGTGCCAGCGAAGCAGAATCGAAAAGAGAAGCAAAATTGAAAAGGAAAAGGATACCAAACAGGAGGTATTCCGGTCCTGAATGGGCATATGCAGTAAATGATGATTGGACTGATGAATTTGTATCTCTAAGCATCGAGAACGAAGAAGAAGAAGAGATACCAATAGAAAAGAAAAGTTTCATAGACTCTGTTGATTGAAACGGTAGTAAATGGTATTGCTTGCTGCAATCTAACGTGAGACAAACAACCAGCTGAGACATTGTTAAACCGAATTGAGACAAATGCTGCTAACCGATAAGTGACTGGCCTTTTGAAGAAGACGGTGTGAACATTGTGCTCGTTCAGCTTTGTAACTGAATTGCTAAATAGTTTCATTTATAAGTGCTTCTAGCTCTCTGATTCTATATAGATCATGCCTAGGTACGCTATGCAGAATAATAGAAAGAAATATTGTAAATACGTGTGTATAGGCTTGGTAGTAACATGTGTACTAATAATAATGGCAATTGTGTTTGGAATGCATGGAAAGGGTGAGAATGAGACTATTGCTGCTTCTACTATTGTTCCTGTTACTGTCACTGAACTAACACCATTGAAAAGACTAGCATTGGATGAGAGGCTCTTGCACGATAAGAAGGAGCTTTCGTATAACGTTTTCTATCGCTTATTAACAGAGTATGTTGAGACTATGGATGCGAAAGATTGTTATGTGTGTACCCAGATACCGACATCAGTAAAGGAAGGGGTGACTTATCACCACATGCCTCTTACATACGGGATTACATGTAGTATAGTAATGTCTAGGTTTTATGGTCAAGCTAACATACAGTATTTTTATTCGAATTATGATGTTACATTTGCTTATGTTCCTATAATAGCGCAGCTAAGCCAGACTGCAAACTATTGGGATTATAAAATTATGGTTTCAGGTGCTATAATCCTGGTAGATGCTGAACTTGCAGCGGAAAGAGCTATGACTCTTCAAAATAGGCTTGCTTTAGACATTCTTTTAGCAAAGGATGGAGGCGTTTGCAAAATGATTGGTGCACGTCACTGCTGCACCTATATACCTGATAATAGTGTGAAGATTAAAACTATGCTTGCTAATCTAACAAAAGAAAGTGCAGATTTGAAAGAACTGAAAGAACCAGGAGTGTGGGAGAAGGTTGGAAAGGGACTTGCTTCAGTGGGACATTGGATTGGGGTAATTTGGAATGGAATATTATTGAAAATAATAGAAGGAATATTAATAGTGATAATTTGTGTATTTGGAATTTGGGGAATAAAAAGGGGAATAATAATGATTATGGAAAGAATTAAAAGGAGAAAGGAGGAGAAAATTATGAAAAGAATGGCAGAAGAATATAAAGCGCAAACTAGGGGAACTAAAAGGAAAAGGGAGCTGACAGAATTTTAATGGGATAAAATTTGTGGGTTAAATTTGTGTGATGACAAGTAGTCATCAGAGGAGGGATTGATGAAGCAGAAAATGAAGGTTTTGATTTATTAACGCATAAACGTAGTGCTGAAATAATCATGTGTGACATTAACCGAACTAATAAAGATTGTACGGGGACAAAATGTGCCCTCAGAGTAGTTTGCCAACATTTATATGCGTGCTTTATATAACGTGGTGTATTAGAATTGCACTAATCCGACATAATCATAAACGTATACTACGATTTGCTTGTTTGAAATGCTTTAGCTTAGCATTACTTTAGGGGAGGCTTTGGCCTAACTGCCTGGTCTCACGATTTAGCTGTTCGTATTTTTCAAATGTGCTATTAAACGTGTATTTCTGCTTGAAGCTGTACTTTTCCACAGAAACTGTTCACATGCTTATCTTAAAGTTAGTGCCAGCATGGCATATTTTCTCTTTAATTCAAGGTCGACTTGCAGGTGCGGACAATGGAGGCTCTGAGAGTAAGCTAATCGAGAGACAATGTTGCAAATTACGTACCCATCTCCAAGGATAATGTATGCTTAAGTAAAAGCTTGAGAACTGTCGTTGTTGATTGGTCAATTTGAAGCTAACCTATGAACCTTCCAATGGAGACCCTACGGGACTTGAACTGATGTCTATAAAACCCAGGTGCACGAGAGGAAAGCTCTCTCTATCCTCGGACATCCCGCCATTTTGACTTCGTAGCTACTATGGCCCATTTTGCTGCGACGCCATTTTGAGAGACTTTGATGCTTTCTCTAATCGAGAAACTTTAATGATTCTTGCCCTAGAGACTTTAACTTTGATTTGCCCCTTTGCATGAAGTAGTAGTCTTATCTGGCTGCCGTGAGGCAATTGCCCCATCCACCCCTGCCCCTTGGTCCCGTCCCATGCTGATCGAGAAACGGTACCTGTGAGACGAAGACTTCATTGATTGCTGATCGGAATTGGTAATTATGAAAGGAAATTGTAAAATTGCATTGTGATTCTTTTAGGTAACCAACTGCTGATTTTGATAAGGACCCTAGCTAAGAGTTTTCTAAATTGATGTTGCTAAATTGTTTTTGCATGAAATCCCACATGCTGATGCTAATTTGAGGTTAGACGAGGATTCCATATGTCGCACGATGCAATTTGAGATCTTGTTATGCTGACTAAATGTACGCAATTAGCCCATTACAGATTATCGTATTAGTGCTTTGCATTGCCACTATCGAATGCCTTGTGATTCAAATGCTACATAGATTACACTTGTTCCGACGATATGGACAGCTATTAATGTTCATTTATGTTTATCATTTGGTGTTGAGACACATCTATATCGTGCTAGCTTTGTTAATATAGGGAAATAAATTCACTAACTTTGCAATAAACTGGTGTGGTTATTCCTGGCTGAAAGGTCAGGGTTCGCTGAAATGTATTCTGGATTAATTGTTAAGTGTTATGTTGTTCAAGGTGTTGCTTATGTTCGTTATTGATTATCGATATAAGGTGATTGATCGATTAAGAGTACAGAGAGTTCCCACTTAGTCAAAAGATTCATCGACCTAAAGAGCGTCCGAACGCAGGTAAATTGTTACCACGTTCCGCTCTATCAAGATCAAATAATGTTTTGATCATCAATGGTTTGTCTGCAGACGTGTTGATGGGGTTTCAACCCTTACTATAGGATATTAAAGTCCATACAGGACTGAGGGCAGTGCTTAATTTGTGCTTGTTGTTTCCGGTGCTGAGCACTGGCACTTATTTTTGAGGGCCGGGGCTTATTCTTCTACCTCAAGCATTTGCTGCAAGCAAAAGACACATATGGGAGAGACCGATGAGGGGGAAAACGAAAAAGCTTCACAAAGAGAGAAAGTAGAAAGCTGCAAGAGTGAGCTGAAGTGGCAGGGAGTGGCTTTACATGGATTGAAGAGGCCCTCCATGGCTTCAGGATTATGCTTCCTGAGTATTCCGTGTTCGCACATTAAATTGCAGCAGCCGCGTGTTTGAGGAGGGCTTTGAACACCTGCACCTTTTTATTCACAAATTAAGCACTGACTGAGGGTGACCTAGAAACTAACATGGAAATGTAGGAATCAGCAGTGGAATTAGGTCTGGAACTGCTAGAATGAATTACATAAGGAAAAGAAGGAACATACTGGTTTCTCGCTCTAGCAACTGGATTACCCAAGGAAACGAGTCCCTTTCTGAAAGTGAAAAGTACCACCAAATGCGCACATCAAGCAAACCAGTACTATACTCATGGGACAATGCCTAAAGTGAAAACCTAATTAGAGATAATTTGATTAGTCATAGTGGGACAACCCTCTACGAAACCACAATAGAAGCACTAGTAAAGGGTTACTTACCATGGAATACTGAGGTGCACTAATAGAATTGATCAAAGCTCTGTGATGGGAGAATTCTTCCAACATGGTCCGATTGACTGTCTCTAGGAAGCAACTCGCAACAGACGACAAGTCTGACCTGCCAGAATGAGGCACGAAGCATGAAGCGTCCTTGCAGGTGGGCGTGGCACAGGTTGTTGGACATGGCAGTGATGAAGGGGACCCAGGGAAATTCAAGCAGTTCAGGGATCTAGCAAACATTATGATTCTTCACAAAACTTGCATAATCAAGCATAGGTCTTTACAAACTTGCAGGACACATATGATATTGGAATTAAAACAATCAAATAAAATGAAATAAAAGCAAAACAGTAAAGTAGGTACCACATCTCAACCATCATTGCAAGGTTTGGCATGAAATATATACACATGTAGATTCTGTACACATCGCAGAACGGTGTTTTTAACATGGTGTAAACACATCATGTCCAAAAGATGCCATTGTTCCTTCATGTTAATGAATAACAGAACAGTCCTCTCCAAATGATTAAAAAATTAAACACAGTGTCAAAATGATTTTTGCAGAGTCTCGTAGTGGTGGGACTGATCCATCGTTTCATAACAGAGATGAAATTACGAAACTCCTCCATGGAATTGAGTCTAAACTTAATTGAGTCACATTTATTCATCCATTTACACTCCATGCTTTGAAGGGTTTAAGATGCATCTCCGGTCTTTGGTGATGGGCTGGGCCTTTTCAATCACCTGCCATCTGATTTCATCCACTGTGTGACCTTGCTCCATGTAGTGTGACACCAGCGTGTGGCCCCTATGTTGTCCAGACTTGCTGGGCGTCTGTCCAATGTAGATCAAATTGTAGGGGTACAATATACAGTGTATCACTTTGTCAGATTAACAAGCTGTGTGATGTTGTTGTGTGTGACTTGACAAGCTACACAATTTACACATTTTAAGTGGCCTTTAATGGGATCTAGGCCTCATGCTGCTAAAATGTCTCACTGTGGTTTGTTTAGACTGAAATTCACATTTACGAAATGATCTTTGATGTTTTTGCCTTTTTTGTATGAAAACACTGGAAGTTCAGAAAGACCCTCTATGTTTCTAAGAAAGTGGCCAATGGTTTTTGAGTGTGCGCAGTCTTGTTAGTATCAGGGCAACAAAGTGGTGACACAAGCTATTTTGTCAAAGGCTGGTTTCTCTTTAGGTTGAAGAGTGATGACTCTTGGCATATACCAATTGTGTTTCATAGATGATTTGACTAGACATCTGCAATATCCTCTTTCAAGAAGCTTCTCACACAAAATAGATGCTGCCTTGAAATAATCTTGAGAGTGCAGTATCTGCAAAGTTTTACAAATTTGCCAAATGGAATAGAGTCTCTAAGGGCTCGTGGATGAAAATGTTTTTATTGCAAAAGTGTTACGCTCTGTGAGCTTTCTGTACACATTAGCAATCCCTTTGTTGTTCTCATGTTTGATTTGAAGATCTAAAAATTGTATACATTTACAGTGACTCGCAGAGATGAATTTGAGATTCGGGTGGGTAATATTCAGATACTGCACAAAAGGCTCCAAATTGGTAACAGAGCGTGCCTAGATCATAAATAAGCCAACTATATATCTCTTCCAACAAAGTATGTTGCTAGAGAATGAATTGCGTTCAGTAAAATCAAACCAAGTCTCAAAATGGTCAAAGACAATTTGCCAGGTTAGGAGCAAAATAGTCCCCATTGAAGTTCCAGAGCATTGCTGATAATAATCATTGCCATAAAGAAAATAGCTGGTAGTGAAGGCAATATCTAGCAGTTCCAGAATAAATTCAGTGGGTACCTGATTAGGAGCAGGGTGTTTCTCTAGATCTTTTCTGATCACATCTATGCTCTCTCCTTGTGGAAAATGAGCTTGCAAGGACTCTATGTCCATAGTGACCAATAGTTCATGGGAAGATTTGTAGTCTAGACCTTCAATGAGGTTGACCATTTAGGCACTGTCTCTCACAAATATGTCTATCAAGGGAACACAATCTTTGATGAAAACATTGTTATATTCCCAAATGGGTTCTAATACTAAGCCACAGTCAAACAAAATATGTCGACCAGAGAGATTGGTACCATTTTGTGAATCTTAGGCAATGTATATAACATGGGTATTTTTTGTGATTTCTTGTTGAGGTACACATACTCCTGTTGCGTGAGGAAGCCTTCATTCAGGCCAAGGGTGGTCACCTTTGATATTTTTGACTTAAGGTTAGAGAGAGTTTTCCCAGCTAATTTTGTTTAATGGTTAGGGTTGCCAAGTTGTCTAAGAACTTCACAGTCATAGGCATCTCTGTCTTGTATGTAAACAACCCTTTCCTTGTCTACTGGTTTAATTATAATGGATTCTTCATTTCTAAGTTTAAACAATGACTCTCTCATTGCCCACATAATGTTATAAGGGCTGAAGGGACTGTTCTTCTTTAGTCTGTTTATGTCCTCCAGAGCAACGTCTTTAAATGTCAATATTTCTGGAGGCATAAGAACATTAGGGGGGATGAAAGATGATGGGGGTCTGAGTGTAGATGTAGATCAGACTGCAGGACATTGTCAATCCTGAAAAAAAAAAATTGGAGTCATACTCTGCAGAAAGGGACTCTTCTGGAGAACAACATAAAAAAATGAGCACTTAAAGTGGGCTAATGGATGTTAATTCCACCAGATGGAAAAAAACACAGTATTAGCATGAAACAAATATGGCAGAACAGCACCAATATTCCTTACAGCTGCAGATTTTAGTCTTAACAAGTGACCCCAAAGTATGGGGTGAGGCAAGGAGAACTTTATAGCTGATGCACAGGCCCATGCACTACTGTGCATTGGCAGGCACTTTTCTCTTACCATTAGAGGTTACTAAGCTACATAAGGCTAGGATGCACACTACAGGGCTGCTGTAGCCAGCACAGAGGTAGACTGCATGGGCCCTCTTAAGCTAGTGCTTTGTAAAGTGACAGTGAGACGAAGACAGAATTATCATTACCTAGACAAGAGACACCAGGGTTGGAAAATGTGGACTAAATTAATGATTTTCCCTCTTATTACGTAAGTTGTATGAATTTGTGGCTTACTGGAGTGCATGTAGATCTATCTCAGTTTGTTAATAGATGTTTAGAAACACTGGAACAGGCAGTTCAGTACACCAGGCTCTCATGCAGCAATTACTGTGATAGAGGCAGTTCTTTATTTGTGGAAAAGAAGAGATAACAGATTTCTGTACTATGCTTGATCATAGGATGAATACAGCTATGTTGATTGATACTGATCAACAAGCAGACAGATGATGGCAGGATGAGATTGATGAGTAAATGATGCTTAAACATGTCAACTATGGCAAAATCAAATAAGCAGTCCTCTTGCTTCACTCAATAAATCAAACATCAAATTTGCTGGGAGAGGATCTTCTAAAAGGGCAAAGGGGAAGCGAAAGAATAAGTGTAAATAAAGAAAATGATCAAAGGGGAAGATGTGAGAAAATGCTGACGAGCAGGGCACCTCTAGAGGGAAGAGAAAGGTGGAGCCCTGCAGCCCCTGGTCCATGTCTTTTAATAGAGATCATAGGATGACCCCCCTCACCCCCTGATACCAAAGAACTGCTCTCCCAAAGGAGCGTTTAATCAGATGGTGAATTTCCTCAAATAGCAGCTGTTACTGAGGCAGAAGAGGAGGAAGATTGCATTTGTGTAAGTGTTGTGGCAGAATATGATAAGCAGTATATTTCAACAGAGGGTGATAAAGAAGAAGAGCTGACTGAGCATTACCCTGGAACCCCAGGGACTCCATTGTCAAGCACCACCAATGGCTTAGGAGTCATAGAGGGAGATGGCCTAGTAAAAACACTATCAGCCATCACTAAAGCAACCAGACTACATGCACACAATTTGGACACACACATTGTTAGAAATTGGGTCTTTGGTTGACAGTCAGGTTACCCCCTGATCGAGCAAGGACCCTCAATCTAGTCAGGGTAAAAGAGAATCTCCCACAGCTAATGGCTGCTTAACCCCTTGGTAGCTTGGCACGAGCAGTAGGCTTAACTTCAGAGTGCTAGGTGTAAAGTATTTGTACCAACACACACAGTAACTTAATGAAAACACTAAAAAAAGATACAACACAGGTTTAGAAAAATAGAAAATATTTATCTAAACAAAACAAGACCAAAATGACAAAAATCCACCATACACAAGCATACACAAGTCAAATTATCAATTAAAAAGCAAAAAGAGTCTTCATGTAGCTTTAAACACACACTAACACTGTTAGCATGAAAATGTAACTTGGGTGCGTCAAAAATAAACCTGCACGGGTGAGTGTGAGTCAAAAAGGGCTTGCGATGCGTTGATTTCACTCACGAGCGAGACATTGCATTGTTTCTCCTTTCGTTGGGTCCGGGCGCATCGTTTCTTCTCTCCACAGGAGAGTGATGCGTTGATCCGGTCAGTATTCGCGGGTCCAGGCAGGCCTTGCGTTCTGTTTACATGCCCAGCGATACTTGCATTGGAAATTCCTGCCGCACGATGATCCGAAAACCACGCAGAGCGGGTTGGGATCTCACTAGCTTCCGTCAGTGATGCTGCATGTCGTTTCTCCAGCTCTGTGTGTCAATTCTTCGGTCGCGTTGCAGACGAGCGTCAATTTTCAGCCGCCAAGCCGGCGGCGCGTCGTTTCTTCAACTGCAGATCGGAGTTGCGTCAATCTTTTCTTTGCACGGAGTTCTGTGCGTGGATTTCTTCCTTTTAGGCTGCTAGCTTCTCCTTTCAGGGTCCCAGGAACTGGATGGGCACCACTTGGCAGAGTAGGAGTCTCTCCAGAGACTCCAGGTGCTGGCAGAGAGAAGTCTTTGCTGTCCCTGAGACTTCAAACAACAGGAGGCAAGCTCTAAATCAAGCCCTTGGAGATTTTCACAAGATGGAAGGCACACAGAGTCCAGTTTTTGCCCTCTTACTCTGGCAGAAGCAGCAACTGCAGGATAGCTCCAGAAAGCACAGTCACAGGCAGGACAGCTCTTCTTCCTCAGCTCTTCAGCTCTTCTCCAGGCAGAGGTTCCTCTTGGTTTCCAGAAGTGTTCTAAAGTCTGTGGTTTTGGGTGCCCTTCTTATACCCAATTTCTCCTTTGAATTAGGTCTACTTCAAAGCAAAGTCTCTCTTGAATGTGAAATCCTACCCTGCCCAGGGCAGGCCCCAGACACTCACCAGGGGATTGGAGACTGCATTGTGTGAGGGCAGGCACAGCCCTTTCAGGTGTAAGTGACCACTCCTCCCCTCCCTTCTAGCACAGATGGCTCATCAGGAAATGCAGACTACACCCCAGCCCCCTTTGTGTCACTGTCTAGTGTGAGGTGCCACCAGCCTAACTGCCAAACGGACCCAGGCATTGAATCCACAAACAGGCAGAGTCACAGAAATGGTATAAGCAAGAAATTGCTCACTTTCTTAAAGTGGCATTTTCAAACACACAATCTTAAAATTAACTTTACTAAAAGATGTATTTTTAAATTGTGAGCTCAGAGACCCCAAACTCCACATGTCTATCCACTTCCAAAGGGTATCTACACTTTAATCATATTTAAAGGTAGCCGCCATGTTAACCTATGAGAGGGACAGACCTTGCAACTGTGAAAAACAAATTTAGCAATATTTCACTGTCAGGACATATAAAACACATTACTATGGCCCTCATTACAACCATGGTGGTCGGTGATAAAGCGACGGTAATACCGCCAACAGGCCGGCAGTAACAAAATTGGAACGTTGACCCCAGTGGAAATCACTCAGACAGACAGACACTTTAACACACCGATCCCCAGGGCGGAAGCAACAAGCACCACAGTGGTAACCGCCAACATCCAGGTGGAAGACAATGTTCTGCCCACTGTATTATAACCGGCCTATACGCCACCTTTTCCAGGGCGGTACCAAAGACATCAAAAGCCTGGCGGAAACACTGCACAGAAGGGAAACGACTTACCACTGGAGACTCAGGGAACAACCACAACACCATGGAGCCCGAGGTGCATGTCTTCCTTCTGCTTCATTATGAACACCAATGCCGGCGAAGACGACCACGGAGAGTACTGCCGCCTAGCACAGAGGGGAGGGGGGGAGGAAAAAGAGAGTGACACAGACACGCAACACCCCCACCCCCAACACCATTCACACAAGCAGACCCCGTACCCCTTAAGAATAATGCAAGGACAAAATGATTTGAAGAAAGTGAGTGTAATACGTAAGAATACTATGAATAAGTGCATCAAAATCCAAAACATATATACATATTTACAAATGTAGGGACACTGCCCAGTACTCAATGTCCGTGGGCCACAGGGCCACAAAACGTAGGCCAAGACCCCACCTCACTCCTGCAACAACACAGAGAGAACACTTTCGAGGCATCAGGTCGAAAACAGACAGGCACCTCAGGGGGACGGGGAATGAGGGGGCACCTCAGCCGGAAGATGGTGCAATGCCACTGGCCCTGGATGGGGCTACATGCCCTGTGCGCTGTCCTGGGGAGTACAAAGCCACAGTCTCTCAAGTGGGTAGTTTGCCCACTGCTTGGTCCTGGGGAGTGCAAAGCTACAGTCTCTCAAGTGGGTGGTTTGCACACTGCTTGGTCCTGGGGAGTGCAAAGCCACAGTCTCTCAAGTGGATGAATACTTCCACTGGTTCTGGAGGAGGCATTGTGCCCAGTGTTCTTCATCCTGTGGAGGATGGGGTGAGTAGATGGCTTCTTCCACTGGTCCTGGAGGGGGCATTATGCCCGGTGATCTTCATCCTATGGAGGATGGGGTGAGTGGATGGCTTCTTTCACTGGTTCTGGAGGGGACATTGTGCCCAGTTTTCTTCATCCTGTGGAGGATGGGGTCAGTGGATGGCTTCTTCCACTGGTTCTGGAGGGGGCATTGTGCCCAGTGATCGACATTCTGTGGAGGATCGGGTGAGTGGATGGCTTCCTCCACTGGTTCTAGAGTGGGCATTGTGCCCAGTGATCTTCCTCCTGTGGAGGATGGGGTGAGTGGATGGCTTCTTTCACTGGTTCTGGAGGGGATGTTGTGCCCAGTGTTCTTCATCCTGTGGAGGATGTGGTGAGTGGATGGCTTCTTCCACTTGTTCTGGAGGGGGCATTGTGCCCAGTGATGCAGATCTTGGGGAGTGCAAGGTCACAGTCTCTCACCTGGGTGTCACACCCACAGGATTTGCTAGGGCCAGGCCTTTCAACAGCCCATGGACGTAGGACTACACATCGTCCACCAGCTGTGACGGCTGCTCAGTGGTGGCAGTGGTGGTGCTGCTGGATGAGCTGGCAGTGGTGGGGGAGGCTCCAGCCCATCCTCTGCAGCATTGGACAGCTGCCCACTGGGGCTGCTGATGCTGGAAGTGGTGCTGGTATTGGTGCTAGCAGTGGTGGTGGGAGGCTCTAGCCCATCCCCTTTAGCCTCAGACGGCTGCCCACTGGGGCTGCTGCTGCTGGCAGTGGTGCTGGTGGCAGTGCTGGTGGCAGTGCTGGGGGCAGTGCTGGGGGCGGTGGAGGGAGGCTACAGCCCATCCCCTGCAGCCTCAGATGGCGTCCCACTGGGGCTGCTGCTGCTGGCAGTGGCTCTGGTGGCGGTGCTGGCAGTGGTGGGGGAGGCTCCAGCCCATCCCCTGCAGCCTCGGATGGCTGCCCACTGGGGTTGCTGCTGCTGCTGGCAGTGGTGCTGGCAGTGGTAGGGGAAGGCTCCAGCCCTTCCCTTGCAGCCTCAGAAGGCTGAACCACCAGGGTTGGTGATGTGGGCTCTGAATGAGTCCCAGCACCAGGCCTCCTGTCCTTCCTGCCTGCAGGCCCCTTGCCCTTCCCTGTAGGAGCTTGGGGTGCCTCCGTGCCCTTCTTTGAGCAGCTGAGGGTGCCTCCTTGTCCTTCCTTGAGGTAGCTGGCGGTGCCTCCTTGCCCTTCTTTGTAGAAGCTGGAGGTGCCTCCTTGCCTTTCCTTGAGGTAGCTGGGAGTGCCTCCTTGCCCTTCCTCGAGGCAGCTGGTGGTGCCTCCTTGCCCTTCCTTGCAGCACCTGGTGCAGGCACCCTTTCAGTGTGGCTGCCTGGTACCCGGTATCCTCTCCCACCTGGAGTAGCTTTTGACACTACCCTGGCCGTGGACTGGGTGGCTGAGGTGCTCGCCTGGGTTCTGCCCACCCTGGCCTGATGTGAAGGACAGGGGGGGAGTGGTAGGGAAGAGGTCAACAGTGGAGAGGAAAAGCTTTATAGGGACATTGGGGTGGAAAAGGGTGAAGGTTTGGGAGTGGAGGAAGAGGAAGTGGGTGTAGGAGGTGTCTGTCTGCTATGTTTGGGTGCAGGTGCATGGACTGGATGCTGTCGGGTGTCTGAGTGCTTGCGTTTGTGTACTTTGGGAGGAGGGGGCACAGTGGGAGAGGACACAGGGTACGTGTTCATGGATGTGGGGGTGGTGACTGCCAGTGAGGGCTGTGTAGTGATAGGCGTGTTGGTAATGGTGGCAGTGGATGAGGATGTAGTGCATGCAGGTGTGAGTCGAGACGCAACTGGGAGGGAGGTGGATGACGTGGAGGAAGGGGACACAGTGGAGGCAGTGGATGTTGGTATGTCTGATCCGGATGGTGTTTGTGTGAGTGCCTGTGGGATGACGTGTGGTGCTTGTGTTTGCCTGAGCCACTCCTGTGTGTTGGCTTGTGTGCATGCTGGTCTGCCTGTGTGCTTGGGATAGGCTGGGGTTGAGGGGAATGGGATTGAGTAGAGGAAGTTGGAGGGGGAGGACAGAAACAGGGACAATGGCTGCCATCAGGGAGGAGGCCAGAGCCTGGATTAATCTATGTTGGGCCGCCAGGCCAGTGTGAATGCCCGCCAGGAATGCATTTGTCTGTTGCATTTGGGCTGCCAGTCCATGGATGGCATTCACAATCTTTGACTGCCCAACAGAGATGGATCACAGGAGGTCAATAGCCTCCTCACTCAGGGCAGCAGGGCTAACTGGGGCAGGGCCTGAGGTGCCTGGGGCAAAGGAGATGCCCACCTTCCTGGGTAAGCGGGCACAGGAAACTCGTTGTGGGGCTGCTGGGAGGGCGGTGCTGGTACAGGGGATGGCGGTTGTACCTGTAGTTGGGGTGAGCACAGAGGTGTCTGCCACCACCAGGGAGCTTTCATCAGAGGAGGTATCACTGTCAGAACTGTCCCCTCCAGTCTCCGCCCTGGTGCTCCCCTTGCCCTCCGTCCCACTGCTGCCCTCACCATCGGTGGATTTGGCATCCTGGGTCCTGTGGGATGCAGCTCCCTCTGTTGCCGGTGCCTCTGCTCACCCGCCAGCTGATGCTAATTCACAGAAGGACAGGATGACAAAACAAAAAGGGGTGGAAGAGACAAAGGATGCACTTGGTCAATAGCGGCAACAACACCACCGTTGGCGTACACGACACACTCATACACAGGGAACAGTCCTACCCACTAGACAATGCACTACCAGTCACAATGCTAGTCACCAGCCCATGGACAGGGACAACTAATGCCAATTGCAGCATACCTGAGACCCACAGACCCCTGCCCAGTACTGGATACCTACTAGCTTGGTTGGAGGAAGTTTACATCAGACCCTGCCCAACATGGGACCTACCCTGCAGTGTCCGCCTGGCCTAGGGGCACCCACAGGCCCACATCCCCATCCGGATACTACCCCACCTCCTGCAAGTAGTGTATTGGGCCACTGTGCTCACCCCCTTGTGGCTGATGTGATGCCCCCAAGTGCCCATCCAGCTTCAGATAGGCCACCGCCAGTATGCGGGCCATCAGGGGGGGTCAGGGTTTGAGGGGCACCCCTTCCTCATTGGGAGGCCATCCCCAGCTGGGCCTCTGCCATCTTCCATGCCCGGCGTCTCAGGTCCTTCCACTGTTTCCGACAGGGGGTGCTCCGCCTGCCGTAGACCCCCAGGGTCCACACGTCCTTTGCAATGGCACGCCATATACCCTTTTTCTGAAGGGCGCTGACCTGCAGAGAAATACACATAGGAAAAGGTATCAGTCAGACCGTCCTGAATGTTACACTCATGGCCCACCATGGCCCTTCACATCCCCTTATGCACAGACATGGCCCAGCACACATGCTGCACGCTGCCCAGGGCCCATCCACAAACCCCCCCTGCACAAGGCCTTCATGCACACCACTCCATGCATTCATGCCCCATGCATCGTGCTCACAGTGCAAACACCTGTTGGTCTGGAGGCCCATACAGCATTCGGTACTGGGGTAGGAGCCCATCCACGAGTCTCTCCAACTCCGCTGAGTTGAAGGAAGGGGCCCTTTCCCCAGTGACACGAGCCATGGTCGGTTCCCGACACAGGTCACAGCAGCACATGCAAGGTAGGTCCTCTCATGTTGAAGGTCAGGTAGCAAGTGAGTGAACAGATAGAAAATGGTGGTCACGTTTGCAGCAGTGCCTACCATCACTGCCGGCATACATCACCATTGGCCACTGTACCCCATATCGGCCAATAATAACCAATGAGGAGTTGCACTGTGGTTCTCGACCACCTCCCGCAACGGCGCACAACGTCAGCGTAATTACTTCATTTCCACATGTCCCTCCATACAGGACAGGTGGACGCCATTTCTAGGGGGGGGCAGGCCATGGATCCTAACTGCGTCACAGTACATATAAGCACCTTTTGGACCTCTCCAACAATATACTGTTACAATCACAACATGCAATGATGTGTAGTGGTTGGAAATATGAGATACTGACCAGCTGCTCACCGTTTTGCCCCGTAGATTGCAACCGCTTCAGAGGAATAGGAGATGGAGACATTCCCCCGTGTACAGACCCCTGGTGGACTTGGCAACAATGGAGGACAGGCACATCATCCTCACCTATAGACTTGACAGGGCCACAATCACAGAGCTGTGTGCCCAGTTGTAGCTCGACCTGATATCTGCTATCCATCACCTCACTGGGATTCCGCCATTTCCTGGCAACTGGCTCCTTCCAAGTGACAGTGGGCTTGGCAGTAGGAATGTCTCAGCCAATGTTCTCAATAGTGCTGACCAGAGTGTTGGCTGACCTGATTAAACACATGCTCAGCTACATTGTTTTCCCCCAGGTGGAGGATTTGGCCACAGTGAAAGCTGATTTCTATGCAATGGGACATTTCCCCAACATCATTGGGGCAATTGATGGTACACATATTGCATTTGTCCCCCCCACCGGAGAAACAAACAGGTGTTCAGAAATCAAAAGAGCTTTCACTCAATGAATGTGCAGATAGTGTGCCTGGTGGATCAGTACATCTCCCATGTCAATGCAAAGTATCCTGGGTCTGTGCTTGATGCCTTGATCCTGAGGAATAGCAGTATCCAATATGTGATGGTTCAACTCCAGAGTCACAGGGTGTGGCTAATAGGTGAGCCCTGGTTCCCATCCAGTGGATGTTGGTGTATGGGTATGTAGTGGGCCCTAAGGGTTAGAGTGTGTCTAACAGTTGTCCCTCGATATTTGCAGGTGACTCTGGTTAACCCAACCTCTCATGGCTACTGACCCCTGTGAGGAATCCCAGGACAAGGGCAGAGGAATGTTACAATGAGGCACATGGGCGAACAAGAAGAATTATAGAGAGGACATTCGGCCTCCTGAAGGCTAGGTTTCGTTGCCTCCATCTAACAGGTGGATCCCTGTGCTACTCAGCCAAGAAGGTCTGCCAGATCATTGTGGCATGCTGTATGTTGCACAACCTTGCCTTACATCACCAGGTGCCTTTACTGCAGGAGGATGAGGCTGGAGATGGCCGTGTGGCAGCAGTGGACCCTGTGGACAGTGAACAAGAGGAGGCAGAGTATGAGAACAACAGAAGTGCAATCATACTTCAATACTTCCAATGACACACAGGTAAGAAGGTGTAACTTAAGATTTAATTGACAGTTTTGTGTGTGACATTGTCACTGGCAGGCTGATTTTCCCACTTCTATGGCCACTCACTCTACCCTTTGGCATCTCTATTTGCAGATATTTGTGCCCCACTATCGCTCCTGGTGTGTTGACTGCAGCCAACTACAGGTCTCTCTTATGTATACATTACTGTACAGTTGAATTGCAATGTTTAAACCTTGTTAAACAAATACATACTTAAATCATTTGACATACTCCCTAGTTGTATTTTTTTCAAAGGGTGTTTATTTAAGTGCTAAGAAGTAGAGGGGGATGTGCAATGGGCTTGGGTGATGAGGGAGGAAAGTCCAGGATATAGTCCAGTCTATTTGGATCACAGGTGCATTGTCCAAGGGGGCATAGGAAGGGGAGCAATGGCAGTTCAAGGTGGACAGGGTGACAGAGTGGGACACAAGGGTGACAATCAGGAGAGTCTTATTTTCTGGTGGGGATCTTGGCAATAATCTCTGGCTTCTGCCTGGATCACATGGAACATTTGCAGGGTGGTTCTCCTTCTGCAGGGGGAGGGGTGCTGGTGGCCTGTTGGTCTTGTGGCAGGGCCTCATGTCCACTAGCGGCGGCGGAGGTAGAGGGCTGTTCATCGGTTTGGCTAATGGCAGGGGCCCAGTGGTGTGCCACTGTCTCCCTCATCGTGTTGAACATGTCTGCCAGCACCCCTGGATTGGTGACCAGGGTGGTGTTGAAGTCCTTCAAGTCCTCCCTGATCCCCAGGTACTGTCCCTCCTGCAGCCGCTGGTTCTCCTGCAACTTGTCCAGTATCTGTCCCAGAGTATCATAGGAATGTTGATATGCTCTCCGGATCACAGTGAGTGCCTCCTGGAGAGTCGGTTCCCTGAGCCTGTCCTCCCCCTGTCGCACAGCAGTCCTCCCAGCTTTCCTGTTGTCCTGTGCCTCTGTCCCCTGGACTGTGTGCCCACTGCCACTGACCCCAGGTCCCTGATCGTCCTGTGTTTGTGTTGTTGCCTGGGGTCCCTGTAGTGGTGGACACACTGCTGACTGATGTGTCCTGGGGACAGAGGTATGGGCCAGCTGGGTGTGTGCTGTGGTGGTGTTTCCCATGGGGGAAGGCTCTGAGTTGGTATGGGACTGTGCCTGGGGGGACTGGATGTTGCTGGCACCTCTTCTCCGGTGACATAGGCTGGTGGACTTGTGGGGATGTAAATGCAGTGTTATTGTTTCTGTGTGTGACATATTGTGCATGGGTGTATTGTCCTCTGTGGTTGTTATTGCCCTTGCAGCTTTGCCTTGTGTGACTTGTTATTAGGTGGGCTAGGTGATTCTCTCTAGTGTGCATGCAGTGGTGATAATTGTCCATGCAGGTCGGTGATGGGTGGCCATGCATTGGTGTTGGATGCAGGGCTTAGCATTGGGATGAGTGGGTTGTGATGGTGGGGTGTGTGGGAGGTTTTGGAGTGATGGGAGTGAAGGTGGGGTGGGGGTATGTGATGTCATGCAGGTAGGGGGTGAAAGTAATAGAGATTTGACAATTTAGGAGGCTGGCCTGGCTTGTAGTGGGTACCAGAGGTACTTACACCTTGTGCCAGGTCCGGTTATCCCTTATTAGTGTAGAAGAGGTGTTTCTAGCAGCTTAGACTGATAGAAGGTAGCTATGGCAAAGCAGCTTAGACTGAACTAGGAGACATGCAAAGCCCCTACTATCCCCCTCTGCGCCACGGACGTAACGGTTACGTCCCACGGCACAGCGTTCCCTCCGTGGGTTCTCCCCCACCCCACCAAGGCGGGGATGGAAGGGGAGGACCTTCCCCTTCCACCCCCACCCCCGTAATGACGTCAGTGCGATCCACAGAGAAACAGGTGAGTTTCTCCTCTGGCGGGTGGGGGGTTTGGGCCAAAGAGACACCGGGGGAAGAAAAGGCTTTTCCTTTCCCCCGGTGTCTCTTTGAGCATTCCTGCTGCCCGATCGCATTGCGATCGGGTAGCAGGACTGCCCACTAGACGCCAGGGATTTTTTTTTGTTTGTGTATTTGGAACGTGTTGCATCGGGGGGCGGCACCTTGGGCAAGGGTCACTCCCTTTGGGGGCATCTTTATTGTGGCCATTTCTGCCCCCCTTTGGCCTATTATTTTTAGGCCAATCTGCCCCCAAGGGGGGCAAAATCCACTAGACACCAGGGATAATTTTTGTAAAAACTATTTTAAAAATGCTTGTATTTAGGAGCGGCACCTTGGGCAAGGGTCGCTCCCTTTTGGGGGCATCTTTATTGTGCCCATTTCTGCCCCCCTTGGGGGAAGATCGGGCTATTATTTTTAGGCTGATCTGCCCCCAAGGGGGGCAGAATCCACTAGAACGCCAGGGATTTTTTTTTATATGTTTGTTTATGTGGGGGGGGGGGTCCCCTTGGGGGGGCATTGAACTGTTGGCCATTTCTGGCCCCCTTGTAGGCAGATGAGCCTATTTTTTTTAAGCCCATCTGCCCCCAAGGGGGGCAGAAGCCACTTAGACACCCTGGCGTTCTAGTGTGTGTGTGTGTGTGTGTGTGTTAGTGGGGGGGCGGCCCCCTTGGGCAAGGGTCGCCCCCCCTTTGGGGGCATGTGTACCAAGGGCATTTCTGCCCCCTTTAGGGACAGATCAGCCTATTATTTTTAGGCTGATCTGCCCCCAAGGGGGGCAGAAACCACTAGAACGCCACAGTTTTTAAAAAAATATGTTTATTTATGTGGGGGCGTCCCCTTGGGCAAGGGGCACCCCCCCAAGGGGGGCATTGAACTGTTGGCCATTTCTGCCCCCCTTGGGGGCAGATGGGCCTATTTCGTTTAGGCCCATCTGCTCCCAAGAGGGGCAGAAGCCACGTAGGCACTAGGGCTAGTGTGTGTGTGTGTGGTTTGTTTTTTGTTTGGGGGTGGGCCCTTGGGGACACACTACTAAAGGTATTTTCTGCCCTCCTTGGGGCAGATAGGCCAATTTTTAGTAGGCCCATCTGCCCCTATGGCAGAATCCACTTAGGCACCAATTTCTAAATGCTTGATGGTGGGATGTTTGTCAACTGACGAAGTATTTGCATTTGTGATAATTTTTTTCCTCCTTTTTGTTCCAGTTCAAAGCTTTTGCTTTCTTTGTTGTGGCTCCTTGTGGTTTTGGCAGTGGTTGACCTGCGGTTTGCATAGATGCATGTTGTAGGTAAGTAAAAACAATTTACTCCAAAGGAGTATTGTTGCCATGCATGAATGACATGTTTGTAGGTGGTGTACTAAATGCAGGTTTGTGTGAAATTGTCCTTAGATTTGTGCACAATGATATTTGTGTTGTCTTATTTCTAATTTGCTTTTCTTTCTTTCTTTTTAGTGGGATATCATTGGTGATTGCTGTGTCTGTGCAGAGTAGTTGCTGGTGATTCAAGCTTTTTCAGGCAAGTGAGCGGCATAGTTTTTGAGTTTATAACTCTTACTAATAAAGCTACACTTTATTACTTATCTTACACAGTGCTGGTTGTTGGTGGTGCATTTTTCCAGTTAATTTTAGTAGGAAAGATCATGGCTAGCCGCAGGATGACTGCTCAGCAGGTGTTTGGTATGCTTTGTGAGTCATTGTCTGATCATGATTATGAGGCGGACTCTGCATCTGAGGCAGAGGAGGAAGTGAGGGATTCTGGCAGTGAAGTTTCAGCCAGAGAGGAATCTTTTGATGAGGAAGCCACACTCAGTGCAGATGAAGGGCCTCTTTCAGAGGAGGACACTGATGTGCCATTAGTGCAGCAACCTGGGGCTGAAAGGTTTCTCGTTAGAAGACCTGAACTCTGGGTTGCCCCAAACATGGAGCAGCCAGAGTTGCCTGCCTTTACTGGTCTCCCGGGGTGTAGAGTCAATACTGAGAACTTTTTGCCTGTCAATTTCTTTGAGTTATTTGTGGATGATGTGTTTTTGGAAGAGATTGTTGAGCAGACTAATTTGTATGCAGAGCAGTATTTGAGGAACAACGCTGCTAGACTTAGGCCACACTCTAGAGCTACCCAGTGGATTCTCACAAATTTGGAGGAGATGAAAAGGTTTTTGGGTTTGACTCTTTTGATGGAGTTGATAAGGAAGCCATCTTCTTATTGGTCTACTAGTCCCTTGATGGCAACAGCTATATTTCCTGCAACCATGAGTCGTAATCTGTATTTGCTTCTTCTTAGGATGCTGCATTTTATTGACAATGCATTTGCCTTGCCACAAGATCACCCTGATTCTGACCGTCTATTTAAGATTAGGCCTGTCCTTGATCATTTTGTAGATCGGTTTTCAGAGGTCTATGTTCCAGGCAAACAAATAGCTGTGGACGAGTCTTTGGTCCTCTTCAAGGGTCGTTTGATTTTTAGGCAGTACATTCCTAGCAAGAGGGCACAATGTGGAATTAAATTGTATATGCTGTCTGAAAGTAGTACAGGATATGTGTATAATTTCCGTGTCTACACTGGTAGGGATTCCAGTATTGACCCCCCTGGTTGTCCTCCCACTTTTGGAGTTACTGAGAAAATTGTGTGGGAACTCAGTAGACGACTGTTCAACAAAGGTCACCATTTGTATGTAGATAACTTTTACACTGGAGTGCAGTTGTTTAAGGAATTGTTTAGAGTGGACACTGTTGCTTGTGGCACAATTCGTTGTAACCGGAAAGGCTATCCAAGGGAGCTTGTCTGTAAAAAACTTGAGAGGGGACAGTGCAGTGCCTTGCGGAATGATGAGCTGCTAGCTTTGAAGTTTTCAGACAGGAGGGATGTCTACATGCTAAGTACCATCCATGATGAGAGTACTTCCCCCGTGACTGTTTGGGGCCAGGTTGCTGAAGTGCGCAAACCTGGTAGATAGAGTTGATCAAACATTGGAACCTTATACTTCTATTCGTAAGTCTTACGTTTGGTATAAGAAGTTAGCAATTCACCTCTTCCACTTAGCAACTTTTAATGCTTTTATTGTGTTTAAGGATAGGTCTCCAGAGTCAAAGATGACATTTGTGAAATTTCAGGAGTCAGTGATAGAGAGCCTTATTGTGGTGGAACAGGCCAGAGTTCCTAGACAAGCAGTTGTGGAGGATGTGGCTAGATTGAAAGATCGCCACTTTGCTGAGCGCATTCCTCCCACACCCAAAAAAAGACTTTCCAGCTAAGAAAAGTAGAGTGTGTTTTCGAAGAGGTATCCGGAGGGAGACTCAAATGTACTGCCAGATTGTCTTTCAAAGCCTGGGCTGTGTATGAGTGGTTGTTTTAAGAATTAACACACCCAGAAGAATTACTGGGAACAGCCATGAGTGTAAACTCATGTCTGTTTTGTATTTTCATGTGTTTAGTTTCATGGTTAGCATTTCTGTCATGTACTTAGTTAGAGCTTTTGTGTTTGTAGTTTTGTAATTATTTCTACTTAGTTGGGGGTTTCTTTGTTTAAAAAAAAAAAGTGATGCCATTGTGTGTGGAGTGGGGCTTGGCTGAGGGTGTACATAGTGTACATATTGACTTGATGTTGGCTACTGCAACACACTGCCAGCCAAACACCAGTCCACACACTCCCATCAGCTGGTGTGATTGTTGTATCTGGCATGTGGGCATATGTAAGTGATGGGCCCTTGAGTGGCGCTGTCTGTCGATGTGAGTGTTGTAATGTGCTAGGCCCGTGGCTGGCGGTGTGAATGGTCTTGTGCGTGTCATGTATGAAAGGTGTGTGAATGGACTGTAAAGCGGTTGGTGCCTTGTCGCGGCTTTACAGCTCACGAGCTGTGAGTCATTGGTTCAGTTTTTTGCCTTTCAGTTATTAACAGTGCATTTCATTTTTGTGAAATCTCTTGTTAATAAAATTTGATCCACTGGACCATCACTCACCCTTGTGCCAAATCCCACCAGTATGTGTGGTAAAAATGTCAAACCCTGCTCCGCTTTAATCAGGCGTCGCAGCACGCCTGTGACACGCTAGGTGCCTCGGGTGGGACCCCGATGATGAAGCATGCCACCAACTTGGTTGGTGGGTGAGGGGTCTTTTTCACATAACCTAAGTGCATTTCATTTCACAATATTAGTGTTTGGCACATCACAGGCGTATGTGGACACATCAAAATGATATTACAAAACTACCTGTGTTTGGGGGGGAGGGGCACCTATATTTTTGCTCCTGGGTGCGGCCTTCATCTAGCGAAACCTACCAAACCCATGCATTTTTTAAAACTAGACACTCCAAGGAGTCCAGGGAGGTGTGGCTTGCGTGGATCCCCCTAACATTTTCTTACCCAGACTCCTCTGCAAACCTCAAAATTTGCTCAAAAAAGCATATTTTCCTGACTTTCGTTTGTACGATCACCGCTCCAGCACACAATTCCTACTCCCCAGTGTTCCCCTCAGTCTCCCAAGTAAAATGATACCTCACTTGTGTGGGTCCCCAAAGCAGAGTCAGCCTAAAGATGTATAAAAGAAGAATATGTCCTTATCAACTCGCTGTGCTATCCCCTCTATCTCTACAAGTTTTGGGCCTTATTCTGTTGCAGGCACCTGGCCCACCCACACAAGTGAGGTACCATTTTTACCGGGAGACTCAGGGGAACGCTGGGTGGAAGGAAATTTGTGGCTCCTCTCAGATTCCAAAACTTTCTGTCACCGAAATGTGAGGAAAATGTGTTTTTTTAGCCAAATTTTGAGGTTTGCAAAGGATTCTGGGTAACAGAACCTAGTCAGAGCCCCACAAGTCACCCCATCTTGGATTCCCCTAGGTCTCTAGTTTTCAAAAATGCACAGGTTTGGTAGGTTTCCCTAGGTGCTGGCTGAGCTAGAGGCCAAAATCTACAGATAGGCACTTTGCAAAAAACACCTCTGTTTTCTGTGAATAAATGGGATGTGTCCACGTTGTGTTTTGGGGCATTTCCTGTCGCGGGCGCTAGGTCTACCCACACAAGTGAGGTACCATTTTGATCGGGAGACTTGGGGAAACATAGAATAGCAAAACAAGTGTTATTGCCCCTTGTCTTTCTCTACATTTTTTCACTCCAAATATAAGAGAGTGTGTAAAAAAGACATCTATTTGAGAAATGCCCTGTTATTCATATGCTAGTATGGGCACCCCGGAATTCAGAGATGTGCAATAACCACTGCTCTTCAACACCTTATCTTGTGCCCATTTTGGAAATACAAAGGTTTTCTTGATAGCTATTTTTTACTCTTTATATTTCAGCAAATTAATTGCTGTATACCCGGTATAGAATGAAAACCCACTGCAGGGTGCAGCTCATTTATTGGCTCTGGGTACCTAGAGTTCTTGAAGAATCTACAAGTCCTATATATCCCCGCAACCAGAAGAGTCCAGCAGAGGGAACGGTATATTACTTTAAAAAATCTGACATTGCCGGAAAAAGTTACAGAGTAAAACATAGAGAAAAATTTCAATTTTTTATTTCAGTTGTTATTTTCTGTAGGAAACTCTTGTAGGATGTACACAATTTACCCCTTGCTGAATTCAGAATTTTGTCTACTTTTCAGAAATGTTTCGGCTCCTGGGATCCAGCATTGGTTTCACGACCATTTCTGTCACTGACTGGAAGGAGGCTGTAAGCAAAAAAACAGTAAAAATGGGGTATTTCCCAGTAAAATGCCAAAACTGGGGTTGGGTTTTCTGATTCGAGTCTGCCTGTTCCTGAAAGCTGGGAAGCTGGTGATTTTAGAACCACAAACCCTTTGTTGATGCCATTTTCAGGGGAAAAAACACAAGCCTTCTTCTGCAGCCCCTTTTTCCCATTTTTTTGAAAAAAACTAAATTTTAACTGTATTTTGGCTAATTTCTTGGCCTCCTTCGGGGGAACCCACAAAGTCTGGGTACCTCTAGAATCCCTACGATGTTGGAAAAAAAGGACGCAAATTTGGCGTGGGTAGCTTATGTGAACAAAAAGTTATGAGGGTCTAAGTGCAAACTGCCCCAAATAGCCAAAAAAAGGCTTGGCACAGGAGGGGGAAAAGGCCCGGCAGCGAAGGGGCTATACCACTTATATCATATGCACAATATCATAAGAAAACACAATACACAGAGTTACTAAAAATAAAGGCACTTTATTTTTATGACAATATGCCAAAAGTATCTCAGTGAGTACCCTCAGTAAGAAGGTAAGTACTATACACAAGTTATATGTACACAAACCAAAATTAGGTAAGTAAGAGCAAGAAAAGTAATGCAAACAGTGTAGAATTACAATAGGTTGCAATAGGAGCACATAGGGATAGGGGCAACACAAACCATATACTCCAAAAGTGGAATGCGAACCACGAATGGACCCTAGACCTATGTGAGCTTGTAGAGGGTCGCTGGGACTGTAAGAAAACAGTGAAGGTTAGAAAAATACCCCACCCCAAAACCCTGAAAAGTAGGAGTAAAGTACACCTACTACCCCCAGAGAGCACAGAAGTCGTGATAGGGGGATTCTGCAGGAAGAACAAACACCAGCAGTGCACTGACAATGGATTTCCGGACCTGAGTACCTGTAAGACAAGGGGACCAAGTCCAATAGTCGCAACAGTGTCCGGTGGGGCAGGAGCCCAGGAAAGCCCAGCTGAAGGTGCAAGGAAGCTGCCACCGGTTGGAAGAACTTTGAAGTTCTGCAAGAAAGAAGAGGACTAGGAACTTCTCCTTTGGAAGACAGATGTCACACGTCGCGATGAAGCTTGCAGAGGTATTCCCACACAGAAAGAATGCAAACAAGCCTTGCTAGCTGCAAGGGTTGCAGTAGAGGTTTTTGGGTGCTGCTGAGGACCAGGAAGGACCAGGATGTCGCGTTTTGGAGGAGGAGACAGAGGGGGCGCTCAGAAACTCAGAGAGCCCTCACAGAAGCAGGCAGCACCCGCAGAAGTACCCCAACAAGCACTTGAAAGAAGAGTGAACTGGAGTCTACGCAAAGTTACAAAAGGGGGTCCCACAACATAGGAGGACAACTCAGAAGGTTGTGCACTGCAGGACGGAGTGCTGGGGACCCAGGCTTGTCTGTGCACAAAGGAAATCCTGGAAGAGTGCACAGGAGCCGAAGCAGCTGCAAATCACGCTGTACTCAGCTTTGCAGTCTAGCGTGGGGAGGCAAGGACTTACCTCCACCAAACTTGGACTGAAGAGTCACTGGACTGTGAGAGTCTTTTGGACACAGTTGCTGTGTTCCAGGGACCATGCTCGTCAGGATGAGATGGGACCCAGAGGACCAGTGTTGCAGTCTTTTGGTGCCTGCATTAGCAGGGGGAAGATTCCGTCAATCCACAGGAGATTTCTATGAAGCTTCTGGTGCAGGGTGAAGGCAGGCTACCCCCAGAGCATTCACCACCTGGAAACAGTCAAAAATGCCGGCAGGATTAGGCGCTACAATGTTGCTGGTAGTCGTCTTGCTATTTTGTTGCGGTTTTGCAGGCGTCGTGGAGCAGTCAGCGGTCGATCCTTTGGTAGAAGGTGAAGAGGGAGATGCAGAGGAACTCTGGTGAGCTCTTGCATTCATTATTTGAAGATTTCCCCGAAGCAGAGACCCTAAATAGCCATAAAAGGAGGTTTGGCTACCAAGTTAGGAGGATTGGCTACCAAGAGAGGTAAGAGCCTATCAGAAGGAGCCTCTGACATCACCTGCTGGCACTGGCCACTCAGAGCAGTCCAGTGTGCCCCCAACACCTCTGTTTCCAAGATGACAGAGGTCTGGGACACACTATAGGAGCTGTGGGCACCTCCCCTGGGAGGTACTGGTCAGGGGAGTGGTCACTCCCCTTTCCTTTGTCCACTTTCGCACCAGAGCAGGGCTGGGGGATCCCTGAACCAGTGTAGACTGGCTTATGCAGCGATGGGCACCATCGGTGCCCATCAAAGCATTTCCAGAGGCTGGGGGAGGCTATTTCTCCCCAGCCCCTCACACCTATTTCCAAAGGGAGAGGGTGTAACACCCTCTCTCAGAGGAAATCCTTTGTTCTGCCTTCCTGGGCCAGGGCTGCCTGGACCCCAGGAGGGCAGAAACCTGTCTGAGGGGTTGGCAGCAGCAGCAGCTGCAGTGGAAACCCCGGAAAGGCAGTTTGGCAGTACCCGGGTTCTGTGCTAGAGACCCGGAGGATCATGGAATTGTCCTCCAGTACCAGGATGGTATTGGGGTGACAATTCCATGATCTTAGACATGTTACATGGCCATGTTCGGAGTTACCATTGTGACGCTATACATAGGTAGTGACCTATGTATAGTGCACGCGTGTAATGGTGTCCCCGCACTTCAACGTCCGGGGAATTTGCCCTGAACGATGTGGGGGCACCTTGGCTAGTGCCAGGGTGCCCACACACTAAGTAACTTGGCACCCAACCTTCACCAGGTGAAGGTTAGACATATAGGTGACTTATAAGTTACTTATGTGCAGTGGTAAATGGCTGTGAAATAACGTGGATGTTATTTCACGCAGGCTGCAGTGGCAGGCCTGTGTAAGAATTGTCAGAGCTCCCTATGGGTGGCAAAAGAAATGCTGCAGCCCACAGGGATCTCCTGGAACCCCAATACCCTGGGTACCTCAGTACCATATACAGGGGAATTATATGGGTGTACCAGTATGCCAATGTGAATTGGTAAATTTAGTCACTAGTCTGTTAGTGACAAATTTGGAAAGCAGAGAGAGCATAACCACTGCGGTTCTGGTTAGCAGAGCCTGAGTGAGACAGTGAGGCATCACACAGGGAACACATTCAGGGCACATACCTATGAGCACTGGGGCCCTGCCTGGCATGGTCCCAGTGGCACATAGACTAAAACAACATATATACAGTGAAATATGGGGGTAACATGCCAGGCAAGATGGTACTTTCCTACACAGAGTCCAGTCCTCCTCCTACTCCTGCCAGGCCCTCAGGATGCATGATTGCCATGATTTGCTCCTCCCATGTTGTTAGTTATGTGGGAGGAGTTGGGGGTCCACCGCCAGTCCTCTGTACAGCTATTTGGTGTCTTGCTGCCAAGGAATGCACCTTCCCCCATAGGTCGTTCCACCTCTTCCTGATGTCATCCCTTGTTCTGGAGTGCTGTCCCACAGCGTTGACCCTGTCCACAATTCTCTGCCATAGCTCCATCTTCCTAGCGATGGATGTCTGCTGCACCTGTGATCCGAATAGCTGTGGCTCTACCCGGATGATTTCCCCCACCATGACCTTTAGCTCCTCCTCTGAGAACCTGGGATGTCGTTGTGGTGCAATGGGTGTAGTGTGAATGGTATGGGTGAGGGTGAGGGTGTGTGTGGTGATGTGTTGGGGTGTGTGATGTATGGTGCGTGGATGGTGTATGGGTGATAGTGTTATGTGGCACTGGTTGTGAGTGTGCTCTTGCTGTATCTCTCTGGTGGCAATGATTTGTAATCGTAAAGGGTTGTGGGTAAAGTGGGTGTGTGTGTTTTTTAGTGGTGTGGGTGTGTGGGTGTGGTGTGTGTATGAGTGTCAGGTGTGTGTTATTTTATTTGTCCAATGCTGTGTTGTTTTGTATGTGTGTGTGTATTTTGAGCGCGGCTGTATGTACCACCAATGGTTTAGCGCCACTGAATGTCTGCTGCGGTGATTCATGGGTCATAATATTGTGGGGGTAGTTCTGTTGGCATCACGGTGTGGGTTTGGAGACCGCCAGTTTATCACCCACCTGTGGATTGGCGGACTTGTGTGTGTCGCTGTATTGTGACGGATTGCTGTGTGTGTGTCATAATATGGGTAGCGGTAATCTGCTGAGGCGGCGGTATGTTGGCGCAGTCCGCATGGCGGTAAGCTGAACTTACCGCCAATGTCATCATGAGGGCCTACATGTCCTATCTTACCCATACCCTGCACCCTGCTCTTGGGGCTACCTAGGGCCCACCTTAGGGGTGTCTTCCATGTAAGAAAAGGGAAGGTTTAGGCCTGGCAAGTGTGTACATGTGCCAAGTCGAATTTACAGTTGAAAACTGCACACACAGACACTGCAGTGGCTGGTCTAAGCCATGTTTACAGAGCTACTAATGTGGGTGGCAAAACCAGTGCTGCAGGCCCACTAGTAGCATTTGGTTTACAGGCCCTGGGCACCTCTAGTGCACTGTACTAGGGACTTACTAGTAAATCAAATATGCAAATCATGTATGAACCAATTACATACACATTTTGTATAGGAGCACTTGCACTTTAGCACTGGTTAGCAGTAGTAAAGTGATCAGAGCAACAAAAACAGCAAAAACAGAGTCCAGCACACATCAACAACCTGGGAAACAGAGGTAAAACGTTAAGGGAGACCACGCCAAGGATAAAACTAAAACTACCCCAATCCCCCACACCCAGCCCTAGAAACTAAAACTACCCCAAACCCCACCCCACCCCAAAAATTACCCCACCCCTAAAAACTAAAACTATCCCAACCCCCACTCCTACTCCTAAAAGAAAACTACCCGACCCCGCCCCTAAAACAAAACTACCCAACCCCTCCACTCCCACCCATAAAACTACTGCGACCCCCCACCCGTGCCCCTAAAACGAAAACTACCCTGACCCCCACCTCGCCCCTAAAACTAAAACTACCCCAAGCCTCCCAACCCCCCCACACCCACTCCTAGACACTAAAACTACCCCGACCCCCCACCCTACCCCAAAAACTACCCCAACCCTCCATCCCGCCCCTAAAAACTAAAACTATCCCAACCCCCCACCCTCGCCTCTAAAAATGCCGACCCCCAAACCCACCCCTAAAAAACACTACCCTGACCCCCACCCCTGCCCCTAAAAATGAAAAGTACCCCGACCCCCGACCCTGCCCCTAAAACTACCCCAGACCCCCACCCCACCTCTAAAACTAAACCTATTCTGACCCCCCAGCCCCAAAGCTACCCAGTCCCCTCACCCCCAGCCCTAAAAACCAAAACTACCTCGACCCCACCCCGCTCCTAAAACTACCCCGACCCCTCACCGCTAAAATACTAAAACTACCCTAACCCCCCACTCCACCCCTAAAACTAACACGACCCCCCACCCCCAGAAACTAAAACTACCCGACCCCCCACCACACCCCTAAAACTACCCTGAAGCCCCATCCCCACCCCTAAAAACTAAAACTACCTTGACCCTCACCCCCACCCCTAAAAACTAAAACTGATAGGGTTGTGGGACGTGATAGGGAAGTGCTTTGCAAGATCACTGAACGATGAGTTGGAAACCTGGGCTAGAGAGAAGCAATGATCCCATGGTTTCAGGCTGGTTTTCAAAGACACAGTAATATTGAGTATAATCTCCTGACCTTGACCTGTCTAATTGATGAAGCCCTACTTCTTAATTCCCCAATGCACAACCTCTTCGCGCTGCTTTTATTGATTTTACCAAAGCATTTGACAATATTCCAATAGAGCATCCTTGGGGAAAGCTAAGAAATTGATGGATTACGCCTCATCTTTTGAAGGCTTTCGAGTCACTGTACAGTAACAAGTGGATAATGGTTAGATTATGAGCCAACTGGGCGACTTCGAAAACATCTACATAAACAAAAAATTAAAACAAGGCTATATTCTTGCCCCTCTGCTTTTTAACCCTTTAAATGGCAGATATGGAAAGTAAGTTGATTGCCTCAAGGATCTGCCCACCTCGCTTTGAGAAGAGGAAAATATACATTTTACAAATCTTGGACACAGATATAATTACATTGTATCTAAGTGGGACTTCAGATGCTCCTGTCCACTACTGCACAGAAAAGTACATCATTATCAATTTAACTAAGATGAAAACAATGATTTTTTGTAGGAATTTGATGAAAAAGGTTGCCTGGCTTAATGGAAGCTCGCTTATAAAGGAAGCAGCAAGTTTTAAATACCTTGGCATGATGCTTGACAAAAGAGATGGAAAAAAGGCTCAGTTAGGGCCATAAGAATGACAACTAAGAACTTGATGTGCAGGATGGGTCAACTTAAGAGGAATCTTGCCTGTTAAAGCTACAATGCCCTACTGACGCTGGTTGCAAGTAAACTGATGCCAACAATCTTGGATGGTTAATAATGTTTAAGGACCAACTTTACAAATGGCTAGACAACCACCAATGCATCAGCTGTCACAGCTTATTTGCACTCCTAGATTGCCCCTGCCAAGTTCAAATTAGATTGGAATTCAAATTATTAAAACAGGACTAGCCATGTGGGCACAATTTGTTTTGTACTGCCTAAAACTGAATATGGTGCCAAGCGGTACTATGAAACAACTTCTTCAGCAGAAATTCGGGGGTGAAAGGCTCGGTGTGGGGCTCTATATTGGCACCCTTCATTGGTTCTCTCTGTGTGGAGGAGCTCAGCCATAACAACCTACTAAATAAAATGACAGCAAAATTATTAATTAAATCTGCAAAAATAATCTCAGGGGCGCATAATCTCTGGGATTTAAGAGCTAATGCTCATGGTAAGTGGTAGTAGATCTCTATAGCTCTGGAGTTCTCCCAGAGCACTTGAGTCTTTATAAGACAGCGCTTTGGCCTCATTTCACCAAGGTGCTGTTAGTATGAATGAAAGAAGGGTGAAAGCAGTAAGCGGTATAGGTGGGGTGATCAAGTGGAAGAGTCTCTAATCCATGTGATCTGCATTTGTGAAGACTTAAAATCCTGAAGGTGCTTATAGCTCTGACCAGTGTTCCAAACCTTAACTATGAGGACCGGCATAGCAGTTGTTTTATATTGCTTAAAAGGTGAATCTAGTCAGCTGTAAGAGCAGTTTTTAAAGTTCATGAAAGAAGCAAACGATGTCCATACGGTACATGGTGATCCAAGAGGCAAGTACAGAAAACCCAAACATATAGCCTCCTAGGGGAGTAGGAGCAGCGTGGCACAAAGTAATCTTGGTGGATTTAACCTCGCAGGGGAAGGTATTAAAATGCCACATGGTTCACTGGAGCACAAAGCACTTTATGCACAGAGCACTTTTGGCCCTTGCCGAAGGTAGAGGATCTTTGTCCCACAAGGCTACCTGGCTCCTACAAGGGAATAATAAGAATCATTTGGTATATTACGATGATTCCGGTGGCGTGGTGAAAATGGGCTAAACTCGGATACTGGTAATGAAATGAAAGGCTGACAGTGGGCAAGGTCATTGGTACAGAGAAGGATGGGACAACTAACTCACTTTTTATTATATGGTGACTTCGACTTGGGGAAACAGTAATTGGGGGTTCGGGGTGGGGCATATTAAGATACGATGACCAGCTATGCAATGAACCTTTTAGGTTCCTGGTGGGGTGGGTAAATGAATTCATGTATTGTCTCAGACTTGTATGATATAATACCTTTAAATCTAATTGTATTGATGTGTGTTGAGATGTAGTGATTTTAATTAATCGAGCATCAACAAATTCTATTCTATTCTGACGCATCTGGACTCATGTCACTATGTATGCTCCGGTCTGTGGAGTTGTGAGAATCCTAAACCAGTCCCGATAGAACATGGAGTTCTAGAACCAATGAAGGATCTGTGTTCACTGCAGAGACCTTCTCCACAGGAGTGGAGTGTGTGTGTGTGTGTACTTTATACACACACATCAGAGTGTTTCTACTTTGTTTAAGAAGGTCAAAGGGGTCATGAGCCTACATGGTAAGCATGTTCTCCAGTGCCCAGGCAATGCAAGGACTTTATTGATAGGCACCTATTGCAAGCTGGGCAGGATCGCAATCCCTTTCTATAAGGTAGAGAAAGCAGCCTCAGGGTTGGCTGGATGGAAACGTGTTAACTCATGGAGCCACTGAGACAAAAGCGATTGCCTCAAAGCAAAACTTCGATCGCCTCCACTTATCAGTCAGAACCAGGCACTGGCAGTGAAGACAGCATATGGGAAAATCCTGTTTGCCCCCCAGATTCCCTCATAGTGCCCAACGACTGCTATAAACACAAATGTGTGGTGGCCTTTTTACTAACACAATGAAATATACAAATGGTATATGTATATGTACAAGAAAAACACACCTTGGACAGGTACCTATAACTACTGATACACTTCTATAAGATGCAAGAATTTTTAAAGGAAAGCTAGGGCTGTTTTAATGAACACAATCCTATACATAATCATAGCAAGACAATCCTAAACATATTTGCAGGAGGCCAATCCTAAATGCAACCATGAAACTAAACAGAGAGGCATTCCTGTCCTTTCAACCAGTGCTGGTGCACAAATTACAGCCAAGCACCAATGCAGGCACACTTGAATCATGGTGCAAGGGTGTCAGTTTGTAGTAATGATTGTTTTTGTGCAAGAAGGGGCACCTTCCTGCACAACAACAGTCACAAGAGGTGTTTTCCTCATTCTATGGGTACCGAGGAATGCAGCACACATAGAAAGTTGAAATAATGAGGAGAAATATAAACATTTCTGCTTGTTACACCTGCTCTGGGAAGGCATAGGTTTTTGGCGCTGCCCCAGATTTATGCTATTTTGTAAATCTGGTGCAGGCAAAAACCATGAATGTTGAGTGGGAACACCCAGAGCAATTCCAATGGCATACCTCCTCGACACAATGTGAGACAACGCAGCGACTTGCACTGCTTTGCCTTGCACCATATCTACAAGGTCATGCAAAGCCACGCAGGGTGGCTTTGCCTGGCTTTGTAAATAGGGGTCTGCACTGTGCAGTACTGGGGCATCAAAAAAGTGAGGCTACAGTGGCACATGGGGGCTTGTAAATAAGCCCCTCAGTTTTGCTGGCGCTTTTTCAAGTATGTCAACCATGCAAAGGCTTAACACTGCTTTCAGACAAATTTTCAACGAAATGTCTGACCCTCGCCCCTGAATGTCAGTGTTTAATAGTAGTTTGTAAAATCTCTTAGTATATGCCGGGGTTCTGTCAGGGGTGTAGCTTCAGGGGAAGTTTGGGGAGGTTCACCATCCTAAAAAATCTATTTTCAGGGAAATAGTTGGGTTTAGGTGCTTTCAGTCGGTAAGGGGAGGTGTCTGTTGGATTTCACCAGGAAATGTTATATACACACAAAGAGGCACACACACTTTTTCCCTTTCTGCTTTCAAGGTCTTCGAAAATGTTTTTTTACAACATTTTGTGACTTCTGTCTTAATACCCCTACCAATACGCATTCCTCTCCCTTTTCATTGCCTCTTTAGCTCCTCTCATGCGCCCTGCTTGCCATATAATACATTTTAACGTTACATGGCAGCCTGATTGTTGAAAACTCTGAAGCTCACCCCACAGCCCCAGTCCTACGGCTACGCCCCTGGGTTCTGATACTGAATGCTGTCTTCTTGGGGGTGTATGCCCGTCCTCTATGGGTATAGGTCCAGCACAGTACAGTACAGTCTCACTTATTCTGCATACACGATGTTTGTAGGATATTGCAGTGTACCGAGCTCTACAAAACTAAAATGAGAGAACAAAGAGGAATAAAATGTGAATTTTGTACAACTTCATGGCAGCAAGAAGGAGTGCATAGCTGCCAGGGCATATTTAAGGGGAGTTTCCAGTTACAAAAAGGCCTCTTTTACTGAACAGTGACGGTATTAGTGCGCAGAGTTAATAAAAGTGATGGCGAAAGAGGACAAGGCAAAGAAAGTGGATGAGAGCGTGTAGAATAAAAAACAGATAATTTGAGTGTTACCCTGAATTAACACACTATGGAGTTTGGCGGCATTATGAGATTAATTCACCGACACAGACTAAAATCAACTTTCAATGCCAACATTACAATAACTGGGATAGGATGAAGAGTCAACAATCTAAGTAGTGTGCTGGGCTACATGTAACTTTGTCCCAGAGCCTTGATGCCACTCGTAAGCCTTAGCAACCTATTGGGTCGGATGATCTTATGTTTAATTAGATGTGCTAGGATCAGAATAAGCTAAAAAAAAACGCTCTGCAGTGTGAGGCCTAGGTCTGCCAACTATGCACTGCTGCCTGAGGTCCGAACCTGAGAGAGAATTCTGTCTAAGCCTTCATCCTGTAACCTCTGTGTCAGAGAGCTAGCTCTCCCTTAACCCCTTTGCTGCCAGGCCTTTTCCCCTCATGTGCCGAGCCTTTTTTGGGCTATTTGGGGCAGTTTGCGCTTAGGCCCTCATAACTGTTTCTCCACATAAGCTACCCTTGCCAAATTTGCGCCCTTTTTTCCAACATCCGAGGGATTCTAGAGGTACCCCTGAACAAGATCAAGAAATTAGCCAACATACAGCGATTTTTTTTAATTGTGAAAAAAGGGTTACAGAAGAAGGTTCATGGTTTTTTCCCCTGAAAATTTCATCAACAAAGGGTTTGCGGTGGTAAAATCACCATATTCCCAGCTTTCAGGAACAGGCAGACTTGAAATAGAAAACCCAATTTTTCAACACAATTTTGTCATTTTACTGGTGCATACCCCATTTTTACTAGTTTTGTGCTTTCAGCCTCCTTCTAGTTAGTGACAGAAATGGGTGAGAAACCAATGCTGGATCCCAGAAAGCTAAACATTTCTGAACAGTAGACAAACTTCTGATTTCAGCAAGGGGTCCTTTGTGTAGATCCTACAAGTGTTTCCTACAGAAAATAACAGCTGAAATAAAAGAATATTGAAATTGAGAGGAAAAAAACAGCAATTGTTCTACACGTTTTACTCTGTAACTTTTTCCTGCAATGTCCGATTTTTTAAAGCAATATACCGTTACGTCAGCTGGACTCTTCTGGTTGCGGGGATATATAGGGCTTGTAGGTTCATCAAGAGCCCTAGGTACCCAGAGCTAATAAATGAGCTGCAACTTGTAATGGGGTTTCATTCTGTACCGGGTGTACAGCAATTGATTTGCTGAAATATAAAAAGTGAAAAATAGGTATCAAGAAAACCTTTGTATTTCCAAAATGGCCACAAGATAAGGTGTTGAGAAGCAGTGGTTATTTGCACATCTCTGAATTCCGGAGTGCCCATACTAGCATGTAAATTACAGAGCATTTCTCAAATAGACGTCTTTTTTACACACTGTCTTACATTTGGAAGAAAAAAATGTAGAGAAAGACAAAGGGCAATAACACTTGTTTTGCTATTCTGTGTTCCCCCAAGTCTCCTGATAAAAATGGTTCCTCATTTGCGTGGGTAGGCCTAGCGCCCGAGATAGGAAACACAAAATGGACATGGACACATCACATTTTCACAAAGAAAACACAGCTGTTTTTTGCAAAGGGCCTAGCTGTAGATTTTGGCCGCTAGCTCAGCCAGCACCTAGGGAAACCTAGCAAACCTGCGCAGTTTTGAAAACTAGACACCTGGGGAATCCAAGATGGGGTGACTTGTGAGGCTCTGATCAGGTTCTGTTACCCAGAATCCTTTGCAAACCTCAACATTTGGCCAAAAAAACACATTTTATCCTCTCATTTCGGTGACAGAAAGTTCTGGAACCTGAGAGGAGCCACAAATGTCCTTCCACCCAGCGTTCCCCCAAGTCTCCCGATAAAAATGGTACCTCACTTGTGTGGTTAGGCCTAGCGCCCGTGACAGGAAATGCTCCAAAACACAATGTGGACACATCACATTTTCACAAAGAAAACAAAGCTGTTTTTTTTACAAAGTGCCTAGCTGTGGATTTTGGCCTCTAGCTTAGCCGGCACCTGGGGAAACCTAGCAAACCTGCGCATTTTTGAAAACTAGACACCTAGGGGAATCCAAGATAGGGTGACTTGTGGGGCTCTGACCAGGTTCTGTTACCCAGAACCCTTTGCAAACCTCAAAATTTGGCCAAAAAAACACATTTTCCTCTCATTTCGGTGACAGAAAGTTTTGGAATGTGAGACGAGCCACAAATTTCCTCCCACCCAGCGTTCCCCCAAGTCTCCCGATTAAAATGGTACCTCACTTGTGGGTTAAGCCTAACGCCCGCAGCAGGAAATGCCCCAAAACACTACGTGGACACAACACATTTTCACAAAGAAAACAGAGCTGTTTTTTACAAAGTGCCTAGCTGAGGATTTTGGCCTCTAGCTCAGCCGGCACCTTGGGAAACCTAGCAAACCTGCGCATTTTTGAAAACTAGACACCTAGGGGAATCCAAGATAGGGTGACTTGTGGTGTTCTGACCACGTTCTGTTACCCAGAATCCTTTGCAAACCTCAAAATTTGACCAAAAAAACACTTTTTCCTCTCATTTCGGTGACAGAATGTTCTGGAACCTGAGAGGAGCCACAAATTTCCTTCCACCCAGCGTTCCCCCAAGTCTTTCAATAAAAATGATACCTCACTTGTGTGGGTGGCCCAGGTGCCTGCAACACAAAAATGCCAACAACCTGTAGAGATTGAAGGGATAGCACAGCGAGTTGATAAGCACATATTTTTCTTTTATACATCTTTTAGGCTGACTCTGCTTTGGGGACCCACGCATGTGAGGTATCATTTTACTTGGGAGACTGAGGGGAACGCTAGGTGGTAGGAAATTTGTGCTGCAGCGGTGATCCCTCAAAGAAAAGTGAGGGAAATATGATTTTTTAAGCAAATTTTGAGGTTTGCTGATGAGTCTGGATAAGAAAATGTTAGGGGATACAGGCATCCACACCTCCTTGGACTCCTTGGGGAGTCTATTTTTAAAACATGTCTGGGTTTGGTCAGTTTCCTTACATGAAGGCCGCACCAGGGACCAAAAACATAGGTGTCCCCCCCTCCAAACACAGGTAGTTTTGCAATAGATAATTTTGGTGTGTCCACATACTTACGAGATGTCGCAAACACTAACATTGTGAAAAGAAACACGCTTAGGTTATGCTAAAAAGACCCCTCACCCACCAACCAAGTTGGTGGCATGCTTCATCATCGGGGTCCCACCCGAGACACCAAGCGTGTCACAGGTGTGCTGCGACGCCTGATTACAGCGGAGCAGGTTTTGTCATTTTTACCACACATACTGGTTGGATTTGGCACGAGGGTGAGTGATGGTTCAGTGGATCAAATTTTATTAATAAGAGATTTTACAAAAATGAAATGCACTGTTAATAGCTGAAAGGCCAAAAAACAGAACCAATGACTCACAGCTCGTGAGCTGTAAAGCCACGGCAAGGCACCAACCGCTTTACAGTCCATTCACACACCTTTCATACATGACATGCACAACACCATTCACGCCGCCAGCCATGGGCCCAGTACATTACAACACTCGCATCAACAGACAGCGCCACTCAAGGGCCCCTCACTTACATACGCCCACATGCCTGATACAACAATCACACCAGCTGATGGGAGTGTGTGGACTGGTGTTTGGCTGGCAGTGTGTTGCAGTAGCCAACAGCAAGTCAATATGTACAATATGTACACCCACAGCCAAGCGTCACTCCACACACAATGGCATCACTTTTTTTTTGCTTTAAAAACAAAGAAACCACTAACTAATTAGAAATAATTACAAAACTACAAACAAAGCTCTAACTAAGTACATGACAGAAATGCCAACCATTAACACATGAAAATATAAAACAGGCAGTTTACACTCATGGTAGTTCCCAGTAATTCTTCTGGGTGTGGTAATTCTTGAAACAACCACCCACACACAGCCCAGGCTTTGAAGGACAATCTGGGCAGTACATTCGAGTCTCCCTTTGGATACCTCTTCGAGCACAGACTCTACATTTCTTAGCTGGAAAGTCTTTTTTGGTCGTGGGAGGAAGGTGCTCAGCAAAGTGGTGATCTTTCAATCTAGCCACATCCTCCACCACTGCTTCTCTAGGAACTCTTGCCTGTTCCACCACAATAAGGCTCTCTATCACTGATTCCTGAAATTTCACAAATGTCATCTTTGACTCTGGAGACCTATCCTTAAACACAATAAAAGCATTAAAAGTTGCCAAGTGGAAGAGGTGAATTGCTAATTTCTTATACCAAACATAAGACTTACGATTAGCAGTATAAGGTTCCAACCTCTGATCAACTCTATCTACACCTCCCATGTGCTTATTATAATCTAAAAAGCACACAGGTTTGCGCACTTCAGCAATCTGGCCCTAAACAGTCAAGGGGGAAGTACTCTCATCATGGATAGTACTTAGCATGTAGACATCCCTCTTGTCTGAAAATTTCAAAGCTAGCAGCTCATCTACATACAAATGGTGACCTTTGTTTGAACAGTCGTCTACCAAGTTCCCACACAATTTTTTCAGTAACTCCAAAAGTGGGAGGACAACCAGGGGGGTCAATACTGGAATCCCTACCAGTGTAGACACGGAAAACTATACACATATCCTGTACTACTTTCAGACAGCATATATAATTTAATTCCATATCGTGCCCTCTTGCTAGGAATGTACTGCCTAAACCCTTGAAGAGGACCAACGACTCGTCCACAGCTATTTCTTTGCCTGGAACATAGACCTCTGAAAAATTGATCTACAAAATGATCAAGGACAGGCCTAATCTTAAAAAGACGGTCAAATCAGGGTGATCTCGTGGCAAGGCTAATGCATTGTCAACAAAATGCAGCATCCTAAGAAGAAGCAAATACTGATTACGACTCGTGGTTGCAGGAAATATAGCTGTTGCCATCAAGGGACTTGTTGACCAATAAGAAGCCATTGACGGCTTCCTTATCAACCCCATCAAAAGAGTCAAACCCATAAACCTTTTTATCTCCTCCAAATTTGTGAGAATCCACTGGGTACTCTAGAGTGTGGCCTAAGCCTAGCAGCGTTGTCCCTCAAATGCTGCTCCACATACAAATTAGTCTGCTCAACAATCTCTTCCAAAAACACATCATCCACAAATTACTCAAAGAAATTGACAGGCAAAAAGTTCTCTGGGAGACCAGTAAAGGCAGGCAACTCTGGCTGCTCCGCGTTTGGGGCAACCCAGAGTTCAGGTCTTCTAACGGGAAACCTTTCAGCCCCAGGTTACTGCACTAATGCACATCAGTGTACTCCTCTAAAACAGGCCCTTCATCTGCACTGAGAGTGGCTCCCTCATCAGAAAATTCCTCTCTGACAGAAACTTCACTGCCAGAATCTCTCACTTCCTGCACTGCCTCAGATACGGAGTCGGTCTCATAATCATGACCAGACAATGACTCAAAAAGCATACCAACCACCTGCTGAGCGGTCATCCTGCAGCTAGCCATGATCTTTCCTACGAAAAGTAACTGGACAAATGCACCACCAACAACCAGCACTGTGTAAGATATGTAATAAAGTGTAGCTTTATCAGTAAGAATTATAAATAAAAACGATACTGCTCACTTGCCTGAAAAAGCTTGACTCACCAGCAACTACTCTGCACAGACACAACAATCACCAATGATATCCCACTAAAAAGAAAGAACAAAAAGCAAATTAGAAATAAGACAACACAAATATCACTGTGCACAAATCTAAGGACAATTTCACACACAATATTGCATTTAGTACACCACCTACAAACATGTCATTCATGCACGGCAACAATACTCCTTTGGAGTAAATTGTTTTTACTTATCTAAAACATGCAACTATGCAAACCGCAGGTCAACCACCACCACCAAAACCGCAAGGAGCCACAGCACAGAAAGCAAAAGCTTTGAACTAGAAAAAAAAGGAGAACAAAAAATATCACAAATGCAAATACTTCGCCAGTTGACAAACACCCCACCATCAAGCATTTAGAAATTGGTGCCTAAGTGGATTCTGCCCCCCATGGGGGCAGATGGGCCTACTAAAAAATAGGCCTATCTGCCCCAAAGGTGGCAGAAAATACCTTTGGTAGTGTGCCCCCATGGGGAGCGGCCCTTGCCCAAGAGGCCACCCCCCAAACAAAAAACACACACACAAAATATCACTGGTGCCTAAGTGGCTTCTGCCCCCTTGGTGATGGGCCTGAAAAAATAGGCCGATCTGCCCCCCCAAGGGGGGCAGAAATGGCCAACAGTTCTATCAGAAATGGCCAACAGTGCTCTGCCCTCCCCCACATAAATAAACATATAAAAAAAAATCCCTGGCGTTCCAGTGGTTTCTGGCTCTCTTGGGGGCAGATCAGCCTAAAAATAATAGGCTGATCTGCCCCCAGGGGGGCAGAAATGGCCATAGTACATGTGCCTCCAAAGGGGGACGACCCTTGCACAAGGGGCCGCCCCCATCCACCAAACACAAACACACAAACACTATCCCTGGTGTCTAAGTGGCTTCTGCCCCCCTTGGGGGCAGATGGGCCTAAAAAAAATAGGCCGATCTGTCCCCAAGGGGGGCAGAAATGGCCAACAGTTCTATGCCCCGCCACATAAATAATCATATAAAATAAATCCCAGGTGTTCTAGTGGTTTCTGCCCCCCTTGGGGCAGATCAGCCTAAAAATAATAGGCCGATCTGCCCCCAGGGGGGGCAAAAATGGCCACAGCAAACTTGCCCCCCAAATGGGAGTGACCCTTGCCCAAGGGGCCGCTCCCTGACACAGAAACACACAGAAACAATGAAAATAAACAACAACAAAAAATCCCTGGCGTCTAGTGGGCATTCTTGCTGCCCGATTGAAATGCGATCGAGCAACAGGGATGCTTAAAGAGACACCGGGGGAAAGGAAAACCCTTTCCTTTTCCCCAGTGCCTCTTTGTTTCAAACCCCCCACCCACCGGAGGAGAAACTCACCTGTTTCTCCAATGCGCACTTGAAGCAAAGGGCTTCCAGTGCGACCAGCACCCTGTAATGATGTCAGCACGCGATCAAGCACTGAAGTCATTAGGGGGGTGGGAGGTGGGGGTGTAAGGGGAAGGGCTTCCCCTTCCATCCCTGCCTTGGGGGGATGGGAGGGAGGCCCACAGAGGCACGCTAGCGCTCCCTCTGAGCTCAGTGCTGAGGACGCATTGGTTGGTACAGGAGCACTGTGCCGGTGGACGTAACCGTTACGTCCCCGGCACAGAACGGGTTAAGAGGACACAATAGTTGTGAGTTTCTTTTGTTTAGATTCCATCAATAAATTCACTTGTTGAGAAAGATGGTAGTGGGTTGAGAAAAATATTCCCTTCGTGCCTATAAAGTATATTAAGGTCCTCAAAACAGTTGCCCAGAGAGGTCGCTGTCTACCTTTACACGTCAGCTATAGGAGAAGAAAAAGCTCTGTCCTGCCGAAGTGAAATGATCTTTGCCATCCCTGTGTCCTCTCCCACTCCAAGACCGCCCACCAAGGCAGAGAAAAAAAGCTCATGTAACTTTTACCAGTAAATGGGACAGTACTTCACCCATAATTTAGACAACAAATAGAATCGGATCCAGTATAAGTGAATCCATGTTACTCCCCATTCTAGGATAAAAAATTGTACTCCTGATATCTTATGGGGCGATACTGGTCTTCATTGTCAAATCTGGCCACAACACCTATCCGCGGAGACAACAGGAGATTCAGAATGAAGACTATAGTAACATTACTTTAATTCTCGCCCTATCTGGCACCGTGGGAGCAGACCAGCCAATCAGAATTCTCTCTTTGCAGCTATTGCTAGTGCTGCAGTTCCACAAAGGAAGAATGATAAGCTACTGGCTTCCAGTGTCTCCACCTTCAGCTGTGGACCTGGTAGTGGCGCAGTGTGGGAGCTGGAGCTCTTGTCTGAAAGACAGGTTGAAAAAATAGCTGCATTCTCCTCTGCTGCTCCTGCAGCCACTTTTGCAGCAGCAGACTGAGTCAGCGCTATCCTTGACCACTTAAATCTGTTGGGAGGGAAACCCAATTATTTAAAAAGTATGCAAATGCTCTAGTTTACGTTTTGAATTTAGAGAGCTGCCCTCTCAGTGAAATAAAAGGAGGAGCCAAGACAGCTGTATCTTAAATAGATGTTTCAAGAGGGGTTGAGGAAGTTTCGCAGGGGAACAGAGCCCTTTTTCCAACTTAACTTTCAATTATGAGGAAGCTCCTCTTATCACACTACTATTTGTGGAGGATGGGGTGCTAACAGCAGTATTACCCTTGCATATAGGTCAATATCGATTTTAATTACCTACCCACCCTTGTATTGTGCCCTAACATCTGACTTGCTCCCATTATGGTGGAGGAGTAATTAACAACTGTTATTACCTGTATGTATGGACAATAATGCTTAATTATAGAGGGAATTGATGTTGCGGCTTTCACAGTTCCAGGATAATTTTGTTTCTTAGCTTATACTTACAGTTGAGGTAGAACTGGGTGATGAGATTTAAAATGTTTTACAAAAGCACTCAATTGGTTCTGAAGGGGGAAGTATACACCAAGACGTCTGCACCTCCAATTGGTAGGATAATATATCAAACACATGTATTTATATGCAAAAAAGATCATGTTCTGGTCAAACATCACTTCCATAACAAATTATTATTTTTATATAAACATCGGTGATCCTAAAAGTGATACAGCGCAGTGCAAGTGATTGAGTGAGACAAAGGTGCGCAAGTGTTATACAGAATCCAAATATATACAAATGCCTGGTGTCATCATATAGGTAAAACAAGCAGCACTCAAAAATGGAAGTGTTGGAATCCTTTAGATAGATTCTTTGAAGAACCAGTCCATCATACACAGTTGTCGCCATTTTAACTCAGGAAGCAACTTAAATAAGGGTCATCATCTGGACAACAATAATCTAGCGGGGACAACTGGAGAAGAAAATCTTCCTTGCAGTGGAGTTAATCTACTATTTGAACATGTCTTGGTGTATAATTTCAAAACATACTTACTCAACAAGGTACATGATCCAAAACCATCAGGTTGCCTTTGTGGAGGGCTATCGATGATAGGAAGGTGTATGTTTCGCTGTACAGGCAACCAACAGAGAGGAATTCCGTATTACATCACACCAGCAGCCATCCTAGGAGCTAGAGAGATAATTTGCCGTTTGGACAATTCCTATTCATATGTAGGGATTGCACCAAAAGAGATTACATTTTCAGGGAGTTGTATATCCTCCTAAAAATGCAGTGGAATGACTGTACCCCCAATGTTTAGTGAGGTGAGAAAGGAAAAGGGCATGGTACAATCACAGAGGATACCCACTGTAACCACAAACAAGGGAGGACGGTCTGGATAGGATAGTATGTGTAACTACCTTCAATTCAGCTCGCAATAAAGTCAAGAAAATCATAAGACAACAATGGATGCTAGTGAAAGGACACCTGGCTAACAACGAAGAGCTACTATTATATTTTAAAAAGAGGTAGAAATCTCAAGGATGCCCTAGTATAGGCTCTGTTAATGTCGGCACCCGACAATACTCTTCATGCTCTCTGGAGACTCCGGGCAATGATTGGACACTGCAAGTTTGGTAACTGTGTTGCCTCCAAATACAGTATGAATACAAATGTGTTGTTTCATAAAAACCTTAAGGCCACACTGTCTATGTTTACGAATTGTAACACTCAGGACATTATCTATGTGATCTGGTGTCCATGTGACCACATATATGTGGGTCAAACAACTCAAAAGGTAAAATGCAGAACTCTCCAACACAGAAGTCAGATTAAAGGTCTGATTTTGGTGGTCTAAAAACCTGACGTCACACCCCTGGTGAAGAGACTGCCGAAGAGCTGGAGGTTCCCCACCAGCCCCATTATGTTTTCTACTGGACTGACCGGAGGATACCAAGGTTTCCGCTGGTCAGCCTAGTGGAACACATGCAGCGGCATAGTACTCAGTTCCACATGGAGCCGAGTCCAATGCTGTCACACAGGCGGCCTCCCAGCACCCATGGATTGCGCACTGTCTGCTGTGGACATTCTGACGTCGCATTCTGACGTCGCCCAGCACTTGTTCTCCACCAGCCTTTTAACCACCATGAAAAGGCTGGGGTAGAACATGGTTGTAATCAGCATGGTGGTGCTGACTTCAGTGCTGCCTTGGCTGATTACAACCACGACTGTCGTCATCCTGTCGGGATCAGAGATCCTGGCGAAGATGGCGGTCTTTTCGCGGCACTGGCCGCCAATCTTGTAATATGGTAGTAGGACCAACACAGCCATGGTGGTCTGACCTCCATTGCGAGTCTGCCGGCCTTCGAACCACCAGACTCGCAATGGGGCCCAAAGTGGGGACAGCTAGAAGACCACTGGTTGAATGCTTCCAAAGGCTTAACCACAACTGTAAGGATATCAAGTGGCAGGTGGTAGAGCAGATATCCCAAGTACCATGCAGAGATGAAAAGTTGAATGGATTATCTAAGAGAGAACTGTTGTGAATGGATAAATTGGACTCTATTAATGAAAGCCTTAAAACAATCAAAGATTAGGGACAAGCAGCATTCATTTGTTCAGCTGGTACAGTGGGGATGATGACATTATCAATGCTGCCCCTGGTGGGATGTGTATTAGAGAGACAACTGTGCAAAAATTGTGAATGTACCCATAAGAAAGGAATAGTTTGCTTGTTCATTGACGGTTGACACCTTTATTTCCTGCCTCTTGAAATATTGCTAACATTATCCACTGAGTTGGCATTTAATGAACTGTATGAGTATGGAAGTTTGCAAATTTGTTACACAATGTGAAGGAGTGTGGGCGTGTCCCTAATTCTATTAAAACATCACAATTTCACATGCGATTTGTAAAACACTGCAAGCGCAAACTCTATCCTAAACATGAATGACACTGGGAACACCGGAACATCTCCAAACAAGCATTGGCAAAATTTTATCCAAACAAGCACTGAAGAAACAAAATTCAAAAATTTCACATTTTCATCAAGCACTGGCAAAACCAAACAGGACTTTTCGCTCCTAATGAGATGGAGCCATTCTCTGCTACCAAAATTTGTGGGCCTGTCCAGTCTTATATTTCATTTGAGATTTTACTTGGTGAAACGTATAGGGTAATCATCAATTACCCTTAGAGGTTGACATGAGTCTTTGCACTCAGATAGAATTGGAATAACATCCTAACAAACAGCATTGACAATATCAAATCAATAAACATCAATTTCAATTTGGAGTAAGCAATGTATATACACCATGACCTATGTGGCAATGAATCACCACACCAATTTAATAAAGTTCAAACATTTATTGTCCTTTAAATGGTTCTGTGACCAGGACGTAATGTCCTGGTCACAGAGCCCAGAGGGAGCGCTAGCGCTCCCTCTGTGGGGTTTCCCCCCACCCCCAAGTCAGGGATGGAAGGGGAAGCCCTTCCCCGACCCCCCCACCCTCCCTGATTTGTCACAGGGCCTCCCCTTTCGCGCTGGAAGCTCAGCTTCCAGCGCGATCGAAAGAGAAATGCTCAGCATTTCTCTTTCAGTCATGTGGGGAAGGCCCGGAGATGCTTCAAAGGGAAGGAAATGTATTTCCTTCCCTTTGAAGTCTCTCCCAGCGTTTCAAAAGCCGGATTGCTTGCAATCTGGCTTTTGAAACCCCACTAGACACCAGGGATTTTTTTTTTTTGGAAATGGACATAAGGGAGCGACCCCTTGGGCAAGGGTCGCTCCCAGGGGGGGCATTTTTTTGGGAAGGCCTTTTCTGCCCCCCCGGGGGCAGAAACCTCTAGGCACCAGGGATCACTTTTTTTTCTTTTTTTTTTGTTTTGGTTCTTTTTTAGGTGGGGAGCGACCCCTTAGGCAAGGGTCGCTCCCCTGGGGGGGGGGAATTATTTTAGGCCATTTCTGCCCCCCTGGGGGGTAGATCAGCCTATTTTGATTAGGCCGATCGGCCCCCAAAGGGGGCAGAAACCACTAGGCACCGGGGATTTTTTTGTTTTACAGATGGGGAGCGACTCCTTGGACAAGGGTCGCTGCCCTGGGGGGCAAATTGTATTTAGACCATTTCTGCCCCACTTGGGGGCAGATTGGGCGATTTTAGGTCAATCTGCCCCCAAGGGGGCAGAAACCACTAGGCACCGGGATTTTTTTTTTTTTTGGCGCCAATGTCACACTGGGGGAGCGACCCCGTAGGCAAGGGTCGCACCCAGGGGGGTCAAATTTATTTTAGGCCATTTCTGCCTCCTCTGGGGGCAGATCGGCCTATTGTTATTAGGCCGATCTGCCCGCAGGGGCGGCAGAAACCTCTAGGCGCCAGGGCAAATAGTTTTTTTGTGTTTTTTTTTTTTTGCGATGGGGAGCGACCCATTAGGCAAGGGTCGCTCCCCCGGTGGGACAAATTGTATTTAGACCATTGTGCAGATTGCCTGATTTTAGGTCAATCTGCCCCCAAGGGGTCAGAAACCACTGGGCACCGGGGATTTTTTTTGGGGCGCCAATGTCACGCAGGGGGAGCGACCCCGTAGACAAGGGTCGATCCCGGGGTGGGTTGGGGGAGCAAATTTATTTTAGGCCATTTCTGCCCCCCCTGGGGCCGGCTGAGCTAGAGGCCAAAATTCACAGGTAGGCACTGTTTTCTATGAAAAAATGTGATGTGTCCACTTTGTGTTTTGGGCCATTTCCTGTCGCAGGCGCTAGGCCTACCCACACAAGTGAGGTATCATTTTTATCGGGAGACTTGAGGGAATGCTGGGTGGAAGGAAATTTGTGGCTCCTCTCAGATTCCAGATCTTTCTTTCACCGAAATGTGAGGAAAACGTGTTTTTTTAGCCAAATTTTGAGGTTTGCAAAGGATTCTGGGTAAGAGAACCTGGTCAGAGCCCCACAAGTCACCCCATCTTGGATTCCCCTGGGTTTCTAGTTTTCAAAAATGTGCTGGTTTGCTAGGTTTCCCCAGGTGCCGGCTGAGCTAGAGGCCAAAATCCACAGGTAGGCACTGTTTTCTATGAAAAAATGTGATGTGTCCACGTTGTGTTTTGGGGCATTTCCTGTCGCGGGCGTTAGGCCTACCCACACAAGTGAGGTATCATTTTTATCGGGAGACCTGGGGGAACGCTGGGTGGAAGGAAATTTGTGGCTCCTCTCAGATTCCAGAACTTTATGTCACCGAAATGTGAGGAAAATGTGTTTTTTTTGCCAAATTTTGAGGTTTGCAAAGGATTCTGGGTAACAGAACCTGGTCACAGCCCCACAAGTCACCCCATCTTGGATTCCCCTAGGTCTCTAATTTTAAAAAATGCACAGGTTTGGTAGGTTTCCCTTGGTGCCGGCTGAGCTAGAGGCCAAAATCTACAGGTAGGCACTTTGCAAAAAACACCTCTGTTTTCTTTAAAAAAATGTGATGTGTCCACGTTGCGTTTTGGGGCGTTTCCTGTCGCGGGCGCTAGGCCTACCCACACAAGTGAGGTATCATTTTTATCGGGAGACTTGGGGAAATGCTGGGTGGAAGGAAATTTGTGGCTCCTCTCTGATTCCAGAACTTTCTGTCACCGAAATGTGAGGAAAATGTGTTTTTTTAGCCAAATTTTGATGTTTGTAGGATTCTGGGTAACAGAACCTGGTCAGAGCCCCACAAGTCACCCCATCTTGGATTCCCCTAGGTCTTTAGTTTTCAACAATGCACAGGTTTGGTAGGTTTCCCTAGGTGCTGGCTGAGCTAGAGGCCAAAATCTACAGGTAGGCACTTTGCAAAAAACACCTCTGTTTTCTTTAAAAAAATGTGATGTGTCCACGTTGTGTTTTGGGGCGTTTCCTGTCATGGACGCTAGGCCTACCCACACAAGTGAGGTATCATTTTTATCGGGAGACTTGGGGAAATGCTGGGTGGAAGGAAATTTGTGGCTCCTCTCTGATTCCAGAACTTTCTGTCACCAAAATGTGAGGAAAATTTGTTTTTTTTAGACAAATTTTGAGGTTTGCAAAGGATTCTGGGTAACAGAACCTGGTCAGAGACCCACAAGTCACCCCATTCTGAATTCCCCTAGGTATCTAGTTTCAGAAATTTATAGGTTTTCTAGGTTTCCCTAGGTGCCAGCTGAGCTAGAGGCCAAAATCCACAGAGGCACTTTGCAAAAAAAATATCAGTTTTCTTTGGGAAAATGTGATGTGTCCTTGTTGTGTTTTGAGGCATTTCCTGTCGCGGGCGCTAGGCCTACCCACACAAGTGAGGTATCACTTTTATTGGGAGACTTGGGGGAACGCTGGGTGGAAGGAAATCTGTGCTTCCACACAGATTCCAGAACTTTCTGTCACCGAAATGTGAGGAAAATGTGTTTTTTTTAGCCAAATTTTGAGGTTTGCAAAGGATTCTGGGTAACAGAACCTGGTCAGAGTCCCACAAGTCACCCCATCTTGGATTCCCCTAGGTCTCTAGTTTTAAAAAATGCACAGGTTTGGTAGGTTTCCCTAGGTGCCGGCTGAGCTAGAGGCCAAAATCTACAGGTAGGCACTTTGCAAAAAACACCTCTGTTTTCTTTAAAAAAATGTGATGTGTCCACGTTGCATTTTGGGGCGTTTCCTGTCGCGGGCGCTAGGCCTACCCACACAAGTGAGGTATCATTTTTATCAGGAGACTTGGGGGAATGCTGGGTGGAAGGAAGTTTGTGGCTCCTCTCTGATTCCAGAACTTTCTGTCACCAAAATATGAGGAAAATGTGTTTTTTTAGCCAAATTTTGAGGTTTGCAAAGGATTCTGGGTAACAGAACCTGGTCAGAGCCCCACAAGTCACCCCATTCTGAATTCCCCTAGGTATCTACTTTCAGGAATGTATAGGTTTTCTAGGTTTCCCTAGGTGTCAGCTGAGCTAGAGGCCAAAATCCACAGAGGCACTTTGCAAAACACAGATCAGTTTTCTTTGGGAAAATGTGATGTGTCCTTGTTGTGTTTTGAGGCATTTCCTGTCGCGGGCGCTAGGCCTACCCACACAAGTGAGGTACAGTTTTTTTCAGGAGACTTGGGGGAATGCTAGGTGGAAGGAACTTTGTGGCTCCTCTGAGATTCGGTACCGAAATGTGAGGGAAAAATAGTTTTTTTGCCAAATTGTGAGGTTTGCAAAGGATTTTGGGTAACAGAACCTGGTGAGAGCCCCACAAGCCACCCGGTCCTAGATTCCCCTAGGTGTCTAGTTTTCAAAAATTTACAGTTTTGGTAGGTTTCCCTAAGTTCCGGCTGAGCCAGAGGCCAAAATCCACAGCTGGGCACTTTCCAAAAAAACACATCAGATTTCAATGTAAAAATGTGATGTGTCCATGTTGCGTTTCCTGTCGCGGTCACTAGGCCTACCCACACAAGTGAGGTGCCATTTTTATCGGGAGACTTGGGGGAACACAGAATAGAAGAATAAGTGCTATTGTCCCTTGCCTTTCTCTACATTATTTCCTACCAAATGTAAGACAGTGTGTAAAAAAGAAGTCTATTTGAGAAATGCCCTGTAATTCACATGCTAGTATGGGGACCCCGAAATTCAGAGATGTGTAAATAACCACTGCTTCTCGACACCTTATCTTGTGCCCATTTTGGGAATACAAAGGTTTCCTTGATACCTATTTTTCACCCTTTATATTTCACCAAATGATTTGCTGAATACCCGGTATACAATGAAAACCCATTGCAAGATGCAGCCCATTTATTGGCTCTGGGTACCTAGGGTTCTTGATGAACCTACAAGCGATATATATAACCACAACCAGAAGAGTCCAGCAGACGTAACTGTATAATGCTTTTACAAATCTGTCATAGTTAGAAAAAGTTATAGAAGAAATCGTGGAGAGAAATGACTCTTTTTTCACCTCAATTTCAATATTTGTTTATTTTAGCTGTCCCTTTCTGTAGGAAAACCTTGAAGGATCTACGCAAATTACGCTTTGTTGAATTTAGAATTTTGTCTACTTTTCAAAAATGTTTAGCTGTCTGGAATCCAGCATTGGTTTCACACCCATTTCTGTAACTAACTGGAAGGAGACTGAAAGCACAAAATATCGAAATTGAGGGGGGAACCAAAGCGGGTCCAAAAGGGCAGTTTGAAAAAAAATACGTTTTTAGGCTGACAAGTGGGGCAGAATTTTAATCGGTATAGATGCGTCAATGCTGAGTGGTCGGTATTTTGAGAATTCCTGCAGGTTCCGGAAGGTTCCATCACAGAAATATGGGAAAAATGTGTGATTTCAACCAAAGTTGGAGGCTTACAGGGCATTGTGGGTAAGAACATGGTGTGGGGTGCATGTGAAGCACACAATCCTGGACTCTACCAGATGTTTAGTTTCCTTTTGTGTCTAGGTCTTGTAGATTTTTCTACATGGCAACGTCCCAAAGTCCAAAAAGTGCAACCCTCACCATTCCAAGTGGGATGATTTTGAGAGCTAGACAAGCTCTCTTGGCCCAAATGTAAAACCAAAACCCCAAATAATCAAATGTCCTCTTGCTTGCCGTTGGGATGTGATCTGTTAGTGTGCGGGGGAGAGCTGAAAGACTGTTACCCCCTTCAGTTGGGGTGGGGGCATAAGCATACCCATTCTGGTTGGTAGCCACCACCCCACCATTTTTTTAAAATTCCCTGCCATCTAGTAGGCTTTCTACCCTCCAAGGGAGTGGATAAGGGGTAATCACCCCATCTGCCCATCGATGAGTAGAACAACTTTGTCCCCATTTATTTGGGGTGGAGGTAGGGCCATACCACCTCCCTCTTTTTTTGAAAAAAAATGTTCCCTGGTCTCTGGTGGGCTTTCTGTCTTCCAAAAGTAGGCTGATCTGTCCCCTAGGAGGGCAGAAATAGCCAACAGTGATGTGCCCCCATGGGGAGCGACCCTTGCACAAGAGGCTGCTCTCCCAAACAAACACACACACACCAATTCCGGCGGCCTAAGCGGTTACTGCCCCCCTGGGTTCAGATCAGCCTAATAGAAATAGGCTGAAATGGCCTAAAACAAATTTGTCCCCCAGGAGAGCGACCCTTGCCTAAGAGGTCGCTCCCCATCTGTAAAAAAAAAAAAAAATCCCTGGTGCCCATTGGTTTCTGACACCCTTGGGGGCAGATCGGCCTTAATGAAAGAGCCGATCTGCCCCCAAGGGGGGCAGAAATTGAGCTAAAATAAATTTGCCCCCAGGGAAGCTATTCTAAGGGGTCGCTCCCCTTGCGTAAAAGTGGAAAAAGAAATCCTGGTGTCTAGTGGTTTCTGCTCCCTTTGGGGGCAGATTGACCTAAGTAAAATAGGCCGATCTACCCCCAAAGTAGGCCCCCCCAGGGGAGTGACCCTTGCCTAAGGGGTCGCTTCCCATCTGTAAAACAAAGAAAAAATCCCTGGTGCCTAGTGGTTTCTGCCCCCTTGGGGCAAATAAGCCTAATTGAAATAGGCTGATCTGCCCTCAAGGAGGGCAGAAATGTCCTAAAATAAATTTGCCCCCCCGGGGGTGAACCTTGCCTAAGGGGTCCCCCTTGTGTGAAACTGACGTGAAAAAAAATCCATGGTGTCTAGTGGTTTCGGCCTAATAAAAATAGGCTGATCTGCCTCAAAGGGGGTCAGAAATGGCCTAAAAACAATTCCCCCCCCAGGGAAAGCAACCCTTGCCTAGGAAGTCACTCCACATGTGTAAAAAAAAATTTATCACTGATGTCTAGAGGTTTCTGCCCCCCAGGGTGCAGATTAGCCTAATTACAATAGGCTGATCTGCCCCCTCTTGCTCAAGGGGTCGCTCCCCTTTATTATTTATAATTAAAAAAAAAAACATCCCTGGTGTCTAGTGGGCATTTCTGCAGCCCAATCGATTCATGATCGGGCTGCAGAAATGCTCAGACAGACATGAAAGGAAAGGCCTTTCCTTTCATGTCCTCAGCCTGCCCCCACCACCTGATTGGAAGAGAAATGCAAAGCATTCAGAGCGATGGGGGTGGCCTCTGAAGAGGTCAGTGTGCAGTTGCACGCTGACCTCATCAGACAGAACTGGGGGTGAGGCTGGGGGGTGGAAGGGGAAGCGATTCTCCTTCCATCCCTGCCCATGGGAGGCCCACGGGAGCGCTAGCACTCCCTCCCCCTGGTCTCATCCTCTGCACACAGCAACTGTGGCCAAGGGCGAGACCAGCTCGTCCAGGGCACCTGAGGGGTTAATGCTGCACCGATTCATTTAAGGAACACAGGCTGCTTCAACAAAATATTCCCTATTTGGGAATACAAAAACAGGGATGATAGTATGCTGTCTTTCAGGCCATCATTCCTGCATTTGTTTAGGCAGATTGTTCTGCAACCAGCTGCAACTGGAGCTTTTGTCATGTGACCTATTTGTACATTGGCAGGCACGTTCTAAAACATCAGTGCTCAGTGTGTGACCACCTTTGTCAACCTCTCTTCATATATCCAACCCATAAGGATTCATTTGCCTCAGATTGTCCTTGAGTTTAAGACAACTTTATTATTCTCTTAATCCAGAAAAACATAAACCTGTTTACCTAACGTCTTTCCTGGTGCAAAACCACCTTAAGGGTGCCAGAAAATATAATAGGTATTATACCATCAAACAATTCATTTACAATAATCTGATTGTCCCATTCATTTATATAGTAGCCAGCAAGGGTCAATAGAAGTGTCAGGATATTGTAACTTTATTTTGTCAGTTTGGCATATTATTTCTGATTACAGATCACCAATCAGTTTTGATATTAAAACAATTACTAATGCTTAATCAGCAAAATGATGTCCTTTCTTGATGTTCCAGCACCATCATCTTTCAATGCTGAGACTGTGAAAGTGACTGTTCAGCCACATTGGGACAAGCAATTGATAGTGCAAATAAGGTGATACAGGAAATGTGACAGAATGAGGAGGAGCAAGGCAGGATAAAAGGGAAAAAGAAATACAGATGGCTAAATGTTTGAAAGATGTTAGTGGGGCAACAGTGTACAGATAATCATGCAATGTGAGAAAGGACAGAACAAAGGCCGTTAAAAGGGCAAAAGTTGAAGATGTTTGCCCCAGGATCTGCTCTTTTCAGGACACCACAATGTTACTTCTAAATATATGTGTACAAATTTAGCCTACCTTTGTGATATATTCATGATATGGCTACTAACATCATGCCACTTCTAGATGCTACTCAGTTCCACCAGCTAAAATGGGTCCCATGCCATTGCTCAGAGAACCGGACGGGGCCAGCATAACTGTGTCCTCTAAACCCCCAAAAAGCTTCTTACTAGCTCAAGCAGATCAGGAATTTGGGCAACCAGAATAAGCCATTATGGAAGGACACTATGAGGGTCATTACAAGTTTGGCGGTACCAGGACCATCACGTTGGCGGTCATACCGCCAACGGGCCGTGGCGAAGACCACCAAATTATGACCACGGTGGTCTTCCCAACAGAACACAGCCAAACAACCGCCAGTACCGCCATTGCTACAGTGACAAAGACAACAAAGGTGAGTACATACACCTACCTCACACTGGAGGGAAAACCCAAACTACACACACACACACAACATACACATCCGGGACAGTTTGTGACACACACATGTAACCACACACCAATACGCACATACACACACACCTACATACACACATGCACACCCATACTACACACAAGCGCACCCATAGTACACACATGCATACCTGTACTAAACACACTATGGCCAACACACACGTGCCATACACACACCAACCCACGGACACACAGCACCGGCACTGTCTAACACAACCATCAACAACAGCACCGATTCACACAACTACATCTCAACTACACAAACACTTTGCCAAGCAATGTCATTGCACACCTCCAGATGACAACACTTACTAACAAAACATGTAACAACACCAGGCAACCAATAAACACAATCACACTGCCATACAACGAAGCATACATCACACCACACTAAGACCACATACAATGCATATGACATAGCCATCACACACACACATGGACGCACACACTACAAGTACACAAGGGCACACAACACCAACATTACACATGTCAACACAAACAACACACAATTTTGCTACATGCATGAATGTAACAAACGCGACGGTGGTGGAGAGAGGGGTTGGGCTTGTGTTTGAGAGAGGGATCGCTGTCTCTGGGTTTTGGAGAGGTAGAATTCTTGGCAGGGGGAGGGGCATGGGCACTAGCAGGGGGCAAAGGAGGACTTGGAGGGGGAATGGCTGGACTTGGGGAGGGACAAAGAGTGCTTGGGTGTATCACTGGGTGGGAGAGGAGGTAGGAACAAGGATAGCTCCGAAAGGAAATGCTCCTTTGAAACACGGGGTGGTCATGGCAAAAGGGTTTGGGAGTGGAGGGAGAAGGAGTGGTTGTAAGATGTGTCTGTATGGATGTCTTGGGTGAAAGAGTGGTGCGTGCGTGGAGTGCTTGTGGGTGCTGGGTGTCTGTTGGCTGGTTGAGTGCAGGTGTTTATGTGTCTTTGGAGGAAGGGGAGGAGGTGCAGGGAAAGGCCATGCTGGATGGGTGACTGTCTGTTGGGTTGGTATCTGCAGTGATAATAGATGTGCTGCATGTGGGGGTGTCGGTGGTTGTGGTGGGTGTGGATGTTTTAACTGGAGTGGATGTGCGTGGGGCTAATATTGTGCTGACTGTGGGTAAGACAAGTGTAGTGGCTGGATCCGTGAACGATGGTGTGGTGGCTGCAGGTGTGTCTGGTGTAATGTCTGTGAAGGAGGGGATGGTGGGGAGTCAGAGTAGGTAGTGGATGTTGGTGCGTTTGCAAGTGGGTGATGTTTGTGTGCATGCCGGTGGTGGGTCTGGTGGTGCTTGTGTTTGTCAGTGGTACCCTTGTCTGTTGAGGTGGATGCCTGCCTGCATGTATGTGTGCTTTGGCTGGGTTTGGGGAGAGGGGTTTTGAATTAGGAAGTGGTTGGTGGAGGGAGGACAGTAGGCATAGGGATACTGGCTGCAGTCGGTGTGGAGGCCAGAGCCTGAAAGGATCTCAAAAGGTCAGCCAGGTAGAGGATGTTGGTGCGTTTGCAAGTGGGTGATGTTTGTGTGCATGCCGGTGGTGGGTGTAGTGGTGCTTGTGTTTGTCAGTGGTACCCTTGTCTGTTGAGGTGGATGCATGCCTGTATGTATGTGTGCTTTGGCTGGGTTTGGGGAGAGGGGTTTTGGATTGGGAAGTGGTTGGTGGAGGGAGGACAGTAGGCATAGGGAGACTGGCTGCAGTCAGTGTGGAGGCCAGAGGCTGAAAGGATCTCAAAAGGTCAGCCAGGGCACTGTGAATGTCCTGCAGGAACACATTGCTCTGTTGGACCCGAGCTTCCAGTCCCTGGATAGCATTCACGATGGTGGACTGACCCACATGGATGGATCTCAGGAGGCCAATAGCCTCCTCACTGAGGGCAGCAGGGATGACTGGGGCAGGGGCAGAGGTGCCTGTGGTGAAGGAGATGCCCACCCTCCTGGGTGACAGGGTGCAGGCAACTTGGTGGGGAGCTACAGTGAGGGCTGTGCTACTAAGGAGGGGTAGCAGACAAAGATAGTACTTTGGTGGTCCTAGATGGGTCTGTCACCGCTAGGGAGTATCCACTGGAGGAAGATTCCAAAGAATAGGTGGTAGAACTGGTCTCCCCGTTGCACTCCCCTCACCCTCCGTCGAAGTGGGTGCTTTGCTCTCCCTGGTTGCAGCTCCCTGGGCCCTGTGGGCTGCTGCTTTCTTACTCGCCTGTGTCCCTTCTCCTTTGCCTAATGCTGCTGATGCACACAAATAGAGAGAGAGGGAAGGAGAGGAAGATAGGGCAAAAATGGGTAAACATAGAGCTCTCATACACACTGGTAAACATGCACATCTGTGACAATACATATCCTGGCTAGGCCATCGCTGGTGCCAATACACATAACCCACATCCTGTCAAAACATGTCACCACTACCCACTACCTGTATGCCAACCTTCACACTTACATCAATATCTAAGTTGGACAGCACAACTGGAGTCATCCACATGATGACAACCAAAGCCATATTTGCTGCCACACCATGCCTCGGATGCAGTATCAATTGAATATCTGAATACACATCATACATCGCCATACCCCTATAACCCATAAGATGTGCAGCTGACTGAACTAAACACTTCAGGCCTATACAATTACAAAACCTGCACAGTGAAGTCAACTCCAATCACAGACCACACAGCACCTGCCTGGCACATTACATGGCATACCATACACTCTGTACAGTGATGGCAATATAGATATCAACTCTGATTTAGCCATTGCAAGTCAGATACCCAAACATGTTACATCTGATGTGTATAATATGAGTCTGTGGCACAACCATGTGAATAGTCTGACCCAATAACAGAGCCAGATCAGCAGACACCAAACACATATATCACAACGTATCATACTGCTAAGTGCATCTACAATGGCCCACATAGCAAATGTAACACATCCATATTCAATCACTGAGTGCAGTGTCACAACAGATGTACTTCATGAACACACATACTACATCATGGTCCACTTCGAATTCCACCACAAATGCAGGTATTTTAATTTGACTGGGCAACATGACAACTCCACCCTTACACACCATTCCAGAAATGGCAATACCTGTCACAGAGCCCAGACAACACATATCTCAGATGGTAAATGTCTGGATGCATTAGGCCCGCATGGACCTACACCACTGCCTGGACACCAATTACACATCCCACTACTACATGAGGCAGCCTGAGGAGACTAAGTGCAACATTTGAATCACATCAACATGCCATGTGTCATACAATAGCCCAACCTCTCTTAATATGCCACTTCAGCTGGGATAAGGCAAGCAGAAAAGTCCCAGCCCACTAGATGTGCCACCAAATAACCATTAGGACCTGATACAGGCTGTAACTCAGCAATGTAGCATACATGCCATATACATACCATGGTGGCAAATACGGGATCTGCCAAGGCACTTACCACCTCTAGTATCATCCTATTGGTTTAACGGTTACATCCCCAGAAGTCTTGTGCCTAGGAATGCATGATGTCTGAAACCAGACCTCATCAATAGATCATGTATCAGTATCCCAGTTTGGCCACCTACACATACCCTACAGTCAGCAGATGACCTATATATGGCTATACAGCTATCAAGCCAATAAACCTTTCCCATTAAGGCCTAATCTGTGGTGGAACTGTAATGGCAACCCCACATTCAGTCAGTACCATTACGAGTACATGATGTAATATACTCCCTGTGAGAAAACGAGAATCACACAGTAGCATATTCAGGTATGCTACACATATGGGAGTGGACTGACACCTCAGAGCCACAAATGCAGATAGATGGAGCTGATCATCCTCAGTGCTTAGGGTGATACAAATACTCACATCCATTGTACAGTCAGGATGGGGGTCACACATGTGCCTATGTCATTAGACCATCTCAACATTACAGACATGGTGAGATCTAGAAATGGGAGATGTACATCCACTGACAGTAAACTATGCCAACACATCTATAAATTATACACAGGCTGTATAATACCCATTTATAATAGACGAAAAACAGGATGCTATTACTACAAGGTCACATTGCCTGCAGTGAGGCACCTGATCCCATTTAAGCTCAGCCAAGTCCCAGGATACAGTCAGTCCTCACCTCCTTGTGGCTGCTGTACTGCCCTCAAACACCCATCCACCTCAGGGTAGGCCACCGCTAACATGCAGGCCTTTAGGGGGGGTCAAGGTCCGACGGGCACCCCTCCCTTGTTGGGAGGACATCCCCAGTTGGGCCTCCGCGTCTTCCAGGCCCGAGCACCTCAGATTCTCTCACCGTTTTCTGCAGGCTATGGACCCCTAGGGTCCGCACTTGCATGGCGATGGCACGCCAGATCCCTTACTTCTGATGGGCGTTCACCTCCATGGATGACACAGACAGAAGGAGAAAGTCAGGTACACTGGCACCATACCAACTGCAGTGGGCAATACACATCTGACTCACCAAGTGCCCGCACATACCCTTCCTTTCGGCTCACACGCCTTAACTCCATGCCCCCTGCATGCATGTACTCCCTCCCCTGGATAATTACCCCTTACACCATCACACACATCCCTATCACACATGACTATGGAATTGGGCTCACCTGCTCCTCTGGTGCCCCATACAGCTCTCCTACAGGGGGAAGACCCCTTCCACAAGCTTCTCTTGCTCTTCTGAGGTGAACGAAGGGGCCCTAACACCTACAGGACGTGGTATGATGTCTCCCAGAGACAGTACACAGCAGCTCACATCGTGGAGGTCTTGCTTGCAACAAAGTTAGGAGTCATGTGAGTAAGGCTGCAGAAAATGGCAGTCACAGTCGCCGGATGCAGGACCGTCACCACTGGCGGCGATCGTCATTGGCCCCAGCCCACCGTAGGCAGAAATGTAAACCAATTAGCAGTTGCACAGTGGTTGCGACCGCCTACCGCCATTACGACATATGCTGGCAGACTTAGGTCACTTCCAACTGTCCTGTGCAGCAGGACAGGTGGCTGACATTTTATGCACATATCATGCCTTGCTGTCCCAAAATAAGTGCGCCATTCACATTTTTAACAAAACTGCGGAGAAGGCCTATGTTGTGCCATCATGTTTTGCTAATACATGGGACATGCATGTAAGAGTGACGTGACATGGCCTGATGTCAGACGACGTGCATTTCCAGATACTCTGAGGCACATACGTGGTGTAACCATATAGGTATATAGCATGACTATATTAATGGTCAGTGCAGTGCAGTGTGTCACATATGGTGCATTACACATGTGATGTGTGTCACTAATGATTTACAGGGTCAGCAATGTGCAGCAAGGATGGTGTCCAAGCCTCTTCAGCATTCCCATTATAGTATGTGTCAGCAGTGTGACGCATGTGAATAGTGTTAGGTGTGTGAGATGATGACATGTTATGCTTACATGTGGGAAGTGCTTATTACTTTGTACATTTTCTCCTCTCTATCCTAGATACCCTGCCATGAGGAGATTGAGATATGCACCAGTGTACCGTCCACTAGTTGACCTTGCAAACCTGGAGAACAGGTATATATATCATCCAGACCTATCGTCTGAATCGTCAGACCATCATGGATCTATGTACCCGGTTAGAGCCTGATCTATTGCTTGCCACTCTCAATGCCTATGCCATTTGTCCCACAGTACAAGTCATGTCAGTGCTACACTTCCTTGCCACTGGCTCCTTTCAGAATACAGTGTATCACATCCCATGTTCAGTCTTGTGTTGAAGGATGTACTGTGTGCTTTATTGAAACACCTGGACAGCTACATCAGGTTCCCCCACTGTGCAGGTTTGGCCTATGTGAAGACAGACTTATATGTTATGGGACACATCCCTCATGTGATAGTGTCCATTGATGGCACCCTTATAACCTTGATCCCTCCCAGTGTCAATGAACAGGTGTTTAGGAACAGAACTCAAGTAATGTTCTGGTGGTGTGTCTGGCAGACTAGTGCATCTCACAAGTTACAGACAGATTTCCTGGATCTGTGCATGACTCCTACATTCTGAGGAACAGCAATGTCCCACACATGATGGCATGACTACACACAGAGAGGGCTTGGCTCACTGGTATGTTGCATTTGGATATGTGTATCTTTATGGCACCTGTCATCACATTCTTCCCTGTGCCTCTACTGGTATTGTAACAGGTCCTACTTTTGTGCACACAGGTGACTCTGGGTATCCTAACCTTCCATGGCTGTTGACACCAGGGAGGTACCCTGCCACGGAAGGGGATCCCTGTTTCAATGAGGCCCACAGCAGGATGAGACGTGTAATCAAAAGGACATTTGGCCTTCTGAAAGCCAGATTCAGGTGCCTGGACATCTCTGAAGGTGCCTTTCTCTACACTCCACAAAATGTATGCCAGATCATAGTTGCCTGCTGCATGTGCCATAATCTTGCCCTGAAACTTCAGATACCATTGGTAACTGATGATGAAGAAGCAGATGGTCCAGTGGTTGGTAATGAAGACATGGAAAGTGATGAGGAGGCAGATGAGAAAGGTGCAGCTGACTCTAGGACTGAGCTCATCAATCAGTTCTTCCAGGAACACACAGGTATGCTGACTGTGTATTTGCAGGTGTTATATATCCACATTGATGGGTGACAATGGTCGTCCTCATTTGAATCATCAGTGGTGTTGTAATGTGTTCCTATCCCTATGTGTGTGTTGGTGGAGGTGACTGATTGAATAAATGGTATTGAGTTAAAATGTATCTTCTCTAAAAGGTGTACTCCTTCCAGGTTGCTAGATTCACATCTCCTATGGACAGACCTGTATTGAGCTATGTGTCCTGCATTCTACTGTTCTTGTGTCATAGCACAGTCTGACTGTGTAATGTCAATCAATGCCTCTGATACCTATGGTTGGAGGCATTCATGGTCCTTAGCCTTTGGTACCTGTTAACAGAATAGAATTTTGCACATGACAGATGCCAGCTACTGTCATTTGGGATGTATTTCCTGAGACTGGTAATGTAGAAATAATATCTGTTGTGCCCTGCTTCGGTGGCGATTTACACTGGCCAGGACAACGGGGCATATGTGCTTTGTGTGTTACCATGCCTTCTATCCTGATGGAACTCTCTTTCATGGTCTCTTTTGCAGGTTGGATAAGTGAATCCCTTACATCTGCCCTGCGACATATCTGTTGTACTGTGCCTCCTGCAGAGTATGCCTCCCTCTGCTGTTCATTACACTGCCTGTTGGTTTAGGGGGCCATACCCACATAACATCTTGCAGACGTAACATTTGTCTCTGTTTAAATAAAGACACATATGCAGTTGCTGTGATCAATATGGTCTTTTGGGCATACACAGGAAATGTGATTTATAAATACAGGGTGCATTCTGTGACAAACTGGTGATGAGTGGGGTCATGGTAGTTGGAATAATCAGAGTAGGTGGCACAGGTCCAGTATCCAAGGGCCATGGGAAAATGGAGTAATGTCTTTGAACAGTCAACAGGGTGTCTCAGTGGCACACAAGGGAGAGAAAACAGGAGAGTTTCACTTCCTGGCTGTGGATTTGGTCTTGGCATCGGCTCCAGCCAGATGTCTGGATGGACGAGCACAGTTGCGGAGGGCATGGGGTCTTCAGATACAGAGGATGGGGTGCGAGAGGCCTGTGGTTCCGATGACAAAGCCTCCATTCCACTAGCTGTGGCAGATGTCGAAAGCTTAGATGTGATGTGGCTAGTGGAAGGAGCATGCTGGTGGCTGGAGGAAATAAAAGGGGCGGTGTTGAGGTCCCTGAGCACCCCTGCAGGGGAGGCCATGTTGGCATTGTGGGCCTGCCACTGCTGCATGACCTCCTGGTGGTTTTCCCTCGGCTGCCTTTGGTTTTCCCCCAACATGTTAATGATCTGTCCCATCCTGTAATGGGATTGTTGGTATGCTCCCAGGACTTGAGAGATTGTTTGCTGGTCAATTGACTACCTTGGGAGCCCCATCCTCGGGCCCACAGGTTCCCTCCCATGTCCCTGCCCCCAGGTGCCTGTGCCCCAGGCACGGTGTGTCCACTCCCAGTGTCACCAGGACCTTCATTTTCTTCGGTGTGAGGGGTCGACTCATTTCCCTGTACTGTGGGGCACACAACAGATTTACCTGTCCTTGGGACACAGGTTTAGGGACGAAGGGTTGGCTTTGATGTTGATGCCACAGGGTAGTGGGGGGTTTGATGTGGGCAGAGTGAGGCAGGGAGTGGTAGACTGACCAGGTGTCCCAGATGGGCCAGTTAGGTCGTCAGTGTCCAGACATCAAGAGGCATTATTCTCACTGGGGACATCATCCAGAGGAGGGCTGGCAGTCTCTGTATCCTCTCCATGGTGGCACTGGCAGGGGTACCTGTGGATAGAGTGAGAGTGAGTTAAATGGTGGATATGTGATTGGTTATCTCTTTGTCTGATGCATGCAGTGGCTTTACATGGTTCCCAGCAATGGCAATGACAGTTGCAACACTGCAAACATCGTTTGTGGATAGTGGTTTGTAACGTGTACCATGCTCCATTGAGGTCAGTGTCAATCAGACTAGGTAACGTTTGCTCGGTGGGTGGGTTCAGGTCCTGTGTGATGGTTCACATAACAGGTGTGTCCTATTAGCTCGTGACAAATCAGGCTTGCTAGATGTGAATGGGAATGGCTGTACATTGCAGCATGGTGTCTAAGTGGGAGGAGGGTATGTGTGTTGGCAAGGTTGCTTGTCTTGTCTGTGCACATTGTGCATGAAGTTTGGCTTCTTGCTTTCAAGTCCATGATCAGGCCACTGCAGGGTTGTTGATCTGGATAGTCGGCCATTAGGTTTGGTAACAGTGCACAGTGTTGTAGCTGTGCTTGGCAGTGTTTGCCATTGTGTTGTGCCATTGCATTTCTATCATTGCCATGCAGTGATCCTTAGTCAAGGCATCCAGTTGGAGTAGCTAGTGCAATAGTTATACATGTAAGAGATGTGATGTGAAGTGCACATTGCAGGTTTTGATGGAGATGTGCTAGTGTATTGTGGGAGTCATAGTGCTTGTTATTGGCACTGCTATCCGTGTGCTTGCCAGGGACAGTGGGGGCACTGAGGCTGGGTGGTGGCATGCAAGAGAGGGTCATTAGGTGATTAAGTGGGAGGTGTAGTGGGAGAAAGAGTGAATTGGGGAGTGTTTGGGTGGCATGGAAGCCTACGGGACAGGACAAATGTGTGCCAGGGGAGTGGTAGTCCAGTCCTCTGGTTATTCCAGTCAAGCCCTCTGGATGCAGGATGTCAAAGACATTCTCCTCCGACAACATAAACTCTGGGGAGGAGGTGGAGGCCCACCGCCAGTCTTCTTCTTGGCAATATGATGACATGATGCCATGGGATGCACCTTCCCCCATAGGTCATTCCATCTCTTCCTGTTGTCCTCCCTCGTGCGTGGATGGGTGCCCACTGAGTTCACCCATCGACATTTCTCTGCCATACCTCAATTTTCTAGGCAATGGATGTTTGCTGGACCTGTGCTCCAAACAGTTCTGGCTCTACCCTTACAATTTAATAGACCATGACCCGCAACTCATCATCTGTGAAGCGTGGGTGCTTTTGTCCGGACATGGTGGTGGTTGCGTTGATCTGAATGGGTGTTGTGTGTGTAACAGTGCAGTGTAGGGTGCTTGGTGATGTAGGGGTGTTTTGTTGTGTGTGGTGGTCAGTTGTGGTGTTTGTGTGTACATGGTATGTGTATATTGTGTTGTTCGTGCAGTTGTGTGGTGTGTCCTGAGCGGGAAGTGTAAATGTGCCTATGGTGTACTAGTGTTAAATCGTACGTTTTTTTGGTCCTCGCTGTCTGTGAATGTCGTTTTGGTAGCAAAGGATTGTGGGTTGTGTGGTGGGATGTTATATTGTGCAGTCAGTAGGTAAAACAGTTTTACAATCACTGTAAAGCAATGGAAGTGGATTAACATATTGATCTCATAACCTTTCAAATCAGATACATCTCCAATGAAAAGACTGAAGCTTATATACTCTGATTGGGATAATAACTGATTGAACAGTGTCTCTAAAACAGCAAGTTGATGTAGCATGAGTTCTACTCATGTAAAGGTACACAGTCCACCTGAAAGGTTTGCTGGAATGTAAGTGAAAGTCAGAGTTCCACATGAAAAAACACAGACAGTTAACTGGCAAGGTTGCTTAGTTCCAGTGGAAGAATGTAATCAAACAAGTTGACAAACTTTATATTGATCCCATGTAGAACTTGAACTGAAGGCGCCAGTTGCGCAAAATGGATCCATGGGGTTTGTACTTTAATCAAGCAGGTTCAGTTTGGGGGGGCGGTCCCTCCCCCGACCCCACACGCACACACCCGAAGGGAGACCACACAGCACACTCATGGTCAGTGGCGAGTCGTGGTAGGATCTGCAAAAGAAAAAAGTATGACTTTTCTTGCAAATAACATTTGTCATCTGAAATGTGCCCTTCTTCTTTCTTTCCTTGTTTTATAATCAGCAGGACGTTATTGGGGCCCTTTGTTATGATTTCTGCAGGTTCTGGAGGGTCATTTGGGGATTCAACCTACACCTTAGCACTGAGGTTTGTATCTGCTGCACCACAGCTTCCCTTTCCTTGCACTGTCAGAAGGGTTGGGGCAGACTCCTTCCTTACCAAACCTCCATTCACTGCACTTATGACAAGTTGGCCAATCCTGTCTCCAATCTGTATGAATGAATCAGATTCTCTTCTAGTTATCAAAATAACTTTGATTTCGACTTGGTAATCTGCAGCAATCACTCCCCCTAAAACCTGATCAATTTGCCATATCTGTCCTGGTAACTTTCCTCTCCCCCACTGTTCTTTGACTGTTTGTGGGACAGATTGCTGTTGTGTGTGCTGACCAATAGGACATTGCAAAATCACTGTTTATCAAATCTAGGGGAATGTGCATCTCTCTAATCTCTGCCCACCTGTAAGTGGCTTTTTCTCCCAGATGTCCACATTTCTGGTGCACCCACTTAGCCATCCCCACCAAGTCAGAATTCTGGGTTGACACTTCTGTCTCTGAAATTTTGGCTTTAACATCTGCAAGGAAATTGAACCAGTTATGTACAAGCCATGTGGAAAACCAAATGGCTAATCCATTGGCAGTGAACCAAAAATCAGTGTGAAAATGACACGTCTCAAGCAGCTCTTGCTTTAAAGTCTGACACACATTGTACAACTCTGCATATTGGTTACTTTTTCCTTGTCCTGTGGTAGACAACAACTTTTCAGTAACTGGACTGTATAACACTGCTTTCCATTGTCTTTTAGTACTCATGCATTTCAATGAATCATTAGTTAAACAAACACTCCTTTTATCCTCAGGGGACAAGAATTCAAATGGTGCACTCAATTTCACTTGTGACTCTTTTACCTGTGGTACTCCCTGCACCCTCTCCTCATCCTGTACAGGGGCTTGTGACACCTGTTCATGTAGGGCTGCAGTGACTCAAGCCCTGTTTTGTATGTACCAAATCCAAAGTATGATACTAGCCTCTGGTGCCTGTCCTATACTGTGAGATGTAGGTGAACTCATCACCCACTGCATGATTGGCAGTTCAGGTTTCAGAATTACATTATCATTTAATGTCATTTGCTCAGTATTCACTAGAGCCCAATAACAAGGCAAAAGCTGTTTTTCAAAAGGAGTACAGCGCTCCACAAAGTCAGATAGTTTACTAATCCAAGGTTTCAGGGGCACTCTTGCCCTCCCCTGTCTCTGCCATATATTTAAGTTGGTAGATGGTCCCTGATTTACATGTAAATCAGTATTTCACTCTTGCCCTGTGCACAAATCTAAAGTCTGTTGAATTATTTCATTTTCCAAATCAAAAGCACGCAGCTGCTTCTCACTCCCTTCAAACTCATGTTTTTTCCTAGTTACTTTGTACCAAAGTGTTAAGATTTTACTCAGATGAGATCTATACTGTTTCCAAAAATCCAACAAGCTTGTGAAACTCGGTGTCTCTTGCTTAGTGCAAATAGTAAGAAACTCTAAAATATTTTGTTTTACCTGTGACAACATCTGTCTATTTTCTGGATTCCACTGAATTCCCAGAAACTGCACATTTTGCGACCGCACTTCTGCCTTGTCTGAATTAATTTTAAACATCGTACTTTGCAAAAGCGGTCTGAATATAACATTCTCAACTTCGTTCTCAGTGTAATCTTTTAAGGAATGCACTTCAACTGCCAAAAACCGTGGGCTGCTCTGCACACGGAGATCTACGCTCTTTTCAAGAGGCTCACACTGGCCCCCACCTTTTTTAACCTCCTCATTACTGGAATGTGAAAAGCCAGATTCTCCTGCAACAGCTTCATAAATTTCAATTTTATCTTGCAATATTGTGTTCTGGCTAATTTGCTCACAGAAATTCTTATTTTCATGTTCTAACTGCCTACATTTCTCATGCATTTTTCTGTAAGTAGACAAAAGTATCCAAACCCTTCTGTCAAGAACAAAAGGGACATAATGTCTTTCAAAAAGCACATTTTCTAAATATGAAAACTTGTTTGCTTTATCCAAGCACTCATCCCAAGACTCACAAAGTCCTGATAAACAAGAAAACATGTTTCTCACAGCACCATAAGGCAGTTTAACTTCACATCCATTTTCAAACATGGTCTGCCGTGCTTCTTTAATTCTCTAAACAACAAAAACAATTACACTTTTAAATCGTGCACCTCCAATCTCTAACTCGAATCGAAGACTGACGACTAATGCAAAAATGTTTTGCTTTCCTTATCTTACGAAAGTCAGGGCTGACAAAACTTCTCTGGAATGCACTTCTTAGTTTAAAGAAGACATTTATTATTATTACTTCACCACGAGGTTCCTGAAAGACGAGATTAGTAGGTGGGAAGCACACGTTTAAAAGTAGTCACAGCAATGAAAGCAAAATTTATCAAAGTACTTCTCAATTGCAATATACACAGCAAATACATGTGATTACATTATAGCACAACTTCAAAGCAAAGCATAAAAGTCAAAATTGCATCACCGTATGGCCTATCACTGCTTGTTATCTTTCTCATGCCAGCAAGTTGATGACTCCTGTTCAACTGCCAGAAAGAGATTTTCCACCCAAACAGGAGGCCAGGCAGCTGACATCCACTCCTGACTGAAGTCCTGGAAATTTTCCCTTTGCTGCTGCCCAGGGACACCGTTTAGAGCAAAAATGCTGGCTCAGTGTGGGAACCGAACAAGAGTTTGGAGAGTGGCCAAGTCTCCAAATCTCACTCGTTCCCAGACTGGAAAGAGAGGTAAACACAAAATATACGCTCTCTTATCAGCTAGGGTTTGGTGTGAATTCAATACGAAAAACACAGCTTGGTCAACCATGTGGAAAAACGCAGCTCATCTGCAATGTCTCAACTGCAATGCCTAACTTCAGGTTAAAGCCAATAGGCAGCTAACCTAAATACCAAATGTAATGTCTAATGCCATGTTAAAGCCAATAGGCAGCTAAACTGAATACAGCATGTAGGAGGTCATTACAACCCTGGCGGTACAAGATCGCCAGGGCTGTAATGACGGAAGCACCGCCAACAAGCTGGCGGTGCTTCCCTGGTCATTACGACCGCGGTGGAAGCGCCGCGGTCGCAATGCCGGGGCCGGCGGTTTCCCGCCACAATGGCCCCAGCGGTAGAAATCCGCCAGGGCAGCGCTACTAGCAGCGCTGCCCAGGGGATTACGAGTCCCCCTGCCGCCAGCCTTTTCCTGGCGGTTTGAACTGCCAGGAAAAGGCTGGCTGTATGGGGAGTCGCGGGACCCCTGGGGGCCCCTGCACTGCCCATGCCACTGGCACTGGCATGGGCAGTGCAGGGGCCTGCTGACAGGGCCCCATGCAGCTTTTCACTGTCTGCTATGCAGACAGTGAAAAGAGCGACGGGTGCAACTGCACCCGTCGCATGGGCGCAACACCGCCGGTTCCATTTGGAGCCGGCTCCTCTGTTGCAGCTGAGATCCCCGCTGGGCCGGCGGGCGGAAACCAGGTTTCTGCCCGCCAGCCCATCGGGGATCTCCTAATGACCGCGGCAGGGGTGTGGCTGCATTGGCGGCCGCCCGGCGGTCAGATCTTGGCGGGCGGCTGTAGCCGCCCGCCAAGGTCATAATGAGGGCCGTAATGTGCTACTGGTGAACATTGAGCAACTAATATGCGCAGTGGTGAAATACAAAGTCATTGGTTAAACACAATTAATGGCATAACATCATCTGCTAAATCAAGGAGTGCTTACCCTTCTTTAAAGCACTATGTATGAAGAGATGGAACTTGCTGCTCGGGCAAGATGGCAACGCTAATGTATAGCTCATGCTGGTGCACAATGGCTGGGCTCCCTCCTGCCTCCTTGAAGGAATGCCACCACTAGAAAAAGCAAGACTAACCTCTCTGAGGCTGTCCCTGGTCATAGAGAGCCATGGACTAAACAGCAGCGCTGCCAAGGTGCAGGGCTGCGTCCTCTGACACACAGGCCGGTATCCAGCAGACACTCCCCAGTGACCCTGCCCATCCACTTGGGTGGCTATCCCTCCTCCTTACAGGACATGGTGCAGCAGGCTGAACACCTGACGATGGGGTTTGGGGGGCTCTGCCCATCGGTACCTGCCACAGAACATCTAACTTCATGAACACTTGGGCAGTCTGCGGCCCATGAAGAGATGGGAGCTGCAGGTGATCCAGCCTCCCAAGGAAGACACACTCTTTCTGTCCGGACGACACCACTGGTTGCCTCTCTCCAGTTGGCTTCCCTGACTAGACAGGCAGGGCACACAAGATTCCCAAGCCTACTACCACACTGGCTCAGCACGGAGACCGCTATGGGTTCCCAACATGGAGACATTGGCTCATGCAGGCTGAAGTACTGGACTCCCTAAGCAGGGTGTGCCATTTGAACTTTCACTGCTGTCTGGGGCCTGGACACCAGCCTTGGCATGCCTTATGGAACAGTTGATGCAGCAGTGAGCTATAAACCCTAACCTCCAGAGAGAGGGCCTTAGGGTCACCCTCGACTGCTTTACACACTGAGCTTCAATATGCTTTCAGTGAATCACCTGGGCTGCCCCAGGTACTGCTGTGACGACTGTTTGCGTGCTCCTGGTTTGGAAACATATAAGCCTGGTAAAAGATATGAACCCATCACTAAACTCTGCCTTGGACACTATCCCGAGGGAGTTCAGAATGCTTAAGACTGCCCTTTCAGAGGTGGCAGTAAACAACTCCAAAACCTCAGCAGACACAGAGAATCTGTGAGAATATTGTTTCCTTCACTGCCAGACTTGTCTATGGCTGAATATCAATTGGACCAGATTAATGACAAGTTACCAGCCTCAGTAGACTAGAAACAGGATAAACGGCAACTTCAAAAGAAGCTTGTGGAATTGAAAGACCGGTCCCGCAGGGACAACCTAGGATCTTGGGGGTGCCAGAAAGGATGGCGGAAGATGACATCATGGTTTTTTTACCTGTTTTCTAGTGCGGAACACCAATCTGACCTTTCACCCTCCTCTGGAATTTCAAAGGGTTCATACAACAGTGCAAACCACCACTCAGCAATGACCTGAAATGATGATTGCATGCTTCTTCAGACAACAAAAGGGCAGGCAGGTGATTCAGATGGTGAAAAATAATGTCCCCTTTCAGTTTGAAGGACATAAGATATTCATATCAGAAGTCACATCTCCAGATACCCAGGCCACTCGCAAAAGTCTTCACACACATCTCAAACAACTCAGAATTTGCTATGGGCTTCTGGATCCGACAGTAATGCTGAGGTTCATGACCCCAGCCAACTAGAAGCCTACTTGGACATGGTCTCACTGACTGACATAGACTTGGGACACACCGCTGGCCACATGAAGAACCAGCCCCTGAATGAGCATGCAGGCTCATTGGAGGCCCTGTTGGAGGAACAACAGCAGCTGGAGGAAGTCACTGGGCAGTGAAGTGGAGGTCCCTAGCCTCACCACACCCGCAACGATTCCTAACAAAGGGACATATTCTGATCCCCCTTGAAGAAAGCTGCTCAAGCAGATGCTGCACATTGCCCTTGTTAGAAATGGGGTCTTTGGTTGGCAGTCAGGTTAACCCCTGTCCAAGCAAGGACCCTCACTCTAGTCAGGGTAAAAGAGAATCACCCTCAACTAACCCCTGCTTACCCCCCTTGGTAGCTTGGCACGAGCAGTAGGCTTAACTTCAGAGTGCTAGGTGTAAAGTATTTGTGCCAACACACACAGTAACAATGAAAGCAATACAAAATGACACAACACAGGTTTAGAAAAATAGAGAATATTTATCTAAACAAAACAAGACCAAAATGACAAACATCGACAATACACAAGTCAAGTTATCAATTAAAATGCAAAAATAGTCTTCATGTAATTGAAAACACACACTAACACTGTTAGCGTAACAATGTACCTTGGGTGCGTCAAAAATAACCCTGCACGGGCGAGTGTGCATCAAAAAGGGCTTGCGATGCATCGATTTCACTCACGAGCAAGACCTTGCATCGTTTCTCCTTTCGTCGGGTCAGGGCGCGTTGTTTCTTTTCTCCGCAGGAGAGCGATGAGTCGATCCGGTCAGCACTCTCGGGTCCGGGCAGGCCTTGCGTTGATTTTACATGCCCAGCGGTGTTTGCGTCAGAAATCCAGCTGCACGATGATCCGAAAACCGTGCAGCGCGGGTTGCGATCTCCCAGCCTCCGTCAGCGATGCTGCGTGTAATTTCTCCAGCTCCGTGCGTCGATTCTTTGGTTGCGTTGCAGGCGAGTGTTGATTTTCAGCCACAAAGCCAGCGGCGCATCGATTTTCCAGCTGCAGATCGGAGTTTTGTCGATCTTTTCCCCGCACGGCGCTCTGTGCATGGATTTCTTCCTCTTAGGCTGCCAGCTTCTCCTTTCAGGGTCCCAGGAACTGGATGGGCACCACAGGGCAGAGTAGGGATCTCTCCAGAGACTCAAGGTGCTGGCAGAGAGAAGTCTTTGCTGTCCCTGAGACTTCAAACAACAGGAGGCAAGCTCTAAATCAAGCCCTTGGAGATCTTCACAAGATGGAAGGCACACAAAGTCCAGTCTTTGCCCTCTTACCCTGACAGAAGCAGCACCTCCAGGATAGCTCCACAAAACACAGTCACAGGCAGGGCAGCTCTTCTCCCTCAGTTCTTCAGCTCTTCTCCAGGCAGAGGTTCCTCTTGGTTTCCAGAAGTGTTCTAAAGCCTGTGGTTTTGGGTGCCCTTCTTATACCCAATTTCTCCTTTGAAGTAGGCCTACTTCAAAGCAAAGTTTCTCTTGAATGTTAAATCCTGCCTTGCCCAGGCCAGGCCCCAGACACTCACTAGGGGGTTGGAGACTGCTTTGTGTGAGGGCAGGCACAGCCCTTTCAGGTGTGAGTGACCACTCCTCCCCTCCCTCCTAGCACAGATGGCTCATCAGGATATGCAGGCTACACCCCATCTCCCTTTGTTTCACTGTCTAGTGTGAGGTGCAACCAGCCCAACTGTCAAACTGACTCAGTCAGGGAATCCCCAAACAGGCAGAGTCACAGAAATGGTATAAGCATGAAAATGCTCACTTTCTAAATGTGGCATTTTCAAACACACAATCTTAAAATCAACTTTACTGAAAGATGTATTTTTAAATTGTGACATCAGAGACCCCAAACTCCACATGTCCATCCGCTCCCAAAGGGAATCTACACGTTAATCAGATTTAAAGGTAGCCCCCATGTTAACCTATGAGAGGGACAGGCCTTGCAACAGTGAAAAACAAATTTGGCAGTATTTCACTGTTAGAATATGTAAAACACATAAGTACATGTCCCTCCTTTAATATACACTACACCCTGCCTGTGGGTCTAACTAGGGCTTACCTTAGGGGTGTCTTACATGTAAGGAAATGGAAGGTTTAGGCCTGGCAATTTGGAACGCTTGCCAAGTCAAATTGGCAGGTTAAAACTGCACACACAGTACAGAAGAAAAATATGAATAAGAAGTAAAAGAAGCTTACACAAAACCCCTAAAGATCAGAACACTTCTGGAATTAAGAGTAGCCTCTGCCAAGGAGGAGAGCTGAAGAGCTGAGGAGATGTTTTGCCCCTGCCTGTGCCCTGTGACTGTGCTTTGTTGTACTAACCTGCAGTTGCTGCTTCTGCTTGTGAAAGGGGACAAAGACTGGACTTTGTGGTATATTCCTGCTTGAGAATGTAGGAGGCTGGCCTGGTTTCTAGTGGGTACCCTAGGTACTTATACCTTATACCAGGTCCAGTTATCTCTTATTAGTTAAATGTAGACCGTGTCTAGCAGCTTATGCTGTCTAGAGGTAGCTGTAGCAGAGCAGCCAAGGCTGAACTAGGAGACATGCAAAGCTCTTGCAGTACCACTATAGTCGCACAGTACTTATACACAATAAAAGACAATACTCAGTGTTACCAAAAATAAAGGTACTTTATTTTTGTAGCACAAGGCCAAAAATATCTTGGAGGTAATACTCCTTCTGGATGTAAGTATTATACACAATATATACACTAGTAACCAAAAACAGGTAAGTATACAGTAAGAACATAGTGCAAACAATGAAAAACACATTAGGTTGTAATAGGCCTTGGGGCAACACAAACCATATACTAAACTAGTGGAATGCAAATGACGAATTCCCCCCTAGGCAAGTGTAGTGTGTAAAGAGGCGCTGGGAGTGTAGGAAAACACCAAAGGTATGTAAAATGCTCCACCCCAGAGCCCAGGAAAACAAGAGTAAAGTACAGCAAGTTTCCTTAGAACACACTAGAAGTCGTGATGAAGGATTATGCAAGAATCAAGCAAGACTGCAAGCAACCAACAATGAATTCCTAGACCTGAAGACCTGTGGAGAGAGGAGACCAAGTCCAGATGTCGATGAAGAGTCCAGGAAAAACAGGAGCCCCTGCCAACCTGGAAGAAGGTGTAAAAGTGGATTCTCCGTTTGAAAGAAAAGTACAGAAATGCACCAAAGAAGATAGCTGTGGGTTCCTGCTTGGTGCAGGAGATGTCCTACGTCAAGTAGCTGGATGCAGGCTGTTTGCGTCACGGGGACAAAGGAGTTGCAAAGTGCTATCGTCGCAGCACTACACAAAAGAATCCCTAGCCACCGGAGAACAACTCAGGGAGCTGAGCGTCGTCGGATAGAGTGCTGGGGACCTGGACTATGCTGTGCACAAAGGACCTTTGGAAGACGTGTACGGAAGCCCAAGGAGCTGAGAGGACGCGATGCACAGGGATACTGTCTGGCACGGGAAGGCAAGACCTTACCTCAACCAAATTTGGACAGCTGGACCGCTGGACAGTCAGGATCACTTCGGTCCACCACCTGTGTTCCAGGCATCATGCTCGTTGCTAGGAGAGGAGTCCCAGAGAACCGGTCGTCGTCTTGGAAGGAGTCTGCTGGAGCAGGGAAGTGACTCTGTCACTCCACGGGAGATTCCTTTGGTTCTTCTGGTACAGGGTGAAGGCAGGGAGTCCTCAAAGCATGCAAAACCTTGGAAACTGTTGCAGTTGCTGGCTGGATCTGAAGTTGCAGGGTCACAGTAGTCTTTCTGAATACTTTGTTGCAGTTACAGTGGTTCTTCGAGCAGTCTGCGATTGATCCAACGGTCAGAAGCTGAAGCAGAAGTTGAAGAGGATTCCTGGTGGAAACTTGCAAACTGAATCTGAAGAGGAACCCACAGGAGAGACCCTAAATAGCCCTGAGAGGGGGATTGGCTACCTAATCAGGTATGCACCTATCAGGAGGGGTCTCTGACATCACCTCCTGGCACTGGCCACTCAGAGATCTCCAGAGTGTCCCCACACCTTGGAAAACAAGATGGCTAATGCCAGGAACACACTGGAGGAGCCCTGGGCACCACCCCTGGGGTGGTGATGGACAGGGAAGTGGTCACTCCCCTTTCCTTTGTCCAGTTTCATGCCATAGCAGGGACTGAGGGTCCCTGAACCAGTGTAGACTGGCTTATGCAAGGAGGGCACCATCTGTGCCCTTCAAAGCATTTCCAGAGGCTCTGGGAGGCTACCCGTCCCAAGTCTTCAACACCTATTTCCAAAGGGTACGGGTGTAACACCCTTCTCCCAAAGGAAATACTTTGTTCTGCCTTCCTGGGACTGAGCTGCTCATACCCCAGGAGGGCAGAACCCTGTCTGTGAGGTGGTCGCAGCTGTAAGTGCAGTGCAAGCCTCAGAGAGCTGGTTTGCGGTACTGGGGGTCCATAGTGGAGCCCCCAGGATGCATGAGATTGGTTCCCCAATACCAGATTTGGAATGGGGGGAAAATTCCATGATCTTAGACAGCTTACATGGCCATATTCGGAGTTACCATTGTGAAGCTAGATATAGGTATTGACCTATATGTAGTGCATGCGTGTAATGGTATATTCACACTCACACATTCTGGGGAATTGGCCATGGACAGCGTGGGGACACCTTTGCTATTGCAAGGGTGTCCTCACACTTAGTAACTTTGCACCTAACCTTCAGTAACTGAAGGTTAGACATATAGGTGACTATAAGTTACTTAAGAGCAGTGGAAATGGCTATGAAATAGTGTGTGCACTATTTCACACAGGCTGCAGTGGCAGTCCTGTGATTTGTCTGAGCTCCTTATGGGTGGCAAAAGAAATGCTGCAGCCCATAAGGATCTCCTGGAACCCCAATGCCCTGGGTACCTAGGTACCATATACTAGGGACTTATAAGGGGTCCAGTTGCTAATTGGAATTGGAATATGAAGTCACTAAACTATAGTGACTAATTTGGAAGCAGAGAGAGCATAAGCCCTGAAGTTCTGGTTAGCAGAACTTCAGTGACACAGTTAAGCACAGCTGACAACACACACGTTAGGCCACAAATTACAAGCACTGGGGTCCTAGCTAGCAGGATCCCAGTGAGACAGGCAAAACACACTGGCAAATAGGGTTTTAACTATGAGCACTGGGGTCCTGGCTATCAGTATCCCAGTGAGACAGTTATAACACACTGACGCACACTCACAAACAGGCCAAAAGTGGGGGTAACCATGCTAGAAAGAGACTACTTTTTCACACCTACCCAGTCCCTGGGCCATTAAAGGAGAAAATGGTGAAAATCTAAGAAAACTGACTTTGGGCGACTCCGGACTGATGCCGCTGCCGAATCCTGTGATGCTGCCTTCAACCGACTCCGTTGTCCTCGCTGGAGTGCAACGACCCTCTCAGGCACGACATCGCTGCAGCCCCACTGAAGTCCGCGACTTCGTGGAAATCACTGCATCACGTCATGATTGCCGGATATCGACTCCGGCCGAAGTGCGTGGATTTAACGCTTCGCACTGACGTCGCCTTATTTCCACCACTCCGCAACAAGGACTCCACGGCTCTTTGCGACACATCCGCTCCTTCGCCCTGCAGTACGTCATCCGACGCTGCCTCGGATCCAGCAACGCCGCGATCCCCGACTTTGCGCACAGGCTTGTTTTCACATTCTACTAAGGTACTGTACCTGGAGATCTGAGTGACTCCGTACCTGGTGCCATTGGCGTCGGATGATTGGGAACGACTCCATCATGATGCCGATTTATCACCTCATCAAAGCATTTTGTGTTTCTAAGCACTATTTTTTAGGTTACTCTTTAAAAAAATCATAACTTGACTTGTGTATGTCAGATTTTTGTTTTTGTGGTCTTGTTTGGTTTAGGTAAATATTGGCTTTTTTTCTAAACCTGTGTTGAGACATTGTGTGGTGTTTTTACTGTATTACTGTGTGTGTTGGTACAAATACTCTACACATTGCTTCTGAAGTTAAGCCTACCGGCTCGTGCCAAGCTACCAAGGGGGTGAGCGGGGTTAATTAAGGGTGACTCTCCTTTACCCTGACTATGGTGAAGGATCCTAGCTTCGACAGGGGGTAACCTGATTGCCAACGAAAGACCCCATTTCTAAGATTGCATTTCTATCTACACACCTACCTTGACCTCCATGAGGGGCCAATTGATTCCCAGGGTACCTCAGGTGTGGCCAGAAATGCATCTGTAAGAGGGAACTTGATGCATGACACCTCTCAGCTGAAATGTGAGTTTGTACGTGGCTGGCCCCTTATATAGTGTATGAAAATGACTTGCACTGTGCTGAGAGTCCAAGCAACCCCAGTTTGGTATCGAGCGGTGTAGGAGTTAATGCGTGGTTTTTGTGGTAGTGTGGGCGAGCAATTAGGCTTATCTTGGAGATGTGCTAATCATTTATTGTACTCACAGTATCAATAAATGTGGACACACGCTCAGAAGACTAACTCAAGACTAATTTATAAAAATACATTTGATTTTTATAAAATTTTTAAGACCAGGATCATCAATATCTTTTGTTATGATTTAAAAAATTTTAGAAAATATATGCTTTTGTGTGTAATTATGCGCTATAGGAATGAATGGGAAAACAACTTTAAAATTGCATATAAAATCAGGCAATGCTCTCACAAGTGTCAACTTCTATTTTTACGTTGAGGTTGTCAAGATGTCCTGTGGGCCAGCCTGAGAAGTTCAGGTGGTTCCCGGTTCAAGCGAGAGCACCGGCTGAAATTCTTGGCGCTTCCTGTGGGATGGGGTCACATCCCTAACCCTGATTGGCTATTTTCCTACCATCCAAGATGGAGGAAAATGAAATGGAGGTTCACCTCACCTGCCAAGCCTGAGGGGTGGTGCATGCTGAGGGTGGCCACTTCTCCTACTCTGGCCGAGTTTTACCGCCAGTTTTACCCGCATATAATGGGGGGGAAAAAAACATTGGGAAGCCATCTACTGCTAGCAGCAGAGTTCAGATTTCAAAGGCGGTAAAGCCTATGAAGCTGAATGCTGGTGCAGGGAGCCTGCCGAGAGGAGGAGGTGTAACACCTCCACCCAGGAAATGCTTTGATTCTTGCTCCTGAGAGCTGAGGCTCTCACCCCAGGAGTCCAGACTTCTGACTGGTGGTGGCAGACTGGCTGAGACCAGTCAGCATCTATGCCAGGGCTGTTAGGTTTTGCAGGGGGCACCTCTAAGTACCTGTTATAATAAATCCAGCACTACCATCAGTGTGGGTTTATTATTCTGAGTTGTTTGATACCAAACAACCCAGTACTCAGAGAGGCCATCATGTAGCTGGGGAACTCGCAATGACCAGTGTCCAGCACATGTATTTGCTATGCCATCCTTGTACACTTACTATGTCTTAAGGTTTTGCAAAGACATAGTAGGGGCATATTTGCTCATGCACACATATACTCTTATGTGCATTATAAGGCACCCTGCCTTAAGGCTGTAAGGCCTGCCAGATGGGTGACTTGATATATTGAATGCAGTGCTAGTTGGCATGTGACTTTTGGTGAGTGCCATGTCGAGTTTGCAACTTTTAAATACACCTTGACATGCACTTGCAATGACAGTCTGCATGAGGCTGGTGTGGGGCCTGTCAGAGTAGCACAATTGGAGATGCAAATGTGGGGTGACCCTCTTCAGTACCCATGCACTAGGTACCAGGGGTACCATTTACTAAGGACTTAAAAGGGAGGCTGAAGTGCCAAACATAGTACAGTTTTGGGAAAACAGATCTGCACATGGGAATCTGTTTACCAGGGGCCCAAGGCACTTGTAATTTGAAACCACATCATTTTCCAGGCAGAAGATGGGGGCTACCATGTCAAAAGAGGCTTTTCTCACAGAGAACTCATTCAAACAAGCCCAACTTGAATGCATCCTTGCCTCTCTCACTGCCCAATACTCTCGATCCCATTAACAGTCCACACTATAGACTCTGCTGAAAGCCAAATATGAACACAATGTACTGTATATTTCCAAGACAAAAAAGACCTTAAACAGCAACAATACGAGTCTGGTGAAAAGATGGACTGTCTTCGCCACTGCAATTATGACAATAAGATTGTTATTGCATCATACCAGTCATTCGGCAGTATGATGGAAAATCTCCCACCCACCTGCTTGACATCATAGAGTCCGTCAAGACTTAATATGAAGCACTTTACATCTCAGATACCACGTGCACCCCTGATGACATTGAAGCAATCTTGGCCTGCAATGTTCTCTCACGCTTCACTGCAGACCAGAGACAGGCCCTGGAGGCTGACATCAGTCCATTTGAAAGCCCCGGAACTGGACAGTTATCCATCTGAAAATGATAAAATGCACAAGGATATGTTATCCCCCTTGCTTCATAAGGTGTAAACTGATGACGCACCTACACACAGTATTCTCACTTAAACAGAGCCTTCCTTGCACTAATATTTACACCGGGTTAAGATCTCCTAAATTGTTCTACCTACCATCCAATTTCTTTGTTGGATGTTGAAACAGAAGTACTAGTTAAACTTCTAGTTAACACGCTCAAAAAAGTTCTCCCGACCCTTGTCCAAAAGGACCAAGTTGGGTTAGCCCCCACTGCAAGTCAGCCTCCCATTTCCGCACTCTGACACACATGCTTTGGCGTGTCCAACATGATAAAGATGACACTCTATAAGTGTCACTTGGTGCTGAAAAAGCTTTCAACAAGGTTGAATGAAATTATGTTTTTCAAGTCCTACACCACTGTGGGACACACCCGGTGTTTTTTAATGAGACTTGGAGGTTGTAATCTCATCCAATTGCCATAATCACATGCAACGGAGTTGCTCCCCCTCCCTCGAAATCAACAGAGGTACCAGTCAGGGATATCTCCTTTCCTATTTATTCTGGCAGTAGAGCCCCTTGTGATAGCAATTCATCCCGCCACTCAACATACATGGCATTCCCATCCCAGGAGGTGAACACAATTGTGCGATGTATGTTGACGATATACACGTCATCCTCAGATGCCCAGTCACCTCCTTGAAAGCGCTCATCAATCTTTTCTTCCTTGTCCAGGTACAAGATAAATTAGGATGAAAGCGAGGTCCTGGACCTAACAGATCACACAACACTGACTGTGATAACAGACCTGCCTTTTAAATGGTCCTCCTCCTCCTTGAGATACGCAGGGATTGAAATTACCCCAGTCTCAGACATACAGTAGAGTGGAACTGTAGTGTGGTTGGTTTTACATATCCTTTGCGCGTTAGCTTTAGGCTTTAGGCCTTTGTGCACTTTGCCCTGGATGTATTTTATTCATTTGCTGGCAGCTTAGAGCCTCTGTGCACTTTGCTCTAAATGCTTTTTATTAGGCTTCGTACTGTTATTTTTCAAATAGCCAGTTCTACGGTGTTGTTTTTTATTCATATCACACTGTTTTGCCTACTTCAGCACTGGAGTTCTCCATAACATATTCACTCCGTGCTTCAGTCAAGGATACAGTCTGGTACATTGCCGATAGACGTGGTAGGAGTTTAGACTTGCCATTTCTGCGTAGGGCCATTTTGTGATCACGATGGAATGTTAGTTATAAAATCACTTCCTTGTCCCAATACACGCAAGAGGGAGATTCCGACCAGGGAACCACAACTAGACGCTGACTGCCTCGTTGCAGATGCTGAACCAAGATCACAGGCCTTTGCTCAGGTATGAGGGCTGATGTCTCCCCAGTGATACAGACAGGCAAGCTAGAAGCTTAACATGCTGTGCTCGAAATAGAACAAGCAGAGGGAGAGTAGAAACTATTAAACACGATGATCGCTTTGTTCTTATTTTTTACTCTCCAGGTAACTATTTCAATCCTACTGTGTTGTATGGTTCTGGTTGTTGCGGCTCATGCCTTATTATCTAAAATACAGTCGTTTTATTAAATCATTACATAAAACTTATACTGTCTTTGTCATTTGTATATGAGATCATATTGTAAATGAGAAAGTTGGTTTGGATCTGAGTGACCACGACTTCCCTGAGAAGTTCCAAAGATGTCATGCGCTCGGCTGCCCAATCATCTCTTCCCCGTGGGAGAAATGAGGCACTGCTAGTTAGCCGGAGCAAAAACCGGATTTAGGGTGACAGAGTTCCTTACACGTGGGTCAGACTCAGTCCCCCACACCGTTATCGATCCTGCTGCCTAGAAATCCAGTAGTCTCATTTAGGATAATGAGAGCCTACGCGACATGGCGCCACCAACGTTTGGTCTGGCTCTAATGTTTAGGTCCGACTGACTCTCTCTATCTCATATATTTTTTGACTCCTCGGTTCCGTAAGCTGAGACGTCCATGGGGCTGAGGGTTTCCGCCACCACGGTATAGGTACATCCTGTTACTTAGTGGTTGGTTGTTCAAGCTTGAACTTTGAAAGGAAGAACCCCGATATTGGTGTGCCCCACGCGACAGAACCATGACTCAGTTAATACAAATATTAAGGCTGGCATGAACTGCTGGCCTAACTCCACTTCATCTATGAGGTAATATACAGATAGTCAAATGAATATGATGCCTAGACTGAACTACCTGTTAACCATGTTCCCGCTCTTCATCTCCGACTGCTTAATGAGAGATACTCGAGAAAGCACTGGAAATAATTTTACCCTGTTCTGTGCCTTGGACGAGGTAACGTCGTCCAAGGCTACAGTTCCAGTGTGCCTTGGACGAGGTCACCTCGTCCAAGGCACAGGAACTGGGAGGGGGGGGGACGCTAGCGCGCCCCCCCTGTGCACCCCACCCACTCTCCCAAGGCGGGGATGGAAGGGGAAGCCGTTCCACCCCGACCCTCCACCCCACCCCCCTGTGACGTCAGCGCGCAAGCGCGCGCTGATTAGTCACAGGGTCTCCCCCATCGCGCTGGAAGCTCTGCTTCCAGCGCGATTGAAAGAAAAATGCTCAGCATTTCTCTTTCAATCACGTGGGGGAGGCCCGGAGAGGCTTCAAAGGGAAGGAAATGTATTTCCTTCCCTTTGAAGTCTCTCCCAGGGTTTCAAAAGCCGGATTGCTTGCAATCCGGCTTTTGAAACCCCACTAGACACCAGGGATTTTTTTTTTTGTTGGTTATGGACATAAGGGAGCGACCCCTTGGGAAATGGTCGCTCTCAGGGGGGGCATTTTTTTGGGAAGGCCTTTTCTGCCCCCCTGCACCAGGGATAAATGTTTTTTTTTTCCTATTTTTTTTTTTTTGTTGTTTTTGTTTAGGTGGGGAGCGACCCCTTAGGCAAGGGTCGCTCCCCTAGGGGGCAAATTATATTTAGGCCTATTTTGATGAGGCCAATCTGCCCCCAAGGGGGGCAGAAACCACTAGACACCAGGGAGTTTTTTTTGTTTTCATGAATTTCACGGAAGGGGAGCGACCCCTTAGGCAAGGGTTGCTCCCCTGGTGGGGGAATTATTTTAGGCAATTTCTGCCCCCCTGGGGGGTAGATCAGCATATTTTGATTAGGCCGATCTGCCCCCAAGGGGGGCAGAAACCACTAGGCACCAGGGATTTTTTTTTGTTTTGTTTTTGTTTTACAGATGGGGAGCGACCCCTTGGACAAGGGTCGCTCCCCTGGAGGGGAAAATTGTATTTAGGTCATTTCTGCCCCCTTTGGGGGCAGATCGGCCATTTTTTGCTACGCCAATCTGCCCCCAAGGGGGGCAGAAACCACTAGGCACCGGGGATTTTATTTTTGGCGCAAATGTCACGCAGGGGGCGCGACCCCATAGGCAAGGGTCGCTCCGGGGGATGGGGGGCAAATTTATTTTTGGCCATTTCTGCCCCCCCTGGGGGCAGATTGGCCGATTTTAGGTCAATCTGCCCCCAAGGGGGCAGAAACCACTAGGCACCGGGGATTTGTTTTTTGGCGGCAATGTCACGCAGGGGGAGCGACCCCGTAGGCAAGGGTCGTTCCCGGGGGGGGGTGGGGGTTGGGGGAGCAAATTTATTTTAGGCCATTTCTGCCCCCAGGGGGGTCAGAAACCTCTAGGCACCAGGGCAAAATTTATTTTGTGTTTTTTTTTGTTTGTTTGTTTTTTAGAGATGGGGAGCGACCCATTAGGCAAGGGTCGCTCCCCTGGGGGGCAAATTGTATTTAGACCATTTCTGCCCCCTTTGGGGGCAGATTGGCCGATTTTAGGTCAATCTGCCCCCAAGGGCGCAGAAACCACTAGGCACCGGGGATTTGTTTTTTGGCGCCAATGTCACGCAGGGGGAGCGACCCCGTAGGCAAGGGTTGCTCCCGGGCAGAGGTTGTGGGTCAAATTTATTTTAGGCCATTTCTGCCCCCCCTCTGGGGCCGGCTGAGCTAGAGGCCAAAATCCACAGGTAGGCACTTTGCAAAAAACATCTCTGTTTTCTGTGAAAAAATATGTTGTGTCCACGTTGTGTTTTGGACCATTTCCTTTCGTGGGCACTAGGCCTACCCACAGAAGTGAGGTACCATTTTTATTGAGAGACTTAGGGGAACGCTGGGTGGAAGGAAATTTGTGGCTCCTCTCAGATTCCAGAACTTTTTGTCACCGAAATGAGAGGAAAACGTGTTTTTTTGGCCAAATTTTGATGTTTGCAAAGGATTCTGGGTAATATAACCTGGTCAGAGCCCTGCAAGTCACCCCATCTTGGATTCCCCTGGGTTTCTAGTTTTCACAAATGTGCTGGTTTGCTAGGTTTCCCCAGGTGCCGGCTGAGCTACAGGCCAAAATCCACAGGTAGGCACTGTTTTCGATTTAAAAATGTGATGTGTCCACGTTGTGTTTTGGGCCATTTCCTTTCATGGGTGCTAGTCCTACCCACACAAGTGAGGTATCATTTTTAACGGGAGACTTAGGGGAACGCTGGGTGGAAGGAAATTTGTGTCTCCTCTCTGATTCCAGAACTTTCTGTCACCAAAATGTGTTTTTTTAGCCACATTTTGAGGTTTGCAAAGGATTCTGGGTAACGAAACCTGGTCAGAGCCCCACAAGTTACCCCATCTTGGATTCCCCTAGGTCTCTAGTTTTCAAAAATGCATAGGTATGGTAGGTTTCCCTATGTGACGGCTGAGCTAGAGGCCAAAATCTACAGGTAGGCAGTTTGCAAAAAACACCTCTGTTTTCTTTCAAAAAATGTGATGTGTCCACGTTGCGTTTTGGGGCATTTCCTGTCGTGGGTGCTAGGCCTACCCACATAAGTGAGGTATCATTTTTATCGGGAGACTTGGGGGAACGCTGGGTGGAAGGAAATTTGTGGCTCCTCTCTGATTCCAGAACTTTCTGTCACCAAAATGTGAGGAAAATGTGTTTTTTTTAGCCAACCTTTGAGGTTTGCAAAGGATTCTGGGTAACAGAACCTGGTCAAAGCCCCACAAGTCACCCCACCTTGGATTCCCCTAGGTCTCTAATTTTCAAAAATGCACAGGTTTGGTAGGTTTCCCTAGGTGCCGGCTGAGCTAGAGGCCAAAATCTACAGGTAGGCACTTTGCAAAAAACACCTCTGTTTTCTTTAAAAAATGTGATGTGTCCACGTTGCGTTTTGGGTCATTTCCTGTCACGGGCGCTAGGCCTACCCTCACAAGTGAGGTATCATTTTTATCGGGCGACTTGGAGAAATGCTGGGTGGAGGGAAATTTGTGGGTCCTCTCTGATTCCAGAACTTTCTGTCACCATAATGTGAGGAAAATGTGTTTTTTAGCCAAATTTTGAGGTTTGCAAAGGATTCTGGGTAACAAAACCTGGTCAGAGCCCCACAAGTCACCCCATCTTGGATTCCCCTAGGTCTCTAGTTTTCAAAAATGCATAGGTTTGGTAGGTTTCCCTAGGTGCCGGCTGAGCAAGAGGCCAAAATATACAGGTATGCACTTTGCAAAAAACACCTCTGTTTTCTTACAAAAAATGTGATGTGTCCACGTTGCATTTTGGGGCATTTCCTGTCGCGGGTGCTAGGCCTACCCACACAAGTGAGGTATCATTTTTATCAGGAGACTTGGGGGAACGCTGGGTGGAAGGAAATTTGTGGCTCCTCTCTGATTCCAGAACTTTCTGTCACCAAAATGTGAGGAAAATGTGTTTTTTTTTGCCAACTTTTGAGGTTTGCAAAGGATTCTGGGTAACAGAACATGGTCAAAGCCCCACAAGTCACCCCATCTTGGATTCCCCTAGGTCTCTAATTTTCAAAAATGCACAGGTTTGGTAGGTTTCCCTAGGTGCCGGCTGAGCTAGAGGCCAAAATCTACAGGTAGGCACTTTGCAAAAAACACCTCTGTTTTCTTTAAAAAAATGTGATGTGTCCACGTTGCGTTTTGGGTCATTTCCTGTCACGGGCGCTAGGCCTACCCTCACAAGTGAGGTATCATTTTTATCGGGCGACTTGGGGAAATGCTGGGTGGAAGGAAATTTGTGGGTCCTCTCTGATTCCAGAACTTTCTGTCACCAAAATGTGAGGAAAATGTGTTTTTTAGCCACATTTTGAGGTTTGCAAAGGATTCTGCGTAACAAAACCTGGTCAGAGCCCCACAAGTCACCCCATCTTGGATTCCCCTAGGTCTCTAGTTTTCAAAAATGCATAGGTTTGGTAGGTTTCCCTAGGTGCCGGTTGAGCAAGAGGCCAAAATATACAGGTAGGCACTTTGCACAAAACACCTCTGTTTTCTTTAAAAAAATGTGATGTGTCCACGTTGCATTTTGGGGCATTTCCTGTCGCGGGTGCTAGGCCCACCCACACAAGTGAGGTATCATTTTTATCGGGAGACTTGGGGGAACGCTGGGAGGAAGGAAATTTGTGGCTCCTCTCTGATTCCATAACTTTCTGTCACCAAAATGTGAGGAAAATGTGTTTTTTTAGCCAAATTTTCAGGTTTGCAAATGATTCTGGGTAACAGAACCTGGTCAGAGCCCCAAAAGTCACCCCATCTTGGATTCCCCTAGGTCTTTAGTATTCAAAAATGCAGAGGTTTGGTAGGTTTCCCTAGGTGCCGGCTGAGCTATAGGCCAAAATCTACAAGTAGGCACTTTGCAAAAAACACCTCTGTTTTCTTTCAAAAAATGTGATGTGTCCACGTTGCGTTTTGGGGCATTTCCTGTCATGGGCGCTAGGCCTACCCACACAAGTGAGGTATCATTTTTATCGGGAGACTTGGGGGAACGCTTGGTGGAAGGAAATTTGTGGCTCCTTTCTGATTCCAGAACTTTCTGTCACTAAAATATGAGGAAAATGTGTTTTGTTTGCCAAATTTTGAGGTTTGCAAAGGATTCTGGGTAACAGAACCTGGTCAGAGCCCCACAAGTCATCCCATCATGAATTCCCCTAGGTCTCTAGTTTTCAGAAATGCACAGGTTTGGTAGGTTTCCCGAGGTGCCGGCTGAGCTAGAGGCCAAAATCTACAGGTAGGCACTTTGCAAAAAACACCTCTGTTTTCTTTAAAAAAATGTGATGTGTGCACATTGCGTTTTGGGGCATTTCCTGTCGGTGGCGCTAGGCCTACCCACACAAGTGAGGTATAACTTTTATCAGGAGACTTGGGGGAACGCTGGGTGGAAGGACATTTGTGGCTCCTCTCTGATTACAGAACTTTCTGTCACCAAAATTTGAGGAAAATTTGTTTTTTTTTGCCAAATGTTGAGGTTTGCAAAGGATTCTGGGTAACAAAACCTGGTCAGAGTCCCACAAGTGACCCCATCTTGGATTCCCCTAGGTCTCTAGTTTTCAGAAATGCACAGGTTTGGTAGGTTTCCCTAGGTGCTGGCTGAGCTAGAGGCCAAAATCTACAGGTAGGCACTTTGCAAAAAACACCTGTTTTCTTTCAAAAATTTGATGTGTCCACGTTGCGTTTTGGGGCATTTCCTGTCGCGGGCGCTAGGCATACCCACACAAGTGAGGTATCATTTTTATCGGGAGACTTGGGGGATCATAGATTAGCAAAACAAGTGTTATTGCCTCTTGTCTTTCTCTACATTTTTTCCTTCCAAATATAAGAGAGTGTGTAAAAAAGACATCTATTTGAGAAATGCCCTGTAATTCACATGCTAGTATGGTCACCCCGGAATTCAGAGATGTGCAAATACCACTGCTCCTCAACACCTTATCTTGTGCCCATTTTGGAAATACAAAGGTTTTCTTGATAGCTATTTTTGACTCTTTATATTTCAGCAAATGAATTGCTGTATACCAGGTATAGGATGAAAACGCACTGCAGGGTGCAGCTCATTTATTGGCTCTGGGTACCTTGGGTTCTTGATGAACCTACAAGCCCTATATATCCCCGCAACCAGAGGAGTCCAGCAGACGTAACGGTATATTGCTTTTGAAAATGACTTTGCAGGAAAAAGTTACAGAGTAAAACGTAGAGAAAAATTGCTGTTTTCACCTCAATTACAATATTTTTCTTTTTCAGTTGTTATTTTCTGTAGGAAACCCTTGTAGGATCTACACAAATGACCCCTTGATGAATTCAGAATTTTATCTACTTTTCAGAAATGTTTAGGTTTCTGGGATCCAGCATTGTTTTCATGCCCATTTCTGTCACTGACTGGAAGGAGGCTGAAAGCGCAAAAAATTGTAAAAATGGGTATGTCCCAGTAAAATGCCAAATTTGTGTTGAAAAATTGGGTTTTCTGATTCAAGTCTGCCTGTTCCTGAAAGCTGGGAAGCTGGTGTTTTAGCACCGCAAACCCTTTGTTGATGCCATTTACAGGGAAAAAACCACAAGCCTTCTTCTGCAGCCACTTTTTCCCATTTTTGTGAAAAAAACTACATTTTCACTGTATTTTGGCTAATTTCTTGGCCTCCTTCAGGGGAACCCACAAAGTCTGGGTACCTCTAGAATCCCTAGGAGGTTGGAAAAAAAGGACGCAAATTTGGCTTGGCTAGCTTCTGTGGACAAAAAGTTATGAGAGCCTAAGTGTAAACTGCCCCAAATAGCCAAAAAAAGGCCTGGCACAGGAGGGGGAAAAGGCCTGGCAGCGAAGGGGTTAAGAGGGTGGAGGAAACCATGACTGAAACTGGGGAAACTATATGCCCCGACAGCACATTGTGGTATGTGGCTACCAAGCATCAGTTGTGATTGGTTGGTGTCCCAAATAACACAAACAACTCAAATTTGTCATTCACCCACACTGAACACAGCTGGAATTAGCCCTTGCTGGTCATGCTAAGGGCACTAGATTTTGCACACAGGCAACACAACTAAATTGATTAAATCACATACTGTTCTGGCTACAACTCTCCATGCCTGGTGGACAGCTTGTGAGCCACTGAAGATAAACCCCACAGTCTATACAAAACACCCTCTGTGGTGTAACACCTCACTGTTGGTTGGGGGGAAGGAACCCAACTGGACACCATTCAAATCTAAAGGTCTTCACCAATTCTGTGACCTTGTTCAAGACAGGGAATAAAAATATTTTGCAGACTCTTAGGAACAAGAATGTTTGCGAATGAATTACTTCTGGTATTACCAGCGCTTGCAGTGTTGTCTCCGCAAAACCCTGGGTCCTCGCCTGATAGACTCACCCTCTTCCCTACTGATGAAATACCTACAGAAATGGGGTACTTACAAAGGGACAGTGTGCAGTCTGTACTAGATAATGGCTGATCAACTATGCTCTATCCCGCTGTAATGCTCTCTGCTGGAATTGTTGTCGGAAATGCTATAAGAAGCAAACTCAGAAGACTATTAGGAGGATCTCCTTGACACCCATGACAAGCACCTCAGAGAGGTTCACTTCAAATTCAGTTACTACAAGATGCTTCACCGATGGTACTGGTTATCCCTCTGACTCCGCAGACCACCCTGCTCCCATTTGCAACTTGCTGGAGATGCATATCTTTGTTCATTTGTTTTGGGACTGTCCGTCCTTTCAGCCTATTGGTCCTCTGTCAAAAGTATAATCAGACAAACAATACCCCTCATAGGGGAGTTGAAATCTCAAATGTCTCTCATGACTTTGCTCAATGCCCAGAAATCAAGAATCAACAGTCCCTCTGGCTAGTCACGACACTGGTCCCTACCAAGATTTGCATTCTGAGACTCTGGAGGTCCCCCACCTGCCCAACATTTGACCAGTGCCTCCAATAAGTGTATAAGCAGGCGCAGGGGGTTGTTGCGGGTTGTAGCCAGTTTGCCAAATCTTTTGACAGATAGGGAGACTTTCTCCAAGACTCATGATCCCTGCCCCCTGCTCAATTTGGCCATCCCTTCCTGCTGCCCCCCACACTTACTGGCTGACCCACAGACCATTGCTTGTCTCCTAACACCCCTTTAGTTCTTACAGCCTCTCTGCAATGTAATCAGTATAGTATACTCAGACAGCCCCACACACAGAGAGGGTGGCTCAAACACCAGGGAGGTTCCTAAGGGCGTCTTGGTATCTCGCATTGCTGCTATGTAACATCTACAGAGGGAATCAAGGATCTCTCCTCCTCCTCTCTTCTTGGGGCCAATAGCAAGACCCCTCATAGTGCCTAGCTCCCCCCTCAAGCCATAAGGTTCACACTTCAGGGGATGCAACCCCCATCCCTTCCAAACCCACCCTTCCCATATCGGAACTTTAAGGGCAAGGTAGGGGGCCTTTTTATTTCCACTGATGGACTCACGTGTACCACTCCAAAAGCTTTCGGTTCTTGCTGGATTTCATCCAAGCCCCTGACACCTCCTCCGTTAACCAGCCTGGAGTTAGGTCAGGATTACCTGCTGTTTGATGCTTCTGGTTATGCTATGTGTTAAACTACCTGTGGATGCTATGTACTCTCAATTTGTACTGAGCATAATTTTCTCAATAAATAAAAGTTTAAAAAGCACTATGTATAAAAACAACGCATTTGTAGGAGAGATGGGAAGACGATTGAGTAGGGAATATCGCAATACCTTAATATTGTAGCCAAAATATCAAGGACAAAAATATTGACAAGTAACTATAGATTTTTGGCTATAAAGTTAAGTTATCATGATATTCCCTACTCAATATTTCAGAATGCTACAGCAATGATGGGCAACGGAGAGAACTACGGAGGAATCAAGATGATGAACCAGGTGTTTGGGATGTTCCATATCCTATTCCGTAGTGAGTCAGTTAGATTTAGAGATGTCCCACATTTGAGAAAACTGTTCAGGAAAGAGTCTACTACCAATTGACACCCTGGAGCATGGGGAATCAAACTCCATCTGGGGACTCTGATGCTTCTCAATGTTGTCCACCTTGTGCTACTGGGACACATTTCAGATTATCCACATGGAATAAGCGTGCATACAATCAATCAAAATAGGAATTGTGTACAATGTCAGAGGTTAGTTAGAAAATCTGACTCAGGTCCCGCCCTGACAGACCAATGCTGGACAACCCAGCTTAAAGGTATGTGGGGGATACAGCAAACACTGCAAAGCAAATTGACCATAGGTGTCAAGTCAATCATTCCCACGATTGAGGGAGGATTACAGGTAGATACACGACCAATTAGAAATCTGCCTTTAATGTAACATTTCTCAAAGTTCTTTCCATATGTAAAGAGATTCCTACAAGAAACCTTCTTAAATTCAGATGTGTACCTCTTGTTTCAATTTGTTTTATTTGTGTTGATTGAAATTTCTCCATTGTAACTGAAAATGCTGTTCACAGGATAAATGTTTCACATGAATCACAGTGCAGGGCTGTGACATAAATCATGACTCAGTGGGAGTGGGAAATTAGAGGAGACGAATGGGACAATAGACAGTCAAGAAATTAAGCTCTACATGGAGCAGGCTAATGCTCATGGCATCTCCAGTGTCAGTGCTATTAGGTGTGCACAGAATTTGTTGAGTACCTAGCAATCTCAGCTAATCCTTCTTTTTAAATGTCCATCATCCTCAGTTAAAACTCTAAAATGGTGAGACAACAATGACCCATGTTTGTTTGAGTAAGTATGCATGCACTGGAACCAAAAAACTAGAAATACAGCTAATGCAAAAGTGAACGTAGAACATAGTAAGATGGGAGTGGAACAGTTTTTGGTTGTTTGAGCAGCGAAGGGGGACATTTCAAAGCCATGCAGCGGTAGGAGGAGCCATTCTTAGCTGCTGGGCTATGGGTGTGATTGATGAAGTTGTCCTTGAAGTAAAGAGTACATATTTGCATTCTGATTTGCAAATGTAAATTAGTGAACATAACATGCAGAAGGATATACTTTCAGCTCCTTGGTGCATATATAAGAAGGCTTAACTTTTGGTCCTTCTTTCCTAACAGTTCTTCATTTTGAATCTGTTACTGTACCTTCTTGTGTTGCATTAGCTTTCTCAGGTGGTGAGTTTCCTGCAGGTACTCTGAGTGGTGGCTAATACTGATTGGGCATGATACAATCACTTTAAAGGACATGTAAGCCTGTAGCATTAGGCAATTTAGGTTCATCACTGGGGGGTGGTGTGATTATGTGCTATTCCCCATTAATAATTTGAATGACAAAGGTGTTAGGAAAAACAACTCACTCTGAACTTCCAACTGGAGGTCGGCCACCCTTGGACACACACCCTAACCCCCCATGCCTGGAACATTAGCAACATCATTGACAACAAACTGAACATGCCCGCACAGGTCAACACAGCTGCAGGGTTCCTCACCCTGAAGCTTCTTGAAGAAGAACTTCAAATAGCTCCCAAGCAACCCCAGGAAAACTGACAGCCTCATCCAGATCACCAGCAAACTGGACTAGGGAAATGCCCTGCAAGCCAGAGTCACCAAGCAATTCACTAGAAGACTACTGTTACTGCATCGGCCCTTAATAAGTAAACTTACAAGGAGACGTAAATAGGTCGATGAACCTTTTGACTCGCTTTGAGGTTTTCCCACCATATATCCCGTACTTGCACAAATCAATAACATTAGTAATCAATAGGAGTCAGTAACTGTCACACCCCATGACCTTGCAGTCATGAATAACCACACCTTTATGTAAAGAATTTGCAACTAATTTGGAAAAGCATCTATCAAAATAGCGGTTGGTAACTAGAAACAAAAGCAAATAGACATAGCAAACAACATCATAATCAATATACCTATCCTCAGTTTGGATCAGCAAGCGGTGAGAGTCTTTGTCCTCAGGACATCAGTTCGGTCAGCTGGGCATCAGGATTCAGCATTAAAGAACAGAAAAGGCAAAAGTCTCTTTAAGCAATAAAGTTAAGCACGTCTCTTCTCAAGCCGGTCAAGAAAGTAATGGCTTTTCGGCAAGCTAGAATATGAGCAAATGGTGTCTTCTTCTTAGTGAAGTCTGACTAAGTTGAATTTCCAAAAACGACTTCCAAAGTCCCTATTGGTCAAGGGATTGCATGTTTACATTTAATCCAATGAATCTAAACCCTCAAATCTACAATTCTTCTAGTGCACGGTTTACATGTCGATGATTGGCTCTCATCTCCTTTGTTCTCGTCACCGCACTCATCAGGTAACAATATTGTTGCAGCTTATACTTCAGTCAGTATGTTCATTGTCCTTGCCTGAGAAAGTCAGTCTCACACACACTAAATTAAACATTGTTGCACTAGGAAATACATCATCTCCTAGCAAGCGGTTCTCATGAGAAAGGCTTTTAGCCATGAGCATTAGGTCAGCACAGTGGAAAATCACAATTTAATTCTCTAAGCATCCATTTTGTAAGTTGGTTAAGAAATAAAGCTTGACATGAGGCTGTGCAACTAGGCCAAGACCTCGCTAAGTTAAGGCCTACAATTAGTAAAGCTAATACATAAAGCATAACCCTCAATATGACATATTACTACATTGAAAACAAATAAGCTCATCATTTCTTATTAATAAGCCATTAATAAGTACACTTCGTGGACTGTGGCGGGCACTCTGGTGGGTGCGCATTCAAATGCATGCATTATTTTTCCCTACGTTATTACATTTTCTATGAAATTTCAACACACAGAATACATGAGTAATCATTAATAATTTCAGTAAAACGTCTGCGTTAACATTCCCTCCTCTGATGACTAAATGTGTCCTCAAACTAAACCTTCCCACACAAATTTTTGCATCACCTAAAATTCTGTCATTTCAATACACTCATAATTTCATTCTCTTTTTGAATTTCTTCTAAACAAATTTTCACTTTTCATTTCTTCCCTCCTCTGATTATTCTTTGTTTTCTTTAATTTGATCCTGTTACACAACTTATATATTCCACCTGCTCCAATTAAGCAAATCACAACAATCAATATCCCTTGTATTATTTTCAATATTATCCTTTTACCAATGTTGCTAAGCCAATTTCCCACTGAAGCAAATTCTTTACGAACTTTTCCCAAACACCTGGTTCTTTCAATTCCTTCAAATCAGCACTCTCATTAGCCAAATTAGTAAGTAAGCTTCTAATTTCATTGCTATCATCAGGAATAAATGAGAAGCAATGCCTAGAATTAAGCATTTCACAAACTCCGCCATCCTTTGCTAAAAGAATGTCTATCGCAAGGCGGTTGTGAAGAGTCATAGCTCTTTCTGCAGCTAATTCAGAATCTATCAGGAGTATAGCTCTGGAAAAATATGTCAGCATGTTATCCACAATAGTAGACAACTTACAAATCTTTGTTGAATACAGAACAACTCCTACTGAAGGAATCATTGCCCCAAATATATCTCCCACTATAAAAGAAGGAGACTCTCTCCTTTGTCTAATGCCATGTAATTCAGTCACTTTTGGAAATTTCTTTAAGTCATCAAGTTGGAAAATTTTTGGGAAAACTCAATATCACGAACAATATCACACACACAATTGCCAAACCAACACTCATGTATTTACAGCACTTTCTCAAACTTGTCTCAACAGTTCAGTTCATCAATTTCCTTCAAGTGCCAAAATATTGTCCTGGAATGTCTCAATCAAAACAAAAAGACAAAAACTCTTTCTGCCATTCACTTGTAGTTGCATATACCGATTCAGGACCTGCGTACTTTTGAGTTATTATTCTCTTTCTTTTCAACCTTCGATCTCCCTGAAACTCTCCTTCACTCAGATCGTCTGTCCTTGTTGTATCTACTTCTTCTTCAATTGTTGTCACAACTGCTTCCTTTCTCTTTGCTTGTGACTCCGGACACTTATCTCCTTTCAGTGGACCCTTGGCCAATGCTCTTTTCAGTGTTGAACTTGTAACTTCTTCTTGCTCAGCAGGGTTTTCTCTTGACAGACCTACAACTGGTTCAGGAGGAGTAAGATCATATTGGCTTTGAACCACCTCAACTCCTTCTCCCTCGGGGTCTTGCAATTGGTCTGTTTGTGTTTCAAAATCGTCTACTTCTGTGAGAGCCACCTGCTGACTAGACTCTCCTTCTGCCTCCATTGAGATTGGCTCACTGTCAACTTCCTGGAGGTCTTCTCCTTCGTCTCTCACAGGAGTGACTGAACCGTCCTCAATGTACTCAGTTCTGGATTCAGATCGCCTTTGTTCTTTTTCTGGCTCTGAGGCTTGTCTTGTTGTAGTTGTTGGTACTCTCAACAACTCCACTTCATCGTCCAAAGGACCGGCCACGTTTTCTGTGTGGCTGGCGTGGATCCAGTTCGGAACAGCAGCTCACTTCACAGCTGTGGTAGTAACCAGAACTATCTGGAACAGGCCTTTCCTGCGTGGCTCCAAACACCTCTTCCACACGTTTTTCTGGACCACAACACATTCACCGGCTCTCAGGTTGTGTCCTGGGTCATGGATCGGTGGCAGTGTGGTGGCTTTCACCTGCTGAAAGAAAGAGGGAACCACATCAGCCAGACCTTTGCAGTCTAACACCATAACATCTGTAATGCTTACAAGCACATTTGCAGGAACCACTGGCAACCTCATTGCTCTGCCCATGAGATGTTCGTGCAGTGACAATCCTGTCTTCCTGTCGGGTGTGTTTCTCATTGTCATCAGAACTAATGGCAGTGCCTCAGATCAGGTCAGTTTCAGATTCGTGGATGCACACATCTTTGCCACTCTTGATTTGAAGGTACCATTCACTAGTCCTGATGCTTCAGGGCGGTAACTACAATGCAACTTCTGCTCAATGTTCAATGCTGTACATAATAATTTAATTACTTCATTGTTGAAGTGACTTCCACTATCTGATTCTAAAGAGATCAGAAACCCAAAACGTGGTATCAGTTCCCTGAGCAGTAATTTCGTTACTGTGAGGCTGTCATTTCTTTGTGTAGGGTATGCTTTAATCCAGTGACTAAAGATGCAATCACAACACATATCTCAAACCTCCACACACAGGCATCTCAATAAACTCCATTTGCATTCTGCTGAATGTACCTCCTGCTCTTCCAATGTGGCTCAAATTAACCACTGTCCCTTTTCCGGCATTCATTTGCTGGCAAATGACGCAACAATGGCAAACTGCTTCAGCAACTTGTCTAAACCTTGGGTTGAACCAATTGTGTTTAAACAGACAAATCATGCCATCCCTCCCAACATGTGCTTGAACATGATAATACCTAACCATTGGAGACAACAGGCTGTTGTGCAAAGCTAATTGACCCTCTTCTGAAACCCACAATTCATCTTATGGCTGTGCACATTTCATTTTGCTCCATAAATGTTTTTCCTCCCTGTCCCCATTATTATGCAGTGTTTTCAATTCTTCCAATGTATCTATTACATGCAATACAAAATTTGGACATGTTTCATCTTCTTCAAGTAACAATTCACACTTCTCTTTGAACAATATACAGTTCAATGCGCAAAACCTTGCGACTTGATCCGCATATCTATTCCCCATTGACACAAATTCTTGCGATTTCAGATGTGCACTGCATTTCACCACAGCAATCTTTGCAGGCATTTGGATAGCTTGCAACAATTCTTTAGTTCCTCACTATTTCTAACTATTATGAAACCTCTCTGTGACTACAACTGGCCAAAATAGTGGACTACTCCAAATCCATACTGGCTATCCGTATAGAAAGTAACTTTAAGCTGAGAACTGGCACGCTCCAGTAAGGGCTACCAGTTCTGCTACTTGTGCAGAGTATACTCTTCGAAGCCAAGACATTTCCAGGATACCAGAAATTGTGCAAACAGCATATCTGCTCTCAGTCCTCCTGTATTGTCTTTAAGACAGGAACCAGCAAAAAAGATAATTTGGTAATTTTCTTTCAATCGGGTATCTCTAATATCAGGTCTCGTTTTTGTGCACAAATCAGTTACTTCAAGACAATCATGCTCAATGTCTTCCAAATTTAAAATTTCATTGTTTTTATTTGGAAATAAAGTTGCTGGGTTCAGCACTGTACATCTTTTCAATTACATATTTGGTGACCCTAGAATACTCGTCTCAAATCTGGTCAATCTTGCACCTGCTAGGTACTGGGTTTTCGTCTTTGTAAGTAGGATCTCAATGGAATGTGGGACCATGATAGTTAAGGGGTGTCCCATCACACTGCCTTCACACTGTGTGAGGCTCTGTCCAACCACTGCAACTGCACTCAGGCAACCTGGTAAGGCTGCTGCAACCTGGTAAAAAGTAGCTGAAAAATATGCTAGTAGGTGGTTTACACCTCCATGGACCTGCATCAAGACAGACAAAGAACATGCATCACGCTCATGACAAAACAATGTGAAAGACTTCATGTAGTTTGCACAGACTCCCTCTCAAATCAGAAAATGCTTTCATACCAGCCTGGTCTAACACTATGAGTTTGATAACCTCTTTGTGAGTAAGCTTCTGTAAGGGCTTGGAAATAACTGAAAAATTAGGAATCCAATGGCAGACGTAACCTACCATCCCCCAAAACATCCTGACATCTTTCTGTGTGGCTGGGGGGCTCATCTGCAATATTGTTGTGACCCTTTCTGTGGATATTGTCCTTGATCCCTTCTCAATCTGGTGACCCAAGTATTTCACCCCTTTCTGACAGTATTGCAATTTAAGAGGAGACACTTTATGATCGTTCTTTCCCAAATGGTTCAGTAAGGCAATTGTGTCATACTTGCACTCATCCCTCGTTTTGGATGCAATCAGCAAATCATCAATGTACTGTACCAAAGTCGACTGAATAGGCAATTCCAACAACTCTAAATTGTTTTTCAAGATCTGATTGATTATGGAAGGTGACTCTGAAAAACCTTGAGGAATTCTACACCAACAGTAAACTCGGTCCCCAAATTTGAAACAAAAGAGAAATTGGCTGTCCTCGTGAAGAGGCACAGAAAAGAAGGCTTGTGACAAGTCTATGACAGTGAACCATTCAGCATCACATGGAATCTGAAACATTATCACAGCTGGATTTGGAACCATGGGACAACATTTGATCACAATGTCATTTATTTTTCTCAAGTCCTAAACAATTCAAACTTTCCAACAGGGCATTTTCAATCCCATTATTGGTGAATTATATGGGCTGCTCAACACCTCTTTAAAGACCCCTTGGTTTCCAAATCCTGCAATTGTTTGGGCAACCTTTATAAGTATATCCTGTGGCATGTGATATTGGGGAATCTGAGGAAAATTCACATTCAGCTTTACAGGAACTTTAACTGGCTCAACTCCCTTTATCAGACCTATCTCTTTTCCTGTCAGATCCCACATTTTCTCTTTAACCGTTCCCTTTAAATCAGGAGGAAGCTCTTTCACTGTGAACACTGGAAAGAAATTAATCAGAGGGTACTCCTCAATTATTGCCTCACACTCTGTCTCTGGGTCTTCCTCATCATCACTATTCATCTGAATCTCGATTCCGTCATTTGAACAAGTAATCGATCACCTGGTTTTACACAGCAAGTCTCTTCCCAGTAGGGATACTGGACTTGAATCACAGACTACAAATTTGTGCAGTCCTTGAAAGTTGCCAATTTTAACCTGAACTGGTTCTGTAATTGGGTTGGTCAAATACTGATTCTCTACTCCTACAATTTGGACTGTCTTTCTTGAAAGGGACAAATTTGGAACTTCTGCACTTCTCACTGTAGCTCCTGGGTTTAACCAAGAATGAAACTCTGTGACCCATGACTTTTCCCTTCACATAGGGACTTTTCTGATCTACTTATAAGGAAGCTGCAAGCACACATTCCTCTTCAACCGAACTCACACTCACCCAATCATCGTTTATTCCAATCTCACTGTGTAACGGGATTTGGTGTACTGTGTTATTACTCTGGTTGGATCTTTGACCTGTGACCTGTTGAGGAAGCATCACCTGCTGCTGTTCCATTGGAGCTTGAGGTATTTGTATTTGATGTCTCTGTACCATTTAAACCTGCTGTTGCATTGGCTGCAACCGTGTCATTTGTACACGTGCCATTTGTACCTGCTGCACGGGTTGAAAATTTTGCATTTGATTTATATTATTCTGGAAATTTGGATTATGATCTCTCATTCTCAGTCCTCTCATGTTGTAGAAAGAACTAATGTCACCTGTTTGCTGAACAACACCTTCCTGTACCAACATCGGACACTCCCGCTACCAATGTCTGACCATTCCGCAAGCGTGGCAAGGCAACAATTTCTTCATTCCCTGCAAATCATTCTGAACCACTACACTACCTATGTCTGGACCATGATTTACATTTCCTCCGTGACCTCTACCTCTCATCTAATGTTGAAATACCACATTTCCCTGCTGCTGCTGTGGAAAACTTCCCTGCATGCCTGTTTGTGCCGCTTTAATCTGCATCATCATCATCGACTTCTCTTTCAGCTTTTTCTGCTTCAACTCAATCTCATCACTACAGTACTTTGCATACTGCAACAGCACATCGATCAGCTTGGCGTGCCAGCAAATCAAATGACTCTTAATCATCTGGCTAATTTCAGGTCTCAATCCTTCCACAAATCTGAACACAAAATGAATCATGTCTTTCGGCTCAATTGTGTCTGTACCACTGTAATGCTTAAATGCCTGTAACAATCTCTTGTAATACATATGTATTGACTCCTTAGCTTCTTAGCTTCTTGAGCTGTTCTATCTATTCTCTGCCAATCAATGTTTTTGGGTGAAATTCACATTTTCAAAAATTCAATAATTTTTTAATAATATTTCATTAACTCAGGAGATGGCGCACCTGTAACCTGATCTCTTTCTGGTTATTTTGTTGGGCAGTTTATACTCCACTTGCACTCCATCCACAAATCAGCAGGAACTACCATCTCTAATAGAGTGTTCAAGTCTTCCTAAAGGCATTTTGCAAGTTTCACAAACCTGTCTGTCTGCTGATACCATTCTACTGGTTTCTCTCTCAATCTAGGAAAGTCATTTGTAAAAGACAGAATGTCGCTTCTGCGCCAGGGGACATGAATGAAATCCCCCCCTGGGATCTCCCTCATTGGTAAAATTTTCACAGGATCTTTAGTCTGCTGCACATTTGCAGTCGGCTCCGCAGAATCCCCCTTTTCTCTTATCTTTTTTCTTTACCCATCTGCCTTCCCATCTGCCCCAAGTCTGGGCATTCTGAAGTAGCTCCCTAGGGTGTGCCTTCATCCCTGCAGATATCATGTGCTCAAAGTCTTTGGCGTCAAAATTTAATCTGTAGCTCCTTTTCAATTTTTTTTTGTTTTCTCTATTTCTATGCCGTACCTCTCTGCCTGGTCTGGTAGTTTTTGGTGCACATTGCTCACTTCCCTTGTAATTTTCGGGCACAGATATGCTTCTGTGTAGGACTCTAGTCTATTCGCACTCATAGTTCCCTCAATGAGCTCACCCGCTTCCATTCCAAGTCTCATGTAGTTCAAGTACTCCTCTCCCTTAGGAACATTCTGTGGGGTATTCAGCTTGTCTAACCATTCCGTCAATTGCTGGGCAGTCAAACCTTGTAACGAAATGTTGCTAGCCTGGGCATGTGGCACTTGCTGCACCACTGTATTTGGGGTCTACGGTATCAGTAATTTCAGGCTCTGGCTATAATTCGACCCTATGACAGTATCCGGAGGAACTCTGAATGGGCTAAGGTCTAGCAATGATCTCAATCCATCAAAGGTCTGTCACATAGGAGAGATTACTTGAATATTCTCATTAAGTCCTCTCCTCATTGCATTCTGACTCAGGACTCCCTGTCCATCTGCACTGGGCTTCTCTTGTGCAAACAAAGGCACAACCGGACCAATGGTGACAGGCACAGGACAGGTACAGATACAGCATCTGGGCATCTGGGCTTGGTCTAACATTCAGGTTGTGTGGGAGTGTAATTCCTGCATTCTGATTCATCAGTACAGACATATCTGACTGTGTCCCTGTTATCGGAGTGTACATCTGCATCGTTTGTGACAAAGCTTGAGGCAGTAAAAGTGGAGTCGGTTCTGTCTGAACGGTCTCGGGAAAACCTGTCCTGTAGGCACTATTAGGTTTGTGGCAGTTTCCACAATGGCACATCAGGGTAATTCGTCTGGACATTTGACTGTGGCACTTGATTTTGGATTACTATAGTAGGTGCATTAACACTGTTCTGCTTTGGGCTCTGTGTCGGGCTAGAATTAACCTGAGCCGGACACGTTGTCACATTAATCTGTGTCGGAGCTGGAGGATTTACACTAGTGCTCGGACCACTCTCTTGTGCTGCATATGGTGGAGGACGATTTCTCAATAAATGGAAAATAAACTCATCATCGTCTGACTCTTCCTTCAAGGTCAAAGATTTTCTAGCCTTCCCACTTTCGGAAGGGCTTTTATTGGTCTTGCTAGTGGCTTTTCTTCCTTCTCTCTTTCTGTCCTGTGTAATCGCAGGAAACAACGTAATCCCCTGTAATGTCTCGGTTCTCCAAAATATCTGATCACTGTCCCATCTAGCCTTCGCGAGTGTCTTTTCTGCTTTTTTCATCCTTCTCTCAAATTTCTGTTGCTATTGCTGTCTGGCTACTAATTTCCAGATCGCTAGTGCCTTGAACTGTGCAGTTTTCAGAGTGGGTTTCAGATCATACAGCTCCCTCCTCAGATTCTCTAAACTCCTTAAATTAAATGTTCCGTTGATAGGAAACGCTAAGCTCCCATCTTTCTCTGTCACTTTGCACCATTGCTTTAGCCAAAGACATTGTGCAGCACCCTTCTCTTCGATTACAATATAAGCTGGTTTACCTTCTGGTGGTGCAATTTACCCTATAGTTGTTGTAATATGCATATCTCCCCTAAAGGCACTCTTTGAAGCTTTGGAAAATTTAATTTCTGCAACTTTTATTTTTATTTTAAATCAAATCAGGAAGTGACTTTTAATCCCAGAATTCTCTTCACCCACCTTCTAAACCAATTGCGCTCCACGGACGGCTGCCAATCTGTGCGTGACCCTTCTCGCTAACCAATCTATCCCAGCCCAGGTTCAATGATGTCACACTTACACGTACTGCAGCTGACAAAGTCTTGCAGCTTGTCCTCCCAAATTCAGATTTACACTAAACTAATGCAATATATTGTGAGCGCCAACCAAATTCAAAAACAAATTTGTCCATTTACTACAGGTAAGATAACACAATCGCTTCAGAAACTTAACAGGTTTTTCACTTGCGGCGTTTCGCTCTAGCAGCTACTCCTTCTTTCTCAGTTTCCCTGATTAGCAAGCAAAATTTACCTTCAAATTTCACTCTCAATTGGTCAGTGGGTCTGTCTTGGTGCACATAGGACTCACCAGATCTCAGTCGAAAATTCTCTTGCTCACTTTGACTCACACTCTGACGACCACGCCCAATCAACAAATTAAACCAGACAAATTATACCCAAAAAAAAAGTGTCTCATACACTTTCCAATAGACTCCGGAGTCTTAGACCACGAAGGGTCCATATACCAACAACCATGTGGACCGTTTTTAGCACAAAGTGCCACACACATGTGAAGTTCGCCGACTTCCCTACTCTCACACTTCGGAGTACGCACACTCCTTCGACAACTTCATTTGAAGTACGCAAACTCCCTGTCCCCTCATAAACATCACAATTCACCTGCGATTTGCATAAAATGTGCAAGTGCAAAACCTACTTCATTTACACTGTCACCAGAACACCGAGAATATCCTTAAACAATCATTGGCAAGCTCCAAGATTCTGGGACACTCATTTTAAGTACTTAGGGGCACATTTCCTCTCCACCTTCTATCATTGAAACACAGTAAATCCAAATCACAGTGATGATGAGCTCTTGAAAGACAAACCATGTACTGGGCCTCTATCATGGGCTCTTAAGGAGACAAATCATGTACTTGGTCTCAATGATGGGCTCTTAAGGAGACTAACCATCAGTCAGCTACCATCTCTGATAGCGCGTCGGTCCTTAATAAATAAACTTACAAGGAGACGCGAATTGGTCGATGAACCTTTTGACTTGCTTCGAGATTTTCCCACCATATATCCCGTACATGCACAAATCAATAACCAATAACAATCATTGACATTAGTAATCAATAGGAGTCAGTAATTGTCACACACCATGACCTTGCAGTCATGAATAACCACACCTTTATGTAAAAGTTGGAATATTTATTTCCCTATATTAACAATGTTAATGTCACGAAACTCATTCTCAAAATCAAATGATGAACATACAGAAACAACACTGGCTGACCAAAGCGGGCAAAGAATCACAATCTAATCAAAGTTTGAGTGACAACTCATGCCAAAGTTACAGTACAAATTAATAGCAAGAATAACTGAGCAAACGATATTACATACATTTAGGTTCATCAAAGAAAATACATCAAATGTTGTTACATGTAACAAACTTCATCAGTGAGAATCCTAACTAACATCAGACTAGAATAGCATGTTTGGGCTTCATGCAAAACAATTTAGTCAACACAAATTTGGAAAAGCATCTAGCTATGGCTCTATCAAAATAGCGGTTAGTGCCTAGAAACAAAGACCTCGCTAAGTTAAGGCCTATAATTAGTAAAGCTAATACATAAAGCATCCCCCTCAATATGACATGTTACTACATTAATCAAACATAAGCTCAACATTTCATATTAACAAGCCATTAATAAGTACCCTTCTTGGACTGTGGCAGCCACTCTGGTGGGCGCACCTTCGAATGCATGAATTATTTTTTCCTACGTTATCACATTTTATCACATTTTCTATGCAATTTCAACACACTGGATACATGGATAATCATTAATAATTTCAGTAAAACTTCTGCGTTAACACTACAGACCATATGGGATGCATCAGTCAGATTCATCTTCAACTTTACGTGCAGGGCTCATATCACACCACACCTCAGCGGGCATTACTGGTTCCCTATTAACAAATGTACCCAGTTCAAGCTCCTTACCTACATTTTCAAAGCTCTACACATCACAGGACTGGACTAACTGAACAACCGTATTTCCTTCCACCAAAAAGCCAGACACCTCCGACCAAGCTTTCTCCGATATCATTCCTAAAGCATGAAGCGACCTTCTATCACACATCAGAGTCTACTCTTCTCTTCTTTAATTCTGCAAGAAAATGAAGACAGAGCTCTTTGAATAACACGTACTTGGTCAAGGTCTACACATCTTTCATACACCAGGATACCTCCAATGGAGACACAGTACTATTGAAATACTCGTAACATAACATTACATAGCAACAGTTAGTTGAATGCCCTTCGTTGGTGGAAATATAAACTCTGGGATGTCAGTGACTGTGATATTGCGACTTAATATGTGGCTGAAGAGAATGCGGTTTTATCTGTTATAATCATTTAAGCTGGTACCAGGCTGTGTGGCTTTTCTTTGGAGTATTCTTTTCAATTTGAAGCTCCCTGATTTAGCATTCACATAAAGGTTTGAGAAGATAATCTGAAAGAACCATGTTTGCGTTGCGGAAAAGGAGATCATTACATAATGTGCACACTAAGCACTGAGCTAGTGAAACAGGTCCCATCATCCTTGTGAATCGAGGGCGAAAGATGTCTTACTGTTGCGAATTGGCCACAGTCGCTCCACTCTCGTGGGCGATGGGAGCAAATGAACAACTAGATACCAATACAACGATTCTTTGCTACATTCTGAAGGCTGCACTCTCTCTCACTAACCTGAGCACAATATGCTAATTCTAGCTTTGAATTTGAGGATCTACATGCTCTGGAGATCTGTCGGAATTCTGATCTGCACACAATGCGCATCTCTGACTTGCAATAGATCGTCTGTGAATGTGCCCATAATGCTTAAAAAGGAAAGAAAATATGATTGACAAGGTTTCACTTACCGGAAATAAAGCCAACTAGAGAAAAGTCGAAAGGCACTAAAATTTTATAAACATGAAGAAAATTTCGAAATCAAATGGAGATGTCCACCCTTTCTTTTAGAGACTAGGGGCCAGATGTATGAAAGCTTTTTGCATCCGCAAACGGTGCGAATGCCTGTTTGCGAATGCAAAAAGGCATTTCAGAATGTATTAAAGGCATTCTGAAAGCAATTTTAAGGAATCGCTATTTTAGCGATTCCTTAAGAGTGCAACCCTGTTTAGAGAGTCGCAAATTGCGACTCTCTGAATAAGAAATCGCAAGTGGCAAGGAATCCTTATTTGCGATTTTTAAAGAACATGCAAGAAGCAATTCCTAAATGCGAATTGGGCATTTAGGAATCGCTATTTACCACCATGTTGAACCTGGTTGTAACCATGTGCAAATTTTAAAAATGCATTTAAAATCCATTTTTAAAATGTACATGTAAAGCACACATGCCCTTTTGGCATGTGTGCACCTTACATGTCCTAAAAAACTTTTTGGGGTGCAGCAGAGGGGGCCTTCGGCCCCCTGCACCCTGGGGTTTTGCATTTCCAAAATTGCGATTTCAGGTTAAGAAATTCAAATTTTGGAAATGCAAAAAAATTGCAAATATGGGCCTACAGCTATCGCTATTTCTGACTCGCAAAAGGCCTTCTTGATACATCTGGTCCCAGATAGCTGCAGCAATGCTGGCCTTATGCGCCCTCTCACATTTTCATCAGGTGAAGTGGTTACCTGCATACCGCCACAGCGGGAAGCCACATATATTGATCTCAGACGCAGCACTTGAGAGTAATAGAATTAGCCCCATCCTGCTCTGACTCCACAAATGGTGCATTGATTGAGATAGATGTGTAACAATCCGCTGACAATCCTTCTACTAGTGTTCTAGAATATAGATTTTTGGTATAATCCCCCATGCCCCTGGCATTCGTAGTCTGTGATAGGTTGATTTGTAATTTTCTCTGTTGTGTGCACCCGTTGGAGGAATCCTAAGGGGCATTTCGTGCATGATACTGAGAGTACGCATCACTCATCCGAGCCTGGGAGAGATGACAGAAGGCTTAAAAAAATGTCTCTCTGTACGTGCATGTCTAGGTCCTGCCTTCCAGGTGCCTGCGATTTGAAAGGATGGTCTCATGACACTCGTGCAAGACTTGAGCATTTCCGTGAAGCATTTTTGTGGACTTCCAGTGGAGGAGAGCCTGTAGAAGAGAAAGTGACCAAGAGGTGATGCTATTTGGATTGCCAACTAAGAATATCGGATCGAGGATTCATATATTGAACTTAAACACCAGAGGCAACTTCACACTCAGGAGAAAACCTGTACGTGTCACTGCCAACACATTTTAGTGTATTTATGGCTTGTCTTAGTTTAGACAAATTTATAAAAATATGGCCTTTCCCTTCAGGCTGTAGAGACCGATACATTTGGCCAGTTCACTTACTGAAGCATTACTTTACTTTAAGCAATGTGGTGCTGTGTCCTTTATGGTGGACGTGTCTATAAACGGAGCCAAAGCTTGAAAGTGTAACTCAATGACGTTTGCAATCCGAGTAGAACCATCTTTAAGCATCAGATTTTGTGATTTGTTTTTATGGCAGGAGTATACACACTGAGACTACAGCTTTACAATGAGAAGGCAGTTGTCACAAATGCACACCAAGCCTCGCAACCTTTAATAGTTTCATTGCTGAATTAATTGATTTGCTGATCCCCACTTTCCATCAAGAGCAGTAGCCTAACATTGATGTGCAAACAACTCAGATTTCTTGGATTAGTAAGTGTGAGTGTTATTGCCAATCATATTTTAGTCATATGGAAGAAGCACAACAAAGTAAACTACATGAGTTTATTTTGCTATGCCTCCTACATAAAATTAGCAGATGATTCACAATAACAGTCACACTCATTAATCCCTCCGTTCTCTGTCTTTAGATCTAATTGCTGATTTAGAGATTAACTCTCCATGCTCTGTTGAGTTTTGTGCTTTTAAAGTGCAGTTATATTCGGAAGGCGAATCTACAATAGTCGATGTTTAGTGCCATTTTTAGCAAAGCACCCAATCGTTCTCTTTTGCACTCCATCTCTCGCTCTCTTTCTCTGAGCAATACATATATATTGCATAGGAACCTGCAGTTTCTGAATGAAAGCCCTTTTTATAATTTCCTTATTGCAGGTAGCTATTCGCCTGTAATAAAAAAAGTGGCATACCTTATGTAGTTGAATAAGGTGTTACAGATGAGTTCTGACATCACAATGATTTCTGCCACAGCCTGCAGCCAAGAGAAAGGGCAGGACACAGTGCCTAAATAAAGCTGCAGCTTAAACAACACAAACAAACCATGGATGTTTCTTCTTCTGATCTGTTTTTGTAAGTGAACTATGATCAACAGAAAGGAGATATTTATGGCAAAATGTTTTTTGTTCATTTTGCACGCTTTTGATATCATAGGACATAGAGACTCTTTATGCATATTTGTAGACATTATAAGCTAAAGGGTTTTTGTAACTGACTTACATTAAACTGATTTAATAGCTTTTTGCAAGAAATATGTACAACTTTTTAGTGTGTTTAATTTTGTTCTGCATGCCCTTGATGTCTGGAAACATCCTACCTCTTTCATATAAAACACCAACATGCCTGAAGGATTTAAGCAGTTTGTGGGAAAGGTAATGGTGCGATCATGTATTATCTAATGCTGGGTGGAGTTCACGGAGTTCGAATCCGTAGAGTTCTACAGAGATGATTAAACTCAGTGGAATTCCGCAGAGGTGGATTTCCGTGAACCGCAGAGTCCTGAATGCACCCAATCTGCGGGCACTCTTGTGCACCGGCCTGTGCCATGTGCGTTGCACAAAGGACAGGGCGGTGCACAAGAGGCCTGAAACAGCAGCTTTCACTGCCTACGTCCCTGGCATGAATTCAAGCTAAAGCCATAGGCAGCGAAAGCTGGTGTTTCAGCCACCAGTGTGCACAAACAAAGGTTAAAAAAAGAAAAGAGACAAAAACTTACTTGGGTCCTCCAGGGGGTCCTTGTTGTCCTCCACAGAGACCTGGTTCTCTGCCTCCCTCTGCCCCATGCCCTCAGGCTGCTGGCAGATGGAGGCCTGGCCTTGGATCAGTCCCCTGTGCACACTGCAGCCCAGTTATGGGCTACACGGGGCAAGCACAGACTGTCTGCACTCTGTAGCCCATAACTGGACTGAAGTGTGCACCGGGTGAGCTCTGCTCTGCTGGCAGGGCTAGTGGAATTTTTGGGTCAACTCCACACTCCAAGCGGAGGACGGAGTGCCAAAAACTCTGTTAGCTCTGCCAGCGGATTGGAGCTCCCCGCCCACCCCTAGTATTATCAGAAGTAGAGCTATTGTAAGTCACTTCAGAGTTCCATGGCCTACTAAATGAACTCAGCCTTTAGTCTCATTCCTCTGTAAGGTCACGGACGTTCTCAGTGACATTCAATAACCTTATCATGTATAGCAGAGTGTACTTTACCCCATATATTATACTGTGGCAATCACCACTGTGTATTTATAATTCAATCACACTTTCTATTGATAATACTATTTTTGGTTTTCAGGTAGCTTTGCCCCCAAAGAATAGATCTGCACCTAATTTGACACTCAACTAGCGAAGTCAACTAAGTCTTAATAGGCTAAATTTGATGCAGTTCCATAAAATGGAAAAAACTCAAGTCTGGGGGCAAATAAGATGTTTTCCCTTTTTAGACCACATAAGACCAGAGAGCTGTTGCTTTCTAGCCCTGAGCCATTCCAGACAAAGAAGACCTGGGACATCTCCTGAACCTGCTTCTGCTACTGATGAGTGACAAGATATTTAGGGGGCAGATTTAAGAAAAGTGGTGCTGCTCCTAATGCAACACTACTTTCCTTGTGCATCTTAGCGTCCCCCTACCTCCACCATGTGTGCGCCGTATTTGAAATACAGTACACCATGGTGCAGGGTAGGGGGCAGTAACGTAAATTTTTCTGAGGCTATTGTTGTACTTTGCAGGAGTAGAACCAACATTTTGGCATTACACCTGTAGTGCACATAGGGGCCCATTATAAATAATGGTGGTCCCCTTTTAATGCTTCCTCTGAGCAGGCATTAAAAGTGCTGAAATAAATGCCACAAGGAATCTTTTAGATTTCCTTGCACCATTTTTTTGCCCCCCCCCCCCTAATGGGGAACTGCCCCCCTTGCATACATTATGTCTGGTGCAGGCATAATGTGGCACAAGGGTTTACAAAGTGGCGCAAAGCATGCATTGAGCCACTTTGAAATATGGCACAAAGGAAATTCCACTTTAGCGCAGCCGTAGTGTAAAATGAATGACGATATGGTGGTGCTAATGTGGTGCTAGGGGCTCTTAAATCTGCCCCTATGTGTAATGGTGAGGCAGTTTTACATTTGCACTGATTTGGCAATATTGATCCAACAGTAGCAGTGTCAATCTACTTGCTTCTTGATAATCATGCAAGATACACTATGCTGGTAAGCGGTACCTTAAGTCTGGGTGACATTTTATTTATACTGGCATAATCTTGGATGATTTTAAGCATTTTATATTAAGGGTATTAAGCCAAATGCCCAAGATGAAGCTTTATTGAGATTTCTTTTGGGTACAAATCTTGTTGCTGGAGCATAGGAACAACACAAACAAATCAAATATGGATGGCTGATGTTTGCATCATTGTTGGAAATTGGGTGTCCAGTAGGTAGAAGTATGTACCCTGTCCAAGTAGGGGCCATAATCCCAGTCAGGGTAAGTCAGATTCTCATCCTAAATTAATCTGTCCTCACCCTCTGGTAGCTTGACACAGAGCAGGCAACTTAACTTAGAAGGCAAGTATTTGTGCAAAACTTACAGTAACACAGTGAAAGACACCACAAAAACACCCAAAACCAAACTAGAAACATATATGATATTCATCTGATTTAAACAAGATCAAAACAACAAAAATCCAATCAGTAGAAGTTGAGATTAGATTTGTTTTTAAAGATTATATCTGAAGACATTGCTTACAAGTCTATAGAGTTTAAAAGTTTACTTGAGGTTGCGAGGGACTGGTGCAGATCCAAAATATAGGCTGACCATGATGGAGAGTAGGCTGGGCCGCAGAACCCACGTAGGGTCTGCTAAACAGTACCTTTGCTCGAGCAGTGCGTCGACAATGAGGACACAAAGTGTCGATATTTCTGCAGCGCTCGGGCAATGGGTCACTTTTTAAAGTTTGTAGCTGCAGAACCCACTTCCAAGGCCCAGTGCTGGAGGGGGTCATCTCAGGCAAGGGTAGGACTCACAGATGGCAGAGTCCAGCAACACCGGGAGAGCTGCAAGCAGTATTTGATGTACCTAAGACTGCAGATGATGTGAGGGCAAGACAGCAAGCCCTTGGAGACACTTGGGTTCAAGGATGCAGAGAGGAAGCCCAGTCCCTCTCACTGAAGGACGGAAACAGCAGGCCAATACAGCAGAACAAATAGCAAAGTGCAGTCCCTCCTACAGTACACAGCAGCAGTAGGCCTAAACATCAATGCAGTTGCAGAGTGGCAGTCCTTCCTGGCAGCACAGCAGTCCTTCCTCCTGACAGAGTGTCTTTGGTTCCAGATGAGATCTGATTTGGTGGGGTTTGAGGTTCTCATTCTGGAAGGTGGGAGAAACTTCCAGGCCTTCCTTTGAAGTTTACAAGGTCCCTGTCCTGCCCTCCCTGGCTCCAGACACTCTACAGGGTTGTTATGGGGCCCTTTATGTGAGGCACAGATATATACAGTAGTAAGAAGCTCCGCCCCCCATTAGGCCAGTTAATGGCCCATCAGCCTGATAATGGGCCATCAGGATGCAAATGTCACACCCAAGCTCCCTTTGTGAGTGACTGTCTAGAGAAAAAGCACAAAGTCCAGCTATCCACAACCACAGAGGTGTATTCAGAGACAGACAGAGGCACAGAATGGTTCAACTAATAACATGCTAACTTTTTAAAAGTGTCATTTTCAGACTTACAATTTAAAATCTGACCTCATCTTTAGTTGTGATTTTAAATTGTGAGTCTAAAGACACTAAACTCCACATCTCAATATTCTCCCAATTTGAAACTACACTTGAAAGATGTTTTAAGGTAATCCCAATGCTATCCTGTGAAAGGCCAATAGTAGCATTTAATTAACAAGTTGTGGGCACATATAGTGCAGTTTATGAAGGACTTACAAGTAAAGTAAATATGCCAATTGTGGAGAAACCAATGCTACCATGTTTTACAGTACAGAGCACCTGCACTTTAGCACTGGTCAGCAGTGGTAAAGTGCCCAGAATCCTAACAGTCAGCAAACATGAAGCCAGAAAACAGGAGGTTAAAGGTCAAAAAGGTAGGGGAAAACACGCAAAGGATGCCAGGCCTAACAAAGTCCCTGAAGGTGGATGGTATACAGGGATCATCAGTGGTTTCAAAGCTGTTCGGAGGCAGAATAGCACCAACCTTGTAGGTTTGATGTTTGGCTTAGAGATTCTGGGTAAGTAGTCTGTCACATTTGTCCCCTCATACCTACAAGGTGTGTTGGCAGTGGAGCTGTGCGCATTCTACCATATCAATGCGCCATCTAAGTGTATTGTCTCTGGCTAACATGCTGCTCCCCCCACTGGTATTAGTACTGCTTTTTCCTCTTGTTCAGTGGCTTTGGGATGTGGGTGGAGGTCCATAGGCAACCCCATGACCTGGTACCATTGATGCAGACATGCCTCATGGGTCTCATGGGTGCATTGTAGTGAGCACTCACTTAGCATTATCTGGAATGTTCAGAAGTCAGCGGGCCGCCACCAATGTTTGAGTTGATACACTTCATTGTCCCAGGGGAGAATGAAGCAAAATGGGTTGCCTTAGCTATGCAACATCCTTTAATTCCTGTGGAGCCCTGTGATGTTTCTGGAGTGAAGCGGTTTTGTTAGATCACTATTTGTGAACTCGGACCTGCAGAAGGTAGGCATCTCTTGCTTTGCGCAGAATATTGTCTTTGATTTGGAAGTAGTGGATGCATGTGAGGATGTTTGGTTAGCACCACCCCTTCTGGCACCATTTCAGGTCCTGTCTAACTGTGTTGGTCCTTGCCATTAGGGCCAGAATTTGTTGGAAGAGGGTCTGTACATAATCCATTATGTCCATGTGCTTGGCACCCTGCAGCACCCCTTAGATGCTTATGTTGTTGCTGTGGAAGAGCTTCTTTAGGTCCTCTGCATGGGCCTGTAGAGTTGCTTGCTGTTCTTTTGCCTGAATTTGAGCATAATGTTTGCAGAGATCATGAGGGCAGTCATATGCATTGTGTTGACTCCCTTTTAGACCCCTACAATATTTAGAAAGTCTGTTGTCACTGAATGTTACACTGCCTTGGAGTCTTCACAATAAATGGATTCAAACCAAAGCTTTCATGCGGACACTTTGCCTAGAGATTTAAATGGGTTCATCATATTATTATTTTCCTATCAGTACTTCCTAACAGTTTGTTTTCTCTGCAGGGTTTGTATTCATACAAGCGTTTTTACACATTATTTTTGTTTCAGTCCACTTTACTGGTGTATGGGCCATCAAGTACATTTTAATTACATTTGTTTTAACTTTAACATTTGATTTTTGTTTAGAGACAGATCATAATTTGACTGTTACTGTTTGTGTTAATAAAATATATATTACTTGTGTTGACAAATTGATTATCATTGCTCTGAACTGTGATGTCATTGCTTTACATGTTGTAAAAAAATCAATTTTAGAAACATTTAAGTCAAGAAGGAAATACATGTACACACTGGATAACTGACATACTATCGATCCATAAAATATCAGAACACAAACATATCAGAATTCAAATATAGATAACTAGTAACATCTCAAATATTGAGAACAAAAATATAATTCTTAAAACAAGTTTTATTTTCAACTATATCGAAACAACAATATCAGATACCAAAATAATGTGAGCCTTCAAAAAATATGATTCGTCAATAATATCATTACACACAATATCAATAACCATATCACCAAAATAATCAATCACTAATAAATATGTAAAAACATTTTTAACACAAAACATTTACTTAAAATAGAAACAAAACATGTTATATACATTCTTCAGTTAAACAAAACTATATTACGTTTACTTTTCACCCCCAAAACATGTATAACAAAAAGTTATAACAATACAATAAACATTGAAAATGTACAACACACAGTACTATGTAAATATAATGTATAGGTTTTTATTAATGCTATAAAAAGAAATGCTTTATTTACTGACCTTTATAAAATGTTTGTTTTTCAGATAAAATATATACCAGTGAAAATGTCAAAATATAAAAAAAATTAACTTTCAAAATAGATATATAATGAGAAAAATGAGTGACATCTTTACTATGGAAAAAATGTAATGAGCAATATTTTAGTTTACAAACATACAACTATATTTGTTGTATTACTAATGAACAACAATACTAATGAAATAAAAATATTTTACTACATACAAATAAATATAAAAGAAAAGATTTCAGAATAAAAAAATAAAATACAACAAGGAAGAGGTTAAATTTACTAGTCCCACTCCAACCTAAACTAATTGATAGAAGATGTTGTACACTAAGGGGGTGACATTTATTATTCCCACTCCAATCCAAAAATAATGGAGAAAGGTACTGGATACTAAAGGGGTGACATTTACTATTCCTACTCCAATCTAAACCAATATGGAGAAGATATTGGATACTAAAGGGGTGACATTTACTATTCCCACTCCAATCTAAACCAGTGTAGAGAAGGTATTTGTACAAAAGGGGTGAGATTAACTGTTCTCACTCCAATCTAAACCAATTTGAGGAAGGTGTTGGACACTAAAGAGGTGACATGTACTATTTCCACTCCAATCTATACAAATTTGAGGAAGGTGTTGGACACTAATAGGGTGAAATTTACTATTCTCAATCCAATATAAATGAATTTGGGGAAGGTATTGGACACAAAAGTGGTGACATTTACTCTCACTCTAGTCTAAGTCAATTCAGGAAAGGTGTTTGACACTGAAGAGGTGAAATTTACTACTCCTACTCCAATCTAAACCAATTTGAGGAAGATGCTGGGCACTAAATAGGTGATATTTACTATTCCTGCTCCAATCTAAATTGATTTAGGAAAGATGTTGGACACTAAAGGGGTGAAATTTACTATTCCCTTTTCAATCTATATCAACTTGATAAAGGTGTTGGCCAATAAAGGGGTGAAATTTACTATTCCCTTTTCAATCTATATCAACTTGATAAAGGTGTTGGCCAATAAAGGGGTGGAATTTACTATTTCCACTCCAATGTAAACCAATTTGAGGAAGGTGTTTGATACTAAAGGGGTGAATTTACGATTCCCACTCCAATCTGCGGAAGATATTGGGCACTAAAGGGGTCAAATTTATTATTCCCATTCCAATCTGAACCGATTTAGGGAAGATGTTGGACACTAAGGTACATATTTATACTCCCTCTGCGCTGGATTAGCGTCATTGTTTTTACGCAAATCCGGCTTAAACTTAACACCATATTTATATTTTGACGCTTGACCCATCTAGTGTCAAAATTTCAGAGTTTGCGTCATTTTCTGGATGCGTGAAACCGCCTTGCGTGAATGAGATGCAAGGTAGGCGTTCCCATCCAAAAAATGACTCAAACACCCGTGCGCCATATTCATCCAACCGGGCAAAAATGACGCACGGCTGGGAAGCGGACCCGGAAAATGACGCAAATCCTGATTTGCTTACATTTTTAAAGCCTGGGTCAAGGCAGGTGTTAAAATGGGGCAAACACACCACTACTTAAGGAAAACTCACACAAGCAACATTGCTCAAGAAGGACGACATGGAGGTGCTACTCATGCAGCATGCCAGGAGACGCAGAGCATAGGACCAACAGCAGCAGCTACCACCCCACCAATGTAGACCCCAAAGGCAACAGAGAAGGCAGGAGAGGCTATTCAGGAACAGGACAACCTTCCTGGGCCTCAGAGAATATTATATCATCCAGAGGTACAGACTCACCTGGCAAGCCATACAGCAGCTACTGCACCAAATTGAGCCACAGTTAATAGCCAGCCTGCAGACACCCCACATTATTCCACTGGAGACCAAGCTGCTAGCTGTCCTGCACATGTTAGCAAGTGGCTCATTTCAAACTACTGGTGCTCTGGTTGCTGGGGTTTCACAGCCTTCATTCTTCACCTTCCTTCCTAAGGTACTTGATGCCATCACCTCACTCACACCCCGCCACATCAGCTTCCCCAACACAAAGCAGAAGCAGCAGGAGATCAAACAGGGGTTTTACCAAATGAATGGCTTCCTGCACGTGCTTGGTGCCACTGACTGCACACATGTCCGGATTGTGCCACCTGCTGTAACCGAGCACCTATACCGCAACAGAAAGCACACCCACTCCATCAATGTGCAGGCCATTGTTGATCACCAGGGATTGTTCACCAACATCATGGCAAAGTATCCTGGGAGTGTATATGATTCCTTAATCTTCCGCCACAGCACCATCAATCAGCACTTCAAGGATGGACGATATGGCAATGGCCTTCTTGTCGGTAGGTCCAGAAACCTAGTAATATACACACAGCACAGCAACCATTTAGGACACACAAGACATACACCACTACATTGACACGTGGGCAGGAAGAAACTGAGGTGTGACACTGGTAGTTATGTTTGATATTCGTACCCAATGGGATTCACACCTATGGAAAATGACGACTGCCCATAACAATAGATGCCACTCTATAGCCACAAGGGACCAATTTAAAACCACACAGTGACAATGACATGGTCTTAACTGGCAGTACAACTTGGAAAGATTAACCATTCAATATCACATAAGGCCACATAGTCAATCCCACACCCGTCCAAGCAATATGTACTGTGTAAGAGGTGTGCAATGTGTGTTGCTGCAGGTCAAACACCATGAGACACATAGCATGATGACGCTGACTCAAATGAAGGTGACATGGAATTATTGAGGCAGTACCAACATCTCACATCACTCTTGGGGTGACATTGCCTGCTAGCAATAAGGAAGTGGACTGTGCTATGAAAACATGTTGATGTGACACTAATGCAAAGTACACACTGCTACACATACTGAAAGAGACAATTCCCCATCAACATAACAGATGTACAGGGAGATGGACCTTCCTAAACAAGTACAACCACCTCTACAACCAAGTTAGCCAGCTCACCTGGAGCAAGTTCAGTAGTGTAGGTGCACGGTTGCACATGAGCCAACTGGGTGAGGGAACAAAAACAGGTTTGCATAGAACTAATCACACATGGGACAACTGTGCATTGTGAATATTGAACACCTCAGTGCTGCCAACGTATGGAGATGTGTTGTGCATTTTCACCCAGCCAAATCAAAGGGCTTCACTGTTGCATTTCATATGCAATTATATATGTCTAATTGGATGGGATGTCCAGGCCATGTAGTGCAACCATGTTTCCACCACAATGGAATCTATTGTGTGTGTGGAAGTATCATGTCATCTCCAGTGAATGTACACGAAAACATCTTGCTCACTACATAACGAATGGGAGATACACACTGAACTGCAAGTTTTAAAATATACCAGAGATATCAGGTCAATTAGCCAAACACAAGTTTTTCAAGTCAAATAACCCAATGCAGAAAGAGCCTCACAGAATCCTAGGATCCCACACAATACACAAACACATATGAGTCACAGACGACACAAGATAATAACTGCCATGCAAAATGACATTCCTGGTGCAAGCAACAACAAAATACTTACCCCTATTTTCTCTTTCAGCTGATCAGGTTTATGGGATCTACCCCATTTGCTAACCCAAGCACAGCAGCAGAGCGTGCCTATAATGAGGCACATGGGAGGACACGCACAATAGTTGAACGGACTTTTGGCATCCTGAAGTCCAGATTCAGGTGCCTGGACATCACCGGAGGCAGCCTCCTATATTCCCCAGAAATGGTCTGCAAGATCATTTGGACCTGTGCCATCCTGCACAACATTTGGGTTAGGAGGAACGTTCCCCTATATGAACCTGAACAACAACTGCCTGAAGAGGAGGATGCTGTCTGGTAAAATGAGGGGGAACATCCTAACACAGCTGCAGAAATGCGTCGCAGACAACATATAGTGCAAAAAAAAATCCAACAATAGTCACTATCACCACTTTTTTATGATATGGAATTAAACAGCTCACTTTATCACTCAATCATGCTCTGGGTAATTATTTATGCATCACATGATCTCTAGGAATCAGAGTATTACCTCAGGGAGCATTGCAGAAAGACAAATTTGCCTACTTCTGATGCCACATAACATTTGATGGGTATGAATGTACAGCAAACATCACACACAGTTTGTATGAAAAACGTCTTGTCTATTTTACATTTGAAGGACAAATTCATAGGACCACAGCTATGAGACACATCCATGCTGCCAACATGGTCCATTGCAACATATGACACCCAACTATGACACCATCAATCATAGGATACAAAAGTGCATCATACATGAGGCAGTGGATGTGAAATAGCATTGGTAACAGGAATGTATGACCAGACCCTTAACATCAGTAAGTGTGACATCAGCTATCTTTGCAAGGAGCATACGTGACAAGTGCATCAAACCTGAAAATGGATAGCACGAGTGCCCCATGTATGACAAGCAATGCTGACAAGACATACCCTGTGCAGTCCATCCCAGGTAATAAGTCCTGCCACTGCCATGTTTTAAGTCTCTGCCCACCCTTATCTAGGGGGCGCTGTAAATGGACTATCTGTACCTTGGGAATCATCATCTACACTCACCCAGACTCCCATTCTGACTCCTGTGTGCTTCCATTTTCAGTATGGCATGCCATAGTTCTACTTCATCAGCCTGCGTGGACTTCAGGTCCCATAATGCACTGCCTGGTAGTCAGTAAGACCTGTAATCTGCTGTCCATTGCTTCCCATGGGAAAAGTCTGGTTGGCCCCTTATACTGCATTCTCACCTCCAGGACTTGTGAGAGACTGAAGCTGCACACACCTGTGAGGGAGCTTGGGTGACAAGTGGAGCATCAATACTGTAAATGGATAGCACAAGTGTCCCAAGTATGACAAGCAATGCTCACAAGACATGCCCTGGGCAGTCCATCCCAGGTAATAAGTCCTGCTGCTGCCATTTTTTAAGTCTCTGCCCACCCTTCTCTAGGGGGCGCTGTAAATGGACTATATGTACCCTGGGAAAAATCATCTACATTCACCCAGACTCCCATTCTGAGTCCTGTGTGCTTCCCTTTTCAGTATGGCATGCCATAGTTCTACTTCATCAGCCTGCATGGACTTCAGGTCCTATAATGCACTGCCTGGTAGTCGGTAAAACCTGTAATCTGCTGTCCATTGCCTCCCATGGGAAAAGTCCTGATGGCCCCTTATACTGGTTTCTCAACTCCAGGACTTGTGAGAGACTAAAGCTGCACAAACCTGTGAGCACTGTCATGCAGCCCAGCCATTTGACTCTGCCCTGCCCTTGCTGCTACCTGGAACTGCTTAGAAGCTGCCATTCTCTGAAGCTCCTTGTTGTGCATTGGAGTACAATTCATTTGTGTTTCAGAGCCCTGTTGGATTGTGTTACAATGCTGAGTACACCTGAATTGTTCTTTGTTTCCACAGTGTTGTTCCTGCTTGTTCCAGACTCTGCTCCCTGTTTTTCTGCCTTGTTCATGTTTCTTCCTGACAGAGCCTGCTTCCTGTTAGCCAGACTGGTTCCAGTCTTTGCATTAATCAGAGATGTTCCCTGTGCCTACATTTGCAGGATACTCTGTTAATTCAAGGGTTTGCTCCACAGACTCCTGACTAGACCTGCACATCACAGTTGGTTTCCATGCCCTCCGTTTCCTCTTGTGGTATTGTGTCTGGTAAGTCTACGATCAGTCCTCAACTGTGTAGAATAGTTTAATTTGTTTTCTTATTTTTGCGTACCAGGACATGTTTTCCAGGGGGCGAATACAGCCCCCATTCTTTGTCTGGTTTTGCATGTATTCATTAGTGCCAAACAGTGACAGTGTGCTATGGCTGTATTCCTGGACTTGGTACTGTGCCTCCAGCCCAACAAACAAGGGCTGCTTATGTGTATGTAAGGACAATACATGTTTGTACCATGACGGTCCAGGCACAGATTCAATTCTGCCGCCACCTTTCGATAGGGCGTGCATGGTGACTAGCTGTGAAATTAATCTACACAGAGGCACTGATGTTCCCTGTTGCTGTGGGAAGTTCAGAGAGAGCCCTACCCTGTGTACAAATGTAGTGATGAAACTTGCCTGTTTGTCTATTACTGATCCATAACATAATTGACCACAACAACGTTGCTCTGTCGTCACCCTTCTGTAATTTCTGCTGTACCATAGCTGCCCTATCCCCTTGTATGCCGTTAGCTGATCTTTGGCTTTAGGTCAAATCTGCTTTGAAGGATACTCTGTTAATTCAAGGGTTGGCTCCACAGACTCCTGACTAGACCTGCCCCTAACAGTTACACCTTGGAGGCCAATACTGACAAAGAATACACATGGCCACACACTTGAACTGGACACTTTTGTGCAAAAAACCACTGGAAATATGTGAACACATGCAGCCTGGGCTGCTGGCCCACCACAGCCACAGGAGGAATATAGGTAATTCACGTTAGTCAAACTGTGGTGTACATAACAAAGCTATGATTGGATTTGAGGCTCTGTGTCAAAAACACTGTACCTACCTAACATGTTCAAATGCCTGACTCATGGGTAGCATACACACAAGTGACCATGAAGTGGTAGCCAACATTTCATTACATGTGCGGGGTAACATATCCGACATAGCCCTAATCAGCCATCCTCGATCTTTCCTGTGTATTGTTTGTCATGGGAACTGTATTGTCCCCAAAGTCAAGCAACTACACACAGCAAAAGAGGCAACAGGTATTACAAACACATATACACATATTAACACATGTAATTTAAGCATTCATGTGTGCCAAACTGCAATGACCCCTTATGATTACCAACTGCATACCATCCTACCAGTTCCATATACAAATCATAGGTCTTGTGTGCCTTGAATTTGATCCAGAAGATAGGGATTAGTTGGCCTGGCACATGTTGAGTACTTGCAGCATTTGTAATGTGACCAATAGCACTACATATATGCACAGATCAGTTAATTTGGTACACACCTTGTTGTGCATTGCTGTGCTGTTAGATAGTTGATGGGTATGCTGCGTAGGCATGTAATTCCTCAGGGACATTCTATTATCTGTATTGTGATTTGGACTGCATGTGCTTTTTGTGAGGAAGTGTTAGATTATCATCTGTACATGTATGACACAATGATGACACTAATGTTTGCCTGTCTCTTTTTCACAGCTGTCCACATGAATGCCCAGGAAATTCATGAGTTTCAGGGGTGGGCAGTGCGGTACAGGCACATCCTCGCTGTGGAGGCTGGGTATCGCATGATGGAAAGGCTGTATCGTCAAGAAAGAGCCACAGGTGCATGGAGGGCTTTTAGTGAAGGGGGACAAGCATTGGCCACAACAGCCACCACCACACCGACTGTAGGCACAGTGGACACTGGGATATAAGCCACTCCAACTGGACCCTCAACATCAGCAGCACAAGGCACAACTGCTGCACCATCTGTACCACCACCTCCAACCACAGCACCAGCACCTGCAACATCGAGTGCAACACAAATCACCACAGCAGGTGTTATGGACATAGCAGCATTGTGCCCCTACAACGGTACATGCAAAGGATGATGAGGCGTACAGACAGTCTCCAGCAAGAGGTGGCACGCAACAGCAGGAGACTGAGGTCTATCAAAAAAATTCTGAGGAGGGCAAACATCTGAGTACATTTTTCCTCACCCCTAATTCCATCCTCTCCCTCCTCTTTCCTCATACTGTTTTTAGTGGGTTTAGGGGGTTTAGTGATAGGTTAGAGTAGGCTATTAGTTTAGTTAGGATAAGTGGGTTGGTGGGTGGGGAGAGTATTATTACATGTTGGTTTGTGGTTGGGTGGGTGGGGTTTGAAGTTGGGGTTTATGTGTATTCAAAAAAATATATATATTTATAACCAAAATACAAAAAAATATATATTTGTTTGGGATTAGTTAATATGTGTTTAGGTTAGTATATGTTGTCCTACACGTGTCCCGTCATATAAAGGTGGGTGGGGGGTTATGATGTTTAGAGTGTTTAGTTACATGTGGTAAGTAAGTTTAGCATAGGGTAGTTAGGGCCAGTTGTGGGTAATGTATAGTTAGGATAGGTTAGGTTAGTATAGGTGTTTGACATAGTGTAAGTTTCCTTTCATACATATATAATAACGTTTTATGTACTCCTTTATGGTATGTGTCATATGCTTGGGGATTCCTGGCCTTTGCATGAGTGTACAGTGTCAAATTTGTGTTTGCCTGCGTGTTCCATACTGCATCCACATCCCATTCTTGACATGGTTATTCCCACTTTCAAATGAGCTGTCACATTGGCAGCTACAACAAAGCTACATGTCTATGCATCTGCCATCCATTGAACTCACCACTCAAAGTGACTATGGTTCCCATGTATTGTAGAGGTAGGTGTGATTTTAAAGGTGTCATCGTTTGAGTCCTGTGTTGGAATCTTGGGCACTATGGGACGTCTGCCTGCAGCCTGATGTTCATGTGAACCCTGATAAACTGAGTGGTGTCATAATCTTATGAAGTTCAATATACATAAATCACACCTATGATTTTTTACATTGTACTCCCAGGTGACATTATTGTCCAAACAATCGTACACATCCATTCCTGCTGCATGGTGTGGTTGTGGGATTTAAGTTTAGAGTCATATGTCACATACACAATGATTGTCTTGCAGGGGATGTGAGCAGCATTGAGTTTCATCTTGTAGATACTTTGGGCCTGACATATACATTTTTTACACAGCATTATACTGTTTGTGATGCTTTAACTTCAGAAATAAGCCACAAGCAGCACAGATGATGATAAAATCCAGACCCTTGTGCATAGATATCAGCCCACATTCTTTCTACACTATTGTATTGATATTCTGTGGCCATTAACCTGTTACATGCATCCCAAAACTCCTGCACAGTTGATGTGTCACATTACACAGAGACAAAGTGGTTGTGTAGGTGCTGTTTATTTTAAAGTGCTGTAGTGCAATATTTACATAGTCAAGGATTGTAAGTCCATTAGTGTGACGCATTCTATTGTGACGCAACACAAGTGCAATGGTGAGGGACATGTCATGGGACATGCTGTGATGGAGTGTCATTCAGTGCAGAGGAACATGAATTGCCAATTAGGTAGTGAGAGACAAATTGCAGTCCATAGTGGTAAGGTAAACAGGGTGTTGGAGAACGGTGCATGTTACCAACTGTAGCAAGACTGGCATGTTATCAAGCACAGGACATAGGAAAATCACTGCCCATCTGGCATGGACTGGTGCTACTGGGTACTCCTACAGGTGAAGGTGATCTGTTCCGCATCTTCATCTTCTGATGTGTGTGTAGTCTCCTCTGCCCTTGGTGGTGGTGGGCATGAGGGGGCAACACACACTTCAGTGTTTGGAAAAGTGGACTCTGAGTTTCCGGTAGGAGCCAACTGTGGAAATATTAAGGGCATAACTGCAGCAAAGAGAAGCTGCTGGTTATTGAATATAGCAGCTACATCGCTGTGGTAGGCAGACAGGTTGTCCCTGAGGGGGTCATGATTGTAGTCATGCATGCAGTGAAATGTTTGGGAGGCCAGGTGTTGTGGCAACTCCCTCACTGCAGTGGTGAAGTCCCTCACACATTGTTGTAGTCCTTGCAGTAGTGATTGTTGGACTTGCATGGCTGCTGACTGTTCTGCAGATGTCATCATGCCCATGTGCATCCCCTCAAGGCTGGCTGACATATTTTGCATCCCCACACGCACCTCCTTAGCCAGCTCCCGCTGGACTCCCACAGAGTTCCATTTCCTCTTATGACTGTGCGGGTGTGTTTCACTAGTTAGACACATATGTCGTCCCCCTCAATGCTGTTGTCTTAGCAGTATGACAGTTGAGATGTTGAAAGGTGGCACTGCAGCTATTGTAACACAGGCACGGTGCAGACCCTGGAATGGGCAGCATGGGTATGACACTACTGCTGTGTACTTCATAATGTAAGTAACAGTACCTGATGTTTATTATGCCTATAGACATGAGCATTTGACAGGATTTACACTTGGTTAGGAATTGAAGGGGATTGGTCACATTGTCATCCTGAACCCTCATTTTAGGTATGTTTGTTCCATGGGCACCTAACTGCCATTTCCTAATTGACCAGCACATACAGCACAGGTGGCAGTGGCAACTATTGTCAATGGTAAATGTTGCTTGAGAAAATGGCCTGAGACTGGGCATTGTCCCCTAGTTCACGTCCTGAGAATACCAGCTGTCCTGTGACAGCAGCCCAGTTTTAAGTTCTACCCTACCTTACTGGTCTGCTACAGCATTTCCAGCAGCCTTGGCATGGCGGAGTACCCCCATGCAAAGGTTGTTGGTGTTGTGTTGTGCTGTGCCCCTGGATGCCCCTGCACAGCCCATGCACCCGTGCCTTGCCCCTTTCCCCTTTCCACTACCTGATTTCCATGGCTGACATGCATTGTGTAGTAGGTATATACCTCCCCCTGCTTGCAATTAACATTTAGGGATTTTGGTCCCCCATGCAACTTATCCTGCATATGTGTTGTTTCCAGGTAGTCTACGTTGTCCTGCGATTCCTGTGATGATCTCCTCCGGGATGATGGCTGCAACCATCTCCTCCATCTCGTTCAAGGCCTCTCCGATGCTGGACTCCCACCTCCAGTCTTCAGTGCTGCCTTCCTGTTCCTTGCCATTTCTTCCTCTGTCCTGCGCTTGCAGTCATGCCAGCGTTTCTTGCACTCCATGACAGTTATCCTGACCGCTGCCACACTGTTTCTCTTGTCGCCAATTTGTTGCCAAATTGCCTCTTTCCTCCCAATTGGCAATTTTGAGATGATGAAAAGTTGATGCTGGTGATCCATCACCTCTCTGACCAGTATTTCATGCTCCTCTGCACTGAAACAACACTTCCTTTTCTTCTTGTCTCTCCCCTGGGTCTTGTCTGTATCCTCCTGGCTGGTTCCTGGTAGATTGAGATCTCCCTGGGGTCTCTCCTGGCTTCTGGGATCCATTTTGGGCCTCCTTAGCACAGTTTGCTGCATGTGCACCACTTTTTGACGCTATTGCAGTGGAAAATGTCGCATATCCGGTTTGCGACGTAGCAAACCGGATTAGAGTAATTTTCCCTGCATTAATGTTGTTTTGCTTTACGACGTGGCGCAATGGTTGGCGTAAATAAAAATGACTCTAACCCGTGCATAGCCCCAACGTGCATCAAAGTATAACTTTGACGCATGGGTGGCGCTAAGAAATGGCATTAGCCAGTGTTAAAGTTTTTAACGCAAAATTGCGTTAGCGCAATTTTGCGTCAAAAAGTATATATATAGCCCTAAGAGCCTGATTACGAGTTTGGAAGTCAGACCGATAGACCGCCATAGTTGAGGCTGACAAATGACCGCCATGTTGGCGGTCACACAGACCGCCGTATTACAGGTTACACAGGCAGGACCAACAAAAGCAAGTCAAAAAACCCACACAGCCAGTACCATTGAGGGCGGGAAATAGACGGTCTGACCACCATTACCTACAGCCCCTCAACCAACCACCAAATGTATTACAAGTCAAAAGTCGCAGTGGCAGACACCCATGGCAGTCCGCAAATGGCGGTACGGCCCATGGTGGTTTGCAGCCACTAAGGTAATACACAACACCACACTGGATAGATTTGAAAACAACACAGCTGACACACATTGCCACACCTGCCACACCTGTAAAGCACACCATAAAACAGCCCCCTTCACTAACCACAATCCTGTGTATCTACAAAACCAAAAACCCCAACCAGAGCACATCCAAAAATTACCAAATCATAGATCCGTCACCCCACAACTTTCCCTAAGCACATAGCCCACACCCTCAACACACTCCTTTTTCCAATCACACCCATTTTCACTTCCCAACCTCATTAACTCACCATCACCTGTTCACTTCCCACCACGTATGTTTTAATCCATACCATGTAACCCCAGAAAAATCCCTGTTTCTCTGAAGATGACTTAGGAGTCATGGTGGATGAAATCATAAGAATAGAGCCAAATCTATTTGGAGCACAATTCTAGCACACTACAATCACCAGGAAATTGGAAATGTGGCAAAGGATAGTCATCAGAGTGAATTCTGTAGGACCCACCCCGTGCACAAGCAACGACATCAGGAAGAGGTGGAACGACATCAGGGGGAAGGTCCGTTCCATGGCATCCAAGCATCAACTGCATGTCCAGAAGACTGGTGGTGGTCTCCCCCTTCCTCCCTTACAACTCACATCCTGGGAGGAGAAGGTCTTGGCCATCCTGCATCCCGAGTGCTTGACAGAAAACCTGGAAAAGTGGAGTCTGATCAGTCACAACACAAAAATATCATTAAATGTACTGTCATGCATGCACACTGATCAGCTTTTGCCACCTTCACTGTCTCTCCACTCACCAGCCCAGTGTCCACGTGTTCATAAACTCCGGTCTGGCATCTCATATGTGAAGTAGACTCACCTGGAAGAACAACCTCTCTGTATATTGTGTGTAATACAGTGATTGACTGCACTACAATTCTCAGCAGCCACTGTTCTACTATTTAAAAAACCAGAACTGTGTATCCTACTCACAATTAACTTGTATTTCAACTCCCCATTGGCGTGTACCCACCTGGAAGGATGACATCTGTACAGTGTGTGTGTAGTACAGGCACTGACAGGATTGAAAAGGCCAGGAGGCACTGCTACTGTCACTACAAACACCAGAACAGTGTCCCCTTCCCTGAAGACAACAGTATTTCATATCTCTAATGATTTGTGCTCACTGGGGGATTTGGCATCTGTAAGGTATTGTAAAACAGTGAGAGTGGCAGGACTGCAACTCACAGCAGGCACTGCTTCCCTAACTACAAACAACAAAACTGTGTCCTACACCAAAACACACCTGTGTACCAAATTATCTTTGAAGTGTACTCCTCTGGGAGGAAACCATTGGTATAATGTGTGTAATACAGAGAGTTACATGGCTGCAACACACAGGAGGCCCCCATATTGCCACTCCATACAAAAGTCCAGCGTACACCTGCAAATATACCCTTATTTTGGAAATTGCACGTGAAGTGTACCCACCAGGGGGGGTGACATATAACAAGTGCATGAAGTACAGGGAGTGACATGACTGCTAAGGCCATGAGGCTCCGTCTCCCAAAATCCAAACATAAGCCCAGTGTGCATCTGTCCAAAAATCCTTGTTTCTTATCTTGCAAAGGAAGTTTACTCACCAGAGAGGATGACCTGTGTATACTGTGCGCAGTACTTGGAGTAACATGACAGTAGATCCCAGGAGGGCCAGTCCCTATAACTCCAGGCCAGAGTCCCCATGACATTGTGCATCTGTCTGTGAACTCACAAATGAAGTTTACCCACCTGTGAGGGACTAAGCTACAGATCATGGTACACTCTGTGATATGACTAATCACCTACATCCATCTTAAGCAGCTAAGCCAAGCTAAGCCAAGGTGAAAATATTGTGCACAGGAAGGACAGCTCAACCTGCGCAACAAAATAATGAAATATCAAAGGACTCGAGATGCATCACCTGAATAGTATTGGCAGCACACACCATCACAATGTACTTACCACTTGATGACAGCAATCACATAAACTGATGGGTCTGCCTGCATGATAGTCAACTAGAACATGAAATGATCTAAATCACAGTCATCACAGTCTGGCCAGCCACAGGTTTGCCTGCACTTCTGGCAAGATGTAGGTCTACAGCCATCCTCACAAGTGCTAATGAACTCATAAATTCTGCAGCTAGTTGACTCAAATGGAATTGGTATGTTATTCAAACCTCAGGTCAATATAATTGCTAGCACGTGTACCTGTCGCGTAAGGTAAACCTGCAAATCCAATGTGTGTTCATGGCCTTTTCTAAATGTCACTGTAAACTGTTGGAGGTAGATGTCACATTACAACCTGTAACATTGTATTGCTCACATCAACAGGTCTAGCTGCCACTAGGAACTCCGAGCCCACTCAAGAGACTGCCACTACCCCAATGGATGAAGCCCTCAGTGAGGAGAACAGTTCTGGATGTCTGGACATTCAGAAAAGTTCTGGCTCATCGGGGCAACCTGGTCAGATGACACCGGTGAGCCTCACGGTGACCACATCAAGTCATCCCAGCCCAGTTGCATCAACATTGCAGGTAGCCATTTGCCCCCCAACCTGTGTCCGAAGGACTGTACCAACCATCTTGTGCCCCCAAGTCCACGATCCTGAGTCACAGTAGCACACCTCTGACAATGATGGTCCTGGAACCAGTGGTAGGGTCAAGCGGTGCACGTGGGGGTAAGGCACGTGCGGGTAGGGAGGGATGTTGTGGGCCTGTGGCATGCGACTAATGGGGATGGTCCTCAACAGGACACCAACAGCCAAGTCTTGGGAGCGTATAAAGAATCCCAAGGGCTGATGGGCCAGATACTTGCCGAACTCAGGGAGATCAAGCAGCTGCAGAGGAACTTCCATTGTAAGTCTCTAGAAAAGTGGGAGGCCACCAACATCATCCTGGCCTCCCTATCAGGGGTGTTCAGGGAGATCTGTGAAGGGAAAATATATGGATTGCACTGGATGAGAACATATTTCAAGGCCATATGATCACACCCATGCAACAACTGGACCAACACACCACATCAAACCAGAGTATTCTGCAGTTCCGAATTCCACCCGCCCACTGTCCAAGCTGCATTAGCACATAACTCATACACCCTAAATCTGTGACCAACATTACCTGGATCAAACCATGTCCACTTCATATGTCAGAACAGTAACAGATTCCTGCCATTGTTGCAATTCTGAAATGCCTACATGAGGATGCATTGGTGAAGGTACCTCATTAAAACAAAACAATGAGTTTAGGCAGACAAGTTAATACCTATGACCAAAATCTCATATCAAACATCAGTAGATCCACTTACATTGCACTGAGTCTGACACAAACAAAGCAGATAATCAAGGTAGTGAAATGCTCAAGTCTGACTTAGCAAGCAAACATTGGCTGTATACTGCAAAGCATAACATCCCCTGACTTTTAAAATAAAACCCTACTCAGCACATGCTGACAACTACAGTTCCTCCTATAGTCACAGTACTCACATAACATTACATACTTACACTCAAGTAAAGTAGTGATTGATGAGATCTGCCAGCAAGTCTTCACCTTCCTCTTCATCATTGTCATCCTCATTTGCCATTTTAGAGTTCTTACCTGATAGCAATCCTAGCTCCCCCTCATCTGGAATGTATGGGATATCCCTCTGCAGGGATATCCCATACATTCCAGATGAGGGGAGTACTCCACGGGGCAATGTTGTGGAGCATGCAGTAGGCCCCAATGATCTTACAAACTTATTCGGGTGAGTAGAGAAGGGCTCCACCTGTCTTGTCCAGACACCTAAATCTGGCCTTCAGGAGCCAAAAAGCCCACTCCACAACACTTTGTATTCTTCAATGGGCATAGTTGAAGCAGACTTCCCCTGGCATAGTTGGGTTTCTCACCGGCGTCAACAACCATGGATGGATTGGGTATGCAGAGTCCTGTGTTATGGAATAGGACAGATGTGCAACTATGAGTCCTTCTCGTCGCAATGTTTACAGCAGAAATTGCACACAAACATACAGGACATATGTATTTTTCTATGGCGGTAGGCGGTTGCAACAGCAGTGTACACAGCCATAGACTAACACTATTGCCAGTGGCAGTCACAGGCCAGTGGCTGTGTCCAACGGCGGTGACGCCGCATACGTGACAGCCATGTTCTAGAAAATCCCTCACATGACTTCTGACACTGCTGCCAGCAAGACCTTCACTACCTGAGCTGCTGGGTACGGCCTCTGGAAACAAACATGCTATGTCCAGCAAGTGATAGTGCCCTGCCTTTTCCCTGGAGGAGCTGGAGAGAATGATCACAGAGGTCCTGTATGAACAGCTTTATGGTGCACCAGAGAAGCAGGTAAGTGCCTCATGTCCACATTTATTTTTCTGTACTACACCATATATTCCCTCCTCACAGGCTAGATTGCACCCATAGGTGATAGAATTTAAAGTCAAGGCCATGGAGGTACAGTTGGTGTGGAAATCAATGGGAGCGTCAATGTGCCTGTATCTGTGTTCAGTGCCAGATGTTACATCTAATACATTGTTGTGTGTGTTTTGAGTTTAGTCTGATCTACCTTATGTTGGGTGCACCTAACTGGGTGAGGTGACATCACGGCCATCACCACACAACTCTCACCACATGTGGGACAACATGTACTTGCATGACAGCATGAGCTGTGTATGCATGTTGTATGTGTGAGGTGAGTGTAAAGTGAGCTATGTGTATGTTGCCACTGAGATATCAAACCACATCCGGGCGTGGTAAAATGTTGTTTTTTGAAGACATGTCCTGACTCACTCTGTCTTTCAGCTTGCCACATACACAACACATGCCAAATTTCTGATGGCTAAATGATGTACTGTCTTGCATGGAAGTGATGGGAATAGAGTTTCATGTAGGTTCTGTCTGCTAAGCCTGCAGAGACCTGGGACTGTCCAATGTATCTCCCAGCATATGTCCAAGTGTAGGCTGGTATTGAGTCACTTTTGCTAAGCAGCTGTGGCACTGTGCCCACTCCCTGTATCCCAGTTGATCCTGTTATGTGGCCATATCTAAGTTTTTAGGTTAGTTTGCAGCTTCTTGAGGCTCTTTCCCTGAGGACTATGAAAATGTTTTTAGGGGACAGTTGATGATCTGTGACCAATCTGCACTTGGCATCTTTGTCAATGTGTGTATCTGTCTCATGACAGGTCCCTTACTCACACAGCCCTGTTGTCACCTTCACACAGGTCAAATTAGTCCTGTGCAGGCTTATTTCATAAATGATAGTCCCACAGTGTAGACAGTGTGTTGATTCCTGGAAAGCCATGATATGTGATTCAGTAGCTTTGTCATATGTCAGTAAATGGACAATGCATGCCTTTGTTGGATGCCATATCTGTAGGATGGACACATGTGTCCAAAAGCATTTTCTGTGGCACAAGTACAACACAGAACCTTATCTCCTGAGGTGGTATGAGTATCACACATGGGCAGAGTAGCCACTTTCTGTACCCACCATGCCAGCCCCCTCATTGTTACCCATGTGTAGTGTTGAAGCTTGTACTCTGCCCATAGTCTCTAGGAACTGTATGCAGAGAATCATTATCACAGAGTGTGTGTGGTTTAATGCATTCATGTCTAAGGAATCTACCTTTCCGAAACCACAGAGGTGAGATGTGTCTCATAGTTCCTCAGATCTCAGTCAGATTTCTGGAGCATGTCCCACTAGATGTTAGTTGACCTACCTAGTCAGTGGAAGGCCTGAAGGAAATGGTTGTGGGTTGGTCAGCAGATCGAGAAGTGTTTGTAGTCATGTCCCTGTACTCAATGGCTAGTATGTGCCTCACTTGGGCAGTTTGGGCAAAGGTAGAATGTTCCTAGCTTTGTGTACTGACTTGTATGTGACTCAGCCATTTAGGATGGGACTTGTGGACATAATTTCTTCTCTTGTTTTTGCATCCATGCAAGTCAACACCCATCAGAATAAAGGGATTTGAAGAGCCATTGCCAAGAAGTTGCAGACCCTAGGGGGTCTATTGTCGGCAGAGCATCCACTGTTGCAACAGGTAGAAGAACCTGAGACGTTGGGCCCGGAAGATCACAGACACCCAGCAAGGGCTGTCCTCCCAACATCGGCGGGGTGCCTGTCAGACAACAACCCCCCTAATGGCCTGCATCCTGGAAGTGGCCTACCCAGAGCTTGATGGGCATTTGAGGGCAGCACAGCAACCACAAGGGGGTGAGTACACTACAAATTCCAGCCTTTCTCATTGCCAGGTCATTGAGTGAGGTACTGATGGCCCCCCTGACAATTAGGTATGGCCCATGTGTCACACAGTAGATGGGAGATTGTTTGTGTTGTTATGTCATGTGTATCAAACAGGTACGCCTTGCCTTTTGGACCTGGGACCTAGTACAAAACTGGGGAGAATCATCAAACCACTTGCTCTTCATGGACCGCAAATGGCTGTGTACAGTGATCATTCATGTACTGTTTATAGTTGTAGTGGGTGTAATCACTACCCCTAGATGTTACAAGTAGGTTATGGATTCCTGTCCTCTGCCATGTGTCTGGGTTTATGAGTATGTAGACATCTGCGACCCAGAAGCTAGTTATCTTCAGTATATGATGGGTGCAGGTGTCTCACTACAGTCTGTGATGTGTAGCTGTCCGTCATATATGTGACGTGTCTTACATGGCGGTCTTTGCAGATATAGCAATCTACTTTCCCTTTTGTAAGTGGGAAATGTCCATTTACATGAATTATGTCACATGACTGTTGCCAACATTCCTTGTGCCTACATGTCAGTATGTGTCCTTTTCTCTTTAGGAAACATTCTTAATCTGATATTTTAATGCATTTTCTACCCATGTTGATGGGATGATGCCTGCATTCTCTCACATATATGTGTATTGAGAAGAGTTTGTGGAATAGCACAGTTACAATGGTGGTATATTTCATGTTGTGTCACAGACAGGAGTGTGTCACCATTGTTTATTGTCCGACAGATACCTTCATGCATCATAATTTGTCATTTGGCATGTAGAAATGCAGTAGAAATAAGGGAAATGACAGTTTGGCCCAGATGTTTAACCACTCTGTGTTTATCTATGCCCTTGATGTGGATTTGTATGTACAAGTGCACTGCACATGTGTAATGGTTAAGGATTGTTGTCTAACTGTTGCCAGGCATCATGGAGTGCCTTGCAGTGAGGTTGACATCACATGTGTTTGAATACAGGCATTCATCTACAGCACGACACCAGGGTTGGCATGTCCAAGGTGTTGATAGTGATGTTGCTTCTCATTGGACAACAAATTGAGGTCTTTCTATAAGTCATTGCAGTTCTGTGTTACTCCAACATGCAAAGGACAGATGGTTCCAACAGATACACTTAAATTATGTCATTGTAATGGGTGTAAGACATTACTGGTGACTATCCTGGGGCTTACTGTTTCATTGTTTTGTGTATTCTGGAGACATCTCTCCCTGACCTGTTGAACCTGAAGTCAAAAGTGTTACTTACAAAGGCACATGTGAGACCTATCCGAGTAACATGGATACTATCTCCTTGACATTATTGGGACAGGTTTCACTTGTTGGAATGTACACTATTGAAATGTTTACTGTTTGACATGGATATTTCCATGTCACCTACTCCAGGATATTGTACTTTTGTAATCAACATAGCAGGATTTCAAGGCATCATTACTAATTGTTGGTACATTATGTTTGTGCCAAATAGATTTGTGCATGACCTTGTGTGTGAAATGTGAGAATGGACTTTACAATGGGATACCATTATTTGCCAAAAGTTTATTTAGGTCTGCTGCATGTGGCACAACTTTGAGGATTGAGAGGTCTCCTATTTGTTGAATGGATATTGCGGTTGCAAGACTTCAGCCATGCAATTGTAGATGTATGAGATCCTGATTTTCCTGTCTGCAACTTTAGTAAATCCAGACGGCATGCATGCACATGTTATGGCACATGTATGTGCCACTTAGATCTAAGTTTTTGTTTGGGCTTACTTGTCATGTTGTTACTATGTGTCAATCAGAGTTGTGATTGAAGTGTTATAATGGACATGTTATGACCCTATTTCTCTTCCTTTTTGCAGCATCAGCACAAGCAAGCGAAGGAGAAGGGCCGAGCCAAGTGGGGAAGCATCTGACCATGGGACCTTGGGTCAAGACACCACTGACACATAGGGACCCAGTGGCCTGGAGGGCAAGGGGAGTGCCACGGGGGAGAACGAGACAACATCATCATCCTTGGATTCCTCCTCCACTGACCACTCCCTAGTGGTGGTGGACCCTTTGGTGATTCCCCCTGTACCATCCTTGTCTACCACCGTGCTATCACTGCCCTCTCTTTTGGTCCCCACCAAGTTGGCTGTGAACGCTCACCAAAGAGGGTGGGCATCTCCTTTGCCACAGAAACCTCTGCCCCAGCCTCTGTTACCCCCACGGCCCTCAGTGAGGAGGCTATTGACTTCCTGAGAAGTATCTCTGTGTGTCAGACAGCCATCTTGAAAGTCCTCCAGGGATTGTGAAGTCAGCTCCAACAGACTAACGCATTCCTGGAAGATATTCATGGTGCAATGTCTGGCCTACAGAGATCTTTTCAGGCTCTGGCCTCCACACTGAAGGCAGCCAGTCACCCCCTATGTTCCTTCCCCCTCCACCTCCCTATTCCCTGTTCAAATCTCCCCTTCCCCCGCCTACCCAAAGCACACCAACAGGTCCGCAGACATCCACCTCAACAGATAAACGGAGCAAACACAAACACAGGCACCACAAGACACACCAGCACGCACACAAGCAACATCCACCCACGGACACAGCAACACTCACAACTTCCCCTGAAACCCCACCACCCTCAGCATCACACAAATGACATCAAGCATACCTACAGACACTACCACAACAGTCGCTGATACAGCCACCACACCTATCCTACCCACAGACACAACCCCAGCAGACCCCCAGACATCTACCACAAGCACCACACCCACAGGCACCACAACTACAGACACACATACATCCACCACATCCACCATACCTGCAGTCACTGCCCAAATAGACATTCCACCCATCTACGCACCCACCCACCACGGCATCCCACAGCACTTTTACCCGCCCAAGCCCAAGACACATAAACACCCCTGTGTAGTCTTCAGTCTCCCTGTGCCTGAGCTGTGTGGCCGTGTGCATTTGTGTAGTGTTACTGTGCAGTGTAAGTGTGCTGCCCAATGGGGCGTATATTGACTGTGTGCCTGTTGATGTATGTTTGTGAGTGTGTTGAGACGTGTACCTACTGCCCATGGCATGGCCACCCTATGATGTGCAAGCTGTCGCTACACACAGTTTTTAAGGTTAATGGTACAGGTGGGTGGGTTTTTCTCACTCAACGGATCCGCGGAGAGGTAGCCAGTGTGGCGGCAACCACCCCGTCGGAAGTTCGGCGGATTGTGCAAAATGCCCACCGAACTCCTAATCAAGCCCTAAAGGTTGAAATTGACTATTTCCACTCTAATCCAACCATCTTGAAGGAAAGCTCTGCACACTAACAGGGTAACATTTAATCACCTCACTCCAATCTAACAATATTTGAAAAAGGTTTTGGATGCTAAACATGTGAAATTTACAATATCCATTTCAATATAAAAGGTTTATAGAAAGTTATACAAATTAAAAAAATTCAAACAAAAATCAATACTCTGTAATCATACACATTTTAAATATGTTATGAAATTTAACGTAAAAAACAAACTAACCTAAACTACAAACCAAAATATACAAAATAAATTGTTAAAATTGAAAAAATATTAATAGTAATAATTAAAATAGTTATTAAATTGTTTTTCAACCTTTCCAAAACTATAAACCATAAAATATCAAATAAATTATGATTTCAAAATGAACTATCTTAGAATCAAAAAGTATTTAAAAAAGGTATATCTTTTATAAATTGAAATATATTTTTTTAATTAAATGACAATTTTATGAATATATGAACACATTTCAGAAATTGGGATAAATTACAAACATACAGTTTTAATTTTAAAAAATCTAAATATTATTTTAATGAAACATTTTGTAATATCTTTACACTTTTATTATATTTTTTATACCATTACTATATATATCTTAATGAAAAAATGATTGCTAAATATTAATTTATAAATTAGGATATTTTCTAATTTATCAACAATATTTTTATTTTAAAATATACATATTTTAAACGTCTCCCCACTCTTATCCCCTACAAATCCCTATATCCTGCTGCAAAAAAAAATATATATATATTTATTAATACACCCAAATATACAAATTTCTAAAATTTAGCTTACTAAAACATCAATCTAACAAATATAAATAGATATAAAAATAGTACAATAAATACAATTCTAATTGACCCAAAAGACATTACATACAATATTTTTTGCATCAATACATTTTACAACGATCTTAGAAATAACACTAAAACTATATTTTTACATTTGATATTCCTGTTGATGATATTTTGATGTCCCAATATTCTTGACACAATACTTTTGTATCACAATATTTTTTTCTATATTTTGTCCAAACACCATACACACTATTACTAACATATTCTTTATTCGCATTATACTCCATGAAAGAATCTCACACAATGAGTTTATTTTGATTTTGGATACAAATGTTCAAGTTAGTCAACAGTTGTTTAGAGCATGGTTGCAGTTAGTAGTCTATGAGCAGATGGGCAATGTGTGATCACAAGGAGAAATTTTCAGAGTTCTACAGTAGGACATCATGTTTTAGTTCTCCTGGTGGTAGAGTCCTTGGTTTGCCCCCTGCTGGGCCAGCTGGATGATCCTCCTAAGGATCACTGTAGGCTTCTCCCCCAACCCAGCCGCATACTGTCTTCAATAAAGACAAACTGCCAAATAGCTGTGATTTTCACCTGTCTTTTCCCCCCTTTATTATAGATTTCCTTTCTTGACATCTCCTTCCTTTCTCCTGATGTAATTGTACCTCTCTAAATTTCTGGTATGCAGGTAGTATATATGGGCGTATTTACCACTGACAAGAGTGTACCACCATCTGTATACGATCATGTTTACAGTAAACTAAATAACACAAATTAAAAACATTAAGAAACACTGGAAGCACCTGAGTGGGACACCAGAGGTTGAGCTATTTTTTTATGAGGCACTACAGTACCTTTTGAGGGTTAGTATGTGTTATCTGAGTGTGATTGGAGTGGGCGCACATTATGATGGGACACATAACTTGATATACGTTGCTGTAACAGGGAATGTTGTGAGTTGTGGCTGAAATCTGATAGCACACATATTATAATGGCTTCTCAATGTGACTTGTGTTAACAAGGATGGTGTCATAGAGTGAGGAAATGCTAGACTGTGATTGTGTTAAGGATAGGTAATGGTGTGAGTTGTGACAGATATCAGGTAGCACACCTATGTGAACAGATTGGCATTAGTGGACAATTTGTGTTACAGAATAGGGGGAGCAGAATGATGACATGATGACTTTGTTAGTAGAGAGAGAAAGGATCTTTTTGAGTTTAGTGAATGTCGGACATTCATCATTAAATGGTGGAAATCCTGCTTTCCCTGTTTATATGCATTAAACTGTCTATACAATCTAAATACAGTGAACAGAACATCCTTTGCTTTTTGGAGGACACCCCACTTCAGGCAAACTTTAAATAAGGATCATAGTATTAGTACTTACAAGTATCCACTCCACCTGCAAATCCCATGATCCCTTTACTGAGGAGTATGACAACACCTTCTCCTCTCTGGGCATGAGGTTGAGTAGCCTTGGAGACCCATCAACAGTTGTCAGAGCATTGGTGTGCCCTGGAAATTTGGGAAAGGGCTTTCGCTCACGGGTCAATCTACTGCTTGTGGATGTCTCTCTATGTGTTCTGGTATTGAGTTGGTATTCACCTTATCAGTGATTCTGGCCCACATTACTCTTCTCTAGCTCAAGGTTGTCTGCAGCAGTGTTCCAAAACACTGTGGTATCAATTTTAATGATCTTTTTTTATCGTCACATTTAGCTAATTTTCTGAGATTCTGGGTTGTCGCCTGCCTGTCGTCTTTTAGGAAGATTCCAAACAGGAGTGTGGATGCTGCTGTGTATTGTGAGTGGTGAATAGCTTGTGTGGCTTTTGTAGTATGAGCTGCCGGTGTTGTTGATGGGTTGATTTAGACCAGGTGAATATTGGCAGATGCATACGCCAGCACTGACAGAAGCATCTGCCATTGCAAACCCACTTTGTCATTGATGTCCTCCGCTGGATGGGTCCCTCGATCCTACTGTGATGGAGGAAAAATCTAAACTTGGAGAAAATGACTGCATAACAACATTTTCAGAGGTCTGTCAATTAATGGAGGATGTGGGAACCAATGACAGAGAACTGAATGGCAGACTTTTCCCTGCCATGGTTGATAGTGGTCTGTCAGCCAAAACCCTAAAATCAGCAGTCAGTTAACCACTTGTTTTACGGATGGATCAATGCCCTTAGGGCGGAGAAACAATGGCCTGCCATTTTGATTGGCTGTTAATGCAATTGTCACTTTTAACAGTTCTATATTGAAATGCAATTGTCACTTTTTACCGTTCTATAGTAAAACAAAAAATATTATTTATATTGTAATGCCTAATATGGACGGTGAACATCCTGTCTTTACAAAAGATCAAAGGGAGGGGTTTATTATACTCAGAAAAAAACAAGAATAACTCACAAACAGAATGTGAAAGGCTAATTACTTTCCTTCCCTCTGCCGAAAATAAACGTGTCAGACATTTTGAATCGACAGCATTTCAGTATGCTGGAAAAAACGCTCTGGCAGGAGAACATGGATAAGCTAGGAGTTCACTATATTAATCATTATAAAGTATAATATTTCTACATTTCTATGTTTTAACACATTATGATATAATAATACTGCAATGATTATACAAAACGAAACACATGAATGAAATTAAGTTACTGTTTGGTGAATGCATGTATGCAATGGAAAATAATTATGTCACAGCAGTACTGCCAAACAAAATCACAAAAAATGTATTTTCTTGCTCTTTTGTGTTGTATATGCAGCTCAACGCCCATCAGAAATGTGAGATATGGAAGGCTATCGCAAAGAAGGTGGGGACCCCAGAGCCTTCACTGTCGGAAGAGGTGGGAGGAACTGTGTCGTGCTACAAGAAAGTCTGCTGAAGGTCAAGTCGGGCAGTCCTTACAAAGATCCAGGTACATGTGCCATACCCTGACCCCACTATTGACCAGCATCCTTGCGGTGGCCTATCTGGAGCTTGATGGGCAGCTGAGGGCCCAACACCAGCATTAAGGGGGTAAGTCATTATTTAAACATATTGTTGATGTCTAAACTTTTTCATTTCCAGCATTGTTTTATGTCATCTACAGCAATGCTGACACACATAAAACCCATGAGGATTTCTGGCAGTATACGTTTGTTCAGACCATGTCTGATGCTGTCTGTGGTGTATTTGTTTGTGCGGACGTTTGCCAATGGATTCCTCATCCAAGACAAGTACTGTTGTGAGAAGACAGATGGCTGCATGCACAAAAACAGGCTACCTGCATTTTCTCAATGTCATGAGGGACAGTTGCACCAAACATACCCTATATCATGACTGGGTCAGGTGGGATGCTCCATCACAAGTGTAAGTAGGTAATGTAGACCCCATTACTGGTGACTATGGCAAATTGTGCAATTATGATGCAGTTTATATATAAGACTTAACATTAGTAAGTTTGTGCAATGACAATTTGAGACTGTGCATCTGCACTAAATGGACCGAATTCTGTGAACAGTGGCATAATTCCTAATTTGAAACATGTTTAAAACCAGTTTGACCTACAAACTTCTGGTCAGTTATTGTGGACAGTAGCAGGTTGTTCTGAGGCCTTTGTCCTTTACAAGTATGCATGTAAGCCAGTTTGTGACAATCAACGTGAATTTGTATGCCATTCTGTATTTATTGCAACATTGGTGAGAGAGTCACACTTCCCCCAAACAAAATTTGCGGTGCTTAGTTTTTTTCCAGATGAGAGATAAATGATGGAGAGCAATGTGATACCTAAAAGGAGATTTGCAGATGGAAGGTTACATCGCATAGGTGTTGTAGTGTCCCATCTTCAGAAGCCAATTTTCAACCCATCATCTCACCCTTTGGTAAATGTGAATACATTTTAGCTCTGTACTGCAGATGGTTCAGAGATGTCTTAAGGCCAATGTGTTTACTCATGCAGCCTAAACCCTTTTTTATGGAGGAGCCTAAAAGTGTATGAGTGGCAGAGGCATATATGATATAGGAGCTGGCATGGGGAATACTGAACTTTGCACAAATGTTGTATCTGTGTTTTCAGCACCATCTGGGGAAGGTGAAGGTGACAGAGGCCACATAGTTGTGGCGGAAGCAGGGCATTGGGAATTGGGTGTGAACTCAATTGACACCATGGGACTCAGTGGCATGAAGTTTGAAGGGACTGGCACAGAGGCCACAACTGACTTGACATCTTCTTCTGAGGCCTCCAATGAAGACCAGTCTCTAATGGAAGCAGACCCTACGGCAGCTGAGACACCTGCATCATCATCCACCACCGATGTTCTAAACTCCATCCTTTTTCTTGCTACCCCGCCACCAGTTAGGTGCAGCTACCATCCTAAAAGGAGCAGCATCACCTTTGCTGCAGGCATCTTCACCCCACCCCAGGCTGCACTCAATCAGGAGTCTGTTGACCTATTACGGACTATCACTGTAGGCTAGACCACACTTCTGAAAGCCATCCAGGGGCTGGCTGGCCAGAATATCGAGATGCTGGCATGCCCACAGACACAATATCCACCACTACATTGACACCCTCACACACCACCAGCACATTGCCAATCTTCATATCCACCAATACCAACAAACACCACAAGCAGACCCCTAGTCAGTGCACCCACCACTACACTAGCACCCACACACACCACAAGCACACCCCCAGTCAACACACCCACCACCACAGATGCATGCACCAGCACACACACAGACACCACACCAACACGCATCACATCCACAACACACATTAACACATGTATACTGAACAAACAGAAGCACTCATGCATCTAACAGACAATCAGTAAGAAACACAAATCTAAATATACAGCACATACACCAGATCCTCAGGAACCCACACCTTCAACACACACATGCCTAACAGACACAGTCACTGCCTCTACCTCCTAACCTGAATTCTGTAAAAACACTCTACCCATTTTACTAAGGAGGGCCTACTATTTTCCATTGCCTTGACCACTTCCAAAACCAAAACCAAAACCACTCCTCCAAAATCTCTTTCCAGCCCTGCCACCTACCAAACAACCACTTCCACATCCCAAACCATTCCTTCCACATCCCATCCCACCCCTTCCAAATGTAAATCCACCCCTCCCAACTGACATTCCACCCCTTCCTAATCCCAATCCACCCCTACGAAACCCTCCCCTACCAAAGCCACACTTCCCACACCCACGGCCAACCCTCCCAAACCCATATCCACACCTCCCAAACCCAAAGACCCGCCTCCCAGGGAGATCATTGAAGTGCCTGCTCTCTACTTCCAGAGGAGGTTTATTTTGTCAGTGACCTTAGGAAGCACATTGTGGGCATGCACGCACACTCTGGACTACATACCTAGTGCCTTGTTTTTCTCATGTACATTTGGATACATTATTTATGAGAGAGTTATCTCATGTTAACAATACAATTTTCTTTTGGAAATACCTTTGGTCTGGCCTTATTAGATGAACTTTACTAATTGTTTGCTGATAACGTCATTCCTGCTAATGTGTCTGCCATGCACTTACTCTCATTTGTGACAGCGACCAGGACAGTTTGTGGATTGTAGCACATTTTTAAAAATTGCATACATTAGTGTTTTACATTTGTGGTGGATATATTAGTTTTGGTTCAAGCATTAATGTTGTTACTGGACACTTACACCAATATTATATGTTTTCTGTTTTTGTGACTGGAGAATGCATGTGTGTTTATTTTGACATGGTGTGTCAATGTTATCCACATATGCATTACACAGAGAACCTGAGGCCAGATTTAAAGAAAAGTGGCGCAGTACGGTGCTGCGCCAAAATTGGCAGCGCCGCACTTCGTCACTTTAGAAACGCAGGGATGCACCGTATTTAAGGGAATACGTCACACCCCTGCGTTTACCCCTGTGCTGGTGCTAAATTTAGCTGCCAGCGCAGGCATCCTTGACAAATCGCGCAAGGATGTCTGTGTTGAGGGGTGTGATTGTTTATGTGCGGGAAGGTATTCCTCCCCACATAAAAACAATCACTAATGGCACTTTGGCACTTCTGTGTGTGCTGCACGTTACAGCACTCACAGAAGTGCCAAAGCGTTATTTTCAAATGATTGTTTATGTGCAGGAAGGGACACCTTCCCGCACATGAACAATAATTTCTGGCATTTTTCTTTTTCTATGCGTGTGGCAGAATGCATCACTCACAGAAAAAGCAAACAACGAGTTGCGCTCTGCTAATGCCACCCCTGGAGGGTGGCGTTAGATTTTGGCGCTGCCTCAAGTTCACGAGATTTCATAAATCTGAGGCAGCATCAAAATGCAATGGATGTTGCTATGGCACACCCACAGCAACACCCATTGCAGGCCTCTTCCACACACAGTGCTGTGTGTGGAAGGGGCCGTATTTACAAGGTGATGTTAAGACACAAAAAATGGCTTAATGCCACCTTGTAAATATAGCGCTGTGCTTAGCCCCACAGGAGCGTCACTAAAAGTGACTCTCCTGTGGTGCTAGGGGCCTATAAATATGGCTTTCTGTACTTTACAGTTAAGTGGCATCTAATGTTTGTGATATATTGCACACACCAAGGGGACATGTGACCTTCATACACCTCTGCCAATTTAGCGGTAAGATTAGTAATACATTCTGTGTACACTCACCTGTAGCATGTTGTAGTGTAATTTCTACATTAACATGGGATTGTTTGGCTCGCATTGAGTATTCTGTTTCACTTGATGCTTTCATTATTTTAAGGGAATTATTTCATACCCCTGTGAGGACACATTCCTGTCTGTGATGACTGTGACTTGTGTAGGTGTCCATTGCCATCAATGCAGTTTGTACCAGGTTGGTGGGTGTTACTCATGCCTCGAGGTCTGTTTTGATACATTTTCTAACTACATTACAGTCTTAAGCATTGCACCTCATTATGGTGTTGTTTACAAAAAGTCTTTACCCATGCACGAGTCCAGTACTACTGTGAAGAAACATCTCCATGGATAACAGGAATAACCGTGACTTACCTTCTGTTCGAGTGATGATGGGGTTGATTTCCATCTTATACCTCACCCAGGATCAACAGCAGGACTGGAATGAACGGGTTCATTGTGGTGGAAAATGTGGAAAGCATAAAAAAGCTGGGTTTCATGCTTATATCCTTCACAATCCACCAACTCAGGTCTGGACGTTCAGGCGACACAGTTAAGTTGGCAGGAATGCACATCATGATTGGCTCAACAGTAAAAGGGGCTGGCATCCTACTGCAGCTGCTTTAGCCTAATATGCCATCAAAGCAGGTAGTGATTCTTGGTGGTGACAGTGGACCATCTGCGGTCTTTTGCCTATGCGCCCGCTAGCATCTAAATAGGGTAGGAGGACCGTCATGGTGGCAGATCGGTTTTCAGTCAAAAACTCGTTGGTGGTGCTGTTATCGTCAACATCTAAATCAGGTCCACAATCTTGCTCAAGACCTGAATGGGTACAATGAATTGAGACAACCTACAGGTGGCATTGACTAATCTTGCCACCGAAAAGGCATCTAAAGTGCTATGAGGACAAAAAACACAAGCCTGCACTGCAAAAAAAAAGAACACCAGTGCACATTAACCTCTTCCACTAAAGCTGTTTCTTAGCATCAAGCAATTCTGCATGAGTGACTTTAAGGAGAGAAATCGCGAGCAACTGCACGTATAGCAAAAAGACCTCACAAGTGAAAAACCCAGAAGAAGCAAACCTCACAAAAAATGTAGGTGTTACTAAGAATTTCATGTAGGTCTTTATTTGAAAAACGTTAGATACAAATGGTATAGACAAGTTTATTTACAGTATTATTGGAAACTCAACCCATTCCAAAAAGTTGCTTTTTAGCTCAGTTTACAAACAAATTATTTTAATGTAAATGATGTTTGAGTTGCTGCATGCCACATATCTGTCACATTTTGATCGAAGAGTAAAAGGAATATATGAAGTAGTGCTAATTAATATGGCATATGAGATGCTGAAATCCATGCATGCTTTATTGGAGTTCTTAGCATCAATGGAAAAATCTCCTGTCTTTGAGAGCAAGATACCCCAGTGAGGTGCAGTAATTAGGCAGTGCATTGGGTCTGACTTTTTCAGAGGCAGCATTCCCCCACTCCGCCGGCTAAGCCAGGAGCTGAAAGATAAAACAATATTTCTTTGTGAAGCATATGAAGGGAGGGTTGGGATAGGCCACTGGAGGTGGGAGGGGGGAGGAGGAGAGAGCGCACCTAAGTGTGCATCTGTTTTTTGCCGGCCGTCTCAGGCCGGCCAAACACACATGCGCACTTAGGTGTCTCTAGCCCGGCTGTGCTGAACTGCGGGGCTGGAGAAACTGCCATGCCTCAGGGTTGTGCCTGAATGGCAGTCCAAGCTGCTCAGACCAATCCTGATGCTGCTTTCATGTTAGGTTTAGCATGAAGTTACCACCAAGATTTTTGGGGAGCCTATGCTGGTGTCCCAGTGAATGCTGGGACACCAGAAGAGGATTGAGGCAGCAGGTGGAGGCTGTGGCAGCAATGGGAAGAGGTACTTTTTGTATTATTTTCTATTCCTCTTGGGATTTGCGGCGGCCACTGTTGGAATATTTATCTGTGAGAAGAGTGATGTTAGCATGTTTCAGCTTGTGTGGGACTTAATACTTGTAAATGGATTTATTAAGTCTGAAATTGACTGGAGCTAGGGACATCAGCTGATATTGTCAACATTTTTGTTGAAGATGTCAGATGAAGGGAGATATTTCTTAAACGCTATGGTTATTCTTACTTTTGAGAGGAAGTGAGCTCACAAAAACGGTGTCTAAGGCTGGTTGCTCTGACGTACTGTTTGTGACGATGAGAGAGGCAGAAGTTGAAATATTACCTCTGGGGGTGTCAGCATTGTTGAAATATGATAGAAGCATAATACCTTTCTTTAAATTAAAAGGTGCTGGATTGAGGTTGCAGACCACCAGTTCTATGTAGATATGAATAGTTCACTAGTAGCAGTGTTATCTTTCAAGATCAAAGCAGGGTAATTGACATTGTTTGTCCTGGTTCCAACTGGCTTGGAGTCTGAGGAGTATATAGTACACTCAGTGTGACCTGCAACTTATTCTGGGATCATTCAAGTGCTAGTTCATTCTTTGGGGTTTATGGGATTTGACTGGTGGCAGTTGTTCAACAGCATTTCTTGTCCAGGTGGTCAAAGGTGCCTCTAAACTCATGCACTGTAGGACATCAGTGGTGAGGACAGATTCCATGAAGATGTCAGTACTTTAAATGTCCAGGCCTTACTTAGGAAGTGGGATTTACAGCATATATGTGAGCCAGGATTTGTATTAAGCTCACCTTTAACAAAGAAGTTCCTATGAAAATAGTGCACCTAATAGATGTACAGGCAATTTTTACATAATATAAATGACAACAGCGAGTCTAGGATGTGCCTACATCATCACCCCACATTGACAATACATTTTATGATTCCTTAAAAAAAACCAATGATAGATACAAGTCATTGGCCGAATATTCACATCTCCTAGGACAGCCATGCCCTTCAAGAATATTTATAATGTGCTTTACCAGAACGATGTTTTGGTAACCATGCCAGCTCAGTACCACAAATATACAGAAAAATCCCAGATTGGACAACCCAGTGCAGTAACCAGCAAAGCAGACTATGGCCCTCATTATGACATTGGTGGTAAAAACCGCTTATCGGCGCAGTGACGGACAGCCAAAAGACGATCGCCGTGGCTACCAGCCGTCTGTCGTATTATGACCACAGCTGAATTTCTGCCAGAAGAATGCCAGAAATCCTTATGTGGCCGTGCCCGCAGATGGTGGTAAGGTGGCTCTGCTGCCAGTAGAAGTGCCATGCCAGTAGACTGCCGCCAGCCGTATTATGACCCATAATACGGCCTGGCGGTGTTCTGCTGGCGGGCGCTGCTGCTGGAAGCATTGCTCCGTCCCATCTCCTGCCGGAGGACCCCCTGCACACAGGTACGTCGGGTCTCCGACAGGGGAGGAGGTGGGGTGTGTGTGTGTGGGGGGGTGGGGGGGTGGATGTTTGTGTGTGCGTGAATGCGGGTGTATGTTGCGTGTTGAATGCATGTGTGCATGTATGGAGGTGTGAGTGAGTGTATGTTGTGTGATGTGAATGCGTGTCTGAGTGCATGTTTGAAGGTGTGTGCGAATGTGTGTGTGAAAGGATGTATGCATGCGTGGACGCATGTGGGAATGGGTGTGTGTATGTGTGTGTGTGTGTCTGCGAAGGGTGCGTGAATGCAGGGAGGGGTAGAGGGGCTGTGAAGAGATAGGGGGGTGGGGGATAGATCCCTTTCAGTGACAGGGAAGGAATTCCCTGTCACTGATAGTGCCTACCGCCATGGTTTTCGTGGCGTTAAGAAAGCCACGAAAACCATGGCAGTAGGTGGGGTCATAATCCTGCAGGTGGAACAGTGACGGCCGCCGGGCTGGAGGTAGATATCTCCAGCCCAGCAGCTGTTACCACTGTGGCGGTCGGAGTGGTACATTGGCAGGTTGGCTTCAGCCAACCCTCCAATGTCATAATATGGTGGTAAGTACTGCCAGCCTGTTGGCAGTACTTGCGGCCATATTATCGCCGACCGCCGGGGTTGCAATGACCCCCTATATCATAAGAAATACTATAAAGGGATCTGCAGAACTGATCAAAGTTACCAGCATACTGAAAATCGTAAAACTGTTCATCAGTCTCTCACACTTCATCATCCACCACACTGCTACATGCTATGTCCCATAATATGATATCCGCACCTCGGTGGTCATTATGAACGACTTAGAAACACTTCCACATAGAATCAAATAAAAGACATCCTTCCAATCATACACCCTATACAATGTAGGGTGCTACCCATGTTCACAATAGGGATATTAGGAGCTATATAATGCTGCAAATACAATACAGTAAACTGTAAAAAGCTACTTCTCTTCTTTGCCGGGATTCTAGATTCCATATAAAGCAGGAGTGTGCAAAAGCATGCAAGTGAACTTTGTCTGTTAGTCAAATGTAACACACTTTTCATACAAAAAGTAATTTTTGCTAGTGGCGAGTTTTTTCTTTTGCAAAACCTATGTTTTGCTAAACTTCCATCCATTTCTTTTTTTTTTTTAAAGAAATCAGAAGTTAGCAAAGTTTTCTGAAAATTTTCATAAATTAATTTTGCTATATTTTTAAATTGAAGAGTGTAAATGGTCTGGTAAACAATTCTGGTAGATGATTATCAAAGTGCTCGAATGACAGAAATTGGATTTCCTTGTAGGTCAAAGAGTTGTGGTAGGTGACTGCTAGCCTGCCTTCTTTGCTTTAGGAAAAAATGTTGTGGGTTTTTCGGGTGGAAATCTTTATGCAGGTGTTAAAATGTCATTGAGCTAGGTCTCTGTGACATCCAGCATATGGGGGGGATCCGTGATGATCAAGTGGTGGATAATTGTTGATTTTTTAACAACAAACCTGGCACAAACTACAGCGCTCATAAAAGATTGCTGGTGGTGTTAAGAGGCATCGTGCTTGCTTTCAGTCTAAGGCCTGAGAAGTAGGCAGGAGCCATAATGCTTATTTTCAAATTAAACTACTTCATCGAATGCAAGTGAGAATGTTTCTTGCTGTCCATAGATTGCTGAGCCTCAGATATTACCCAGCATTTAAACAGTTTGGGTTTTTTCGAAGAGGAAATTTCACACAGTGATGTCTTTCACAGTGCTGTGCATACAAACGGCCTCATTATGGCCTCATTACGAATTAATTTTATTTTGGTAACCTCGCCCAACTCCTCACTGCTGCACACCACTGAGATATACTGACACTGAGGGATTATTGGTGGGATCCTAATGGTCCCGTTTGGAATGCAGAAAAACCGGGGCAATCAGTATTTCACACCCAAAGTGCTTATAATTCATAGGTTTTCCCTGGTTTATCCCCCAGACAGACAGCTTTCTTGGAGCAAAATAAATCTCCCTGAGAAAAACAACAGTTCCTCGGTAAATCCATAAAACGCAGTTCTGATGTGGCATGTAAAAAGAGTTTTTGAACACGAAAGAATTAAACCGCACTCGTGATGAAGCCCTGGTCACAAAACAAGCACCTTATTGTATCATATATACAAGTAGGACACGTCTACGGTAAATTTAGAAGTTTCCTCAGAATCTGGGCTTCTAGTGTGAAAGTTGATTGGGGTGGTGCAGGGTATTGACAGGGAGCAATAATGTTTCATAAATGGCTTTCAGAATTGTTGCAGATATTTTAATAATATTGGAGACCTATAAGTTTGGCAAGAGGAGGTATTCCTTTCCTTGATGTTCTATTTTTATTGCAAATCGTATAGGTTTTGTTGGCGAGGTAGTTTGTGGCGCCCAGCTGTGCACAAGTGGGCACAGGGCACAACATTTTGTGTAAGGTAGATTAGGAGCTAAGCAGCCAAATTTCTGCATTCTAGTCTAACATCACACCGAGCTCATTATTAACACATACAAATGATGATTCCAAATTCCGACTATTATCAACCATTATGTTGTAATGTTGTTGTAGTTTCATTCAATAGAAACATAAAAAGACCAAAGTTAAATCTAAAAAAATGTCTTAATTAGAACATTGGAATAATGGAAGATCCACCAACGAGAAGGCCAGAGCGAAATTGTTGTTATACTAGCATAAGCTCACATAATTTACAGTATTTTGCACCATACCTGTTGCCTGCAATTCACGAAATGATGCAATTATGCCACATTGCATAACTGCAAGTCGATTTGGGTAAAGATCGTGTAACAGGAGCACCAGAACAATGCAAATACAAGCAGCAGTTGTTGAGGGCACTTGGGTTTTTGGGCTTTTTTTAATGTGAAGTGTGACATCGTGTCCAAAATCGACACAAACACAAGGGTGGAATTTCATACAATTTTAGCGATTTTTGCATAATTACTTAAAAGGAGATTTCACATTTTTTTACCACCCCTACAGAAAGTAATACAGTGGTTCAGAACCGATAATGGCTCACATAGACTGGCTGCTTTAAGATTCTAGTGTTTGTTTTTCTATTATAGCCTTAGAACCCGCGTAGCGGGCTCTACCGGCTATTAAAGGCCCGCTCCCGAGTTAAATGCCCGTGCCGAAGGCGAGGGCATTTAACAAGGGAAAGGGCCTTTAATAGCCGGTAGAGCCCGCTACGGCTGGTTCTAAGGCTATTAGAACATTCTGCCACTCAGGGCAGAATGTTCTCTTAAAAAAAACAAATTGCTCACGGAGCCCGAGGGGATTAGAATCCCCTCGGGCTCCGTGAGGCTTTGTTCACAGCTGCTGCTGTGAACAAAGCCCATTGGAATGTTGGCGCTGCGGGCTTTTACCGGCCAGTAAAAGCCCGCAGCACTCCATTGTTTTCAATGGAGCTGCCAACTTCCAATGTTCTAATTATCCTTGTTTAATTCATAACATTCTATCCTACCTGGGTGTTGTGGTCTAATAACATTACAAGTCTTCTATTTCAGGCTATTCCAGTCAATAATGGTGCTCTCCATTGTAATAGGCTCTCACCTTCGACTCAGGTCTGTAACTTGAGTTGAGGGCCTATAATGATTGGTATAGATCTCAGATGCAGGCTATAATGCAATATCAGTTTACTCTAATGGGGATCACAGCCTTTGTTCAACTGTTGTAATTATCAAACTGTGGATGCAAGAAGTACTGTATGGATGGGTGTGTTCATACTCACAGGGTTTCTCTCCACAGGGCCTTCTTCTGATCCTCAACGATTTATAAGCTCAATTGTGGAAACTATAAGCAAATTAGCCAGAGAAGAGACCATGAAAATGTCAGTAGGATTGCAGATTCTTTCTACTGAATGGAAAGAAATTTCAACCATGTCACGCGTGGCTCAACTGAAACACGCTGAGACAGAGCGGGCAGACCGGCTGTCAGAGATTTCACAGCAGTGAATGTCCTGTTTTTTAAAAGGTTTTGCCTTCACGCTATTTAGTTTGGCTGAGGAGACTTTCTTTAAAGTCGAATCAATGCAGCTCCGAAGCACAACATTCAAGAAATGAGTGCAATGGCCAATCAGCTGGTCAGCTCCAATGGGGCTAAAAATTAATGTTTCGTTTTTGTTTTTCATCGGTGACTAATGTTCTGGCGCAGTGCTTTGAAGCAGGCCTTTGGGCACAAAACAAACTAACGATGGAAGTAGCGCAAAGGGACACGAATAAACAGAAATAATAATGCATTATAATGTCAATTCGTACAGTACAAAACACAAGGGGGGTTTGGAGGGAACCGCCGAATGACCGCACCGCGGTCAAAAGACCGCTGCGGCCATTCTGGCTTTCCCGCTGGGCCGGCGGGCGACCGCCAGAAGGCCGCCCGCCGGCCCAGCGGGAAACCCCCCTCAACAATGAAGCCGGGTCCGAATGGAGCCGGCGGAGTTGTAGGGGTGCGACGGGTGCAGTGGCACCCGTCGCGATTTTCATTGTCTGCAAAGCAGACACTGAAAATCTTTATGGGGCCCTGTTAGGGGGCCCCTGCACTGCCCATGCCAATGGCATGGGCAGAGCAGGGGCCCCCAGGGGCCCCACGACACCCGTTCCCGCCATCCTATTCCTGGCGGTAAAAACCGCCAGGAACAGGATGGCGGGAAGGGGGTCGGAATCCCCATGGCGGCGCTGCTTGAGGATTCCCTGGGCCAGGGGTAATCCGGCGGGAAACCGCCGGTTGCCCTTTTCTGACCGCGGCTTTACCGCCGCTGTCAGAATGGCCCAGGAAGCACCGCCAGCCTGTTGGCAGTGCTTCCGCGGTCCCCGGCCCTGGCGGTCATGGACCGCCAGGGTCGGAATGACCCCCAAAGTGTCTGAATAATAGGAATTACGATTTTCCAATTAAATTGTGTTTGCTTTGTCAGACATTAAAAATGAATGTCCAAGTGAGATACACTCAGAGTTACTGCTCCCGCCTGAGCTAACGTTACGCGATAACATCTGTGTATTAAGCAGGGACATTTTGAGCCACATCAAGGAACCATGGGCCTGATGTACAAAGACCCATTCGCCAGCCCATTTCTGCAAATCGCATGGCGACTGATTTGCGAATGGGTAACAATTTGCAGTGTGACCTATTTACTAATAGAGCACATCGCAAATTGCACATTCGGAAAGCATCACAAAAAATGTGCTTAATTTAGACTGATAGCAATTTGTGACACCCTGTGAATGTCTGTCAAGAGTACGGGAATGTTGAACATGACATGGATGAAATTCTAGGCAACGCCTGTGTGATTCTTGAAGTTCTTGTCCAAAGGAACACGAAGAAGAAATTTCAATTGAATTAATAATAATGAGCATCTAAGACTTTCCCTTATTAATTGTGGTAAGCACATTTTGGTTCATCTTTTACCTGGTGGGTGTCTGAGCTTTGGGTATAAGTATTACATAGTTATTGCTCATTGTGGCGAGAAGAACATTCTTGGCCATACACTTAGTTAATCAAGAAAAACATAATTGTCTCTGAACAAATGAGTAGACAGATTGAATGTTCTTAAAAAAACACGGACAAGTGTTTTCTTATATTGTGATATGGCAATGAAATGTATACAGCACAAGGTGTCATTTGGGATATTATGAGGAACAATTAGGTGCGCCAATGGATTATTAATATTTTTTTCCCAAATTACTGATTGAGATCACTGAAAACTTTTCTTATATAGTTCTTGTTTTATGTTGTTTTTGACTTGCTGTTTTTTGTGTTGCACTAATGTGTATTAGCTGTTTATAATTTGTTGTCTACTCTTGTCCTTGTTTTGTATGTTGCTTTAGTTTTGTTTTGTATGTTTGTATGTTGCTTAAGTTGAGTTTTATACGTTTCTTAACAGCCATGAAAAAGTCCCTATGATTTGGGCCGAAACACATTGGCTGTGTCCATCTTTATATTTCTGAATGCAAGCAAGAAACAAAGGATCAACATTTTTATCACATTTGTTCCATGATGTATGGCCTTATGGACTTTAAATGTATTTTCTAATTTTTTTATTAACTCTGCTTGTCCCTCATGTTATGTTCATTTTGTATATTGGGGCATTTGTTTTGATGGCTGGCCCTGGGAGTGAGCATCCCTTATTTTGTACCACAACCATCATTGTGCTATTTGAATTAACTACAGGAATGGTAGCCTACAAGGGAGGGTAGTCCACCATCTTTGCATTTGTTTTCCCAAATGGATACATTTTTTAAAAAGACAGCTTGTCGCCATTCAAGGGAAGGTACTGCTTTTTAAAATCTTTAATGTTTGGTAACAGGTATGATGGTGAGCTGGCAATGTTCCTCAGGACCACTTCCTGCTCTCCATGTAGCTATATGACACAATTAAAAAAGGAGAAGCCGTTACATAGGTGTTTTGCTTTCCTTCTGTTATCTTATGACCGAGCTTACAAAACTTCTCTGGAATGCACTTCTTAGTTTAAAGAAGATATTTATTGTTATTATTACTTCACCACGAGGTTCCTGAAAGACGAAATTAGTAGGTTGGAAGCACACGTTCAAAAGTAGTCGGAGCAATTAAAGCAAAATATGTCAAAGTACTTCTCAGTTGCAATGTACACAGCAAATACATGTGATTATATTATAGCATTACTTCAAAGCAAAGCATAAAAGTCAAAATTGCATCACCGTAGGGCCTATCACTCCGCTTCATCTTTCTGGGGCCTCCAAGTTGATGACTCCGGTTCAACTGCGAGAAAGAGATTTTCTACCCAAACGGGAGACAGGCAACTAATGTCCATTCCTGTCTGAAGTCAAGATATTTCTCCCCCTCGCTGTTGCCCAGGGCCATCGTTAAAAGCAAACTCAATGTGAGAACTGAATAAACTTGGAGAGTGGCCAATTCTCCAGAATTCACTCGTTCCCAGACTGGATTGAGAGGTAAACACAAAATCTACGCTCTCTTATCAGCTAGGGTTTGGTGTGAAAAACACAGCTTGGTCTATCATGTGGAAAAACACAGCTTGGAAAAAACACAGCTCATCTGCAATGTCTCAACTGCAATGTCTAACTCCACGTTAAAGCCAATAGGCAGCTAACCTAAATACCAAATGTAATGTCTAACTCCATGTTAAAGCCAATAGGCAGCTAACCTAAATACCAAATGTAATGTCTAATGCCATGTTAAAGCCAATAGGCAGCTAACCTAAATACCAAATGTAATGTTTAATGCCATGTTAAAGCCAATAGGCAGCTGACCTACATACCAAATGTAATGTCTAATGCCATGTTAAAGCCAATAGGCAGCTAAACTGAATACAACATGTAATTTGCTACTGGTGAACATTGGGCAACTAATATGCGCAGAGGTGAAACACAAAGTAATTGGTCAAACACAATTAATAGCATAACACTCCACCCTATGACCAATGCATTTTTGTTTACATACCTCTTATTTCAAACAAAAACAAAAAACAAAAACATCAACACAAAAAAACATTATAAGCAAATCAGATTTTAATGATAAATGCAATCACTATAAAGCAATGGAAGTGGATTAACATATTGATCTCATAACCTTTCACATCAGATACATCTACAATGAAAAGACTGAAGTTTATATACTCTGATTGGGGTAATAGTGTCTCTAAAACAGCAAGTTGATGTAGCATGATTTCTACTCATGTGAAGGTACACGGTCCACCTAAAAGGTTTGCAGGAATGTAAGTGAATGTCAGAGTTACATACGAAAAAACACAGACAGTTAACTGGTAAGGTTGCTTAGTTCCAGTGGAAGAATGTAATCAAACAAGCTGACAAACTTTATATTGATCCCATATAGAACTTGAACTGAAGGCGCCAGTTGCGCAAAATGGATCCATGGGGTTTGTACTTTACTCAATCAGCTTCACGTTGGGGGTTCGGTCCTTCCCCCTACCCCACACGCACACACCCGAAGGGAGACCACACAGCACACTCACGGTCAGTGGCGAGACATGGTAGGATCTGCAAAAGAAAAAAGTATGACTTTTCTTGCAAATAACATTTGTCATCTGAAATGTGCCCTTCTTCTTCTTTTCCTTGTTTTATAATCAGCAGGGAATTTTTGGGGCCCTTTGTTATAATTTCTGCAGGTTCTGGAGGGTCATTTGGGGATTCAACCCACACCTTAGCACTGAGGTTTTTATCTGTTGCACCAGAGCTTCCCTTTCCTTGCACTGTCAGAAGGGCTGGGGCAGACTCCTTCTTTACCAAACCTCCATTCACTGCACTTTTGACAAGTTGGGCAATTCTGTCTCCCATTCTTTTCTAGTTATCAGCATAATTTTGATTTCTCCTTGGTAATCTGCAGCAATCACTCCCCTAAAACCTGATCAATTTGCCATATCTGTCATGGTAACTTTCCTCTCCCCAACTGAACTTTGACTGTTTGTGGGACAGATTGCTGTTGTGTGTGCTGACAAATAGGACATTGCAAAATCACAGTTTGTATCAAATCTAGGGGAATGTGCATCTCTCTAATCTCTGCCCACCTGTAAGTGGCTTTTTCTCCCAGATGTCCACATTTCTGGTGCACCCACTTAGCCATCCCCACTAAGTCAGAATTCTGGGTGGACACTTCTGTACTTTTCTCTTTAACATCTGCAAGGGAATTGAACCAGTTATATGCAAGTCATGTGGAAAACCAAATGGCTAAACCATTGGCAGTGAACCAAGAATCAGTGTAAAAATGACATAGCTCAAGCAGCTCTTGCTTTAAAGTCTGACACACATTGTACAACTCTGTTCCTTCTCCTGTGGTAGACAACAACTTTTCAGTCAATGAATCATTAGTCAAACAAACATGCTTTTTATCCTCAGGGGACACGAATTCGAATGGTGCACTCAATTTCACTGGTGACTCTTTTACCTGTGGTACTCCCTGCACCCCCTCCTCATCCTGAAAAGGGGCTTGTGACGCCTATTCATGTAGGGATGCAGTGACTTTAGTCCTGTCTTGCATGCACCAGATCCAGTGTATGATACTAGCCTCCTGTGCCTGTCCTATACTGTGAGAGTTAGGTGAACTCATCACCCACTGCATGCTTGATATTTCAGGTTTCAGAATTACATTATCATTTAATGTCATTTGCTCAGTATTCACTAGAGCCCAATAACAAGTCAAAAGCTTCATCCAAAGTTCCAGGGGCATTCTTGTCCTCCCCTGTTCCTGTTTTACATGTAAATCAGTGTTTCCCTCTTGCACTGCGCAGAAACCTAAAGCCTGAATTATTTCATTTGCCAAATCAAAAACGCGCAGGTGCTCATGTTTTTTCCTAGTTACTTTGTACCAAAGTGTTAAGATTTCATTCAGATGAGGGCTATACTGTTTCCAAAAATCAAACAAGCTCATAAAACTCAGTGTCTCTTGCTTAGTGCAAATAGTAAGAAACTCTAAAATCTTTGTTTTACTTGTGACAACATCTGTCTATTTTCTGGGTTCCACTGAATTCCCAGAAACTGCACATTTTGCGACAGTACTTCTGCCTTGTATGAATTAATTTTAAACATCGTACTTTGCAAAAGCGATCTGAAAATAACATTCCTAACTCTGTTCTCAGTGTTATCTGTTAAGGAATGCACTTCAACTGCTAAAAACTGTGGGCTGCTCTGCAGATCTGTGCTCTGCTCACACAGGCCCACACCTGTTTCAACCTCCTCATTACTGGAATGGGAAAAGCCAGATTCTTCTAAAACAGCAGTTTCATAGATTTCAGCATTATCTTGCAATAATGTGTTCTGGCTAATTTGCTCACGTAAATTCTTATTTTCATGTTCTAACTGCCTACATCTCTCCTGCATTTTTCTGTAAGCAGACAAAAGTATCCAAACCCTTCCGTCAAGAACAAAAGGGACATCCTTTCTTTCAAAAGGTACATTTTCTAAATATGCTTCCAAGCACTCATCCCAAGACTCACACAGTCCTGATAAACAAGAAAACATGTTTCTCACAGCACCATAAGGCAGTTTAACTTCACATGCATTTTCAAACATGGTCTACCGTGCTTCTTTGATTCTCTAAATAACAAAAAACAATTGCACTGTTAAATAGTGCACTTCCAATCTCTAACTCGGACTCCCAGACTCCCGATCAATGCCAAAATGTTTTGCTTTCCTTCTCTTATCTTATGACCGAGCTTACAAAACTTCTCTGGAATGCACTTCTTAGTTTAAAGAAGATATTTATTGTTAATATTACTTCACCACGAGGTTCCCGAAAGACTAAAGTAGTAGGTTGGAAGCATACATTCAAAAGTAGTTGCAGCAATGAAAGCAAAATGTATCAAAGTACTTCTCAGTTGCAATGTACACAGCAAATACATGTGATTATATTATAGCATAACTTCAAAGCAAAGCATAAAAGTCAAAATTGCATCATCGTAAGGCCTATCACTCTGCTTCATCTTTCTGGGGCCTGCAAGTTGATGACTCCGGTTCAACTGCGAGAAAGAGATTTTCTACCCAAGCGGAAGACAGGCAACTGACGTCCATTCCTGTCTGAAGTCAAGATAGTTCTCCCCCTCGCTGTTGCCCAGGGCCATCGTTAAAAGCAAACTCAGTGTGAGAACCGAATAAACTTGGAGAGTGGCCGATTCTCCTGAATTCACTCGTTGCCAACCTGGATTGAGAGGTAAACACTAAATCTACGCTCTCTTATCAGCTAAGGTTTGGTGTGAAAAGCACAGCTTCGTCTATCATGTGGAAAAAACACCGCTTGAAAAAACAGAGCTCATCTGCAATGTCTCAACTGCAATGTCTAACTCCACGTTAAAGCCAATAGGCAGCTAACCTAAGTACCACATGTAATGTCTAACTCCACGTTAAAGCCAATAGGCAGCTAACCTAAATACCAAATGTAGGGGCTGATTCTAAGCTTGGCGGGCGGCGGTAGCCACCCGCCAAGCGGGAACCGCCAGAAGACCGTACCGCGGTCAAAAGACCGCGGCGGTCATTCTGGGTTTCCCACTGGGCTGGCGGGCGACCGTCAAAAGGCCGCCCGCCAGGCCAGTGGGAAACACCCTTCCCACGAGGAAGCCGGCTCCGAATGGAGCCGGCGGAGTGGGAAGGTGCGACGGGTGCAGTTGCACCCATCGCAAATTTCAGTGTCTGCAAAGCAGACACTGAAATTCTTTGTGGGGCCCTCTTACGGGGGCCCCTGCAGTGCCCATGCCATTGGCATGGGCACTGCAGGGGCCCCCAGGGGCCCCACGACACCCCATACCGCCATCCTGTTCCTGGCGGGCGAACCGCCAGGAACAGGATGGCGGTATGGGGTGTCAGAATCCCCATGGCGGCGCAGCAAGCTGCGCCGCCATGGCGGATTCCCATGGGCAGCGGAAAGTCGGCGGTACATCGCCGGCTTTCCGCTTCTGGCCGCGACTGTACCGCCGCGGTCAGAATGCCCGGCGGAGCACCGCCAGCCTGTTGGCGGTGCTACCGCCGACCCCGGCCCTGGCGGTATTTACCGCCAGGGTCGGAATGACCCCCGTAATGTCTAATGCCATGTTAAAGCCAATAGGCAGCTAACCTAAATACCAAATGTAATGTCCAATGCCATGTTAAAGCCAATACGCAGATGACCTACATACCAAATGTAATGTCTAATGCCATGTTAAAGCCAATAGGCAGCTAAACTGAATACAACATGTAATGTGCAACTGTTGAACATTGCACAACTAATATGCGCAGTGGTGAAACACAAAGTCATTGGTCAAACACAATTAATAGCATAACAATAGGTCAGCGTCCCCTTTGTGAATCAGATACCACACTCTTTGAGGCGTCATTGTATAATGAGTTGCGACTACAATTGCAGCAAATGCATAGATGCATTCCATTGGCACTCCCAAATAGGAGGAGTGTGTCCCTTTGACTCTCGCTCCAATTGATGAGCCACCATTGTTCGCAAAATCTCTTTATGAGTCAGAAAGTTTATTCTGACTCACAGAAGAGCTTGGATACCTTGTTAAAGGCGCTTTTGTGTAGCCTCCCTCTGTTTTTTGCCTTTATGGGACTGGATTGTCTGGTATATTTTGTCTCATCTCCTATTATATATACTCTGAACTACAAACATAGTAAAATTAGCTAACCTCAGATGGCATATTTAGCATTCTACCAAGGCCACTATAATATTGTGCAGAAGTGCGTCAATGACAAATGAGTTAAAAATCACATGTAGGCTAGAGTTTAGATTGACATCAACTGCATGTGTGACTTTATAGGCTTGGGTCACGACTGCCAATATAGACCTCACAGGCTGTAGCCCACATGGCACCCAGCACATATTAAAAGAAAACAATCTGCACATGTATAAAACCCTACTCTTTACACTACTATGTCATCTATAAGTTTTAACTGGAAGCCCAAAAGGTCTAGTGAATAATCTGCAAAAGTAAGACAAGTCAAATATTTAGATTAGTTTATACTGCAGTAGCATGATACAATAATTGTTTTAAATGCATAGTATTGGATAGGTTTGATCCTATAGAAAACACTCATTTGTGAATAAGTTTCAGAACATGTTTTAAAAAAATAGATACAGAAATCATCCACCCATCTTATAATATTTATTAAACATCGAATTCGCTAATGTGCATAAATTTCTGTTAGAAGTACTGCAAAACCATTGTATTTCAATTTGATTTTCTCTGCCAGAAAGCCTGGACAGTAACTAATGGATATCTTCCAGTCCTCACCCTTCTCCACTATCAGTGATTAACCCTCTAATGCGGTGTGAAATACATTTCTGGGAAAGGACAAACAACTTGATTTGGATTCCAGCTGTTCTCTGGAAGGCATTAGGGAAGAATGATGCACAAGCCTTCTACCCCTAGTTATCCTGAAATGTGGGAGACATGATTGGAAAGGAACAGCAGATAGTATCATAAAGACTAGACTTGGGCTTATTAAGTCACATATTTACTGGGAACAGGGTCTGAGTGTGAGGACAGTCCTTGATGGGGGCTTGTTTCCAGCCAATCTTTTTTCACTCACAACAGAAGAGAACATAGTCTCAGAAAAGAGCCAATTTTTATTGTGGCGGAATCTTTGCTCCACACCGCAATATTGGGTCCTGTCATCTTGAATGGCCCATGGAGCAAATTTGTCTAGGGTTGCTTACAATAAAATGACAGGAAGAACTGGAAAAGAAGGTTGTTTTGAATGTGTACATTTTCCTTTAGTAATCCCTCTAATGAGTCTTCTCTTCACCACCACCTCAGGACACAACTAGACGTGGAGATGAAAAGAAATAGTAGATCCTCATGTCTGTCTCTGCTTTGGAAGGGCAGAGGCCTCTGACCCTGCTTCCTCTTGTCCACAAACTTTTAAAATGCTTCCTAAGATTCACAACAGCTGACATCCTTTGGTCCCAGGATCAAAAAAGGAAATAGAGGGCATCTTGCTAAAGACATTGCTAAGCAACATATTGTAATGCGGTGGAAACGTGGTGGGAGTTAGTGCTTGATTCTTCTTTCCACTTCTGTTTCTCCTGGCAGTCTGGGAGATGTAGGAATGGCCATGAGGATGCTATGCAGAATGTTAAGAAATTGAGGTTTTCAGAATCCAAATAAACTGGCTACAGTAATAAGGAAAAAATCAACAAAACGAGAGACAGGATGCTTGAATTAGCATCTGTCATTGTCAATCACTTGGGCTGCAGTTCTGTCCATCATTGCTTGTGTCCCTTCAAGAGGGGCATAGCCTGGCTAGTTAGGCTAGACCATTCTTATTGCAGTACAACCAAGTCTACATCTCAAATGACTGCTCTTGGCTTGGTATTGCACAGTGGGAAAAATGATGGGCTAGAATGCAGACCTGAATATTACCAGTAGCAGATACAAATTTAAGCATTCCATAAGTCTCTTTTTTTGTAACTGAGAAGCCCTACGCATGAGTGGTGTGCCCAGATGTGGGTCCCGTGATCACTATGTTACTGGAAGTAGGTTGAACCTCACTGATGACGCCGAAAATAATTAAACAAATCTGGAATGTTTGTGTTCATGTCTAGAGGGTGGCTGGTCTTGCAGGTCAGGAAGGTATGTCCTTCTAAGAGAAGGAGTAAGTCTGATTTGCATATCACTGATCTCTGTTTGAAGTAACCAAGTAGGTAAACAAAATGGACTGGAGCACAGTTTGAATAATTACCAAATGGTTGCGATAATTCAAGAAATCCTCTCATCGCCTTTCATATGGTGTAGGAGCAAGGAGGGATGAGAGAGAGAAATCTTTCACCTTCTGGAGAAACATAACACCATTGCAGAAGGGCCAAGGAACCAGGGATAGAGAGGGCTATCTACCTCATGATTCTGTGTTTGGAGGCCTCGCTGAAGACTGACTTTTAGAAATGGTGTCTTTGGTTGGCAGTCAGGTTACCCCCTGTCCAAGCAAGGACCCTCACTCTAGTCAGGGTGAAGGAGAATCACACTCAGTTAACCCCTGCTCACCCACTTAGTAGCTTGGCACGAGCAGGTAGGCTTAACTTCAGAGACAATGTGTAAAGTATTTGTACCAACACACACAGTAATACAGTACAAACACTACAAAATGACTCAACACAAGTTTAGAAAAATAAACTCCAAAATTTACAAGTCAAGTTATGAATTTTAAAAAATTAAACTGAAAAATAGCACTTAGAAACACAATACTTCGATGAGGTGATAACACAGTGTTGTGATGGAGTCGTTCCCAACAATCCGACGCCAATGGTGCCGGTTACGGAGTCACGCAGATCCCCAGGTACAGTACCTTAGTAAAATGTGGAAACAAGCAGATGCACGGGGTCGGGGATCGCGGAGTCGTCTGAAGTCGGTTTCCTTGGATTTTCACCAGCTTCTCCTTTTTTTAGGGCCGAGGGACTGTATAGGGAACCACTTGGCAGGGCAGGAGTCTTGGCAGAGACTCCAAGTGCTGGCAGAGGAAGTCTTTGATGGCCCTGAGACTTCAGAACAGGGGGCAAGCTCAGTCCAAGCCCTTAGAGATTCTTCTCAAGCAGGAATATACCACAAAGTCAAGTCTTTGTCCCCTTTCACAGGCAGAAGCATCAACTGCAGGACAGCCCAGCAAAGCACAGTCAATGGCAGGGGCAGCACTTCTTCTCAGCTCTTCTCCTTGGCAGAGGCTCCTCTTGAATCCAGAAGTGATCTAATTTTCAGGGGTTTGGGGTCCACTACTTATACCCCTTTCTACCTTTGAAGTTGTTAAACTTCAAAGGAAAGTCTCTCTTCTTTGTAAGATCCTGCCTTGCCCAGGCCAGGCCCCAGACACACACCGGGGGGGCTTGGAGACTGCATTGTGTGAGGGTAGGCACAGCCCTTTCAGGTAGGTGTGACCACCTTTCCCCTCCCGCCCAGCACAGATGGCTCACCAGGATATGCAGGCTACACCCCAGCTCCCTTTGTGTCACTGTCTACAGGATAGGTGCAAACAGCACAACTGTCACCCCGACCCAGACAGGGAATCCACAAACAGGCAGAGGCACAGAATGGTCTAAGCAAGAACATGCCTACTTTCTGAAAGTGGCATATTCAAACACACAATCTAAAAACAAACTGTACTAAAAGATGTATTTGAGTTCAGAGACCCTAAACTCTGCTTTTCTATCTGCTCCCAAAGGGAATCTGCACTTTAAAAATATTTAAAGGCAGCCCCATGTTTACCTATGAGAGAGATAGGTCTTGCACAGTGAAAACCAAATTTGGCAGTATTGCACAGGCAAGACATATAAAACACATTAGTATATGGCCTGCCTTAAACATACATTGCACCCTGCCAATGGGGCTACCTAGGGCCTACTTTAGGGGGTGCCTTGAATGTAAGAATAGGGAAGGTTTAGGCCTGGAAAGTGGGTACACTTGCCAAGTCGAATTGGCAGGTTAAAACTACACATACAGATACTCCAGTGGCAGGTCTGAGCCATGTTTACAGGGCTACTCATGTGGGTGGCACAACCAGTGCTGCAGACCACTAGTAGCATTTGATTTACAGGCCCTGGGCACCTCTAGTGCCCTGTACTAGGGACGTACTAGTAAATCAAATATGCCAATCATGGAAATCCACTTACAGATACATTTTACATAGGAGCACTTGCACTTTAGCACTGGATAGCAGTGGTAAGGTACCCAGCGTCCAGCACACATGAACAACCTGGGAAACAGAGGGAAAAATTTGGGGAGACCACACCAAGGATACCAAGTCTAACACTGACCTAAATGTTTAATGACTCTAACATTTCCCTCCAAGTCCCTGTGAAGCAGAGCAGTGGTGAAAACTGAATTTTGTTTCTAAAGCAAGAGTGGCCTCTGGAGGCCATTTTCCAATGCAGCTAAAATAACTTTGACTATTGTATGTTCATTCATACCTTAGGAATTTTTTACATTGTCACTTTGGTCATATTTTCTTCATTACATTTTTCTTTGTTTGTTTGGTATTTTATTGTTTTTTACTGAATCTAATGTTGCTTTATTGCACTTAAGACCAGTTTCTCTGAGAAACAGAAGGACCACAATTTTTATTTTAGAGGTGCCTGTTTGCATGTTTATGTAGGTTTTCACCATACAGTAGATCAAGAATGATTTTGGTGTTAGGAATTAGGTTTCTGGTTGGCTAGGGTATGTACTTAAGCCAGACAGAACCCACCACACTAGTCAGGGCAAGTACGTTACACAACAAAGATAACTAGTGCTCATCCCCTGGGGGCTTGGCATAGAGTGGTCAGGCTTATCCCCAGAAGCAGTGTGGAAAGCGTTTGCACAACACACTCACACTAGTAACTCAATCAATGCACCACAAAAAAGATTCCACACAGAATTGCATAAAAAAATGTTTCTTATATTGTAGATAGGTATCATAGACCACTGACGTCACCAATCATAATTACTGTGCATACTGACATAGTACTTGTTATCCAGACAATGTAGGCATCAAAACGACATAAGGACCATCTATCTTTTGTAATATATGCCTTTTCCCAACTTAGTACTCCTTGTATGGAGGGCATAAAGTTCAAGCAACAGGAACCACCTATATACCTTACAAGCGATAATTTACATCCTGGTAGAAAACCCAGGTATATACTGTGCAGGCCATAGCCTCTATAGCAATAGAAAACAACACATCTACTTTTGCAGGATAACTGCACTTTGTACCCCACATGAGATGAACCACACTTAATGGTCACCTTTGTAGCAGTGTTGCACAAAAGAAGTGTCATCTTCACCCAGGACAATTTCTCAAGTTGTGGCCTGACACAATAAACCTATAGCAGAATGTTGTCTCACATGGGGGCCAATCCATTGCCTAGCATACATTTATCTTGGTATTGAAATGGGGAGCAGATAGGACAGGCAGGATGTGTGGGTGAGTAATAGTACTTGTGAAGTGCCTCTGGGCTGGCAGGAGTGGGCATTCCATGTACGCCCCTAACTGTCTGGGAGAGGCACAAGTGGTGTGAAGCCACAGCATGGAGTTGGATGTTCATAGCAGCCCCGCGGGGTCCCACTGCCTAAGCGAAGGGGAGGCGATGCAATTCCCAGATCGGCACAGAGATACCCATGAAGGAGTGTTGGCCAGCTTTGGCGGGACGTCAGAGGTCTGGTTTCACTCCCCGTTTTGGCTGAACTCAGCGGGGTGACAGGCGGGCGGAGCTAGACTTCTCTCACTTGTCAAGGAAGTTTCAACAGTGTAGGGGGGCACAAAGGTAGGATCTATGAACCAGCGCTCTCATTCCCGGCCCAAGTCAAGGTGGCAGTAATCTGCACATGCAGGACTTGCAGTGGCAGGCCTGAGACAGGCTTGCAAGGCTATTTCTGTGGGTGGTGTAATTAGCATTGCAGACCCATATGTGGTATACCTCTTTACAAGGGACTTACATGTAAGTCAAATATGCCAAACAGGTGTAAGCCAATCATACCATGTTTTAGGGGAGAGAGCACATGCACTTTAGCACTGATTAGCAGTGGTAAAGTGCCCTGAGTCCTAAACCCAAAGAAATGAAGGTCGGAAAAATAAAAGGAGGAAGGAAAAATGTTTGGGAAGAACCCTGCAGAAAGGGCCATTTCCAACATTTCGTTAATTATCTTCTTTCTTTGGAGACATCATAACATGGCATTAATGATTTTTGTCCGGTAAAAATTGAAAATAAAACTAGCACTAAACTCTCTCAGTTTTTGGGGTGATGTCTATAATAAGACACATATAGCCCAAGATTGCACTGTTCAGTAAGGTCAGGTGCAGCAAATTCAGGGGGTTCAGCTGGATCCCTGATCCTGCAGCAACTATTAAACAGGATCCGGGCAATCCCTAATGGAATATGCTGAACAGTCGTGGTGTAATTTGCTGATACTGAGATACATCCAGGAGCACTCATGCCTTGTTTGCATTGCTTTCAGAGCTGCAGCCTGAATGGACATAGGAAGGTCTCATATTTTCACTTCAAGGTTGTCTCAACACAAATACCTCACTTAAGGGACCATCAGCACTCCATTTCTGCATCCAGGCTGTCTTCTAGTTGGAGCCCAACACCTTGATGCCAGTGCCATGAAGGAGCAAAGGGAAATTATATAGTTTTTACAGAGGAAATGTTACTTAAGACATAAAGGGTTGCAAGGTGTAGGAGTCTCATTTCATCTATATTGAGAGTATTACGTGTTACAGTTTCTTGTTCTGGAGTCTGGATACATGCAAAGTCAGGATGTAAAACATGTGGAATCTACAGAACACAGTGATTGGTGTTGTCTGCATCAATAAGTCTTTATCACTACACAAAGGAACTATTTTTTAGTAACTTCATACTAAACAAAATTGAGAAACAAATAAAAGATTATTACAGTTGAAATGCTGCTACTTGAAACAGGTGTATAACTCACTGCTCTATAGTACAAGGATTGAAACTTATGACCTCCAGGTAATACAAGGATCTATGTTACAAAAACAGCTATTGCTGAGCGATTGACATAATGTACAAAACAGTGACCTCCATGTTATTCATTTTGCTTTGCAGCAATCATGCTAACCCTCACCCCTATTGTATGATGGATCAAACCTGTGGCTATCTGATAAATAAATCTCTTCAGCAAGTGCATTAACCACCAGAGTTGTCTTACTGTTAATATACTCTGGAAATTACTGCACAGACAAAGACATCTGCTACTGGTTTCTTAAGTTGTATGATTTTTTTAAATGCGAACTGTTTGTGACCAATCAAGTTAAAAGAGATCTACAATAATATTTTTTTTCCTACTGGGTTCATTTGGGGCAGGTTTTTAAAGGAAGTAAACAAATAGGTATGCTGCCTGTCGGACTCTGGTCTTCACAACTTTGTCCTTCATGACTCCATCCACTTTTCGCTCCACACCTAAAACACCAATGTATAATGTCAAGTCATTTTTTCCATTTCCAGCTAGACTGGCAAAGTGTCCCATGATTTGTGTCTCCTGTCTTGCTGCTCCCACAGGAGCTGTGTGGGACACCCATGGTCCCGTATTTTGATTCCTCATCAATTTCAACCCTCCTGCACGACAAGCAACTCTCACTCTTTCAGCCCTCTATGAGATGTAAAAGAGGTACCTGTAAGTGGCTGGGAGGGAGGAGTTCCAGCAGAGATGGGATCATGCAAAGTTCAGCTTTAGGAGCACGTTCAGCTAAAGAGATGCAAATACAGTCACTCATTTTATAGTATGCCCTTGGTCTTTATTTCCTCTAGTAAGCGTCTTTCAAAATGCTGACATATTGTCAGATCAGTGAACAAGGGCATGTGGAGAGTATGATTTTCCCAGGATCAAGCGTTTTTTTAAATTAGTTGATATGAGACTGCAACACCCTGCTATTTGCTTCAATGGCTATACATATTGCATTTTGATGCAAATACCATGAGAATGGGGATTTCTCCCTACTCCCCAGGTCATATGCAGTCCTTTTTTAAAACCCCGTGCTTACTGGCAGCTTTACATTGATTCTAAATACTCTCACTCTTTTCAAAACTGGAGCAGATAAGTAAAAACAAAATGCCTAAAAGTGCACAAGATGGACAAATGGGAGGCTAGGAATGAACTGTATGTCTACATGTTCCATGTTTTGAAATAGTCCTCTACCACACAACTATGGTGGAAATGCTTCAAAGGCAAGGGCAAGGGACTACCTACTCAGAGTAATGTCATTCTGTTGTGAGCCCCTCCTGGCTTTGAAATGCAGTTTTTTTCAGTTTTAGTAAAGCTGAGATTAGAATAAAGTATCCTGGTCACAATCCAGAATTTACTCACTGACCCAGACCCTGTAGTAGTAGGTGGTTACACCCAGTTGTGTTATGACTTGTTTTTATCATACCATGAGGGAATAATAATCTGATATTTACTCTTGACATATTAAAAAAATGTCCACTTAAATCGGCTCCATCTTGACGCAGCTAGTAAAATTGTGTGATGGCTGGCAAAGGTGCGTGAAGGTGAGTGCACCAGCCATCAGAGAAATGGTCCAGGTCTCTTGAAATTCTATCCCATGCCTAGGGCCCTAGCACACCTCTGTTTTCCCCCATCTGAAAAGATAAAGGTATTCATTGGTGCTCCAGGCTTAAACCCTGCAGTTTCTGTGGCTTCAAGACAAACACACTTTCACCTCACCTTCCCCAACTTTTCACACAGTTGAGAAAGGGTGGGGTGAAAGCATAGGCTAAACTTGCAATTGTGAACATTCAAAGTTTCAGTTCATGCTTCAGTGCCGGTTGAAGCACTAAGGAGCAGGAGTTGAAACAGGACTTTCACAAGCAGCAGGCTAAGAAACAAAAACAGTGCTTCAATGTGGTGTGATGATGTGTGAGAGTGTGTGTCTGTGGAGGAGGGTGTGTGAGCATGTCTATGTGTGTGCATGAAGAGAGTCAGTGAAAGATTGAGTTAGTGTTGGAAGCGGCACATTCTGGTTGGCTAAGGTGAGGCCCTAGCCAGCCAGAACCTACCACTCCTGTTAGGGGTGGGTGATTATATTCATTGTATAACCTGTGCTCACCCTTGGGTAGTTTGGCACTAAGCAGTCAGGCTTATCACAGGGGCAATGAGTAAAGCAGTGGCATAGCATCCTCACACAACAAATACTCTGAGCGTCACAAAAGAGACTTCACATGAGATGTAGGTAAATAAAGTTTGTATTCAACACACATTCATTAACACAATGTGAACATTATGATTCTCTGGCCATAAAACTCATTTGAAAATATCACAAGCAGGACTAGGCCTAACAGAGTTAAAATGACATCAGTAATATGTACACTTTGAGAAGATCCTACATTACCCCCCCCCACCCTCATGTGGTGCAAAACATTGTCAGCACGAGACCCACCGAGCAAGTATTCTAATTCAATCCCACACAGTTATAGGGTGCACCATGATTCACAACGATGGTGGTAATATGTACACATAGGTAATTATGACACTTTTAAATAGCCTTTAGGGCCATGGGCCACACGGGTAAAGCCAATGTCAAACGTAATAGACTATTGGCAAGAATCAAAGTGTATGGCAACACCACTGTGGAGTGTTCTTAATCATCAGCAGTCAGTCCCACGCAATCACTGAGCACCGATACTCGGTGCTTTGGATATTAGACAGCTTAGTATGGCACCCTCTCGCACACACACGTACACACAGGGCCCTAATGCAGGGCACTGATATCCGGCAGGGCAGTAGATATTGTATTCGCAGACCCTGTGTCCCAAAACCCTCCTTTACCCTTCCGCCGACCCCCAACAACCCTATCCTTCACAGACTGGAGTTGAAGGAAACATTCCTCTCCCACACACTAGATCTATCTTGGCTGAAGTCACACTTATTCAGGTTCCCGGGGAAAAAGGTGGATGATAGATAACAAATAGATTTAGGTTTTGCACCACCCTGCCTTCAAGCACTTACCTAGTTCTACGAGGCACAAGGGTGGGGGGTCACCATGTCTTGGGAGCTGCATCCGATTGCTCCGATAAGCATTCTGTAGCCCACTCACTTACTCTCACCACCCAGGACTGTTCCATCAATATGTCCTAGTAAAAAGGAGTTGTCGGGCTGAGTGAGGAGATTGCAATTGGTCCACCACACTGAGGGCCTCAAAAGGCAGAGGAGCCTCTCTGAAGGAGGAGGCACCCCATAGGACAAATGGTGAACAAAGTCACACCCGGGCACTCTGAATTTGATCCCCCACACCTCGCTGGAAATGAGGCAGAACAGTGGGTGTGTGATATAGGAGTCACACCAGACAGGTCTGATCACACACAGGGCAGAGCAGCAAATTCAACAGCTCCATGGAATTGAGACACAACTTCTGGTGTGCGGTGACTTGAGTTGCACCAGACAATTCTGGCCACACAAGCAAAGAGTTACCAATTCTGTGCCAATATTTGGTTCCACACTCACACTGCTGCTACCAGGTGGGATAGAGTAGAGGATTTGCACACTAAAGAGGGCACTACTTTCTAGGTGTCACAGGTAGAATGTGTGAGTCCCTCACAGGAGGTCTTTGATATCCCTGACACCTACACCAGAGAAAACGGGGCAAGCCAAAAAGCCTTTAGAGAGCACACATGGGGTGACACAAGATCAGAGTAAGATTCAGTGAATCAGAATGAATGACAATGAGTGGAACTGAGTAAGAAATTAGTGAGCCTGAGGTCCCAATTCACAAAGGTAAACTTATACCTGGACTCTAAGTTTAGACGTGAAGTCTAAGGATCCAGTTCAGAAAGGTAAACTTAGACCTGAAGTCGATGTGTCAATTCATAAAGGTAAGTTTAGACCTGAAGTTTAACTTTATACCTGAAGTCTAAGACCCAATTCTCAAAGGTAAACTTAGACCTGAAGTTTAAGAACGGTGAAAAGTGTAAGCGCAAATGAGAATAAGACAATGTGAGTGAATGAGACTGAGAGAAAATGTGTTAGAGAGAAAGACTGAGTGCAAACAATTATGAGAAACATTTCTTAACCCTCTGAAAAGAAGGCAGGCTTTCTCACTTGAATTCAAGCCAAGATTTATACCCCTCCACTTTTAAATGTCACCAGCTGCTACTCGTGGTACGTATTGGTATTTACTATTAGTCTATTAGTATTTCAGAGCTTAAAAATATTTCATTCAATTTAGATACCAGAGTTATTCAGTTTCAAAACCTGTCTCTCAAACATTGCAATAGTGAATAGGAAAAGCTTATTTGAGGAGATGGTAAAGGCATTAGAACTGAAATAAAACATGAATAGGAATCACAGTGAACATGCTCCATCTCCAGCCAAGTTGTATGTGTTAAGATGGCCTGGCTTAGAGAAGGGGGACTGTTGGAGGCGGTCCATTCTGGTTGGCTGAGGTGAGGCCCTAGTCAGGCAGAATCTACCACTCCCGCCAGGAGAGGGTGATTACACTCACTGTAGAACCTGCGCTCACCCATGAGTTGCTTGGCACAGAGCGGTCATGCTTATCACAGAGGCAATGTGTAAAGTATTGGCACAGCATGACCACACAATAAGTACACTGAGCATCACAAACAAGACTTCATATAAGGTGTATGTAAATAAAGTTTATATTCAACACACACATAAATTAACACCACATGAACATCATGCAAATCCGAGCATTCAGCAAATTCAGAATTATCACTAATAGTACGAGGCCCAAAAGTGTTAATACAAAGTTAGCAGTATGTACATGTGAGAAAAATAATACTTTGCCTTCCCGCCCCCACAAGCAGTACTACGGCATTGGCTGCACAAGACCTACCCCAACGATCACCCTAATTCAACGTAAATAAGTTGTAGGATACACCCCATTACCCAACGATAGCAGCAATGTATACAGACAGAGAGTACAGGACTTTTTAAATAGCCCCTTGGCCGCAGTAGTAAATGTCAGTGTCAGCCACAATAGAAAACAATGTGCACAGCAATGTTGCCGTGAGTTGAAATCAAACCCAGACACTCACTCACACACACTCACTGCTATCAAGTGCTATGGCTATCAGCTACGCTTGCCTACACGCACTAGCACACACTCATTTCCAGCACCCTTTTGCGGTGGTCTGACAACGAGTAGGTGAGGTGTAAATGAGCTTGAAAACCCCTCTTGGACCCACACCTTCCTTCACCCTCCAACCAATTCCCACCCACCCCAGGGTTAGAAATAAAGCAACCTTTCCCCAGAGACTAGGCTGCTCGCGGCCAGTGTTTATACTTAGTCAAGTTCCAGAGGCAAAGGTACGGGGATGGTTGATCAGGCAATTGGAGGTTTGGTCCCCACTCAGGAAGTTCACTCAGGGATATCCACAATGGCCTTCCGGCGTGGGTCCCGGTTTGCAAGGCACAGGGGGAGGGTAGCCTTGGGACACACTGTTCAGAATGGTCAAGCCAGGCACTCCACTTCAAGTTACCAATTAAGCATCTCACATGACAGGAGACACCACGTCTGGGGCAAGAAGAATTGGCCTGCCCCAGGCATCCCGTTGCACACCAAGAGTTTACTAAATTCCATGCCCTCCTGGTACGGGCACAAGGTCTGGTGTGCAATGACCTGAGTCACCAAACACTTCCAAACACAGACTCAAAATGCTCAAAGCAGGGCCTCCCTTGGATGAGACACCACTATTGGTGTGTGATGACTTGAGTCACACTAGATAATGCCATTTTTACATGACAAGTTACTAATGCAGGATCCCCTGGAAATGAGGCCCAATGTCTGGTGCGCCATGACTTGAGTTGTACTAGACAACCCCGCTGCACATGAAAAGCTTCCACTGCCGTGCCTTCCTGCAATGAGGCACAACATCTGGTGCGCGATGACTTGAGTCGTCCCAGACAATCCTGCTGCACATGAAAAGTTACTAATGCAGTGCCTTCCTGGAATGAGACACCACGCCTGGTGTGCGTTGACTTGTGTTGCACCAGGCACTTCTGAACACAGTTTGTTCCCGTTCTGCACCTCCCTGGAATGAGTCACAACATTTGGTGCACAATGACTTGAGCCGCACCAGACAAATCGGGTTCGCACACACAGAGGCGCAAGTTCAGCGGTACCACATGAGGTATATTGCGGGCCTGCTCCGCTTACGGCCCCACCTCTGAGGTTTGCAACCAATGACACAGACATCGCATGCAATGACCATGCTGTCAGTGGTCGCACGAAAGAAATGGGGCACACTCGACAACAGGGGCCACGCCAGTAATCCGTTCACAACCAACCAATATGCCTATGCATGATGTGGCCAGACAATGAAGGGGCACACTCGTTAAATGCGGTCTGTACTTGGCAGGTCCCACACCAGGCAAATCCAGTCTCCAGGTTCAATACTTAGTTCAATGCTCACAACGGAGCAACCAGGTGGAATACAGCAGACGACGGAGATGTGCAGGAGGGCACAGCTCTCCAGATGACAGGATAGATGGTGTAGGTCCCTTGCAGGAGGTCTTTGATATCCCTGAGACCTCCACTCAGAACAGGGGACAAGCCAACAAGCCCTTGGAGAGCACACTTCAGAGTGTCACACTGCTGCAAGCTCTGTGCCCAGACCAGCCACGATTCAGTAAGGGTGCGCGATCCCTCCCCAGGACAGTAAATACTCCTGTGTGCAAGAGATTCCTCTGGCAGTGTGCACCACACAGTAAGGGGAGTCCATCCTGCGCTTCTGCAAGTGTATCTCTAAATTGCTGAGTGTGATTCCCCCTAGTTATACTATAGTGGGCCATTGAAATTGGGAGTGGTTCATTAGGTTCCCATTTGAACCACAGGTGTCTCCCCTAAATTTCATTCCTGTCTGCCAATGGGGCACTGGAATGTAGATCTTTATCTTTAGTGGGGCCGTGATCTGTCAAAGAGAGGGCAAGTCACGACCTCTCCCTCCAATCTATCCAGCCAAGCCCTGAGATGGCAGAGGCCTGTTGTTTCGGTTGTCCAAGTTTTATAGCTGCTGGTGGGGAATTCACAGAGGTGTTATCCCAGGTCCCCAGTGAAATAAAACTTGAATTGAAAAGGCAAACAAAAGGGATTTTTTTAAACTTAGAAATGCCCACTTTCTAGAAGTGGGATTTCCAAGGTATTACTGCCAAAACTACCTTTATCGTTGGAAAGGGTTTGTCATTTGGAATCTAATGATAGCAAACATGATGAGACTGCTTAATTATAACCCTTCCCCATATTAACAAATGGGCAGAATAGCTCTCAATGGCAGTGAAAACACACATGGGTATTCTTCACTCCATGGGTTCATGTGCCCTGGCACACGGAAAAGCCTGCAGTGGCAGGCTAGACACATTCTTTGAGAACACCCCAAAGGTGTAAGTGCGCCCATACAGTTCATATATAGAAACCCTAATATGCATGTATACACATACCGGTAAGTTGTGCCAGGCTCAGTATACATATGAAAACACAAATGTGTAAGGCTGCACATCCTGGCAAGTCATGCTAGCCTCAGGATATTCATGAAAACAAAAAATGTGCAAGTGTGCACATATAGGAAAGTCATGCCAGGCTCGGTATATGCATGAAAACACTAATGTGCAAGTGTGCAAATATAGGCAAGGCATGCCCGACTCAGTATATACATAAAAAAATCAATGTGCAATTGTGCACATATAGGCAAGCCATGCCAGACTCACTAAATACATGAAAGCACCAGTGTGCAAGTGGCGAATACTGGTAGGTGCCTCTTCCTAACTTATGTAGGGAGGGCACGCATGCACTTTCACATTGTACTTACAGTGGAAAAGTGCCCAGGGCCCTAATGCCACTCAAACAGGATCAACAAAGCTCCCTGGAAAAAACAAAAAAGTTTGGGAAACCACTATCGCGGTGTGTAAGGTTAACATGAATTTAGAATGAAACTTAGAGCCAGATTTAAGAAAAGTGGCGCTGCACCCAGTGCAGCACCACTTTTCTTGCTCCCCTTAGAGCCCCCCTAATGCCACCATGTGTGTGCTGTTTCTAACACACCATGGAGGTACTTAGAGGAACATTTATTAAGCTAGTTTGGAGCTTTGCCGGATTAGCATAACATTTTTTGACGCTAATCTTACAAAGCCTACTGAAGCACATTATAAACAATGTTGTGCGTTATAAGCAATGGTGTCCCTCCTTTTAGCGCCTGCTCTGTGCAGGCGTTACAAGTGCCCAAAAATAAATTGACGCAAATAATCTCTTAGATTTCCTTGCACCATTTTTCGCGCCCCCCCCCCCAATAAGGGAACACCCCCTTTGCATACATTATGCCTGGCGCAGGGACAATGGAGCAAAAAGGATTACAAAGTGGCACAATACATGTATTGCGCATCTTTGTAAATTTGGTGTGGTGATTTTGGCATTGTTGAGCCAGATTAGCATAAAAAACAATACACTAATGTGGTGCAAGGAAGCACTAGGAACTCTTAAATCTACCCCAACTAAAGTTTTCTGATGTCTCTACATACTCAACGTGTTTCCGTATGAGCAAAGTGACTTTCAAAGTGATAATGAAATGTTGACCTCTCTACTTCAAGCATTCATTAGGGCTTCTTGCACCCACATTTGAAATGTAGCAATTTTCTCCTTATAGGGGAACAATTTGGAAATAGGATGTGACAGGAATGGTGGAAAAGGCTATTCTGGATTTGTCCACCTTCCACCCATGAGAAGCTAAATTTCAAGTTAATTTTGTGTTATCGAGGTGGCATGAAGCCTGTAGGAAATTTTCTGCCTGATGTCAGTGTGCTTGACTGTGTTCATTGGGATCCTGCTAACCAGGACCCCAGTGATTATGCTCTCTCTCCCAAAAGTCTGTATTTCACTCACAATTGGCATGCTGGTGCCCCCTTATAAGTCCCTAGTATATGGTACCTAGGTACCCAGGGCTTAGGGGTTTCAGGGGATCCCTATGAGCTGCAGTATGTATTTTGCCACCAATGGGGAGCCCATGCAAAGGATTCTGCAGGACAGCTAATGCAGCCTGTGTGAAAAGGTGCACACACCCTTTTACTGCCATTTACACTGCACCCGGTCACTTATAAGTCACCCCTATAGCAGGCCCTCCAGCCCTGAGGGCAGGGTGAAAATTACCTGTGTTTGAGGGCGCTCCTGCAGTAGCACAGGTGCCCCCACGACCTCCAGGACCATTTCCCGGACTTCATGAGTGCGAGGACGCCATTTTACACGTGTACTGGACATAGGTCACTCCCTATGTCCACCTGCATAATAGTAACTCCGAACATAGGCATGTTTGGTATCCAACATGTTGGAATCATACCCCAAGGCTTTTGCAAGCATTGGTTGTATGATTTAATGCACTCTCTAGGCACCTTAGAGGACCCCCAGAAATGCCATTTTAGCCTTCTGAGGTTTTCCAGGCAACCCCAGCTGCTGCCACCTCACAGACTGGTTTCAGCCCTCCTTTTGCTTGAAAAGCTCGTGCCAAGGAAGGCAGAACAAATGGTTTCCTTTGGGAGAGGGGTATTACACCCGCTCCCTTTGGAAATAGGTGTTACAGACTTGGGAGGGGTAGCCTCCCCAAACCACTGGAAATACTATGAAGGGCACATTTGGTGCCCTCCTTGCATAAACCAGTATACACTGGTTCAGGGACCCCCTCCCCCAGTCCCTGCTCTGGCATGAAACTGGACAAAAGAAAAGGGAGTGACCACTCCCCTGTCCATCATCACCCCAGGGGTGGTGCTCAAAGCTTCTCCAGAGGGCCCCTGGTTTTGCTATCATGGATTCAAGGCTGGCAGGGAATTCTGGGAGCATCTGAGTAGCCAGTGCCAGCAGGTGACATTAGAGCCCTCCCCTAATAGGTGCTTACCTGGTTAGGGGACCAATTCCCCTTTCAGGGCTATTTAGGGTCTCTCCTTTGGGTGGTTCACGACTCCAGCAGGAATCCTCTGCATCTCCACTTCAACTTCTCACTGAAGAAACTGCACCTGGACCCTACAGGAACTGTACACACTGCAACAAAGAAGCAAGATGCTTTCTGCAACATTGTATCTCCGGCTCCTGCCAGCAACTGCAACTGTTTCCTGGTTGTGCAGCCTCTAAAGAAAGCCTGTCTTCAGCCTGCATCAGAGGAGCGAAGGAATCTCCCTTGGGGTGAAGGAGTCACTCCCTTGCTTCTGCAGGCACCAACTGCAATGAAGACTGACTGTGTGGATCCCCTCTCCTGCTGAGCTGCGTGGATTCTCCATCACGGGTGGTAGACTGAAGTGGTTCCAACGGTCCCCTCTTCCAACTCTCCAACTTTGGTGGAGGTAAGAGCTTGCCTCCCCATGCAAGACAGTACCCCTGTGCACTGCGTGTTGTGCAGCTGCCAAGGCTTGTTGACATCCTTCCTCCAAGTCCTTTGTGCATTTTGTAGCTCCGGCCCCAGCACTCTATACTGTGATGCACAGCTTCCTGAGTGGTTCTCCAGAGACGTGGGAGCCTTTGTCTGTGTGGGCCTCTTTTGCACCTCCCTTGTCCCCGTGCTGTGGGACTCCTGTGCGCGATGCCTGGTCTTCTGTGGGCTCTCTGAGTTGCTGGGGGCCACCTCTGACTGGTGCTCCTGGGTAGAGTCCACCTGATCATTCCTGGTCTCGGGTAGGGCCATTTTACGCTAACTACAAGCTTTGAGTCTACTAAGGCTTGTTGGTGTACTCCGGTGACACAAACTCAACTGCAATCCTCCATCCGACATGGGACATCATTTGCATCCTCCATGAACCTAACTTTGTGTTCTTGGGTGCAGTGTTGACTTTTCTTTGTGGGTGGTTCTTCTTTTGCACCTTCATCTGGGTTAGCAGGGGTTCCTGCTCTTCCTGGGCTCTTCCGTGCTTCTTGGACTTGGTCCCCTTCTTCCACAGGTCTTCTTGTACAGGAATCCACTGTTGGTGTCTTGCAGTCTCTTCTGGGTTTTGCATAATTCTTCTTCTCATTTCTGTGTGTGTTCTGGGAAAGTTACAGTGTTTTACTCCTGCTTTCCTGGTCACTGGGGTGGGTTCTAGTACTTACCTTTGGGGGTTTCTAATACTCCCAGCGCCCCTCTACACACTACACTTGCCTGGGTGGGAGACCCACATCCGCATTCCACTTTCTTAGTATATGGTTTGTGCTCCCCCCAGGCACATTTCTAACTATTGTGATTTTCACTAATTGGACTGTTTTCTAACTTATTTATTTCTACATACTAGTTTATATAATCTGTGTATTACTTACCTCATAAGTGAGTATAGTCTCTATGGTATTTTTGGCATTTATGTCACCAAAATAAAATACCTTTATTTTCGCAACCCTGAGGCCCTCATTATGACATTGGCAGGAAATGCAGCTTTCTGCCACGGTGACGGCCGTCGACATACCGCCACGGTGACGAATATCCATTCACCATCTTATGACACACACATACCAATCCGACAGAATACAGCCACATACACACATCCGCAAGCCCAAAGGTCAGTGCAAAGTGCCGTACCCAACATCCATACCGTTATGTCAACAAAACAACGCCCATCACACTCTGACCCACAAATCACCACAGCAGACATTCAATGGCGGTAAACCATTGGCGGTACATACCGCCCTGCTCAGAATGGACACCCACATACAAAACAACACTTCATTGGCCAATACGAAAAATACACACCTGACACTCATACACACACCACACCCACACCAATATAAAACACACACCCACATTACCCACAACCCTTTATGAATACAAATCATTGCCACCAGACTGACACCAAGACCACTGCGACAACAAAACTCACACCACTTACACCCATACATCCCTCACGCACCCCACATCACACACCCCACCACATTAATCAACACACTCTCACCAACACACACCACACAACACCATGTCCCAAATAAGGTACCGCCGTTTCACTGATGAGGAATTAAGGTTCATGGTGGAGGAAATTGTCAGGGTAGAGCCACAGCTGTTTGGAGCACAGGTACAGCAGATATCCATTGCAAGGAAGATGGCGCTATGGCGGAGAATTGTGGACAGGGTGTACACCATGGGACAGCACCCAAGAACAAGGGATGACATCATGAAGAGGTGGAACGACCGACAGGTGAAGGCACGTTCCATAGCAGCAAGGCACCAGCTAGCCATACAGAGGACTGATGGTGGACCCCCACCTCCTCCCCCACAGCTCACAGCATGGGAGGAGCAAGTCTTGGCAATACTGCATACTGGTAAGTCAACAATTATCACATATCACCCCAATACCCGCATGCCATCTCACACCCTCACCCTCACTCCACCCCATCCCAAATACTGCACCTACAGATATGACTAACCCAATGCCAAGCCCTGCATGCTATACCAATGCATGGGCAGCCCTCCCAGCCCTGCATGGACACCCATCACAAAAGCATGCACAGCATAGGGAAACTAAGAATCCCACAATACATCACCATACACAAGCAAAAGGTGGAAGGGCAACACCAACGATAGAGGGGAAGCCAGGGATGTACAATATGTCACACACATGAAGCATAATACATCACTTACATCCCCACAGGTACCCCAACCAATGAGCCTCCCCCTCAGTATCCAACACTACAGCAACCAACCAGCGTACCCACACCTCTATCCTCAGGACACGTCAATCAGCAGTGTGCCCACCTGTACAGGGACACCAGGCCACACCTCGCCCCCAAGAAAACCAGGGACCTGGGGTCAGTGGCAGTGGGCCCACCGTTCAGGGGACAGAGGCACAGGCCAACAGGGACACTGGGAAGACTGTTGTGTGCCAGGGGGAGGACAGGACCAGGGAACCGACTCTCCAGGAGGCTTCTCCGAGATCCTGAGAGCCTACTAACGTTCCCGGGACACGTTGGTCAAGATCCTTGACAATGTGCAAGAGAACAGGTAGCTCCAGGAGGGACAGTATCAGGGGATCAAGGAGGACTTGCAGACCATTAACACCACCCTGATATTCGTAGAAGGGGTGCTGGCAGACATGGCCAACATCATGAGGGAAGCAATGGCACAGCAGCAGGCCCCTACCACTAGCCAGTCCATTGACCAGCCCTCCTCTTCCACTGCAGCTAGTGGGTAGGAGGCCCCGCCACAGGACCCACAGGCCACCAGCATCCCTCCCCCTGCAGAAAGTGAACCACCCCACAAATGTTCCCTGTGACCCAGACAGAAGGTGGAGACTATTGCCAAGAGCCCCACCAAGAAATGAGACTCACCTTATTGTCCCCCTTGTGTCCCACTCAGTCACCTTGTCCACCTTGAACTGCTGTTGCTCCCCTTCCAATGGCTCCTTGGACTCTGCACCTGTGCTACAAACAGACTGAAACAATACCCTGGGCTTTCCTCCAACATCACCCCATTCCATTGTACTTTCCCCTCAATTTCTTAGCACTACAATAAACACCCTTGAACACAACTAGACTACGAGTATTTTAAGTTTTGAAAATGTGAATTTATGGAAACAGTCACATCCATTGAAAATGAGCTGTGCAGAAGTAGACCCTGAGGACAGTGAGGATGAAGAAGCTGAGGATGAGCACAACAAAACCACAGTCATCCTTCATTACTTCCAGTGACACACAGGTGAGACAGTGCAACTGCACATTTCTATGACTATTGGTGTATTCTATGTGGCTGTAGCATTATGGCATTTACACCCTTTTTATCTCAACTTACTATCACCTATTGTAGGAGGCTGGCCTGCCTAATAATGGGTACTTTTGGTACTTACACCTTGTGCAAGATCCAGTTATCCCTTATTAGTAGATTAGAAGTGTTCTAGCAGCTTAGGCTGATAGAGGTAGCTATAGCAGAGCAGCTTAGGCTGAACTAGGAGACATGAAAAGCTCCTACTGTACCACTTATATCACTTAGCACTATATCATAAGAAACACAATACTCAGAGTTACTAAAACTAAAGGTACTTTATTTTAGTGACAAATATGCCAAAAGTATCTCATAGGATATACTCCCTTAGGAGGTAAGTAAAATACACAAAATATACACACAAACCAAAATCAGGTAAGTAAACAATTAGAAAAGTAGTGCAAACACTGTAGAACACAATATAATGCAATAGGAGACAATAGGCCTAGGGGCAACACAAACCATATACTCCAAAAGTGGAATGGGAACCACAAAGGGACCCCAACCTAGTGTAGTGTGTAGAGGGTCACTGGGAGTGTAAGAAAACACTAAGGGTGTCCAAGATAAACCCCAGATGAAGGTGAAAAAGGGCTGCCTAGGGTTGAAAAAAGACAAAGATTCTACAACAATGGAAGGGGCCAGGAATGTCTCCTTTGGTGACAAGATGTTCCACGGTGTGCTGGAGGACGCAGAGTTGTTTCCACACAGAAAGACCGCAAACAAGCCTTGCTAGCTGCAAGAGTCGCTGTTGAGGATTTTGGGTGCTGCCAGGGCCCAGGAAGGACCAGGAGGTCGCCCCTTGGAGGAGGAGACAGAGGGGGCACTCAGCAACACGGAGAGTCCATGCAGAAGCAGGCAGCACCCGCAGAAGCACCTGAACCGGTGTTCAGAAGATCGGAGCATGACGGTCGACTCAGCACAACAAAAGAGGGTCCCACGAAGTCAGAGTCCAACTCAGCGAGTTGGGCAATGTAGGACGGAGTGCTGGGGACCTGGGCTAGGCTGTGCACGAAGGAAGTCTTGCAAAAGTGCACAGAAGCCCTAGCAGCTGCAGTTCACGCTGTACACAGGATTACTGTCTGGTATGGGGAGGCAAGGACTTACCTCCACCAAATTTGGACAGAAGGGCCACTGGACTGTCAGGGACACTTGGATCCAGCTCCTGTGTTCCAGGGACCATGCTCGTCAAGATGAGAGGGGACCCAGAGGACTGGTGATGCAGAAGTTTGATGCCTGCGTTGGCAGGGGGAAGATTCCGTTGACCCACAGGAGATTTCTTCTTGGCTTCTAGTGCAGGGTGAAAGCAGACAGCCCTCAGAGCATGCACCACCCGGAAACAGTTGAGAAAGCCGGCAGGATGAGGCACTACAATGTTGCTGGTAGTCTTTTTGCTACTTTGTTTGCGTTTTTGCTTCTTTTCCTGGAGCAGTAAGCGGTCGATCCTTTGCAGAAGTCGAAGAGAGAAGTGCAGAGGAACTCTGGTGAGCTCTTGCATTCGTTATCTGCTGAGATACCCACAGAAGAGACCCTAAATAGCCCTCAGAGGAGGATTGGCTACAGAGAAAGGTGAGCACCTATCAGAAGAGGTCTCTGACGTCACCTGCTGGCACTGGCCACTCAGAGGTGTCCATTGTGCCCTCACACCTCTGCATCCAAGATGGCAGAGGTCTTGGACACACTGGAGGAGCTCTGGGCACCACCCCTTGAGAGGTGCTGCTCAGGGGAGTGGTCACTCCCTTTTCCTTTGTCCAGTTTCGCACCAGAGCATGGCTGGGGGGATCCCTGAACTGATGTAGACTGGCTTATGCAAGGAGGTCACCATCTGTGCCCTTCAAAGCATTCCAGAGGCCAGGAGAGACTACTCTTCTCAGGCCCTTCACACCTATTTCCAAAGGGAGAGGGTGTAACACCCTCTCTCAGAGGAAATCCTTTGTTCTACCTTCCTGGGACTGGGCTGCCTATGCCCCAGGAGGCAGAAACCTGTCTGAGGGTTGGCAGCAGCGGTAGCTGCAGAGAAAACCCCAGAAAGTTAGTTTGGCAGAACCCGGGCTCTATGCTGGAGCCCCAGGGATGCATGGAATTGTTCCTCCAATACCACAATGGTATTGGGGTGACAATTCCATGATCCTAGACATGTTACATGGCCATGTTCAGAGTTGCCATTTTGACGCTACATATAGGTATTGACCAATATGTAGTGCACGCGTGTAATGGTGTCCCCTCACTCACAAAGTCTGGGGAAATTGCCCTGAACAATGTGGGGGCACCTTGGCTAGTGCCAGGGTGCCCTCACACTAAGTAACTTTGCATTTAACCTTCACCAAGTGAGGGTTAGACATAAAGGTGACTTAAGTGCAGTATAAAATGGCTGTGAAATAATGTGGACGTTATTTCACTCAGGGTGCAGTGGCAGTCCTGTGTAAGATTTGTCTGAGCTCCCTATGGGTGGCAAAAGAAATGCTGCAGCCCATAGGGATCTATTGGAACCCCAATACCCTGGGTACCTAGGTACCATATACTGGGGAATTAAAAGGTTGTTCCAGTGTGCCAATCAGAATTGGTAAAATTAGTCACTAGCCTGCAGAGACAATTTTAAAAGCAGAGAGAGCATAAACACTGAGGTTCTGGTTAGCAGAGCATCAGTGATACAGTTAGGCACAACACAGGGAACACATACAGGGCACACTTTATGAGCACTGGGGTCCTGGCTAGCAGGATCTCAGTGACACAGGCAAAAACAAACATACATACTGTACAGTAAAAATTGGGGTAACATGCCAGGCAAGATTGTACTTTCCTACACCTATGGTTTGCCATTTTACAGATGTTGGGGATATAACAACTGTGTACTGATCTGCTGACTACAGCCAGCTACAGGTCATTATTTCTATGCTCTCACAGTGTACAGCTCTCACGTACAGCTCATGTGAGCTGGATGGGCATTTGAGGGAATCACAGCATCCACAAGGGGGTGAGTATAGTGGGTATCATTACATATTTTGGCTGGTGGGGTGGTATCTGGGTGGTGGATGTGTGTTAGTGGGTGCCCCTAAGGACAGGCCAGATATTGCAGCGTGGGACATCTCAATGGTAATGGGTGTATGGCAAATACAGGTAACCTAACTTGTTAGCAGTCCATTTCAGGCAGGGCATCGCGGGTCACAGGAGTGCTGCAGTTGGTGGTGTGTGGCCCTCATCTTGCCTTAGTAACTAGCCATATCACTGGTAGTGTAATGCATAGTGCTTAAGCCTGCTCCCTGTGTGTGATGGTGATGTGTGTGCCAACTGTGGTTTTGGTGCAGACATTGACCCAGTGTATTCTTTGTCTCTCTCTCTCTCTCTGCCCTTTCTTGTTTTGTCATCCTGTGCTTGAGTGCATTAGCATCAACTGGTGGAGGAGTAGGGGCACCGGTGACAGAGGGAGCTGCATCCCACAGGACCCAGGAGGCAGAGTCCACCAACGTGAGGGAACCAATGTGACGGAGGACGAAGGGTGCTCCACAGCGGAGACAGGAGGTGACAACACAGACTCTGATATCTCCTCCGATGGAAGCGCCCTTCTGGTGGCAGACACCTCTGTGACCACCACAGCTGCAGGTACAACCGTCATCTCCCATACCAGCACCGCCATCCCAGTAGCCCCTCAGCGAGTTGCCTGAGCCAGCTCACCCAGGAGAGTGGGCATCTCCTTCGTCCAAGGCACCTCAGGCCCTGCCCCAGAGAGCCCTGCTGCAATAAGTGAGGAGGCTATTGACCTCCTGGGATCCATCTCTGCAGGGCAATCAACCATTGCGAATGCCATCCAGGGGCTGGCATCCCAGATGCAGCAATGCAATCCATTCCTGGAGGGCATTCACAGTTGAATGGCAGCCCAACAGAAATCGATTCAGGCTCTGGCCTCCTACCTGTTGGCAGCCATTGTCCCTGTTTCTACCGTCCCCCCTCCAACTACCATTTCCCAGTCCCATTCTCCTCAACCCCAACCCATCCCAGGCACACATACAGACGAGCATGCACACAAGACAACACCCAAGAGTGGCACAGGCAAACACAAGCATCACATTTCATCACATAAGCACTCACTCAAACACCTTGCAGTTGCAGAACCGACAACATCAGCTGCCTCCACTGTCTCCCCCTCCTCCTCCTCTTCCACCTCCCTCCCAGGCATGTCCACACTCACAACTGCATGCACTACATCAACATCCACCACCAATATCACCACACCAAGCAGCACAGACACCTCACTAGCAGACACCGCCACAACAGCCATGCAAGTGTCCCCTCTGTCCTCTCCCAGCCTGTCTGTCCCCCCTCCTAAAGGACACAATTGCAAGCACTCACACACCCAATAGCCATCCACCTCACATCACCATCCAGCCCATGCACCTGCACCCAAACTCAGCAGACAGACACCTCCTACAACCACTCCATCCACTCCCAAACCCTCTCCCTCTCCACCCCAGTGTCTCTAAGAAGCTTTTCTTGGCAAACATTGACCTCTTCCCTAACCCTCCCCCCCCTCCTTCCCCTCTGGCCAGGGCGGCCAGAACCCAGCCCAGGACCTCAGCCGCCAAGTCGACTTCCGCTGTGGTACCTACAGCTACCAGAGGCTCAAAGGGGGCACCCATCAGCCCAGCCAGTGTGCCACCAACCCCTGCCAAGGACAAAACCATTCCACCACCTGCCAAGGTGAAGAGGGGGGCAGCATCGAGCAAGGGGAAGGAGCTACAACCACCCAGCAAGGCCACCTCAAAGACTCCGGCTGCCAGACCCAAGGTCACACCACCATCTGCCAAGGTGAGGAAGGGGCAGAAAACAACAGGCAAGGCACTTCAACCATCGGAGGCTGCAGGTGAAGACCTGATGTCTACTAGCACAACCACCAGCACCGCCACCTGCACCGCAGCCAGCACTGCCAACAGCCCCATCACTAGCACCGCCGCAAGCACCGCCACCTGCATCGCCGCAAGCACCACTACTGTCAGCAGCAGCAGCCCCAGTGGACAGTCGTCTGAGGCTGCAGGAGAAGGGCTGGGGCCTCCCCCCACCACTGGCAGGACCGGCACCTGCACCACGGCCAGCCCGCCACCTGTACCGCCGCAGGCAGCGCCGCAAGCACCGCCACCTGCACCGCTGACAGTAGCACCGCTACCAGCAGCAGCAGCTCCAGTGGGCAGCCGTCCGAGGCTGCAGGAGAAGGGCTGGAGCCTCCCACCACCACAAGCACCAGCACTCCCACCAGTTTTCAGTCTTAGCCGCCGCAGGATGGAGTCTACCCCTGCTCCATGGACTATCATGCAACCTGGTCCCTGCAAATCTCATGCCTCAGACACCCAGGTGAGGGACTGTGGACTGGCATACCCCAAGTGTTGCATCACTGCGCACAAGGCCCCCTCCAGAACCAGTGGAGAAAGGCATCCACTCACCCTATCCTTGGCAGGATGAAGCACACTGGGCACAAGCCCTCCTCCAGAACCAGTGGAGAAAGGCATCTACTCATCCTATCCTTGGCAGGATGAAGCACACTGGGCACAGGCCCCCTCCAGAACCAGTAGAGAAAGGCATCCACTCACCCTATCCTTGGCAGGATGAAGCACACTGGGCACAAGCCCCCCTCCAGAACCAGTGGAGAAGGCATCCACTAGAGAGACTGTGGCTTTGCACTCCCCAGGACCAAGCAGTGGGCAAACCACCCACTTGAGAGACTGTGGCTTTGCACTCCCCAGGACCAAGCAGTGGGCAAACCACCCACTTGAGAGACTGTGGCTTTGCACTCCCCAGGACCAAGCAGTGGGCAAACCACCCACTAGAGAGGCTGTGGCTTTGCACTCCCCAGGACATTGCTGTGGGCATGGAGCCCCCTGCAGGAGCAGTGGCGTTATTCCATCTTACGGCTGAAGTGCATCCCTTTCCCTTTCCCCCTGAGGTGTCTGTGTGTTTTCGACCTGATGCCCCTGCAGTGTTCTCTCCGTAATGAGGCAGGAGTCAAGTGTGGGGTTGGCCCATGGGTTTTGTCCCAGTGGCCCACGTACATTGTGAATGGACAATGTACTGCCTTATGTACATATTGTATATTTTTGTAAATACTGTTTTTCAATTTATTATGTATATCTGCCTATTTCTAAAATCTCACTGATTTGACTCAATTCCTTTTGTTCTTGCATTCTTCCAGTGGGTACAGGGTGTATATGTAATGTTGTTGCTTGTGTTTGTGTGTATGGTGTTGTGGGTGAGGGTGGGGATGGGGGTGTTGCGTGTTGCTTGTGTGTGTCCCTCTCTTTTTCCTCCCCCCCTCCCCTGTGTATTAGGTGCAGTACTCACTGTGGTTGTCGCCGCTGCCATTTGTATTCCTGGTAGATGAGGGGGTAGACCAGCATCGGCATGACCTGCAGCTCGGGCTCCATGGCGTCCTGGTTCTTCGTTGAGTGTCGAGAGCTGAGTGGTTTCCCTTCCAAGTCCTGTTTCCACCATGCTTTTGATGGCATTGGTACCGCCCCAGAAAAGCTGACGGATGGGCAGGTTGCGATGGGGTGGGCGGTACATTGACTTCCGCCTGTCTGTTGGTTGTTACCGCTGCAGTGTTTGTTGCTACTGCTGTAGCGGTCGGAGTGTTAAAGTGGCTAGTTGTGTTGGTGGTTTCTGCCGTGGTCTTGATCCCATTTTTTTTACCGCTGGCCTGTTGCTGTTATTACTGTCGCTTTAACACCGACCGCCAGGGTTGTAAGAGGGCCAAAGTGTCTTTATCAGGCACACAAAACTCTTCTGGGGGTGGGTCTAAATCGTCTTCTCATCCCAATCAGAACAAAAAGCCTTGGTGCTTGGAGCCAGCTCTTGCCCTGAGAAAAGCACCAAACCTCCCACTAAAACTACCCCCACTGCTACAACTAGTGCCACTAGCAATAGTAGTGGTGGTGGGAAAACTAATACTACAAATAGTCCGTCCAAGGGTGTAGAAGGGCTCACTCTGGGAAATGTAGTGGGGGTTGGTTTAGTTAGGGAAACCACTGAGGCTGTTTTAGTCTCTGATGTGGCATTGACTTTGTCCCCTTAATATGGACAGGTACAAGCAATAACCCCTAATAAATGGTGTTCAAGTTAAGGCCTACAGGGACATAGGTGCCAGTGTCCTCAGGGTGACTGAACAACTGGTGGCCCCTGAGCAACACCGACTTGGTCATCAGTGTCTGACGGTCATAACAACAGTATACGCTACCCCATGGCAGTTCTTGATCTCACCTGGGGGGGGGGGTTACTGGTCCTAAAAAAGTGGTAGTGTCCACAGACCTACCTGTAGAGTGTGTACTAGGGAATGACTTGGAGATTTCAGCTTGAGCTGAAGTGGAGATGGAGGCCCATGCAGCCATGCTGGGCAATGCTGGGCACATCTTTGCTTTAACCAGGGATCAGGCCAAGAAGCAAGGAGAACAGGGAAACTTGGATCCTGAAACTATGGACCAAGAGCTTCCACAAATCAGGCCTAGGGCGGTCATTACAACCCTGGCGGACGGTGTTAAAGCTGCAGTAATACCGCAAACAGTGCAGCGGATAAAAAAATTGAATTATGACCCTGGCGGAAACCGCCAAAAAAGACAGCCACTTTAACACACCGCCCGCCACGGCGGTACAGACAAGCAGCGTGTCGGTCACCGCCAACAGACAGGCGGAAGACAAAGTACCGCCCATAGTATTACAACCCACCAATCCGCCACCTTTTCCGGGGCGTATTCACCCTGGATAAAAACACGGTGGAAACAGCTTTTGCAATGGGAAAACGCTCACCTGAACACATCCCACGAGGAACGAGGAATCCATGGACCCGGAACTCCAAATACTCCCTGCCCTTGTGTTTCTGCTCCTCTACGACCAACATCTACGTAGGCGCCGAAGACAATGGTGAGTACTGCACCTACGACATGGGGGGGAGGCAAAAGTTAGGGGGACACCCACCAAACACCCCCACCCCCACCCCCAACCTCGCATAATACAACATACACACCAATGCATTCACAAAAATCACAGTAACAACCCACAACCCCCCGTAAGAATGAAAAGACAAAGCGAAATTCGATCAAACATTGTAATGTAGCATAATACATGTCATACAAAAATATACAGAGATATATATGAAAATCAGTCATAAAGATATACATAACGAGAAGTAGTGCAGATATGTACATAACAATGTCCGTGCACCAACAGTCCAAAAATGCATGGGCGAGGCCCACAAAGGATACCTGACCACAATCGGAGAGAACACTGCCGGGGCATCAGATAAAAATACTATAGGCACCTCAGGGGGAAGGGAAGGGGGGCACCTCAGCCGGATGACTGCAAAGCCAGATCCACGACGGGGCTCCATGCCCATTGATGTATCCTGGGGAGTGCAAAGCCACAGTCTCTCAAGTCTCTACAGTGGGTGGCTTGCCCACTGTGCCATCCTGGGGAGTGCAAAGCCACAGTCTTTCAAGTCTCTACAGTGGGTGGGGTGCCCACCGTGCCATCCTGGGGAGTGCAAAGCCACAGTCTTTCAAGTCTCTACAGTGGGTGGCTTGCCCACTGTGCCATCCTGGGGAGTGCAAAGCCACAGTCTCTCAAGTCTCTACAGTGGGTGGCTTGCCCACTGTGCCATCCTGGGGAGTGCAAAGCCACAGTCTCTCAAGTAGATGCAGGTCTCCACTGGTTCTGGAGGGGGACTGGTGCCCAGACTGGATGAGTCTCGCTGTGAAAGTACCTGTCCTGTCACTGTCCCAGCTGCACAAGGGATAAGGATGCCTGATGTGGCGGTCTATTCATTCCTACCCGGTGCTTGCCCTGTTCAGCGGTCTTCACCATGGTGGTCTTTGCCCTGTTCAGCGGTGCTTTGCCATGGCGGTTCTGGACTGTTCAGCGGTGCTTTGACATGGCGGTTCTGGACTGTTCAGCGGTGCTTTGCCATGGCGGTCTTTGCCCTGTTCAGCGGTGCTTTGCCATGGCGGTCTTTGCCCTGTTCAGCGGTGCTTTGACATGGCGGTTCTGGTACGGACATTGGTGTGTGGCATGACATTCCCTATACTAGGCATTGGTGTGTGGCATGACGTTCCCTACACTGGGCATTGGTGTGTGGCATGACGTTCCATCATAGCCCACCTGGGCTGTGGCAGCAGGGGCCCTCCTGGGCAATGACTCCGGCGGTGGTCTCCTGACCAGTGACGATACTTGGGCCCTCCTGGGCTGTGACTCCGGCGGTGGTCTCCTGACCAGTGACGACGGTGCTGGTGGTTGTGTCTCGACCGCCGGAAATGATGGCGCACTTCTCCGCCGTGACACTCACAACAGGCTGGGCAGACTTCCACTGGCCCTTCACCACCTTTGGGGGAGTCACAGCTGACTCTCCAATCCCCTTGGAACCCATGTGAGTTGTTTTCCCACCAGGAGTCTTCACACGGTCCCGTCGTCCACTCTCCAATTTTAGAGCCTTTACAGGGGGTGGGCTGCCAGTGCCTTGGCTCCGGGTCATACTGCCTGCCCTGGTAACCGGTGCACTCCACAAACCTTGAACAGGCACCACTGGTATTGGAGGCTTTTTGGCTGAGGCGCTACGACGGGACTGATGAATTGGGGGGGGGGGGGGGGGCAAAAAGGTCAACTTTACAGAGGGACAGTTTCTGACGAACACTGGGATGGGTAGTTGGAGGGGGCCTGGGAGTGGAGGAAGAGGAGGTGGTTGTCGGAGGTGTCACTTTAGGTGTTTTGGGTGCAGGTGCAGGTACTGGAGGCTGTCGTGAGGTGGATGGATGTTGGGTGAGTGATTGCCGGCGTGTGTGTACTTTGGGAGGGGGCGTCACAGACACACTGGGAGAGGACACAGGGGACGTGTAAATGGGAGTGGAGGTGGTGAGTGCAGGTGAGCGGCTTGTGGTGCTGGGTGTCCTTGTGCGATTCATGGTGCCTGTAGATGTGGTGCATGCAGGTGTGTGTGTAGACAAGACTGGGAGGGAGGAGGGAGAAGAGGAGGAGGGGGACACAGTGGAGGCAGTGGATGTTGCTGTGTCTGTACGTGGGTGAGGCTTGCGTGAGTGCCTGTGGGTTGTGTGGTGCCTATGTTTGCTTGAGTTACTTGTGTGTGCTGACTTGTGTGCATGCTGGTCTGTAGGTGTGCTTGGGATGGGCTGGGGTACAGGAGATTGGGTCTGGGTGTAGGAGGTTGGAAGGGGGAGGCTAGACACAGGGACAATGGCTGCCATCAGTGCTGAGGCCAGAGATTGCAGGGTTCGCTGAAGGACAGCCTGACCAGAATGAATGCCCTCCAGGAATGCATTACCGTGTTGCAACTCTTGTTCTACACCCTGGATGGCATTCACAATGGTAGACTGCCCAACAGTGAGTGACCTGAGGAGGTCAATGGCCTCCTCACTGAGGGCAGCAGGGGTAACTGGGGCAGGGCCTGAGGTGCCTGGGGCGAAAGTGATGCCCACCCTCCTGGGTGAGCGGGCACGGGCGAACGCTGAGGGGCTGCTGGGAGGGCGGTGCTGGTAGGGGAGGTGGCGGCTGTACCTGTAGAAGTGGGGCGCACAGATGGTGCCGCCACCACAAGGGAGCCCCCATCAGCGGATGAGTCCGTGTCGCTGCTTGGTGATCCGGTGGCCGACGTGAAGCTCCCCTCGCCCTCCGTCCCACTGGTGCATTCTGAGTCCGTGGTGTGGCCCTTCATGGCCATGTGGGATGCAGCTCCCTCGTGCTCCGGTGCCACTGTACCTCCGCCTGATGATGCTGATGTACAAAAGGACAGGGAGAGCAGAAAAAGGGGGGGGGAGACAGTAGAAAGAGAGTTTTAGTGCATGGCATTCCGCTACCATTGGCGGACAAGACAGACACAGCCGCCCCCTGCATTACGCCGTGCTCCTGCCCTCTGCCCATGCCATTTCTGGGATATGGCCTACATGGCAATGGTGGACATCTGCGCACATGGATGCCACAGGGGCAACTATACCTCGACTTGGCACTCAGCTGAGGTGGGGTAGAGTGCCACATGGGCTACATTACAGAGGGGCCTTGCCTACCGAACTCGCCCTGGCCTAGGGACACCCACAGCCCACCTCCCCCACCCAGACCCCTCTACTGCGCGCAAAGTCCGCAGAATGAGGTTGTACTCACTCCCTTGTGTCTGCTGTGATGCCCACAAGCGCCCATCCAACTCCGGGTAGGCCACCGCCAGGATCCGGAACATCAGGGGGGTCATGGTGCGACGGGCACCCCTCCCACATTGGGAGGCCATCCCCAGCTGAGCCTCCGCCGTGTTCTTGCTGCAGCGACAAATGTCCTCCCATCTCTTACGGCAGTGGGTGCCCCGTCTCTGGTGGGCCCCCAGGGTCCTGACCTCCTTGGCGATGGCACGCCAAATGTCCCTCTTCTGGTGGGCGCTGACCTACATGACATGCACAAGGAAAGAGGAACAGTCATTACCAACTGCACCGTCGTTGTGAGTGGCCCCCTCCCTACTCTGGCCATGCGGCCCATTCATTCCCATGCATTAATGTTCTAGGAACTCTGCCCCCTTCCCTCTTCCAACCAGCCCTCTCCACCCAGGCCTAGCCCATAAAACGTGCTCCCTGTGTACTAACCTCTTGGTCTGGAGGACCGTAGAGTAGCGTGTACTGGGGGAGGACCCCGTCTACCAGTTTCTCCAACTCCTGTGCAGTGAAGGCAGGGGCCCTTTCCCCAGACGCAGCAGCCATCGTCGCTTCCAGACCGAGGTCACAGCACCACTTGCAGTGTAGGTCCTCTCCTGTCGAAGGTCAGGTATCTAGTGATTGAACTGATAGAAAATGGCGGTGACGTCCGCGGCGGTGCGCATCATCACCGCCGGCGCACCTGTTCATTGGCTCCTGGGACCCATAGGGTCCAATGTTAACCAATGCAGCATTGCGCTGCGGTCTACGACCGCCTACCGCGACGGTGTGCAACGCCAGCGCAGTTACCCCACAATCCCATTGTCCCAGTTTAGAGGTCAGGCAGCCGTCATTTCAGGGGCCCACATGGCTTAATTTACCTCTGCGTCACACATAGCTAGGCCTACACTCAACACACATACAGGCAGGGTTTCGTGAGTGGTGTAGTCTTGTGTGTAACTGTGGGTACATACCTGGAGGAGTTATGACTGATTTGTCGCTGTTGTCCTTCGTAGGCACCGTCAGCTGGGACAGTTGAGAAGATGGCGGAATCCTCCGGTGTACCGACCGCTGGTGGACCTGTTGACAATGGAAGAGCGACATGTCATTGTCACCTACCGGTTTGACCGTGCCACAATCCAGGAACTATGTACCCAGTTGGAGTCAGACCTGATGTCACCAATCCGCCATCCGACTGGAATCCCCCCTGACGTGCAGGTGCTGTCAGTGCTCCATTTCCTTGCTAGTGGGTCTTTTCAGACAACAGTGGCCATGGCATCAGGGATGTCCCAGCCTATGTTTTCCAACGTGTTGTCCAGAGTGCTGTCTGCCCTGCTGAAACACTTAAGGAGATACATCATTTTCCCTGAGGTGGCAGATTTGCCTACAGTTAAAGGTGACTTCTATGCCCTTGGACATATCCCCAACGTCATAGGTGCCATTGTGGGACCCATGTAGCTCTGGTCCCCCCCCACAGGAGTGAACAGGTGTACAGGAACAGGAAGAGTTATCATTCAATGAATGTCCAGATGGTATGTTTGGCAGACCAGTACATCTCGCAGGTAAATGCTATGTTCCCTGGCTCAGTGCATGACGCCTACATCCTGCGGAATAGCAGCATCCCTGATATGATGGGTCAACTCCAGAGGCATCGTGTATGGCTATTAGGAGACTCTGGTTACCCCAACCTGTCCTGGCTATTGACCCGAGTGAGGAATCCCAGGACCAGGGCAGAGGAACGGTACAATGAGGCCCATGGGCGGACTAGGAGGGTGATCGAACGCACCTTCGGCCTCCTGAAGGCCAGGTTCAGGTGCCTCCATATGACAGGTGGATCCCTATTCTACTCACCGAAGAAGGTGTGCGACATCATCATCGCCTGCTCCATGCTTCATAATCTGGTTTTGCGACGCCAGGTGCCTTTTCTGCAGGAGGATGATCCAGATTACGGTGTTGTAGCAGCTGTGGAGCCTGTGGAGCCTGTGGGCAGTGATGAGGAGGAAGCTGAGGAAGAAGACAACGACAACAGGGAGTCAGTCATACAGCAATATTTCCAGTGACACACAGGTGAGAACATTTTCATGTTTGACATTACATTAACTTTCACAGGTCTACCTCTATCCTGTCTGTCGGTTTCAACCACTATTTGGTAACTGAGTTGTACCTTTCGATTACTGTTTCTCAGGTGTGATTACCAACGTGTCATCTGCTTGCATCCTTCAAGTACTTGTGATGTGTGGCATAGGTATGTTAGCTTTACAATGAGAAATGCATTATCACACTGTCATTGATAATACACATTTTCAGAATCACAGACTGACTCCAGATTGTTTTGTGTTTCAAGGGTGTTTATTGAAGTGCTAATTATTGGAGGGGGTGGTAAAATGGTGATGGGTGATGGTGGAGGAATGTCCATGGCAGAGTCCAGTCTATTAGTCTCAAAGGTGCACTGCCCATCTGGGCATAGGAAGTGGAGCTGGGGCTGTTTAAGTATGGACAGGGTAACAAGGTGGGACAGTGGGAGGACAATCAGGGTGGTCTCATTTCCTGGCGGGGGTCTTGCCATCTTGATCTGTCCTGTTCCTGGATCTCAGGGACCGCTTGCGTGGTGGTTGTCCGTCTGCAGGGGGAGGGGTGCTGGTGTGGTTATCCTGTGGCGGGGCATCCTGTCCACTAGCGCCGGCGGAGGTGGTGGGCAGTTCATTATCCTGGCTAGTGTCAGGGGCCCCTTGGAGTGCCACAGTGTCCCTCATGGTCTGCTGTATGTCCTTCAGCACCCCTACGATGGTGTCCAGGGCGGAGCTGATGGTCCTGAGCTCCTCCCTGAACCCCAAATACTGTTCCTCCTGCAGGCGCAGGGTCTCCTGCAACTTGTCCAGGACCGTCGCCATAGTCTCCTGGGAGTGGTGGTATGCTCCCATGATGGAGGATAGGGCCTCGTAGAGAGTGGGTTCCCTTGGCCTGTCCGCCCCCTGTGGCACAGCAGCCCTCCCAGTTCCCCTGTGTTCCTGTGCCTCCGTCCCCTGGACCGTGTGCCCACTACCACTGCCCCCAGGTCCCTGTTGTTGTTGGGGTGGTGGGTTATCCTGGGTTCCCTGTAGTGGTGGACACACCGCTGATTGACCTGTCCTGGGTAGGGAGTTTTGGGCCCGCTGGGTGGGTGCTGTGCTGGTGTCACCAGAGGGGGGAAGGTCGGTGTTGGGATGTGCCTGTGCAAGGGGAACTGACAGTCCCGAGGCCCACGATGGTCCGGGCTGGTCATCAGGATTCAGTAGGGCAGAGCTGCTATCGTCACTGTGGGCCTCTTCTGGGGGTGGAGTGGTGTTGTTTGGACCCTCATGTGTGGTGACGGTCCTTCGGGTTCCTGCAGGGGCATAAGAGCATGATTATTGCATGTGTGTGTGTAATGGTGTGCAATGGGTGGGTGAGCGTGTACCCCAGTGCAAGCATTCCTGTGTGGGAGCTTGTGTGATGGTGGTTTAGGGGGTTGTATAGGTGGGTGCAGTGGGCATGCTTTAGTGCTGGGTGTCCATGCTTAGTTGTGTCATGCAGGGCTTGGTGTTGGGATGTGTGGTTTGTGTTATTAGTACATTAGTGAGGAGTTGGAGTGATAGGGGAGGGTGTGAGGGTGGGGGTGTGTGATAGCATGCAGGTAGGGTGGGGGATCTGATAGTTAAGATTTGACTTACCAGTGTCCCATCCTCCACCGACTCCTGCGAGGCCCTCAGGATGCATGATGGTCAAGACTTGCTCCTCCCATGTTGTTAGGTGTGGGGGAGGAGGTGGGGGTCCGCCGCCAGTCCGCTCAACCTCGATGTTGTGCCTGGAGACTGTTGAACGCACCTTCTCCCGTAGGTCGTTCCACCTCTTCCTGATGTCCTCCCTATTTCTTGGGTGCTGTCCCACTGCGTTGACCCTGTCCACGATTCTTCGCCATAGCTCCATCTTCCTGGCTATTGATGTGTGCTGTACCTGTGAGCCAAATAGCTGTGGCTCTACCCATGCGATTTCCTCCACCATGACCCTGAGCTACTCCTCTGAGAAGCGGGGGTGTCTTTGGCGTGACATGGGGTGGTGTAGGTGATGTGTGGGGTGGTGTATGTGTTGATGAGTGTGGTGATGTGTAGTGGTGTGTGGTGTTTTGTGCGTGGATGTTGTGTGGGTCATGGTGTTGTGTGCCTCTGTGTGGTGGGGTTGTCTATTCTGTGTTCTCTCTCTGGCCTTTGTCTATAATGTTTGGTCATAGGGGTTTGTGGGTGATGTGGGTGTGTGTTTTATATTGTGTTGGGTGTGTGGGAGTGGTGTTTGTATGTGTGTCAGGTGTGTGTATTTTGAATTGTCCAATGTGGCAGTGTTTTGGAGATGTGTGTGTATTTTGAGTGCGGCGGTGTGTACCGCCAATGGAATACTGCGGTTGAAAGACCGCCGCGTGGATTCATGGGTCGTAATAGCATGGGCGTGTTTCTGTTGGCGTGGAGGTGCAGGTTTTGTTTTCACCAGTTTATCACTGACCTTTGGTGTAGCGGACTTGTGTGGGTGTCTGAATTTCGGAGGATTCCGAGATGTGGGTCATAATAGCTGTGGAGGGATTCCACGGCCGCAGCGGTGTATTGGCGGTCTTCTGCACGGCGGTAAGCGCCTTTTACCGCCAATGTTGTAATGACCCCCTAGGAGTGGTAAGAAAGTATCCCCTATTCCTCCCTCCACTGATGATTCCCCCTTTGAAAAGAAGGCAACTCCTTGGACAGAACCTGCACCTGAAGAACTTCAAGCTGATACACCTGAACTCTTAGGTGCAGAGGGGCCTGCCTGGGAGGAGTTAAGGGCCAGATGTAGGTAGTAAAAATTTAGCGAGTCGGAAATTGCGAGTCGTTGCGACTCGCAATTTCCGACTCGCTAAATGGCATGCAAGAAGAAAAAGCGACTTCAATTTGCGACTCGCAAATGAAGTCGCACCGCAGATTGCGAGTCCGCTGTTTGTGAGGTCGCTTTTTGCGACCGCGCTAAAAACGAACACGCAAATTGCGAGTGGGTGTCGCAAATTGAGACAGTGCTGGAAATTGAATGTAGGTGCAGCAAAACACTCTGGAAAACACTTCCTGGCTCCTGATGATGACATCACAGCCAGGAAGTTTACAAATACACCTGGGAGGAGGGAGGACCACACCAATTTTCAACTGCTACACTGCAAACGGGAGGAAGAGCAGCTACCATGGCAGAGACACCAAGAAAGCGCAAATTGAAATTTGCAGAAAAAGAGCTGGAGGTGCTGACTGAGGAATGCTGTTAGCACCATGAACAACTGTTTGGCAGGGCAGCCCTCAGTGTGCCAGAGGTGGAGAAGAAAAAATCTGGACCGAAATCCAGGACAAGATGAACTCCATGGGTGTCAGCCACCGGAGTATAGAAGAGTTAAAGAAACAGTGGTATGACCTGCGCTCCCGGACCAAGGAGAGGGTGGCAGAGAGGCTCCGGGAGATGAGGGGCACTGGAGGGGGACCATCCACTGTACCACCACCCACACCCCTGGAGGAAAGAGTGGAGGAGACCTTGGAGCCAGAGGCAGTGTGCGGGATGGGAGAGCTGGACACTTCAGAGCCAGGACCATCAACCGGTGAGTGCCATGAGACATTCATGTACACCCATATATGCCATAACCCCACCCACCTTGTACACAGCAGCATGCACAACCAAAATAGCTCCATTTCAGAGTAGCAACCACCTGCAAGGTGCATTATGGGCAATGAAGTCAAGTAGGCAGTTGTTTATTAGGAAGTTAATAACAGATGGTAGATACTGACAGTGTGTTCCCTATGTCCCACAGGTCTCCCACACGACAGCATCTCCAGCCAAAGCGTCCAGGGGCCACAGGTCAGCCACCAGCCTGCAGAGGACTCAGGACAAGCCACCACAGGGACCTACACCACCCACACACAGCCCCCTCATGATGCACCAGTTGCCATACTGGTGAGTGAGCCAGCACCTGGTCTCAGCCACAGTGCTGTTGTAGATGACACAGAGCCTCCACAGCGTCGCAGGCGACGTGTAAATGTCCATCCAGTGCCGCAGGCTGAGTCAGGGGATGCCTCCATGTAGGCTGCCGAGGCTGCACTCCTACGGGGTCAGCGCCTGCAGACACGGGAGATTAGGAGAATATCAGGGGCCATGTGGCGCATGGAGCAAAACCAGAACAGTGGCATGCAGCTGGTACACACAGAGCTGCAACAACTCAATACCCACGTCAGCGACCTTGCACTCTCAATGAGACAACTGGTGGCAGAATTCATAACAGAGAGAGAGGGTGCAAGGTGCCGTGACAGGCAGCTAATGCACCGGCTGGACTGAATGTCTGCCTCCATCGTCAGGCTGGCAGTGAACACCACTGGCCTTTCACGGCGCACGGTCAGCCTCCGGGTAGACATGGGCCACTTTGCCAGTGATGTGGCACGTGGACTGGGACGTCTCAGCCACGCTGTAGATATCATGGAGGCACGGCAGGTGGTTAGGGGCGCAGATGACACGTCGCAGGACAGCGAGGAGGGCTCCACTGTCAGCAGTGTCTCAGCCAGTGACACCAGGGTGTTGCGCAGTGGTAGCGCAAGGCAGGGCACAGCTGACACACCAGGCACCAGCCATGCTGGGCGAGGCCAGCGTAGAGTGTGAGCTCCACACTGTCCTGGAGTAGGGGCATGAGGTCAATGTGTCTCATGCCAGGTGGACTTTTACAGCCCCTGAACTGTAGTTAATGTATATAGTTTTTTTGGTGCACATTATTAAAATTTCTTGTTAGTTCCGCTTCACACCTGGACTCTTTGTGTGTGACATTAGTGAGTATGGTGACAGTTAGCACGTACCTTCCAAAGTATTGGTTTGCAATGTGGTCCCGTCTCAGTCTGCCTTGATTTGCAATGCTTCTATCCCCATGATGGCGATGTGGTAGCTCTTGCTCTTCATCCTCCGAATCTGGGTCTTCTGGGGTGAGAGGTAGCCCACGTCTGGTGGCAATGTTGTGCAGGACAGCGCATGTACCAACAATCTTGAAAGCTGTTATTGGGGTATACTGGAGGGCACCTCCACTTCTGTGGAGGCATCTTGAGGAAATTCGATTTTTAATACGATCGTATCGACCCGCCATTTTGTGGCCCGCCGCCATTTTATGTTGCCTTCACTCAGGCAGCACAGCGAACGAAGTCCATTCTGCCTTTTCTGCTTATTCTGCAACATGGTGTTCAAAACAGCCTTCTGCCTCTATCTTTACAAGGCTGGTATTAAGGTCTGACCGAGTACACTAATCCCTGTCTGGTTTTCTAATCCTTGTTTCAACTATCTGTAGGCTCACACTATTCTCCGCCGATCTTATCTTATCGTCTGGCCTTCGCTGTCCTTTGCTAGTATTCTCTCATTTCACAACTGTCCTCCAAACGCACACAAACTTATCGCACCACATGCAACTTCGTTGTGGATCGGTTAATGAATTAGTTCAAGGGAGGGGTGACAAACACAGCTGGAGGGGAGGCAACCTTAAGTCACTTGATACTTTGTTTTCCAATTCCTTCTATTGGTGCTGTCTTGTTTTCCGACATTTCTATTGGCTCTGTTCTATCTTTACATTATTCTTACTGGCTCCTTTCTATGTGTTCTGGGAGTGTATGTAGTTAATAAATGGTTTTTATACGGTATATAAGATTGTGCGCCACAAAGTAAAGGGGCAGTCTCCTGAGAACATACCTTGTGTACTTCTTGGACAACTGTACTAGCTGCAGCTAATAAAATCTGATCTTTTACGCCTGACAGAGTGTCCCGTGTCTCTGTTAGTTGAGGCAGGTGAATCCAAGGAGATTTCAGGCGTACCCTGCGCCGCCAGGCCCATAAGGTTCTGGTTCTTCAACTGGCGCCCAATGTGGGGCGGCTTCAGCGGTACCGGTTCTGCCTGAAGGTCGTGAGGAACCCCGCAAGAAAATTCTGGAGGAATCGCGAGCCACGTCAAGCGACCCCTGTATGTCGAAGTGGTCCGAAGGTCTTTTTCAGCGCGGTTACTCCTTCCTGACGGCTACTGATGACTGCTGCCCTGACTGCCGCCCTGCCTTGGCCCTTTCTTTGATGATGTATGGTAAAGCGAGACGATAGACGGGCCTCTGTTGGTGTAAGAAGACATCCTTAGTTAAGTATTTGGTGGGTCGCGCCCACAAATTTTGGTCTTTGTTTTGTCCTTAGGTCCTTAGATTTGGCCATTGCAGTGGCCAAAGCCGAGGGGTAAGTGCATTTGTGCTGTGTAAACTGAAAGTTTTACCCCCTTGATGTTTGTGAACAGTCAGTAAAAATCGTGAGATGTCTGGTCTGACTAAGTTTGGAAAACTTTGTTGCTTTGGTTGTAATAGGGACTCCCAGCTTGAGGACTCCTGTCCGATTCCTTCGGTTGGAACTCCCACATATGAGCTCTATTCTAAACATGGTGTTGGTCCTATTGCATCTAATAAGACATGGACCCGATATACAAAGAAAGATGGTGTTTTAAAAAGGCCAGAAAATGGTAGTTTCGAAACTGATGTGCTAGATAATTTAGAAGCAACGTTATTTAAAAGAAAAGCCCGGCCGGCAATGTTTGACTCTTTTCGCCTTTGGTGTAAGGAAGCCAAACAGAGAGAAATTAAACAAGCGAAACGAGATAGGAAAACACAGGGAATGACGATTATACAGGCTGCTCAGCAATTCAAAGATGATGAAATAGATAATGCAATGGAAATTTCAGACAGACAGCATCGAATGGCAATAGATAAATGCTATCCGACGTTGCCTATCTCTTCCCTTGATAAGAGAAAAGATTTTGAGGAAGATTCCTTAATGTCCCACTTATTGAAATTGCCTCCGCCCTATGTACAAGGTGCTAATGCACCCCCGATGTTACAGCCTGTTCAGCCGCCAGTTGTGCTTCCGCCTGCTCCAGCTTTTCCACAATTGCCTCCTCAAGTATTGCCTATGCCAGCTTTGCCTTTAACTCCTTTGCCTTCTGCTCCTTTGGCAATTCCTAATGCTCCTTTAGTTAATTCACCTAATACCTTGTCCCCTATCCTTATGTCAAATTCTCCATCTATGCGTAAGCGATTTGCAGATACTGTCTCTGGTCTCTTATCACCTTTCTTTGAAGCTTTAAATGTGTCTCCAGCTTTTTCTCGAAGACAGTCTCGTAGTCAATTCCCAGACTCCGAAGAGCGAGAAAAATTGGACTCACTTGCTTGTAGATGGATCAAGAAGGGTCCCCAATATAGTACGTCTGATATTATGTCCACCTTTCTGCAATGGAATGCACCTACGCAGAGATATGTTTTTAAAGTTATGTGCGATACTCTCGCTAAAGAATGGGAGGATATGAATTTGGGTTCGGTCCCACAGGATCTGTTAGATGTTCAGGCTGACTTTGACAAAGGACTTATTGTGGGTCCTAAGGTTGAAAACGCTGTCAGAACACTTATTTCTTTCAGATCCCTATTGTTCTCACAGACTTTTCCTGATTCTGATCCTTCAGTTAGGACAGCACTGAAAAACTATCCCATGAGAGAGGTTTCTCCAATATGGAAGGAAGAAGTTGCAGCAGCAGGTGCTAATCCAGCTATTCCTGCGCATTTTCAGCGCATATGGATACATGTCCCCTGGAAAAGGTCTGAAGTTTTAGCACTTAAACAATCACTACCAGATTCACGCAAAAATCCTGCTGGTTACTATAAAGAGTTGTCGCAAACAGTTGATGCATGTACTATGAATCTAGCAGATATTGACATGTTGATGGGAAATGTAGTTCCACAGACAATATGGGCTAAAATTCGTAGAGAGGATCACGCTCAAGAATTAGGCGGCGATTGGAACGCTATTATTGCCGCAGATAGAGGTCAAGTAGGTGGTGCAAAGCCCGACGCTTTGATCTCAGAACTCCCTGGTAGGATTATTACATTAATGAAAACAATGATGCCTGCTTTGAGAGTTAATTGGGATAAGCTAGCAGCATGTAAACAAAAGAAAGATGAAAGTGTTTCCGATTTCTTTACCCGATTCGAGGAGACATTCATTGATCACAGTGGTCAAGATATGGCTACAGAAGGGGGACAGCGATTATTTGTGGATAAGTTCGTATATAACTTGCTTCCTGAACTATCACACAAGTTAAAAGACTCCGAGAGTTCATGGGCAGTTTCTTCTTCCGCCCAGATATTGGCTACTGCACAATATTATGAAAATAGAGACAAAGAAGAAAGGGAAAAACAAGAGAAAAAGACGAAAGAATTAAAAACTAAAGTTCTCTTGCAACAGGCTTATCCTCCTCGTTATGTTCAGCCTCAGTTTCAACAGCCTCCGCAGTTTCAGAGGTTGTATCAAAAGCCTGAACCATTCATTTCAAGACCTTTGCTAGGTCCCAATCAATGTGCTTATTGTAGGGAGGAAGGTCATTTTAAGAACAGTTGTCCGGCATTGTTGCAGCGTAATGGAGCAACATCTGCTTCACGAGGTCGTGGTGGTCCTCAGTCAGCAAATAGAGGTAGAGGTCGAGGTGTGTTAACCCAAGAGCAGCGTTCTTTTGTTCCTCCAAATTCCGGAAATTACTTTGACCAGCAAAATGTTAGGTCTACACAGTATTACAGTGAGGATCAGTATATTGAAGGAGGGAATGAAAGCCTTCATTTTGAATAGGACAGCCATGGACAAAGTAAGGGGGTTACGTCAATTCCAGTGGATCAGAATGGACCTTATGTTAATGTCACTACAATGGGTGTTTCAGAGCCATTTCTTTTAGATACTGGTGCCATGAGAAGCTCTATCATTCATTCTAAACTCCCTGGCGCACCTTTGTCTGGCTTAACGAATGTATCTGTAGGATTTTCTGGCGCCCCTGTTCGCAATCCAGTTTCTTGCCCTTTGCCTGTTTCAATAGGCCCTTATGATTTAGAAGCTCCGCTTCTTCTGACGAATGGTTGTGGTGAAAATCTGTTGGGTTTAGATCTATTAAAAAGAATGCATGCTACGATATATTGTTCACCTTCTGGTGTATACCTCACTCTAGGACAGAAAATGACTAGTCCAATGTACTTATCAAAAGATCAATTCCCACCTGAATTGCTTTCTCTTCCCGAAATGCTTTGGGCTACGGGTCCGAATGACGTTGGTTGTCTTGAGATCCCACCTTATGTTGTTACTCTTAAGCCCAATGCTGAAATGCCACGTATTCCGCAATACAGAATCTCTACTGAAGGTGAGAAAGCACTTCTGGAAATTGTCCATGATTTGATTCAGAAGGGTGTGGTTGAGGAAACGAGAGGAAATACATGTAACAGTCCTGTTCTTCCGGTTCTTAAACGCACTGATCCTTCTCAGCCTCCTGTTTATCGTTTTGTAATTGATCTTCAGGAGGTAAACAAGATTGTCGTACCGCAGTTTCCTGTAGTCCCAGATATCACTGCTCTGTTGACGATGATACCTTCTACAGCGACTTGGTTTTCAGTTATTGATCTAAAGAATGCTTTCTTTAGTATTCCCATCGCCGAAGAGAGTAGAGATATTTTTGGTTTTTCCCTCGGAGGCCGAAGCTTCCGGTTTAAACGCGCACCTCAAGGTTATTGTGAAAGTCCCTCTATTTACAGTCAAGCTCTAAAATGTCATCTTGATGCCTTTTCCTTACCGTCCGGTGCCGCTCTCATTCAGTACATGGATGACTTATTAGTTGCAGCTGATTCAGAGGAGATTTGCAAAAACGTGACCGTTGCACTGTTGCGTCATTTGTTTGATCTGAATCACAAGGTTTCTCCTTCTAAATTACAATATGTCTGTCGCGAGGTGACTTATTTGGGTCATCTCTTGTCAAAGGAGGGACGACGATTGACCCCCGAACGAATTCAGGCAATTGCACAAATGTCAGTGCCATCCACACAAAGAGAGGTACGTGCCTTTTTGGGCATTACTTCTTATTGTAGACAGTGGATTCCGAGTTTCTCTTTATTGGCTAAACCGCTGTTGGCGCTAACTTTAAAAGATACGCCTCAGCCTCTTCCGTGGACTGACGAGTGTCAGAAGAGTTTTACTGATTTGCGTATTGCTTTGTGTTCTGCTCCTGTATTGGGTACTCCTGATTACAGTAAGCCCTTTACGCTCTATGTCCACGAAAGAGAGGGTTGTGCATTGTCAGTCTTAACGCAGCGTTTTGGAGATCAACAGCGACCATGCGCATATTTCTCAGCTACGTTAGATCCAGTAGCTAAAGCATTGCCTAGTTGTCTTAAGGCAACAGCGGCAGCAGCAATTTCTATTCGACAGTCTGCTGGAGTAGTGCTAGATAATACTCTCATTGTTATGGTGCCACATGCAGTGGATACTTTACTAAATAGGACAAAAACGCAGCATCTTACGAGTGCTCGGTTGTCCGGATATGAGCTGACGCTTTTGGCTAGTCACATACACATCAAACGATGTAATACCCTGAATCCAGCTACTTTGTTGCCTCTTCCAGAAGAGAGAGATGTCTCTGAACAGCATGATTGTTTTCTCCGTACTGAAGAAGAGACTAAGGGTAGAATTGACCTAAAAGACACGCCATTAGTGAATCCAGATGGAACACTATGGGTAGATGGTTCTTGTTTCAAGCTCCCGAATGGAGATACAGTTTCAGCCTACGCTATTACTACTTTGCATACGATTGTGGAGACAGCACGCATTAGACATAATTCAGCTCAGGCAGCTGAATTGATAGCCTTAACTAGAGCGTGTATGTTATCCAAAGGAAAAAGAGTAAACGTGTACACTGATAGCCAATACGCTTTTGGTGTAGCGTTTAACTTTGGGCGCTTATGGAAGGAAAGAGGATTCTTTACTTCCCATGGTACTAAGATACAACATGGTCAATTAGTGACTGAACTTCTTGAGTCACTTACAATGCCTACTCAGATAGCAATCGTGAAGTGTAGTGCACACAAAAAGATTGTGGACGATGTTGGTCGAGGAAATGCATTTGCAGATGAGGTAGCGAAAAAGACAGCCAGAGACAACACAAGTCGAATGTATGTTGCAGGTCCCGCAAACTGCGTAAGAGAAAAGGGAATGTGTGAAGATACAGTAGAGAGTGTGAAATCAATTCAAGGAGAGGCTACGGAGAATGAGTTGAGAAAGTGGAAGGAAAGTACAGGAATGTTAGATGAGATGGGATGTTGGGTTGAATTATCAGAACATCAACGTTGGCTGTTACCAGATGCTTATGTACTACCTGTAGTTACTATGGCACATGGTCCAGCTCACCTAAGTGCAAAAGGAATATGTAAACTTCTGGCTCCAGTGTGGCAAAATGAGGGGATCCCAAAGTGTGCAAATAATGTAGTAAAACATTGTATTGTTTGCTTGATGTACAATCCGGGAAAGGGAACCCCAACTCCAGCAGGTCATTTTGCTCCTCCAACATATCCATTTGAGGTGTTGCAGATCGATTATATTCACATGGAACGATGCAACAACCTCAAATATGTTCTGGTGGTAGTATGTGCTTTTTCTAGATGGGTAGAAGCCTACCCTCTGAAGGACAATACTGCTTTATCAACTGCCAAAATACTTTTGAAAGAATTCTTCCCTAGGTTTGGTTTGCCGCGCATTGTCTGGAGTGACAATGGGAGCGAATTTGTGGGTCAAGTCATGCAAAAAGTTTGTGCAGGTCTTGGCATAAAACAGAAGTTCCACGCGGCGAATCACCCACAGTCGGCTGGTTTAGTAGAATGCTACAATGGAACCTTGAAGCTTAAAATTGCTAAGGTGCAAGCTAGCACAGGACTTAATTGGCCTGATGCTTTACCATTGGCTCTTCTGTCCACCAGAACAGCAGTACACTCTCGTTTGGGGCTTAGCCCTTACGAAGTGATATTTGGTCGCCCAGCTAATGTATGGGGAGTTCCTCGCCCTAAGAAATACTCAGACTTGCCATACCCGATGTTGATTGACTACTTGCATGACCTTACAACTAAATTGCGTGTTCTACATCAACAGGTTCAGAGTGCTCTACCAGAGGCTTCCACAGACCCAGGTCATTCCATCCGACCAGGTGACTGGGTCTGCACGAAAGATTTCCAACGACAGAGAAATTTGGAGCCCAGATGGAGAGAGCCACGCCTGGTTCTTTTGACCACAAGAACAGCAGTTAAAGTCGAAGGAAAGAAAAACTGGGTGCATGCCGTGCACTGCAAGAAAGTGCCTTTGCCCTTGCCTTTCGATCAGTGGGTCCGTAGAGGCATCAGTGACTCTGAAAGTGAGAAAGTTCCGCAATTTGTACCATTCAGTGATGCGCGTCTAATTGGAACACTTTCTGAGAAAGAGGACGACGACATCCTTCAAGAAGCAATACCATCGCATCGTCGCTTGAACACGACAAATCCAGGAACATTGTTTCAAAACCAGACTGCCTCTGGACAGGAACGCTATAATTTGAGACCAAGACCAAAGAACTTGTAAATTTCTCTCCTATGTAGTACTCTATCCCGGTTGCAGGGTCACGGTAGGAGTCTTAGTTACGACCTGAGTAAGTGGCAATAGGCCTGCAGGACCTCACAGTGTCATAGGACGGTAGATAATCGTGACTACAGTGATTGAGGAAGATTGCCGTGAGCATCCACTTAGAAAGATGGAGGCTACATTAGATAAAAGAGAAAGTAAAAATGTAAAGAATAATTGTAAAGAAATATGTAGTCGTTGTAGTATTGCTCTATGCGTCATTATATTGTCGTGTATTCTTTTGGCATCTGTAAACTGGATCATTATTACTCTGCAGCAAAAAGTTGTCTCTTCTCCTACCTCTACATCTTCTTCTACTATCTCTCCGCACCTATTTCACACTCTTCCCCAGCATGAACTCATCAGAAGAACTGAATACTTTAACAATTCCTTCGTCCAGTTGTTACATCAACATCAGTTAGTGATCAATACAACTGACTGTTGGGTGTGTGGACTCATACCACATACGGTAGAAAAAGGAATGCCATATTTAGTTCTTCCATTCTCCTATGAAGGTTCCGCTTGGGCTTATTTTGTCATTTTCAATAATGCATATCAAAGTAAAATTAAACAACCTGTCAGTTCACATAGTGTTGGTTCAAATTTCAGTCATAGTTTATTGATAAAGGGAATGGTAGCTATGGCTAAAATCATGGAAAAAAGTGAAGCTTCCATAGATGAAAGAAAAGCATATACCAATTGGAACATAACTAATTACATTTCCAGCCTCAATGATAAGGTTAAGCAAGGAAAATCTCCTCCGATACGGGTCATACCCCAACAAGGAAATTTCTGTCTGCAAATAAATGGTAGAACTCCAAACACCGGACAAAGAGAAAGTTTATGTTCCCATACATATGTTTATTCAGCCCTGAATTCACTGCCGTTAGTACCATCTCAAGGTACATACTTCGTTTGCCACGATAGGGCTTATACATGGTTGCCAGCTGATTTCTCTGGTACTTGTTATATAGCCTTTCTTCTTCCCCCTACATACACCGCTCCTGCGACCCATCATAAAAATAGATATGGCAGAGGGATTGTGGATTCGAAAGACACAGCAGGACAAGAGGGAGGAGATTTCCTCAAAGGATTTCTTCCCTTCTGGGGTCCAATGGCCAACAGCAGAAATATAAGGCAATTGGTTCGTGTCGTAGAAACCACCATAGACATCACTGTAGGAGCTTTAAGTAACATTACAGCTGAACTACAGGCTGATCGTCTTATGACCTTGCAGAACCGTGTTGCCTTAGACTTTGTCCTTGCGGACCGTGGTGGAGTATGCAAATTGATCGGATCAAGTTGCTGTATTTTCATACCTAATGACGCTCCGACAGTATACCAAGCTATCTCTAAGTTACACATAATCTCCGAGTCGATTCATCAGGACGAAGGAGATTGGTCCTTTTCAGAGTGGTTTTGGGGATTACTGTCCAAATGGGGTTGGAAGGTATTGACATTCTTTGGAGTAATTTTAGCTTTTATATTCTCTTGTTGTCTTTGTATGCACTGCGGTCCTGCCATCTGCAACCTATGTGCTACTGCATGTATTCCCAAACCCAAGTCACAAAGAACAGAGAATATCAAAATGATGGTACAGCAACAGCTTGATGACCTCATGGCCATAGACATCGACTCAGATTAACATGAGTTTGTGTATCTTGCCTGAGTTCTGGCAAAAGGAGGGTCTGAGGAAATTCGATTTTTAATACGATCGTATCGACCCGCCATTTTGTGGCCCGCCGCCATTTTATGTTGCCTTCACTCAGGCAGCACAGCGAACGAAGTCCATTCTGCCTTTTCTGCTTATTCTGCAACATGGTGTTCAAAACAGCCTTCTGCCTCTATCTTTACAAGGCTGGTATTAAGGTCTGACCGAGTACACTAATCCCTGTCTGGTTTTCTAATCCTTGTTTCAACTATCTGTAGGCTCACACTATTCTCCGCCGATCTTATCTTATCGTCTGGCCTTCGCTGTCCTTTGCTAGTATTCTCTCATTTCACAACTGTCCTCCAAACGCACACAAACTTATCGCACCACATGCAACTTCGTTGTGGATCGGTTAATGAATTAGTTCAAGGGAGGGGTGACAAACACAGCTGGAGGGGAGGCAACCTTAAGTCACTTGATACTTTGTTTTCCAATTCCTTCTATTGGTGCTGTCTTGTTTTCCGACATTTCTATTGGCTCTGTTCTATCTTTACATTATTCTTACTGGCTCCTTTCTATGTGTTCTGGGAGTGTATGTAGTTAATAAATGGTTTTTATACGGTATATAAGATTGTGCGCCACAAAGTAAAGGGGCAGTCTCCTGAGAACATACCTTGTGTACTTCTTGGACAACTGTACTAGCTGCAGCTAATAAAATCTGATCTTTTACGCCTGACAGAGTGTCCCGTGTCTCTGTTAGTTGAGGCAGGTGAATCCAAGGAGATTTCAGGCGTACCCTGCGCCGCCAGGCCCATAAGGTTCTGGTTCTTCAATCTGAATCGTGCCTTCAGCAGTCCAAAGGTCCTCTCTATGATATTTCGGGTCCTCCTATGTGCACTGTTGTATCGCCTCTCTTTCTGATTGCTGGGTGTTAAGTACGGGGTGAGTATCCATGGTCGTAGTGCATATGCACTGTCACCTGTTTGGCACAAAATGTACAATGTTAGCTGGGCATAGATGGTTTCCACATTGACCTGTGTGTATGTCTGCAAGGTGTATTCAGCTATACCGAGGAGGTATCCGTCTCCAAACTCCCCACGTTCTAGGCGTTGGTGTATCCCACTGTGCCTGAAAATGTAAGAGTCATGTGTGCTCCCTGGAAATTTGGCAACCATGTCAGTGATAACATAATGGGCGTCACATACCACCTGGATGTTCAGTGAGTGGGTACACTTCCTGTTGCGGAACAGATGTTCCAGATTTGCAGGAGGGCAGATTTGTATATGTGTCCCGTCCACACACCCTATGACATGGGGGAAGTTGGCAGTCCTGTAGAATTCCAACTTGGTGCTGTTGATTTCTGCCTCATTCCTGGGTAGGTATATGTATCTGGACATGTGTGTGAGTAAGGCATCTAGGAATGCTCTAAAGAACCGTGATAGTGAACTTTGGGATACCCCACTTGCCACAGCAATGACCCCCTGATAGCTACCCAAGGCTAAGAGGTGCAGTGAGCATAGCACTTGCACATGCGTAGGGATGGCGCAGCCACGCACAGTCTGGCGTTGAAGCTGCGGATTGAGTAAATCTATTAAATCTAGTATTGCTGCACTGCTGAGTCGATATTTATCATATATCTCCTCTGTTTGTTGGAAAAGTGTCTGCCTGGTTCTGTATATCTTCTCCTGTCTCTGGCTCCTCCTCCTCCTCTGCTGTGCGGCGTGGGCTCTCCTCCTCATTGCTACCACATATATCTCTGCCATCTTGAGTAACCCAGGTGCCTTCTGGGTCTCCTTTTATACTTTGGTTCTGGTTACCACCTGCTCTGAGTTAGTGGTAAATTGGAAGTGCAAAATGGGCTTTTTGCGACTAGTCGCAATTTGCGAGTGGCTATTGCATTTGGTTTGTGACTCGCAGATAGCGACTTGCTATTTGCGGGTCACAAAATGGGGTCGCTATTTTTGCGAGTCGGTAATGGCTTGCGTCACATTTTGCGAGTCGAAATGGGATTTTTGCATCCGATTTCCAATTTTGCGGGGTCGCAAATTGCGATTCGGGCCATTTGCGACTCGCAAAAGTTTGCTACATCTGGCCCCAAGTGTGGCACAGCAGACTTGCTGCACACTTGAGGGTTTCAGACAGCAAGCTGTCAAAGAAGAAGCAGGGGGTGTCAGTGGTACCCACAGGGTGTACTGGGAAAACAATCTAATGTATTCAGAAGCAAAGAACCCAAACCTGGAGCCACCAGGAGACTGGTCATCCCTCTGCAATACAGAGAATTGTTTTTAACCTTGGCACATGACATTGTCCTTGCTGGACATCTGGGGCAAAGTAAAACCTGGGACAGACTGGTCCCTCACTTTCACTGGGCTCACGTCTGAAGATACAAAGGATTTTTGTTGCTCCTGTGTTACTTGTCTAGCCAGTGGCAAGACAGGTGGCACTCCAAAGGCCCCTTTAATCCCAACACCAGTTTTTGGGGTACCCTTTGAAAGGGTAGGGGTTGATATCGTTGGCCCCCTTGACCCTCCTACAGCTTCTGGAAACAGATTTATTCTGGTGGTGGTGGACCATGCCACCAGGTATCCAGAATCCATACCTCTTAGGACCACTACAGCTCCTGAAGAGGCCAAAGCCCTACTGGGAATCTTTTCCAGGGTGGGTTTCCCAAAAGAGGTTGTATCAGACAGGGGTAGCAACTTCATGTCTGCATACTTGAAAGCAATGTGGAAAGAGTGTGGTGTAACATACAAATTTACTACACCTTACCATCCCCAAACAAATGGGTTGGTTGAGCGTTTTAATATAACACTCAAAGGCATGATTATGTGACTCTCTGAAAAACTCAGGAGGAGATGGAATGTCCTGGTACCATGCCTCCTCTTTGCCTACAGGGAGGTACCCCCAAAAGGAGTGGGCTACAGCCCCTTTGAACTCCTCTTTGGTCACCCTGTTAGGTGTCCATTAGCTCTTCTGAAGGAGGATTGGGAGCAACACCTGAAGCCACCTAAACAAGACATAGTGGACTATGTACTTGGCTTCAGATCAAGGATGGCTGAGTATATGAAGAAGACCATTATTACATACAGCAATGCCGTTAGGGCATTGTTGTATGTAATGATTATCTTCTACCCAGCTTGATCGGGTTTTTGGGTTACCCTCTGTGGTTTATGAGTATATGAAGAAGCCAGTAAAAACCTTCAGGCAAGCCAAGATTTGCAAAAACAATGGCATGACCAGAAGGCTGTCCTGACAGTGTACCAAACAGGGCAAAAAGTGTGGGCCCTGGAGCCTGTGGCACCAAGAGCACTCCAAGACAAATGGAGTAGACCACACATCATAGTGGAGAAAAAGGGTGAGGCCGCTTATTTAGTTGACCTTGGCACTCCAAGACGTCCTCTCAGAGTACTCCATGTGAACCACCTAAAGCCCTACTATGACAGGGATTACTTAAACCTGCTCATGGCCACTGATGAGGAACAGGAAGAAGAGAGTGACCCTCTCCCTGACTTCTTTTCTAATTCTGCAGCTGATATTGCCTTTCTCAGTCTCAAAGAGAAGACTGCAGAAATCTCCTAGGACAGTTCTCATAACAGTTTTTCCTTACACCTGGACAAACCACATGGTGTGAACACACCATTGATACAGGAGACAACCTGCCTGTCAAGAGTAAAATCTACAGGCAACCTGATCATGTAAGGGATTGTATCAAAGCAGAGGTGCAGAAGATGCTTGACCTGGGAGTGATTGAGCACTGACAGCCCCTGGGCTAGCCCAGTGGTGCTGTTACTAAAACCTTACTCATGAAATGGGAAAAAGGAGATGAGGTTCTGTGAAGATTATAGAGTGCTCAACACAGTCACTAAGACTGGACCTTATTCTACCCAGGGCAGATGAGCTAATAGATACACTGGCATCTGCCAAGTATCTAAGCACCTTTGACTTGATTGCAGGGTATTGGCAGATCAAATTGTAACAGGATGCAGAACTAAAAACTGCATGGAGGGCATTATTAATTTACTGTTATGCCCTTTGGTTTAGAAAATGTGCCTGCCACTTTGCAGAGGTTGGTGAATACAGCCTTCCAAAGACTGGAAGCCATCAGTGCAGCATATCTATATGATATAGCTGCCTTTAGCTCCACCTGGGATGACCACCTGGTCCACCTATGGAAAGTTTTGGAGGCTCTGCAGAAAGCTGCCCTTACTATCAGGGCTACAAAGTGCCAGATAAGGCAGGGGAAAGTGGTTTATCTGGGGCACCTAATAGGTAGGGAACAGATTCAGCCACTGCAGGGGAAGATCCAAACCATTTTGGATTGGACTCCCTCTACAACAAAGACCCAGGTCAGAGCCTTTCTAGGTCTCACTGGGTATTACAGGAGGTTCATTAAGAACTATGGCTCCATTGTTTCCCCTCTTAATGGCTTCACCTCCAACAAGATGCCTACGAAGGTATTATGGACAGCCAGCTGTCAAAAATCTTTTGAGGAACTTAAACAGGCCATGTGCTCTACATCTGTTCTAAAAAGACCCAACTAATCCAAGACGTTCATCGTTCAGACTGATGCTTCAGAGGTAGGGGTGGGGGCAGTTGTTTCACAGCTTGATACAGAGGGCCAGGATCAACCAGTAGCTTTTATCAGCAGAAGGTTGACCCCCAGATAAAAGCATTGGTCGGCCATAGAGAGAGTGGCTTTGCTGTGGTCTGGGCCTTGAAGAAGTTGAGACCATACCTCTTTGGTCCTCACTTTATTGTTCAGACAGACCACAAACCTTTCTTATGGCTAAAGCAGCTGAAAGGAGAAAACCCCAAAATGTTGAGGAGGTCCATTTCCCTACAGGGTATGGACTTTACGGTGGAAAATAGACCTGGGAGTAACCACTCCAATGCAGATGGACTCTCCAGATATTTCCACTTAGACAATGAAGACTCATTTGGGCAAGGTTAACCTTATTGTCCCTCGTTTGGGGGTGTAGGAAAGTACCCTCATGGTTACCCCCATTTTCTGCCTGATGTCAGTGTGCTTGACTGTGTTCACTAGGATCCTGTTAACCAGGACCGTAGTGATTATGCTCCCTCTCCCAAAAGTCTGTATTTCATTCGCAATTGGCATTCTGGTACCCCTTATGAGTCCCCATTATATGATACCTAGGTACCTAGGGCATTGGGGTTCCAGGGGATCCCTATGGGCTGCAGCATGTATTTTGCCACCCATAGGGAGCCCGTGCAAAGGCTTCTGCAGGAGTGCCATTGTACCCTGCGTGAAAAGGTGCACACACCCTTTCACAGTTATTTACACTGCACAAGGTCACTTATAAGTCACCTCTATAGCAGGCCCTCCAGCTCTGAGGGCAGGGTGCAAAGTACCTGTGTGTGAGGGCACCCCTACACCAGCAGAGGTGCCCCCACGACCTTCAGGACCATTTTCCCAGACTTTGTGAATGCGGGGATGCCATGTTACGCATGTACTGGACATAGGTCACTACCTATGTCCAGCTACATAATGGTAACTCCGAACATAGGCATGTTTGGTATCAAGCATGTTGGAAACATAACCCAAAGCTTTTGCAAGCATTGGATGCATGATTCATGTACTCTGGGGGCTCCTTAGAGGCCCCCCAGTATTGTCATTTCAACCTTTTAAGGTTTTCCAGGTAGCCCCAGCTGCTGCCACCTCACAGACAGGTTTCTACCCTCCTGTTACTTGAAAAGCTCCAGCCCAGGAAGGCAGAACAAAGGATTTCCTTTGGGAGAGGGGTGTTACACCCTCTCCCTTTGGAAATAGATGTTACAGGCTTGGGCGGGGTAGCCTCCCCAATCCACTGGAAATGCTTTGAAGGGCACATTTGGTGCCCTTCTTGCATAAACCAGTCTACACCAGTTCAGGGACCCCCTAGTCCCTGCTCTGGTGTGAAACTGCACAAAGGAAAGGGAAGTGACCACTCCCCTGTCATCACCACCCCAGGGGTGGTGCTCAGAGCTCCTCCAGAGGGTCCCTTGGCTTTGCTGTCTTGGATTCAAGGTTGGCAGGGAGCTCTGGGAGCATCTGAGTGGCCAGTGCCAGCAGGTGACATCAGAGCCCTCCCATGATAGGTGCATACCTGGTTAGGAGACCAATCCCTCTTTCAGGGCTATTTAGGGACTCTCCTTTGGGTGTTTCCTCAGATTTGGATTACAAGATCCCAGCAGGAATCCTCTGCATCCTCCACTTCTCACTGAAGAAACTGTATCTGAACCCTCCAGGAACTCTACAAGCTGCAACAAAGAAGCAAGACACCTTCTGCAACATTATATCTCTGGCTCCTGTCAGCAACTGCTACTGTTTCCCTGTCGTGCATCCTCTGAAGACAGCCCGTCTTCAGCCTGCATCCAAAGAGTTGCGGAATCTCCCTTGGGGTGAAGGTGTCACTCCCCTACTTCTGCAGGCACCAACTGCAACAATGGCCGGCTGTGTGGATCCTCTTCTCCTGCTGAGCTCCTTGGATCCTACATCACGCATGGTGGACTGAAGTGGTCCCAATGGTCCTCTCTTCCAATTGTCCAACTTTGGTGGAGGTAAGAGCTTGCCTCCCCACGCAAGACAGTACCCCCGTGCACCACGTGTTTTGCAGCTGCCAACGCTTGTTGGCATTCTCCCTCCAAGTCCTTTGTGCATCTTGTAGCTCCGGCCCCCAGCACTCTATCCTGCGAAGCACAGATCCTGAGAGATACTCCAGCGATGTGGGAGTCTTTGTTGTGGTGGTGCATGGGCCTCTTTTGCACCTCCCTTGTCCCTGTGCACACTGCCTGGTCTTCTGTGGGCTCTCTGAGTTGCTGAGGGCCCCCTCTGACTCTTCTCCTGGGTAGAGTCCTCCTGGTCCTTCCTAGTCCCTAGCGGCACCATTTTCCACTAACCGCAAGCTTTGCGTGTACCAAGGATTGTTGGCGGACACCGATAACGCAGTCTCGATTGCAATCCTCCATCCGGTGTGGGACATCACTTGCATTCTCCTGGAACCCGACTTCGCCTTCTTGGGTGCAGTGTTGACTTTTCTTCTTTACCTGTGGTTCTTCTTTTGCACCTTCATCCGTGTTAGCAGGGGCTCCAGCTCTTCCTGGACTCGTCTCTGCTTCTTGGACTTGGTCCCCTTCTTCCACAGGTCTTCTTGTCCAGGAATCCACTGTTGGTATTTTCTAGTATCTTCTGGGTTTTGCATAATTCTTCTTCTCGTTTCTAGGTGTTCTGGGAAAGTTACTGTGTTTTACTCCTGCTTTCCTGGTCACTGGGGTGGGTTCTAGTACTTACCTGTGTGGTTTTCTAGTATTCCCAGCTCCCCTCTACACACTACACTTGCCTAGGTGGGAGACTGACATTCGCATTCCTATTTCTTAGTATATGGTTTGCGCTCCCCCAGCCCCATTTCTAACTATTGTGATTTTCACTAATTGCACTGTTTTTAACTGTTTTTTATGCCTATTTCTGCATACTAGTGTATATAATTTGTGTATTACTTACCTCCTAAAGGTATTTTTGGCATTTGTGTCACCAAAATAAAGTACCTTTATTTTTGTAACACTGAGTATTTTCTTTCATGTGTGTGAGTACTGTGTGACTACAGTGGTATTGCATGAGCTTTGCATGTCTCCTAAACACGCCTTAGCTCCTCATCCATAGCTACCGCTAGACAGCCTGGCTTCTAGACGCTGCCTACATTTTACTAATAAGGGATAACTGGACCTGGTATAAGGTGTTAGTACCATAGGTACCCACTACAAACCAGGCCAGCCTCCTACAAAGCCCTAGCCTCCTGCCTTTTGATATCTCACTGAAAAATATGACACCTGCTGCATTAGACTGTTGATGTTACCTGTATGATATGGTGTGCTATACAATGGCTTCTCAGCAATGTGCAGCCGTAATGAGATGACAGAATACAAGATGAAACACAAACTCATTCCCTTCTGCAAGTCTCAGTGGTAATGTTCTTTGTGTCAGTTACGAGAGTAGGAGGAACCAACTTCGTAAGCGTGGGTGCATATTTATTTTATTTTCCAAAGTCTGGTGAAAGTGGTCACAGTTTCTCATCTTTGCCCAAACAAAACGAAACTTGCCTCTGGCCACTGGAAAGCAGGATCTTCACTCTGTGTGTGGGAGTAATTTTGCAGGAATCCCTGAGGTCAGGATGCAACCCTCTTTGTAGCATAGGGTTGAGCAGCAGAGTTTTTAGAATGAATGTGGGGGGCTAGTTGCCTGTATAGGTAGGTGGGGTTTTCAATTATCATTCACATGGCACAGCGTGTGGTGGGGCCCATGGATGAGCAATAAACAGAAAGGTTCTGATAACAGTGTGACAGAAAGTTCGAAATGTGACATGGTGGCAGAGGCGTTTTATGACGTGAGCAAAGTGGGTAGTTTCCCAGGGCCTCTATTTTCAGAGTGGCGTCTGCTAAAATGACTGGGACAGGCCGATGACCCGCTGTAATAAAACTTGCGTAAAAACAGAATCTCAGGCAGTTGGTGTCAATTACACTAAACAAATCATCGTTCCGTCACTCAACATATTTCACCTCACCCCTTGTCCCTCATCCCTCTCTAATATCTCTGTTTCTCTTCCTAATTATGCATTTCTACGCACCAACAGCTTTCTCTCTATACACCACTTTTTGCACGTTTTTCTCTCAATCCCCTCTCTCACAACATCATCTCTCTCTCTTTCCCTTCACTCTATGCTCTTCTCTATCGCTACCTGTGGACCCACTCTCTCACCTCAAATCTCTTTCTCTGTTACCCGTCTCGCTGCAATTCACTCCATCTACTTTACTCTTCTCTCTCTCAAACTCATATTTATCATTATCTTGCATCTCTCTAACACATCACTCTAAGCCTGACCTTTCTCTGCCTCTCTCTCGGCCTTTTCTCTACCTCAACACTGTCTTCCTCACCTCTCCCTGCACCTTACATCTAACTTCATGTGTTCACTACCTCCATTCTTTAACTCCCTGATCTTTCTTTCTGCGTCTATTCCCTATACATTACATATGCACTACCTTAGTCCTTACATGCTACCTCTCTTTTTTGGGCTCTCTCATATCTCTTTGTATCTCTTTCACTATTTCATATACACACTTTTACCATAAATCCTGCTCCCTACCTCTTTCGCTTTGTAGATCTATTTATCGCTCCTCTCTGTCTCTGCTGCTCTCTCTACCTGACAACTTTCACTACCTCAGCTTCTCTCTCTCTCTCTCTCTCTCTCTTGATAGCTTGATCGACTTCACCTCTTTTTGCTACCTCACCTCTGTCTCTGAACATCACCACTTTTATATCTACACCTCTTTTCTCTTTCTACCATTCACAGTCTCCCTCTACCTTTCTCTTAGCCTGACTACTTTTTTTTACCTAGTCTGTCTTTCTATGCTGCTCCGCATTTTGCAACCTTCTCTACTTTACCCTTCTCCGCCTACCCGGTATCCCTCTACTTGTCTTTCACTACCTAACCCCCATAAGTGCCTACTACTACCTCTCTCTGTTTCAACCTCTCTCAGCGAGTGGTACTCACTCAAGAGGTACTTGATTTCTCCAGATGGAACAGTGACAATCTTCAGAGCAGTGCTTTGATTTCACTGACGCATCAAGAATGACAACTGTGAGGTGGGATTTATTTGTGATTACAAACCTTTGAGCAATGCTAAGCTACAGTTCAAATGCTAAACCAAAGTATTTTTTTTAATATTATTCACTAGCCCACTAAACATCAAACGAGTAAACCTTATTGTATCTTTCCAATGGGAAGAAATGCTGGTTAAAGACTTAGGGGCATATTTAGCAGAAAGTGGTGATTCATAGATGATGTGCCACTTTTCTTGCCCCCCTTCCCCACCCACGGTACCTAACAATATTTACAATACGGCACACCATGGCGGTCGTTAGCACAATAGCATCAACATTTTTTACGCTACTGTGGCGCTTTGCTACACTAGCATAATAACAAATTTGATGGGTGTGTCATTTTAACGCCTACTCTTAGCAGCTGTTAAAAATGACACAAAAATGGCACAGTGAAATCTTGAAAATTTCACTGCGCCATTTTTTCAGACCTCCCAGTGCCGGAATGTGCCCCTTGTATACATTATTCCTGGCACAGGCATAATGCGGCGCAAGGGGTTACAACCACTTTGTAAATAATAATGGTTTTACGGGTAATTATTAAAGCTTCGTTTAGTGCTGCTTCTCTGGCAGACTCTGAGCCACTTGAGAATTTGACTGCTTTTGCATGTTTCATTTCTTAAATTTGAAAAAATATTTCAATATTATTTGGCATCTCGATGGCTTGAATTTGCTGAAAACGGTAAATTAAATTGAGTTGTTCTGAACAGGGAGCCTCAAACTATGTCTATCCCAGCGTCTAAATAATTCTTAACCCTGTGGGCGCTACAGATGAGCCTCTTCATCTTTTGCACTCACTAGTGGGTGCTGTGGATGGGGAGGTCACATTCACAGTCCCAGCAGTGGAACAGCAGCTGTATCGCAGTGACCTTTCCTGCAAATTACATGATCACATCAGTGAAGCTATCATGTTAATTGGCAGGACTTCAACCCATGTAACAGCTTTTTGTAAACCCTATGAGAGAGGAGGTGGCTGAAAACAGCACAGTTCTCCAAAGTCCCAGGGAAGTGTGACCAAAGGGAGGTAATGTAGGGAAAATGAGAAGCTAAGCTTTCCAGTGACACCTCCCTTTCCTTGCAAAGCAGTAGGTAAACACAGTTGGATGTGATCCCCTGGCACTTCCATTAGACAAGAGGGATCACTCCCGACAGGAGTACAGAATGCCACCAGATACCGGGGAAAAAATAAAAATATGGGGTGTGCTCGTTCCACAGAGACCATTTCAGTATTTTATGATAGGGCAGTCCACCACGCACAGCTACCTGCCCTTACCCTAAAAAACAGCAATTGCTGTTAATCTGTCCTCCTGACTGGGAAAATTGAGTTGTTTACCTCCTATCTTCATCCACTTGGGGACCAAAGCTAGAGAACAGGGTAAATAAAAAAAAACACAAAGAGGAGAGGGCGACCCACCATGCATATGGCCTTGCCCCCACTGCAAATGTTAGGGGAATGTTCTCCAACCCTGCCCCTCTATAGGGGGGCAGAAAGCCCATTAGACACAAGGAAAGTGTTTAAAAAACAAAAGTGTGGGGGCTGCCCACCTCGCACATCACCTCAAGAGGGGCATTAAAGCCTTTCTGTCCCCTTGGGGACACATTATGTAGTTTGTCTCCTGTCTGCACCCCCAAGGGCTCGAAAGACCTCTAGGTGCCAGGAATATATTAAAAAAACAACAACAAGGAATTGAGGCATCCCATCCTGGCTTAGGGCAATGAACCCATCACAAAGTGGGGCAAAATAGCCTTTCCTCCTCCCTCGGGTGGCAGATGGGGATGTTTAGTTCCAATCTTCTCCCAGCTAGGGAGAAAGTCCAAAAGACACTGGGTAAATTTGCTAAAAAACGAAGGGGTGGGTGCAGCCCACAAAGGCATAGAGCTATGCCCCTCAAAAGTGGGCAGTGTAGTCTTTTTGGTCTTCCTGTGAGGGAGACTTGGGAATTCCCCTAAAGAGAGGGTTGTTTTAAAGCACACCTGACATCATTTTACTTAGCAAAAAATAAACATGGAGTGGGTGCAGGCCACTCTGATGTAGGGTCATGCCCTGGCCCCAAAAGTAGGCAATACAGTCTTTCTGCCTCCTGAGAGGTACATTAGGGGTTTTCTCCCATGTATGGGTCAGAAAGCATACCACAGATTCTACATTTGGGCAAAGCAAAGGGGTGTGTGTGTTCCACCATATAACTAGTCTCTGCGAAACCTGGGGGGGGGGGCAAATGGGATGTTTGTCCTGATTGGGAAACTTGACCCTAATCTACCCCGCATGAGGGGGAGAAACCCCTTTAGACATCAGGGATGTTATATTTGGAAAAACAAAGGGGTATATGCTTCCCACCTTGGTATTGGACCGTACCTCCACCCCCACCCCACAAGAGACAAATCAGTCTTCTAGGGCTAAGAGAAGAGGTGTACTCCAATTTGCCTCACCTAGAAAGCCCACTGGATGCGTCTGGCCCATCCTGACATTAGATTCCCACACCACCCCTAAAGCCTCAATACATTTTCTGCTCCCTTGGGAATAGAAGCATCTCCACCCCTAAAGCTAGCAAGAGGAACTTTCTATTCTTTTAGGTTTTGTTTTCACATATTGGCCAACAAAGTGGGGTTAATTCCTAATATCACTCCACTTGCTATGCTGAAATGCTGCACAATTCTGCACAGAGTCGACTGCCACCTGAGGCAACTTACCAAACACAAACATTTCTGAAAATTAGACAGTCAGGATGGTCCAGGGTGCTATGCCTTGTGTGAATCCAATGCAGTTTTCTTACCCACAATGTCCTGAAAACCTCACACTTTGCCTAAAATCACTCATTGTTCTCATATTTCTGTGACCTAAATGTATGGAACCTGCAAGGATCCACAAAATTCCTATCACTCAGAGTTGCCACACTTCTTATGAAAACACTGCACCAAATGTTTTACATGGCCCAGCACCCATAAAACAAAAGGCTCCAAAATGCAAGGTGGAGAAATCAGTGATAGGGGTAACTGCAGTATTTGGGCCTGGGCTCGGATGCTGCCTAGGAAAACCTACCAAACCCAAACATTTCTGAAAACTAGACACCCGAGGAAGTCTAGGGCAGTGTGCCATGTGTAGATCCCATGACGTTTTCTTACTCACAATGCACTGCAAACCTCAAAATGTACCTAAATTAAAAACACTATGCCACTTGTGAGGATGTGCATGGTGCCAATGAGAGGAGCAGGTCCAACCAGGGACAATGGGAAACTGCACATAGTGGATCCCAGGAGCTCCCAATAAATTCTGGAACTTTCACTCACAGATATATGATGAAATGGGTGTTTTAGAAAATGTTTGAGGTTTCATGAGCTTTTAGGTAAAAAAAAACCTGGTGAAAAATTCATGCATGTCACATCATCCTACACATACATGATCCTAGACTCCCTAGAGTGTCTAGTTATTTCAAAATGTCCTAGTTTAGTAGGTTTCTCTAGGATGTGGACGAGCCCAGGTCAAGGTTGTTTTTTTGAGGAAAAACTTGATCTGTACATGCTATGATTTGAGCCGTTTCTCATAGTGGGCACTAGGCCCACCCATACAAGTGTGGTACCATTTTTATTGGGAGATTTGTGGTAAACTGGGTAGTAAGAAATGTGTGGGCCTCCGTAGATTCTAGAACTTTCCCTCATAGAAATTAAAGAAAACTCTGTGTTATAAACCCAAATTTGAGGTTTGCTAGGGCTTCTGGGTAAAATATAACTCATGAGAACCACAGACGTCATGCAGCCTTGACTCCCACGGGCATCAAGTTTTCAGAAATGTTCTTGCGTTGAAAGATTTCCCAGGGTGGCAAATGAGATAGAGCCCAAATTCTGCCGCTACCCACATTGTTAAAAAAAACACATTGATTTTGCTGGGTGAAATGTAATGTGTCAAGGTCACATTTTGTAGCAATTTGCATCACAGGCTTTTGGCCGACCCACACATTTGGTGTATTGTTTCTATTAGGAGCATGTGGTAACAAAGAATCGTAGAACATTTGTTATTACCTATTCGATTTCTCCGGACTTGCAGCTTCCAAATATAAGCCAGGGTGGAAAAAAAAGCCCTCTGGGTAACCACAAAGTCAGTGGTGTACCAGTAACCACTGTTCCTGAACTCAGTGTTGTGTCTAAGGGCGGGCAGAGCTCACAGAGTTCTAATCAGCAGCAGAATGCCACCTGCCCCACCACCCTGGCCTGAATGTGGCTGATCTCGGAAGTGCTAAGCAGGGTCGGACCTGGTTAGTCAGACTAACCAGGCCCGACCCTGCTTAGCACTTTCGAGATCAGCCCCATTCAGGTCAGGGTAGTCTGCCATAGGCAGTGAAAGCTGCTGTTTTAGGCCTCTTGTACTGACAGAGCCCACCGGTCTGGGGCCTGCTGCTCTCAACCACACCTGCACACCTCCCTTCACCAACTGCCCCTTCACAAACTTGTTACGGAGGGCCAAGCACACCCCCTGTCTTGCACGAGTCTTGCAATTGCTTCCTCTGCACTTGCATGCAGCCTCAGACTGCCCTTTGGGGTCCAGCACTAGCAGCAGCAAACCAGCTCAGCTCACCAGCAGCAACATGGTATTTGCACAAAGTGCCCAGCCTTGCTTGTAACTGGGCTCTAGGGCACTCTCTCAGTGCCTAGATAGACATCACTATCTGTCAGGGGCTGCCGGACTACCACTCAACAGCTGATGCTACCCTAGGTTCCAGCTCTCCCTGTTGGCCTCAGCATCATATCCCGTAACACAAATTCCTTTCCCAGGGACTCTGGGGAGACAGGTTCTTTTCAAGTGGAGCTCTGACTGCAAGTTTCCTTTTTTTCAAGCAAGACCCCTCTCATATGCAAATCCTGTCCATGCCCAGTGCTGGCCCCTGTGTGCACTCATAGAAGAGAAAACAAAACAAGGGTTGTCTGACCTAAATGCTGTCTGAGTACAGGGTCCTGTTGCCAGCAGCCTGGCTCTTTGACTCCCTCTGCCCCCTATTCCAGGTCTGCTGATGAGAGTGAAAGGAGGGAGGACTAAATCCAGAGCTGGCGCTGTTGCGCCCCCTCAGTAGCAGCGGGCTGCAGCTTCACGTCGCTGACTGGCAGAAAGCAAATCCTTAGCTAGGGGTCTCCTTGCCTGTCGTAGGGCAAATGTTGTCTTCATTTTGGGCCAAGTGTAAAGTGCTGGCCACACAGCGCAAGCGCAGTGCGCACGCCAGTGAGTTCTGCTGCGCTGCCAGGCTAGCAGAGTTCTTGGCCCAACTCCACACTCCGAGGGGAGCGCAGAGTGCCAAAAAATCTGTTAACTCCACCAGCGGAGCGAAGCTCACTGCCCACTTCTAGTTATGTCTGCATTTCAAAAATAAATATGTTTTCCTCATACCTATTTGCTGTTCCTTAGATTTTCTAATATGATTTGCTATATAGTCTGTACATAATGAAAACTCATTGTAAAGTGTAGCTCAGTTGTTGACTCTGAGTTGTGTGTGTTTGTGGATAATGTACAAATCTTATATATCTGAAGAACCTGAAGGGTCTATTGGACATAACAGTACATTTCTTCTGCAAATTGACCATGGTACCATGAAATTACAGATGAAAACTTTGTTACAAATACATGGTTTTTCTTGCTCATTTTTTTAATTTCAACAGTTTGCTTCTTTGGGAAAGTCTTGAGGGATCTACACAGGTGACCCATTGCTTAATTCTGAATTTCGTATACTTAACAGAAAAGTATAGCTTTCTGGGATCACCCATCGATTTCACACCTGTTACCACCATAAACCAGCAAGTAGATTGAAACCACAAAAATTTGGAAAATGGCATACCTCCTAAAAAAAGACAAAAACTGTGGTAAAAATATGTATTTTGATATAACTCCAATTGTTCCTGAAAGCGGGGAAGATATTGATCCTAGCACAGCAAACGTTTTGGTAATGACACTTTTAGCAGAAAAAGAAACACATATGCTTTCTTGCACAACAATTTTTTCTGATGTTTCCAACAAAAAAGCAACATTCAGCTGTATCTTGACTATTTTCTCTGTACCCTCCAAAGAAATATAAAAATTCTGGATACCAATAAAAACATCAGGATGTTAGGAAAAAGAATGCAAATTTTATTATGGCTACATTTTGTGAGAAATAAGGTATGAAAGTTTAAGGGGGGAGGGCTTCGCTCCGGGGTCTGATGGGGGACTGGGCATTCAGCACTAGCAGTCAAAAGGTTAAGATGACACTGCAGTATGAAGTAGGAAGAGTACATAATGAATTGCTACCGTGGCAGGCCTAGGTCTGTCAAGATCTGCAAATAGGCTGTGCAGGGAGTACTGTGGTTTGGGGCAGTACTCAGAAAGGTAGTGGCCCATACCATGTGACTATAGGAATAAAAAGCTGCGCCATGGTCAAGGCACCTTCATTTCAATGGTCTGTCTTCTGGGGAATTGTTTCAGTGGGGGGCAGCGACGTGCACGTTGTGAGCGCACTACAGTATAGTGTCTCTACCTACTTACTAGATGCCGATGCTAAAGACTGATTTCCTAAGCAACAGTAACCAAGTGTGGTCGCTCCAAGCCTGCTCATGCCTCATGGGGCACCGGGAACACAGCAGGTAGCAGAAACCATGCAGACTCCTTGGCATATTACCTGCCCAAGTCAAGTACCGATGGGCGCAAGCGTCCACCAATTATCGCGCCACTGTACGGCTAACCAGCAGCGACCTGTGCATCTAGAGTTAGAAACTACAATACTGACAGACAGTAAACTCTCCCGGCAGTAGTCTGATCTCCTATGACAGAGTCTCGTAAAAGCTACAACCAATAACAGATCCAGGCAGTGCTCTGCTCTCACAATAGCAATTCAACCGCACAAGGATACGTGCAGCAAACCTTGACGCAATGAGTTCTACTTCGTCATCAAACGTCGACCGATGCATGTCACTAACATAACATCGCTTCCTGGAATATCGTCATGGTGGAGTTAATGATCCCGAATCTACACTTACCGTGACATTATTTCCAGACTCACCATTATGGTCCCGAGCGACATATGGGTAGGCCAACAATATTTTGGGGGTCATTCGTGAGACAAACATCCAGCCCTGCTGAGTCATGACGTCTCTGAATAAATGATCCTCATTTGACAAGGAAGCTCTTGTACAGAGGGGTGAGAAGTAGCATTATCTTTTTGAAATCTTCATGAAAGTTTATAAAAAGCCTTGTAACCTCAGGGAGTTTGGAAATATTTTCACTTTGTCACGTGCATTTGAAATTGCGTCTTCTGTGACAATTAACTCTAATGCATACCTATTTAATACTAACAAACAGATTTTGTGACAGATAAACCACAGACAACTCAACGGTGTATTTTAGGTCTGGAGTGAATAAATCACACTCAAGGGCGGAGAAGTGGGCATTCGAGGAGGCAAGTTTGGGAACGTCTATATGACAGACAATAAGGACAAAATATCATTGGTGCAAATATCGAGGCATAAGTATAGAGAATCAATATCTTGAGACGGTAAGTGTTAGTATTCTTAGCTGCACATCTAGGCACCTTGACAATATTGTCCCTGGGTAGTTATAGTTAGGTCAGCTTTTCCATATGAAATGCATTTTTGTGCTGCTAATAACTTTGGCCTCTGATGAATCTCCACTAAACTTTCCAAAAAGGTGTTACTTCCTGGCTAGTGTGTTCATGGAAAGTTTTGGGGTGATCCGTCAAGCGGGGGCTGAGAAAAAAGGGGGGTCCTAAAGCATAATATACCCATGCATTATACATAGATTTCTGTAAGAGGCGCTACCGGAAAAACTGCTAAATGGAATTACAGCAAATTTAACAGGAAGTTAGATCTTGGTGTGCAGATTATTTTTTGGGGGATTTAGTCTAAATCTGCTCAGTAGTTTTTGAGAAATTAAGGTTTCAAAATATTTGTATATCTGGGCAGCTGAGTCCGTGAGAGTCTCTCCAGGGACTCGCAGGAGTGCTAGTTTAAAAATAGAGCACTCTGATTGGCTCCAGGAGTTGTTTTTCTCTTGGGCCATCTCCCTCCCACAGAAGTGAGACTCCTGCTGGAGCGAGCGCTCTGATTGGCTGCCAGCAACATGAGAAAAATGTTTTTGGAAGCCATTACACACTTGAGGACTTAGTCCCTTGTCCTGAAGAAAATCAGCAGTTTTTGCCACATCAAAAAATTTGCATCAGGGGCTACACTGTTTAATAAAGGAGAGGGGCATGCAACCCAACCACCCAAGCCATTATTGGTCCCAGGGTGCCTATCCCTGGGGGCTGCATTCGATATGGGGAGGGGGCCGTGTAACCCCCGAGTCAATATATGCCCAGTAAGCCCAGTAAGCCCAGCCCCAGGACCGAGATGTCCAAAAAATAGGAGAGGGGCCCACACAGCCCCCATGTGTTTGCTCCCATCTGGTTGGAGCGCTTTTTAATCTCCTGCCTTCTGGGAGCAAACACAAAGTATGCTCCCAGCAGGCAGAAGTTTTTCAAAATGCTCTTGCCAGCTGGGTGCAGACTTATATTCTATTTCCCTCCCCACACTGATGTGGACAGGGAACGTGAGAAAGATATTGCTACATATCAGAGGGAGTAACATAAATAGCTGCTCCATACCGGCAGGAGCAATGTTGACTCCCACAGCATGTCGGGAGTTGGCTGGGGATGCGAGGTCCTGGAGCTCCCCTTGCAGCCCACAATGTTTGCATAGTGGGTGTCCTGATTTGGCACCAGGGCACCCACCTTTAAATAATGTGGGCCCTGCGGGATGGGATCTCCGGGCTCAATATTGGCTTGAGGATGCAGGCCACTTGGTCCCACTTCTCTCCGTAATAAATAAGGCCCTGGGGGATGGGGTTTCCAGGGCCTAATGAGGCTCTGATGTTATAGCCAGGTTCAGATTTTACATGCACAAATTTATACAATTTGAAAAGTTCAAGTTATACTTATCTCAAGAATCTGTAACGCATGCTCTAAGGTAACTATAACTCGTGCCCCTGCCATGCATAGTTTTCTCATCAATAATTATATTTCAAATGTTGCAGTGATATTGTCAATGATGTTATGGAAGATGTCATTACTGATGTAATATGTGGGGTAAGTAGCAATTCATGGCGATTATGCAAGTTATAGTTACCTTAGATCACCAACCCCCCATAGGCACCTAACCCTGCACCACATACGGCCTTTGGCCGTGTGCAGCGGGTGTTGGCCGCAGGCATTTTTGAACATGGAATTACAGAGAAAACATCCTTGCTTTGCCTTTAATAAGTTCATTAAGTTGGGAGGATTTGTTCTCTACAGAAGTGGGGCTTTGACTGGGCCACCTGCTATGTTTATATTTGTAAGTGCTTCCCCTTGAGGTTTAATTTGTGTGAAATGAGCATTGGTGCCAGAATGGATGCTCACCTGCTTATTTATCAAAATGTCTACCAAACTGGAGTACGTTCTACTGGCTAATTAGTAAGAGCTATCTTGTTAGGTAAATGTATAGAGCACATTCTACTCTACCTCTATGTAAAGAACCACAAGGTAATGCCTTCAGTGACCATGTCTTGTGTACTTTTGTGAATCTCACTGTTCCTCAAGTGTCTTCCTACTGAAATCTGTGCTACCATGGATCCTCGTGCAGAGAAGACAGCGAATCTAAAAGAGTTGAATCTCTCCCAAACAAGGGTACTTTTTCATAATTACATGAAGTAAGTGCTTCTTTGTTTGATGGAAATGTTCTCATATTCCTCTGTATCACAAACTCTCACAGGTCCTTTTGGTAAGCTGCCGATCAAGCTAGAAAAATGCAGATGGACCAATGCATACCACTGACCTATACTGGGCGGGGCCAAATGGGTGGCACATCAAGGTCATTTCGCACATTTTCATACTCATAGTCATTAAAAGGATGAAGGATGGACTTTTCTCTCACCAGGGAAGCTAATTACATGAAGTAAGTGCTTCATTGTTTGGTGGAGATGTGCACATATTCCTCTGTATTGCAAATGCTTGTAGGACCTTTTGGAAAGCTTTATCAAGTTGGGAAAATGCGGGAGGACCAATGTATATCACTAACCAACATTGGGCGTTGTCAAATGGACGGAGCTTCGAGGTCATATTGCGCATTTGCATACTCGTGGTAGTTAAAAGGATGAAGGATGGATTCTGCTCAGAATAATCCCGCTCGTCACAGTCACCACAAAAGAGATTGCGCTCCAATCCAGTAATGATGCATAAACACTGTAGTCAGATTGAATCCTCACCTGTTTATTTATCCAAGAAGAGTCCACAGTTCTGTGCTAAACTGTGGACTCTTGCGGACTGTAGGGGGAACCTCAATTCCCCCCACGGTCCCATTGCTCCTGCACACAGGAAACAACAAGAAATGCTGCTCCTTGTGTACTGGACCAATTGTTTAATCTGTTTTCCTGCCCGCTAGATAGAGAGATAGATGAATAGATAGATAGATAGATAGATAGATAGATAGATAGATAGATAGATAGATAGATAGATAGATAGATAGATAGATAGATAGATAGATAGATAAATAGATAGATTGATAGATAGATAGATTTCCATAGAAAAAGGGGGATCCCAAAATGTATTTTACCCATTAAAGTTTCCATAGGAAAAATTACCAGCAAATCCCCCAAAAAATGCTGAACGAATTTACGCCAAATTGGAAGAACACTTTGTGCAGAAAGCATGCTTTTTGTGGATTGGTGTAAACTGTTCAGACTTTTTTCAGCAATAAAGTTGCAAAAACGTTGTATTTTTCATGCCATGGAGTCGACAGATCTCATGATGACATCTGATTGCTTGACTGCCACCACATCAACAGTCTTAGGGCTTGAAACTCAGTCCTGAGTCCTAGGAGAAAGGTTTAAAAAAGATACAAGGGTTAGGGTAGGGATACCCTGCTGCCCTTAGGCCTGGTGGAGGGGTCCTATACCTACGCTCCCCAGTGCAAGAAATATATTTTTTTTAAACTTTGCTGCTAATCTGCAGTGGATCCACACTCAAAACATATTACACCCTCGGTGTGACAGGGCCCAGTGGGTCAGCACATCAATATATTTTAGGGTAGGGCCACCCTCCTTCAGCCTCTACAAGGTCTAGGTGATTACCATACCCCTGGGCAAATTCAATAGGAGGAAGATGGCATAGGGCCGTCGCCCTGTGCCTTAATGAGGACCTGGGGATACCAAGCCCTGGTGCTGAATACTTTTTTAAAAGTGGAGGGGGCACACAGCCTCTCTCCCAGAGCCTGTTCAGGCCTTTTAGGACCCCATAACACGGCCATATTTATTTAAAAAGAGGAGGGAGGCAGAATGCCTCCTTCCCCGATCTGGTATCGAACTCGACAACCCCGTACTCCAGGATCCATACTTAACAGTTTCCCTATGAAGCCACCCCCAAGACACTGTGGTTCCCTGCCTAGTAGAGTGTGGCCATACCCTGCCTGCACTCTGAAAGACAGGGAATAGAACTCTGCTCCCAACCATTGGGAGCAGTGAATAAATGTTGCTCCCGCCTGGCAGGAGCAAAGGAAAGGTACCAGCTTCCACCAAAGCCCAGTATGGTGCTGGCTGGGGAGTCAGCTGGGGCCATGGGGGCTATGGGGGCCATTGGGGCCTTGAGCCCCCTACAGAGCCCCCAACTTAGCCATCATTATGGGTGCCCTGGGAGGGCAGAGCTGCACCCACCAAATATTTTTAAAAGGGCAAACTTCTGCAAAGGGAGTCGGCTGGCGCCCTATGGGCCCTTGGGCTCACCCGACATCTCTCAACAAAGACTGCATTGTGGGTGCACCGGGGCATCCACCATACACTGCTAATTACTCCACATATTATATCACTCATGACATGATCAATGACATTGATAACATGACTGGAGCATCTGAAATGACATCATTGATGACAACATTGTACATGGCAGAGGGGCAACTTAGAGCTACTTTAGGGCATGAGTTGCAGTTGCTTGAGGTAACTCTATCTGGTGAATTTCAGTGGTATTGTTCATTTAAATGGTACATTTTAACTGACATTTTTACATAATTATACTGTCTCTTTGAATTTGTTTTTTTCATTGATTTTCTATGATTTTTAATGCCAAGTAAGATATCACCAAACCTATATACATATATACACACACATAACAAAATAAACCTTCAGTGTTATCACACCAAAAGAAAAGGCCGCACTCAGCGTGTCTGCACCCTTTCATGAAAGTTTTATTCAGCTTTTATTGGCCAAAGCTGAATAAATCTTTCATGAAAGAAGGCAGACACGCTGAGTGCGGCCTTTTTTTTTGGGTGTGACCATGCTGAAGGATTCTTTTGTTATTTACAAACAGGACCCACACCCGTTTTGCCAGCACCAGCCCCGTTTGGTGGGTGAAGCCGGAAGAAATTGGAACTGCTTGGTATATACATACACATATGTATATAGTTAAGGTACCTACATGTGCAGATAAGTATAATAAACCTATGCATACCTAGATAAACTTACTTTTACAATATTTTGGTCCTCAATGTTTTTGCTGCTATATTCTGGCCCAATGATAATCTGTTGTCAATATTGTGGTGGAATATCTTTGTGGTCACCCACAACTCCTAGAGTTTTAGAGGCTATTCCCTAAATCTTCTCTGATGCCTACAACACTTTTCAAACAATTGCAAAATAGTTTCTGAGCAAGAACAATCTTCTTTAGAAGATGACAAGGGAAACAGAGAAGATTTGAAATTCACAAGGGTTTATATGAAAAAAAGTTTGCCATTTGTGAAAAATGTGTCATTGAATAAAAACAAAGGCATTTCTGTAACCTTAATTATATAAGTCAAATTTTACAAGTGGAGCCTTGATCCAAATTACCGATGTCCCAAATCAAACTGTTATATGCAGAGTAGAGACTACGAGCAGGGCACCCCACAGTCTGTACTGGGAAGTTCACTCACCACATTAAAGGCACTAATACAGGCCACCGCTGATTCCTTTGCATTGGCAGTGCCAGCTGCCATTGCTGATGTGGCACAGCTCAGGCATACTTATGCATGTCTTGATTATCAGACTCTGCGCATGGCCCTGCAGCGCCAGATTCTGTCTCTTTGCTGCCCACTGCTGTACTGTTGCAAAACACTTTAAGAAGGGGCCTAGACGTGATTTACCTTTCTCCTGATGGAAACTCACCTCACACTTACTGGTGGATTTCCTACTGCTCCAGGGCTGAACCACTGCACAGATCCCTTCATGGACCCTGATCCCATTTCCTGGAGCTGCACTGGACTGTAGTGTGGTCATTACACACCTATTTATCTATCCATTGGTGATATTTTGAACACTTTCAGGATTCACAGGAGAGGGTGAGACCCTTCTCATTCGACCACCTGTCTAGCCCCTGTTTTCTGGAGACAGGCCTCCCCCCAAAAAAAGTTTCAGCTTTAGAGGTGCTTTGACCATTCCCCTTTGAGTACCCACAACTTGAAGTGAGGGGTCTATTTATGACTGCTTGCTACATTATTTTTTTTGTGCCCTCAAATGCTCATGCCTCTTGAGAACCCTGATGTCAGAACAGAAGGTATCTCACCAGGTACTGTTTTAAAAGGTGGTAAGCAACTCTAAACCAGTGTTCCCTCAGTCAATGAACAAGGCAGAAACTGCTCCAATCCCTCCTACGGTGATGGAGACACTGCAGCCAAATTAAAACCTTCAATCATGGGAGTCAATGCCACAGTGTCCAACTCCACAGCCAAAGTCCACTTTCTGGATACTTATATTGGCACCTTCCAAAAGGGGAAGGATGCCTCTGATTCGAGGATCCTGGACATAAAGACTCATCTAGATGTTTTTTAGGATTGAGGCCTGGAAATTTGGCACATAAAACAAAAATTGAAGGACTTAAAGGATGGGAGCTGGAGAAATAACACTAATTTTTGGGCTTCTAAAAAAGTCAGAAGGCAGTAACATCTCCATGTTCTTTAGCCAGTCTCTTACCACTCTTCTACACCTCACTTTTCATCCACCATTGAAATTCCAAAGGTGCCCACAGAGTTAAAAGTCAAACTTCCTCATATTTGACCAGCCAATCCTGGTGTATTTTCTGCAACACTTCCAGTCCCACCAGGTCATCGATGCCGAAAAGCGACATGCTATATGCGCATGACAGCCAGAAAATGTACATTTCAAGGGACGTATCTCATGACTTATCACATGACACCAATATTAAACTGAAGAGGTTCTTGGCCCTATGACCTGACTCAGTCAGCAACATATCCAATATGACCTTCTGGGACACACACATATGATTACCACTATCAATGGCCAGATGCAGGAATCCAATGATCCTGAAACTGTGTAATCCTGATTGGACTCCATGGACCCATCACCTATGGATAGCAGGGTGCGCACTCCTTAGGCACGCAGACTCCAATCTGGGCTTCTTCGCCAGCTAATGATCAAGAAGAATGCCACTTTCTTGACTAAGTGACTCAAAAGTAGGCAGCAGGGGACAGGCACACTCCTAGACACACCCACAACTGAGAGATGAATCTCAACCCCCTTTGAAAAATTAGCTGCTCATCTGGAGCAAGACTTTTTGCACCTCAGCTGCAACATTTACATGCCTCTTTCCTCCCATTCTGATATCTTCTTTTCAACCTTATTGTATGAATAGAGAGCAGTTCCTTGCTGCATTTTTCTGGTCCTACAGCGATTAGCTAGGCAACATGACTAAGTACTTTATTTGCTATTTTCTTCCTGGATGGACCAGTACCCTGATCCCTGGTGATGTTTTCTTTTTTCCTGCAGTCTAGATTGCCTGAGGCTGCCTTACTTTTACACTGCCTCCCTCTCTTGGCCAGGCTTTGTAGCTAAACTTCTTGGATGATCAGGTCCCCTGGCTAGTGGTTGGTGGGCTTTTCTCACCCCAGGCTACAGGTGTGAGTTGGATAGTGAATTTGGATGTGTGGTAGTCACATCCTCCTTTTTTCTCCTTATCACTAATACTCCCACCCCCTGCCGAGTTTAGACTGACCTCTCCTCTCCCATTGTACATACCCTCACAATTTTTTAAAGAAGAAAACACATTTTTACCTATTTACACACATAGAGACGGACATCGCCCTAATACAGGAGACCCAATTGATGTCTATGAAACATGAGAACCTCAGACAGGATAGGGTGGGCACAGTGATCCACTCAAAGATGGCATGAACTTTCCACCTGCAATTTGAAGCACTCCTGGCTCACAGAAAGGGTAAAGTGGTGATTTTCCTCCACAAATCCGTAGCAGGCAGTCATATGATCCTGGAAGGACACTGATGGCAGCTATTTCTTCTCTAAATTTACAATCCAATTGGAAACATTGATTTTAGGATCCATTTATGTACCAAGATGCCTTTTCTGACTACCCTATACAGACTTCTACATTCCTTTGAGTCTGTGGAAGTTCTGATGGGAGAGGATTGAAACATCCCTCCCGCCCGACATCTTGACTGATCTAAAACCTCCACTGACTCACATTCTTGTCACACATTTGACCTGCTAGACATCTTATCAGGCCATGCCCTGGTTGAACCATCGCACTTGATGCACCCCTCTGACTGGGAATACACTTTTACATCTTGTGGTCATGGTACGAGGTACAGGATTGAATATTTTCTTTGTACAGCAACCTTAGCCCGACTTCTGATGGTGACCTTTACCACGGCTAATAGCACCTCTGATCAGGATAGGATCTTCATTTGCCTAGATTCTGTCACTCTCCAGACTCTGCCTCTCCGTCTGGAGAATAAACGTGGGTCATTACAGATTCATGATGATAAAGCAAAACTCTGTTCTTACCTTCAACTTTACCTGGAGGAAAATACTGAATCAGTCTCTCCTAAGCATATGCTTGGGTGGTGGGGAAGGCCTTTCTTTGAGGCAACATGATGAGAGACTCAGCAGGTTACAAGGGGCATGGTGAAACTGAGATATATAGGTTAGTTGATACGGCCAGGCATTCAACTCAAGCCTATAACCCTCAACCAGCCCTAATTTGTTTTGAGATCTCCACAAAGCTAAACATTCCCTCAATGAACTGTACACCTCACAAGCAGAATGAACCCTTTTCCAATTGAAATAAAGGCACTAGAAACATGGAGAGAAAGGCCGTTTTTTGGCAGCTCAACTAAAAACAGTAAAGGTATGCAGGGCTAAACTTGCACTTAGGAATAACAAGGGACATCTTCTGACGCACTTACACTACATTCTGACATAATTTACTGCATTCTGTTAATGCCTTTATGCCCTCAGATGCATCAGACACTCAAGATTTAGTTATTTTACAATTAGAGGGACTGGGAGAATAATGGTCCAGTGTACGTTCTCCCTGAACATAGACCAATAAATGAAAAGAGTACACTTTTCCAAGAAAATATTTCTAGAAAGGACGCCAAGTATCGGTATTGTGATAGGAGTGCCCTCATGCGTCAATGAAGACGCTAAGCATCATCAATGGGCTAACTCCACGTCAGGCCGGCACTGCAATATCTGACGGGTCACCACTCAAATGGTGGTGGCTCTAGACCGAAAAGTGGTAACGCAGATCCATTGATATCTGCAGTACGTGCTGACAAGAGAAAAGAAGGAGAGTGAGAGGTGAGTTAAAATTGGCTCTGTACATCCAATATCTAAATTTAATAATTCAAAAAGGCGGTCAGGCCAAGATTAAAATCATTAGAGGAGTACTTGGAGGAAATAATGGCCACCGTTACTCCTACATAAGGGGAAGGAAGAGAAATACTCTATCCTAACACTAAGGGGTCAACATGTTTTGCGCCCATGCGGTCAGTAAATGATCCAGTGGCGCTTCATCAGGACAGGGATTCGTAACTTCTCCTATAAAAAGGTTCAGTGCGTGCTAAAGAGTCACTTACTGTACGTAGATTAATCGTCAAGGTCAGTCACCCAGTAGGTCGCCCATCCCAGGTGGAAATCAGGCATCTTAGGGACGCGTAACCCTCAGACCAAAGGAGAATGTACTATGTAGAAGAATAGTAGCAAAGTGTCTTGTCAAAACCAATAATGTTACATATAGAGTCTAAGGACATATACTCATGTTCATTTCATAATGTACATCTGCAGTCTCTAATCTTATAAAGGTAGCTCCAATAATATAGTAGATGCAGAGAAAAGAAATAGGTAAAAGTAGATAATCCTACTGGTATGGGTCAAGGAGTCTTCATTGTAAAACAAAGCAGGCAGAGTTCGTAAAGTAAGGATAACTCACTAGAGGTGTTTATGTTCAATGCCTGTATTGTGAAAAATGAACAATTACATAAGGCACCAACACGTGAGTTACAAAGAAGTCGCCACCTGTTGTATATAAATACATAAACCCACAAGTACAGAGATTGCCGCTAATCAAGTTTGAGCTCGTACAGTACCAGGAAAAGACCATCAAACGCTGTGTATAAGGCAACACTGAAGTGCAGAAATGCTGTAAATACGGCTCGCACTCAAGCAAGTGTGCCTGTCAATGGCCACTGTGGCAGCTAACCAGGTAAGTGAAAAGCGATCCGGAAGTAGTGTAAGCCACAGAGTGGGGCCCGTACCCACACAGTTGAAAACAACCTGCCGATAGCGGAAGGGCTTCAGAAGCGGACAGCGGTCATAAAAGAAAAGTAAATGGAATAAAATGAAACAAAAAGTTCGGAAGTACAACTTACTTGATGTCTTCCTCAAGTCCAGCCGTCTAACCTACCCGGGGTCGCGTGCCCGGAAAGTAAGGCACAGCGCACATGGGAGGTTATAAATAGAAAGATCAGGGCTGTGAGCCGGAACAGCAAGTAGCCGTGTAAACACTGAAAAAGGACTGTCCGGACAAGCTTGAACACTATAGAAAAAACGGCGGCCATCCTTGATTGGTACTGAGAGAACTTCATACTTGATGTACCGATGAGTCACAGGGGCAGCCAGAGATCAAATGACCTAGTGGTGACAAGAATGATAGAAAGGAACACCACAAAATTGTTGGTCTATAATCTAGACTGTACAGAAATGGTCCAAAAAGAATGCACAGAGTCACAAAAATTGAAAAGGTTGAATAGACGCAAGTCTGAGAACGAAGGATATCAACATAGATTAGGGTCAAAGGGTCCACCACAGAATCTCATCATTAAGGCCCTCGTTGGATGTTTTTAATTTATAAATCCAACGCTGTTCTAGCCTGAACAGATATTTGGGGTCATTGTTATTACGTGGGGGCACCTGTAAGACTGTCCACCACAAATCATCGGGGCCATGTTTCGCTTCAAGAAAGTGCAAGCTAAGTCTAGTCGTGATACATGAACATCTGATATTACTACGATGTTCATTAATTCTGTGTTTGACTGGTCTGGTTGTCATGCCCACATATTGTAAATTACAAGGACATGTGATCAAATAAATACAGTGGTGGGTATTGCAATTCGTATGTTTGGTCAAACGCCATACGCCAACGTATTTAAGATCTAGTACGTCTGTCCGTTTAGTCAGTGGGCAGACATTGCAGGAGCCACAAGGAAAATGTCCAGAAATAGGAGGTAAATTCCATAAGGTGGACTGTACACTTGAACCACCTTGTTTATGAGGCCGAGTGTGTACAACTAGGTCCCTAATGTTAGGAGATCTCTTAAATGCAAACAGAGGTCTGTCGATCTGTGTCCCACCACTTTGTAAAATGTTCCATCTTTTGTTAATGAGTTTTTTTAACAGTATTGGACATAGGAGTGTAAGTGGATACACAAGTCAGACGTGTTTGTTGTGCCCGCATACTGGGTGCTAGGAGGGCTTCTCTATGGTTATGGCGGGCTCGCTTATAGGCTGGATTGATAATCTTAGTCGGATAATGGCGATGCCGTAATTTATCCTTCAGTTCACATGCTTGCGCTTCAAACAGCTGGGCTGTGGAGCAATTCCGACGTAGCCACAGAAATTGGCCAAATGGAAGGTTATCGTGTAGGGCCTTAGGATGGTGGCTGTCATACAGAAGTAGACTGTTCCGATCAGTACTTTTATGGTAAGTGTCGGTGACTAATTTGCCGTTCACAATTTGTATCATTAGATCCAGAAACAGGACTTGTGTGGTAGAAACGTGTGCTGTGAATCTCAAAAAAAGATCCAAAGTATTGATCCAGTTTGTAAACCAGTCAATGATTTGTAAGGGACCTTGCAAGATAATGAGAATATCATCAATATAACGACGCCATCATTTAATGTTGTCGAAAAAGGGATTTTCTGTTGGTAAGATGAACAATTTCTCAAACTGGTACATATAGAGACATGCCAAGCTGGGAGCAAACGTGCTACCCATCGAAGTACCTCGAATCTAGTGATACAATGTATCTTCAAATTGAAAATAGTTCTGTGTCATAGCCAGGGAAGCACAGTGCATTACAAAGTGCACAGAAGTGGGGGAGGTCCAAGGGTGCTGGAGGAGGGCTGTCTCAACTACCTGTAAGGTGGCTGCTTGGGGAATGTTGGTGTACAGAGACTCAACGTCTAAGGTAATCAGGGCATCAGCCTAGGTGGTGGAATTGATGACCTCTATTAAATTCAGGACGTCTTTGGTGTCTTTAAGATAGGTACTGGAATTCTTCACTAGCGGTTGGAGAAATGAGTCACAGAAGATAGATAGTGGTTCCAACAATGATCCAATGCCGGACAAGATAGGTCGTCCAGGTGGAGGAAGAATACCCTTATGTATTTTCGGGAGGCAATAAAAATATGGGGTACGTGGATGAGTAGTCACCAAAAATTCAGCTTCCCTGGGAGTAACCCAAGCATTTACCTTGGCCTCTTCAACCATGACATTGATCTGGGACAGTAACAGTTTGGTGGGATCCGGGGTCAGGGGAGCGTAGTAGGTAGTGTCGCTCAAAAGACGAAGACACTCCTGCATATAGTCTATTGAGTCCATAACAACTATCGCTCCACCTTTGTCAGCTGGAAATTTTAAAGAATAAATGCCTTCTAGCGCATAGAAACACAAAGCGCCAATCTGGTCAGCTCGTCGCACCTCAACCGGGGCAAAGTCAAAGTTTAAGACCGACTGTGATGGAGCCCGGCTCAGCTACAGCCCGCGGGAGGCCTCGGTCGAAAGTTTACCATAGGACTTAGTCGTTTTTCTGGAGATTTTTTTCAATGGGACCAAGTTGCCAGTCCAATCTGACCTCCTGGAACTCTTCCTCAGATACGCATCGCAGGAGCCCTCGTGGACATTTTATCCTTCGGACTTAGTCATTTTTTCAAGGTGAAAATCCTTCAACCGGGGCAAACCTGAATCTTGATCCGACGTCCTTGGAGCCCTCTTTGGATACACTGCCTGGGAGGTCCCGGTCAACTTCCTACGTTCGGACTTAGTCATTTTGTCGGAGATTTTCTTCACCGGGACGAACCTGCAAGTCAGGCCGGGTCGCGGTTGAGGCAAGCCGGCTAGAGTTGCCACGGCGGGTCGGTCCCTTTATGGAGCTTTATTTCTAAAAGTTCTCTAAACTTCTCCAAACTTCTGGATATTCTTCCAGGTGTTCCTTTAAAGGTCTTTTGAGGTCCACAGCTCACCCCATGGTTCCAGAAGCTCTGAGATGCTCCTTGAGGGTACGGACTACAACTCCCAGAATGCACCTGGGGCAAACTCCTTTTTGGCCAGTGGTCAGCTGGTTGGTTTCTTCAGGAGTTGGTGCAGGGGACTCTGGTTAGCAAGTTTTCACCTGTAGCAAACAGGGAGTCCCTCCTTGAACCAGTTGAAGCCAGGCAAAGTCCTTCTTGTGGTGAAGCCCAGGTGTGCAGCTGGTTCAGTCCTCCAGAGTGCAGTGTCCAGGTGCAGGTCAGGGGGCAGTCATTCTTCTTCTGTAGTTCTTCCTGGTTGGACTCTGATAGGGATCTCAGGTGTGGGTACAGGTCTGCCAGTTTTATCCTTGCTCCAGGGCAAAAAACAGGGGGGTCCTGGTTCTCCAATCAGGGGCATGGTCCTTCCCCCTGTAATGACCACTTCCTGGGAAGTGTGGCAAAAATCAATCCCAGGGTGCAACATTCCTCAAAAATCCATCATGGCTGAAAGTGATTTTTGGAGGTTACATCTGGCTGAGCCCACCCACTGATGTGGCTAAAAATCCTAAACACACCCCTCTCCTGCCCTCTCCTAATCTAATCAAGGGGCCACCCAATTTTATGGGTTTGCAGGATGTGAGGGTATTGCTGGGTTGCTCCAAATGTCATTCACTGCCTTTGAAGACCAGTTTGGCAGCCCTCCCCCTTCCCCATCTGCTGAGGGGAGATCTCCTCCCCCAGGCACATCTCTTTGTGTTGAGCCAGGCCACTTCACACCTCATCCAGGTAGCCTGGCCAGGCTGCCAGAGGCTGGCCAATCAGAGAAATAAATCTGCAGGGCTGAAGTTGGCAACTTTTCAGGTGAAGTTTAAAACTCCTTACCTGAACAAGTTATATTAAATCCACCAAACTTGTGGTATCTGCTACTTAAGGAGTCTTTTATGGCCTATGAAGGCCATTCACTACAATTAGGGAAAAACAAATTTGTCTGTTTTACCTCACCAGGGCTTATAAAACTATTTTTATAAGGTCCCTGCTTATAGTTACATGGCACCCAGCCCTAAGGGCACATAGGGCACACCTTAGGGGTGACTTATATGTAAAAATAAGGTAGTTTAAGACTTTGGAACTACTTTTAATTCCAAAGTCGAATTTGCATGGAACTTTAATTTAAAAGCAGCCAGCACGGCAGGCCTGCCTTTAAAATGGCACTGGGCACCTCAGCAGTGCACATATGGGGGCACTACCTATGCTGGGCCCCCTAAACCTACATGCCCTACCATATACTAGGGACTTTTAGGTAGATTCATTTTGCCAATTTTAAGTAGCCTGGACTGGTAAGCAGAACCTAGGGCACAGCCAAGAGTCAGTAACCACCAGTACCTGTCCAAAACGTTTGGGGGTGACCAGGGCAAAAAGGAGGACTTTCCTACAATTACTATTTAAAAAATGCAAATTTTAGAAAGTGGGCATTTATCTGTACTTACCTTATCGGTGCCTTACAGCCCTGTCTCCAATCCACGTCTGGACTGTGCTGGTTCATCTGCATACTGAATGGGTCTCCCTTGGCAGGAAGGGTGGGGGGACTCTCTCTTACACTTCAAAGGCCAGTGGCCTGCCCTCACACAAAGGACTGATAACCCCCCACACAGATCCTGGCATACAGGACTGGGCAGAAAGGGGAACTTGTGCACTCAAAAAGAAAATTGAAGTTTCTACCACTTCAAAGGCATTCTGGGGTTTAGAAGCTGGGTCTCTGACCCCACCAAATTAGACTCTTCTGGATCTACACCTGTACTCTGTCAGGGTAACTGCATGGCTGCCCAAAGGACTCAGCCTATGACACTTTGCTAATATCCCAAACAGCTATAGGCCTCTCAAACTTGCTCGCGAGGTTTATGGATTTCTGTAAAGACCATGGTTTGGAAATTAACTCTTTAAAAACGAAATATATTGTGTTTGGAGATAAAAAGCATAAGATGAGGAGACCCGTTTGTTTAGAGGGTGCTACATTGGAAAGAGTGGGCAATTTTGATTATTTAGGTCTCAAACTAGAAGACTCACACAAATGGCATGCCCACCTTCAGAAATCAACAATGTGTTTGAAACAAAGGGCGGGCGGTATTGTGAGACTTGCAGCTAGATCCCCCAGATTTGCTTTGACTCCTGCCCTTGAAATATATAAATCTCAAGCTGGTTTGGGGCTCTATATGGAGCTGAGTTGTGGGGCCATTGCAATTTGGAGGATTTGGTAAGGGTGGAAAACCTGTTTTTGAAGATGTTGCTAAGAGTTCCTTCAAGTTCCCCTTCCTTGCCTATCCGAATGGACGTAAATCTTCTCCCAATCAATCAGATTGCCGCCCTATGACCACTGATGTTCTGGATCCATTTATGGTCATTAGACGCTCTCACTCCATATAGGTGCGGGCTGACCAACTTGGTTGGTACCAACTTTACTACTAGAATAAAGTGGTGTGCTTATGTAGAACGGTCCTTTTCCCATCTTGGCTTGGGGACCTACTGGAAGGATCCTTCCTCTATTCCTAAAAATGCTACACAGATCTTGAAGGACGCATTTTGGCTTAATGTTCAAACTTTGCAATTGGCCGAAGTTTCGCCCTCTTCTATGACTGATAGTTTTCTTCAAATTAAATGCCATCATGAGTTTGAGCACCACATGGATGTAATACTTTCTCCATTCGCACGCGCCCTGTATACCAGATTTAGAATAGGGTCTCTTCCTCTGCGCACCCTAACTTACAAATGGTCCAACACAACAATAGGTCCAAGTTATGTCCGATGGGCTGTGAAAATGAAGAGACTGTTACCCATGTTCTTCTTCAATGTCCTGCACACCGCAAACAGAGGGCTCTTTGGATTATCCCCCTATGCAAACAAATGGGTTTTAGGAACTGCTTACCTGCTCTGAGAGTACTCAAGTCAGATTCATCTGTAGAAATTGCATGCCCTCTGGCAAAATCATTTGAATCCATTTGGCACTTTAGACTTGGGATTTTAAAGAATAAAACTCAGCAACAGATATTAGAAGCAGGCACAGCAGATTATAGCTGCAATACATAACTGCATGGATATTAGTTCATTGTATTTATTATTCAGTTGATGTTGTATGTTCTTTTTTTAAATTTCATATTCATGGAATTTTTTAGCCATTGCTTCATCCTGTTTTAAACTTGTTGATTTTAGAGTATGACTCCAATTCCATTAGCTTTATTCCTATTTTTATTTTTTGGATTGTCTTGTATTGTACTTTTATGGCATGTTTTCACTGAAATAAAGTGATGATGATGATGAAGACTCATCTGAACTGCTTTGCGCAGAAGGACTGCTGCTCTGCTTGTTGCCCTGCTGGCCTCTGGCTTTGCTGGAAGGACTCTGCCTTCCCCAAAAGTGCTCTCCAAGGGCTTGGATCGAGCTTGCCTCCTGTTCTGGAGACTCGGGTCGAACAAAGATTTCACCAAGTAGCTTTTATCTAGTTTTCCGACTTCAGCGACACCAGGAACAACTTCAACGACGCCAGCACCGATGCCACAGCCTGCTCCCACTCCGTGGACATCGCTGCACGCAATGACTGCGGCCTGCAATGCAAGTCCAACATTGCCGCAACACCGCTGACATCGCACAGGGTCATTGTAACACTGCGAAGTCGACACATAATGTCTTGAACGACTGGATCAATCAAACCCGCCGGGTCACAAGGAACAGACGCATCATCACCCACGCCACACCAGCACTCTCTAGAACTGGACAGAACCGACACCTCGCCGCCTCCTCCTGCCTCACAGTGTGGAACTGACACCTCATCTCCCCGGATGCTGTAAGGGACTGACGCCGCACCGGCCCCAGCGACACCTCATCTCCCTGACTCCGTGCGACGTTGCTGCTTCTTGGTTTTCAAAAGGTACTGTAACTGGAGGTCCATGCGACTCCGTGACAGGCATCTGTGGCATCAGATTATTGGGAACGACCCCATCAACGATGCCGTCATAGCCCCAGTTGGAATTATTGTGTTTCTAAGCGCTCTAGTGGTAATTAATCTTTAAAGGTTTACAACTTTGCTTGTGTACATTGAAGTTTCATTGTTTTGACCTAATTCTATTCAGATAAATATTATCTATTTTTCTAAATCCATGTGGTGTGTTTTTGTGGTGGTTTCATTGAATTATTGTATGAGTTATTGTACAGATACTTTACATATTACCTTCTAAGGTAAGCCTGCCTGCTTTGTGCCAAGCTAGCAGAGGGTGAGCACAGGATAAGATAATTTGGGTGTGTTGTGACTTTCCTTGACTAGAATTGTGGTCCCTACTTGGACAAGGATGTATACCTCTGCCAACTAGAAACACAATTTCTAACACTAAGGATCATTGAAATGAGAATCTCTGTGATTCTTTTTCTGGGGTTCTGGGCTACACATTTAATTGGTTCAAATGCATATCTTTGCCATTGACGGACACTAGCACCAGAGCTGTTATCAGAGATTCACCTTTTACATAGCTAACACCTACGCATAGATTTATACTCTGTTTGCGCTGAATTAGCATCATTTTTTTTACGCTAATTCAGCGCAAACTTAACTTGATATTTATATTTTGGCGCTAGACAAGTCTAACGCTAAAATATTGGAGTTAAAGTCATTTTTTGGATGCGTGAACCTACCTGCGTTAATGAGATGCAAGGTAGGGGTTCCCATCCAAAAAAAAACTCTAAGGCCCTAGCGCCTTATTTTTCCTCCTGTGCAAAAATAATGCATGGGAGGGAAGCAGGCCTAAATAATGGCGCTAAGCCTGTTTAGCGCCAATATTTAACGCCTGGGTCAAGGCAGGTGTTAGGTGACCTGTGGACCCATTTCCATGGAGAAACATTATGGAAAGAGCCCACAGTTGCCATCCCCAAGCCTCAGGAATTACCTCACCCACACCAGAGGGACACTTGGGGATGGAGGACCCCATCCCAGGTAAGCAAAGGAAAGTCATTTTTTAAAATTTGTAAAGTGCCATTGGGGGCCCTGAAATGGACACCCCTATATGGCACTGGATGCAATGGACATACCCAGTGGACCCTTGTCCCCTGTGCTGGCCATTGGGGTGGTGGGCATGACTCCTGTCTTTTCTAAGACGGGAGTCATGTGGTATGAATGGCCTTAGGTCAAGAAATGACGCTAGGCTGGTTAGAGTAAACCTTTTTTACTATAACCAGCTTATGTCATTTTGTGGTGCAAAACACCATTCTCCCATACCGCCACCCCCGCCCGGCTAATGTCATTTTCCATGACATTAGCCCACCCTCTGCGCCGGCTTGCACCATTCCATAGATTTGGCACTTGGCTGGCGCTCAGGAATGGCGCAAGCTGGTGCTATACTTTTAACACAAAACTGTGTTTGTGCAGTTTTGCGTCAAAAGGTATCAGTCAGGGTCCTAGTCTCAAATACTTAGGTGCCCTCCTCAACCCTGGCTTGATCAACAAAGGACAACATGCTAGCCCTGCTTGATAGGATTAACATGTAATTTTTTACTTGGGCTAAGCTCCAATTGCCCATGTGCAAGGGGGTTCAGGTCGTTAAAATGAATGAAATGGCTCAATTCACGTACATCTTCAGCATGCTATCTTTACCAATGCCTATCCCCATTCTCAAAGAAAATGATGGGATAATTAAGCAGGGGTGGCTCCTTCGCTATGGCAAATGAGCGTCGCCCCACCGGCTGTGCCAGAAGCAGAAAAATAAAACAATAGTTTTCTATTGTGTTATTTTTCTGCTTCTGGCACAGCCAGCTGTGCAGGGAGTGGCGGGGCTGGGTCACAGGAGGTGGGAGGGGGAAGGAGGGGAGAGTGCACCTAAGTTTGCATGTGTGTTTGGCCGGCCGTCTGAACCCGGCCAAACACACATGCGCACATAGGTTTCTCTTGCCAGGCTATGTTTAACAGCTGAGGTGGAGAAACTGCACAGACCCAAGGGCTGTGTCTGCTGCTCAGACAAATCCTGGCGTTCCTTTCCTGCAAGGTTTTACATGAAAGCAGTGCCAGAATTGCTGGGGAGCCTGTGCTGGTGTCCCAGCAGTGAATGCTGGGACACCAGAAGAAGAGGAGCGGAGGCGGCAGGAGGTAGCAGGGACGGAGGCAAGGTAAGTGCTTTTTTATATATTTTTTTCCTTGTCTCCATTCCAACCCCTTGTCCCCTTACCCCTCCCCTTGAGTTATGCGGCTGCCGCCGATGTAATTAAGACTTTCATTTGACGTTACTCTAGGCCACGCTTCATGATGTCTAAGCTTTACACATTGATGACTCCAGTGGGCCTCCGGTTCCCCATACCAAACTGTACAGGTTCCCTGCGCAACTGGCACATACGGTCTACATGCTGAAAATGGACAGGGAAGTCCTGATGTAGAGACTCATAGAAGACCAACTTCTTGGATCATCCTCTGATCAAACCCTACTTTTAATATCCCGTACCCATTCTACTGCCTATCCCATCCTGCAGACTAACCAGGAGGCTGGCATAGGACACAGTCAGTCTTGAAAATTCCAGCGTAGCTCTTTTCATGCACCCCCATATGGAGAAACAAGTAGGTACAGGTTGGAAGGTTGAAATACAATGGTCATTGTGGATGGCCTGGATCATACAACGGCTGAATGACCTGAAACAGGATGGCGATTTCCTCCCTTCCCCGGCTCTGTCACAAAAACACGACCTAACACGCTTCCAGTACTGGTGCTGTCTCCAACTAACATTCAGTCTCTGAGTGATTTCAGGGGACTGACCTTAGGACCTCCCCTTGGGCACTCTTTCACACTATATCCTTTGTTGGAAGGACCACAACAGGATTCTTTTAAGATTAGACTCTACCGTGCTTGATGACCTCTTCTCCACACTGATTGCTGCCTTTCTCAGTCGAAGTTGGCTTGAACTGCTTGGCTCTGAATTTACCAACAAAGACTGGTCCCACATCTTAGAGAACCATGATAGGACTGTGAGGGAAGCTCATCCCAAATGTAGCTACTATCATATATTACACCAACAGCACTGGTCCCAGACAGATGTGTTTAGAGCCCATATGTCACCTGACTCTCCCTGCTGGTGGTATCAACCCAAGCACTGCGACATAGTCCACGTAGAATGGGAATGCCCAATACTCAAGCATTACTTGAAAACAGTGTGGGACTCAATTGAACAGATTTTCGGGGTCTTGTTTTACGTGACAGGGATATTAGCCCTCTTAGTTAATACACCCTATCTTCCCCCACTGCCCCACCTTATCTAGAGGTGGATTGCGGCCGCCCTAGCAGTGCCTAAGATGGGCATCCTATGACACTAAAAGACAGCTATGCTCCCATCTCATACAACTTGGTTGTCCGATATGCTTGCAGTGACCTTATCTGAAAAGATCATCTACAAATTGAGCAATCAACTGCAGCAGTTTGAGGATGTGTGGGGAATGTTTCTGACATAGATAGTTATTCTCTTCCGTTTTTTATGTTCTCCTTACTTTACTCCTTTATGTTATACCCAAGCCCATGATCCAAGCGAGGTCTCACAGGGGCGAAACTGCTACCTGTTATATGATGCTCTCACCCAAGCCTACCTGTAGTTGTTCCAGGTCTTTGCCTTCTGGGCGGGTTTACCTTATTGCATGTTATTTGTTTTCCCTTATTGATTGTTACCCCCCACTAGGAGCACTACCTTGGATACGGACGCTGTTGCTCCATCAACAGTAGAGTGTAATTTAGTTAGTAAACATGTCTTATTCTTTGCTGGAATGTTGTCTTGTTCAGAAATGCCAATAAAGTATTGACATGCAGAGGTAAAGAACACGAAAGCAATCAAGGTGGTAGAGTGTTACCAAAGAGGAAGATAGCACAACAATTGAAGAAATTTGTGACATGGGGATTTGGGAGACAGAAATGATCAAATGAATGAATGCTGAATGTATGGTGAGAAGACACCTGCAGTACCAAAATGGGGAGGCAGTAGGGATTGGTGTATGTGACTCAGTGTTGGCAGAACTAGGATCTATACACAGTGGTAACCGTCACAAATCTCAAGGGTGGTGGGAAACAATAAAATAAAAAATAAGTAAAAAAACAACCTGCCTGTCCGTCGCCACCGGCTGCCTCGCTCCTCTTCCCTCCCGATGCTGTTGATATCCCAGAAGAACCTGGGACATCAGCACAGGCTCCCCCGTGCAATCCGGGCACTGCTCTCATGCTATGACTAGCATGAGAGCAGAGTCAGGATTGGTCTGAGTGGCTTGGTCTGCTGCTCAGACAGTGCACTGAAGTCTGTGCTCTTTCTCAAACCCAGCTGTGCAACACAGCCGAGTTGGAAAAACCTAAGTGTGCATGTCAGATTGGTCGGCCTAAACCAGCTGGCCAAACTGATATGAGCACGTAGGGCCACATTTATGCTGGCCTTGTGTCATTCCAACGCCAACCTAGCATAATTTTTTTGATGCATATATGGCATTTATATATTTATAAAGTAGTGCCACTTCGTAACCCCTTGCGCCACATTATGCCTGCACCAGGCATAATGTATGCAAAGGGGCATTCTGGTGCTAAGGGGGCAGTAAAAATGGTGCAAAGGAATCTCGGAGATTCCTTTGCGCCATTTTTATCTGCATTTCTTAATGCCTGCTAAGTGCAGGCATTAAACAGAGGCTCCCAATGATTAAAATGGGCCTCTGCATGCTTTGCAGGATTAGCGTCATAATTTTTTATGATAATCCTGCAAAGCGCCAGACTAGTGTAAAAAATTATGACGCTAGTCACCCTAACTACTGCTGTGGTGCATCGTATTTTAAATACGGCGCTACCGTGGTGGCATTAAGGGTCGCAAGAAAAGTGGCGCTGCACTAAGTGCAGCGCCACTTTTCATATATTTGCTACTTAGTGTACTCCACTCCTCTTCCCCCGCCCATAGCCAAACCACCCCTCCCTGCACATGCTGGGTGAGCCAGCAGCTCAAAAATAAAACAATAGTAAAATATTGTTTTCTTTTTCAGCTTCTGGCTCTAAGTCAGTGGGGCGATGCTCCTTCGCCATTACAGACGAGACGCCCCTGGACAATATTTGAAGGAGATCACTGAAATGAGCAGAAGTCACCAATGTCCATGTGCTGTAAAATGTACTGTTGGATACTACCCTTTAACAACATGATTCACTGTTTATGTATATTAAGTAAAGCTCGTTGACTCATTACAATTCACATACCCGTCTGATTGCTATGTCGTGATTGAAGCTTAGATCATTTTTATTGGTAATACCAATTAGGTGTTACAGTGATTTGCTTGCCAGGCATCACTTGGCTGTTCTAATTTTAAAATGAAAATTTATAAACACAGTTAAGAAAGGAACTGCACAAGTGGAAATGTTAACATGTTGGGGTATCAAGGAATTCACATTTTCCTGAGGAAAGCCTGATTGGTATGGCTTTCCAGGCATACTTCTGGAAAGTTTGTGGATTTACATGTCAGAGATCTGCAACAGTGTCAGAATGTGACAAAAATGCATGAAGATTTCTGAAGATTTTTTAGAAATCATGTATTTTTCTTGCACAGTTGCATTGTGCATAGAAAGACTTTGTGAAAGTTGAACCTGCAGAGAAAAACAGTGCATGCCTTTACGTTGTGTCTTCGAACCTTTTTCTCCCCTCGCCGCTCTTAGAACTTTTCGGGCGCTTGTGCCCTGAAGTTCTGAGGCGGTTGGAGGTCACCGACGTAGTTCGGGAGTTAAAGGAGTGAAGTAGGCCCGCTGTAGTGTTTGTTACTTTGATTAATATAATAATAAAACCTCGCGTGCTGTTATGATTTGTTACAATTGCCGGACTTAATACTTTACCACTGTGTATAAGAAAGCTTCGCTAAAGCTAAATATATAGTGAAAAATCTGTACACGTATTTTAGCTCGGATCGGCCTCATTACAGTGAAAATTATTTCAGTATGTGTTGTAAATTATCTGGCTATGCAGAAAAAATGTTGTAAATGTACAGGTAAGTCAGGAATCTTTGCAAGTTTTACAAAAGGCACACATTGTGCGCTTTCCAAAATATCACAAGTGGCATAACAACAAACTTTGCTCAGCCCTACTCAGTGGCATAATGAAAATTGAGCCCCCCACACCCTCTGCAAAGTACCTTGAGGGGGCCCAACTCCCATGGACCCAGTCAGGAACCTGCTTCTAGTGCACAGTGTGCTGTGCTGAAGGAACCCCTGGGGCACGCACCCCCGCCCCCTTCCGCCCTGCAGGGGGTGCGGGAGCCTTTGTTACGCCACTGGCCCTACTGTTGCCCTAACTTGCTGTCCCATAGAAACAAAGCTCAAAGGGCTGGAGGTACTGCTCTGCTTTGACGCCATCCTCAATGTTAATCAATCTGACTTTGTCCTGCTTCCTCAATTATCAAACAACCACACATAGATTAGGCTTTTTGTTAGGAACTTGATCCTGCTCCATGTTGTTCTCCATGCCACCAAGACAGTTGAGTTTCTTGCACCACATGAATCGAGTAGCTCAAAAGACAACAAAAATCAGGACTGAAACCGTGGATAAGTTTGTGGATCATACAAGTAATTAGAAGTAGTTACAATTAGAAGGACCCAAAATATTGTACAAATGGTACAAGGCTCAAAAAGACGTGGACAGGAGGACACCTTCCGTCCTCCTCTGAAAAGATGTAAAATGTATTTGACCTCTTGTCTGTGGCAGTGGTCCTGGCTTTGAGAGCTTTCCCTCTCTTCATGCCTTTATATGGGTGCTTAGTAGGTCAATAAGTGTATGAGCTAGTATGAGTGTATGAGCTAGTTGTATAAGTGGTTTAGGCATTACGAGGATGGGTGGATACATTGCTCTGTGAGGTGTGGGTGTGTTCGCAAGCGTGATTATGAATGAGTGAGATTGGAAGGGATGAGCCAGTGAGTGGTTAAAGGCGTGATTAGACATTTGTAAACTAAATGCCATGTTTACCCATATATCGGTGATATTGCACTGTTGACTTTTAAATTTCTTTTGTCTTAGCAAACCCAATTTCAGCTTCACCCTGCCTCTGTCATCATTATCATCATCAGTTTTCTTTAAACACAGGGCCATCCAACTGCTTCATACGAATAGCTGAAATGAAAGACTCAGTCCTGCTCTCAATTCAATTGTTACCTTATTCGGCGCCTCAGGTTTTGTTATAAATGGTCTTCAATCTATTCTGGTTCTTTAAACTTTAAAGACATCAAACTTCTCTGGAGTGTCGAATTCGACAGAGTCAATTACTACATTTAACTATAAACTGGACTGCTTGCCAACAGAGTCCCCGAGTAGTGCGCAGGTATAGGAATCGTGTATGCATAACGACTCAAGCAATAGTATAGTGCAAAATCTATTGATCATTAAAGTGTTTTCTTTGTGCCCCCAGGCAACCTTACACTCCAATAATAGAGAACGATACCTGCTATGGGAAACATCCCCAACCACGACTCCCAAACAACAAAGTCATGGACAACGAAACCGGAACAACGCTTTTGTTAACCACGACTTCCTTGTTCGGTGCCTTAATCACCCATGTACTGAACAACGCACATGTGTGGTTAAGGCACAGAAGAAGGGAGTCGGCTATGTCGGAGGACGCGATCAGGTAAGTGGGGCTGGTGCTGTTTTAGGGGCAGGGGTGGGGAGGTCAGGCATTTTTAGTTTTTGTGGGTGGGGGGTCAGGTGGTTTAGGTTTAGGGGATGGGTGGGGGGTCGGGCATTTTTAGTTTTGGGGCAGGGGTGGGGGGGTCAGGGTATTTTTAGTTTTTGGGGATGTTGGGTCAGGGTGGTTTAGGTTTAGGGGCGGGGACTGGGGGTTGGGGCATTTTTTGTTTTAGGGGCGGGGGTCAGGGTATTTATAGTTTTATGGGCAGGGGTGGGGGGTCGAGGTAGTTTAGTTTTAGGGGTGGGGGTTTGGGGTAGTTTAGGTTTAGGGGTGGGGGTGGGGTTATTTTTATTTTTTAGGAGCGGGGTGGGGGGGTCGGGTAGTTTAGGTTTTAGAAGGGGTGGGAGGACGGGGTGGTTTTAGGGGCGGGGTGGAGGGTCGGGCAGTTTAGATTTTAGGGTCGGGTTGTGGTAGTTTTAGGGGTGGGGTCAGGGTAGTTTAGGTTTTGGGGTGGGGGTCATGGTAGTTTTAGGGGTGGGGGTGAGAGGGTCTGGGTATTTTTAGTTTTTGGGAGTGGGGGTTGGGGTAGTTTAGGTTTAGGGGCGGGGTTGGGGGCTCGGGGTAGTTTTAGTTTTTAGGGGCAGGGTAGTTTAGGTTTTAGCGGGGTCGTGGTAGCTTTAGGGGTGGGGTGGGGGATCGGGTATTTTAGATTTTAGTGGGGTCGGGTAGTTTTAGGGGCAGAGTGAGGGTCGAGCAGTTTAGGTTTTAGGGGTGTGCGGGGGTCGCAGTAGTTTTAGGGGTGGGGTGGGGGGTAGGGGTAGTTTAGGTTTTGGGAGTAGGGGTTCGTGGTAGTTTTAGGGGTGGGGTGAAGGGGTTGGGGTATTTTTAGTTTTGGGGGTCGGGATAGTTTAGGTTTAGGGGCAGGATATTTTTAGTTTTTACGGGCGGGGTGGGAGTGTCGGGATAGGTTAGGATTTAGGGGGGTCATGGTAGTTTTAGGGGCAGGTGGGGGGGTCGGGATATTTTAGGTTTTGGGAGGCCATGGTAGTTTTAGGGGTCAGGTGGGTGGGTCGGGTGGGGGTAGTTTATGTTTTAGGGTTGGGGGTTGGAGTAGTGGTAGAATTGTTTTTAGGGGTGGGGGGTTGGGGTACGATTGTGTTAAGGGTTGTGGGGGTTGGGGTGATGGGAGTTGCATGCTGGAACCACGCATGCCGTTCACGTATGCCTTTACCAGGAATGCCTTTACAATGAAAAATCGTTGTTAAGGCATTCGTCATAACAACGCAGTTGTTGTTCCGACCACGTTGTTTAGGCATGCGTGGTTCCAGCATGCGTTGTTCCGACTCCTATTAACCTGCTATAGCTATCTCTACTGTACCTCAGTAATCTACTTCGACTAAAGGCCTTCTGCACTCCAAAAAGAGCTCTGGATATTTACTAGCTGTGATTACAGTATCAACATGGTGGCACCTAGATAAGGAGGCCACAGATTTGACTTTTCCTGTCACTGGGATCCGATTATCTGCCAACAGCATATGCTTGTGGACTTCTAGCCTGAGAGGCAGTTTAGAGGTGACATGGACAAGAAGAAGTCTGTGTTAGTCTAATCAGGGAAGACGAGCTATTGGAAGTCCAAGTCTATATTTTTTTCAAAAACTGCTTGGTAATATGTGATAGATTTTCCTGCTATTTATTAAAAACAATCTGGATGTCGTAAATGTAGTTGTGGAATGCCATTCCTAAGCCAGACAGAAGACTTGTCTGAATGTAAATAATAAATAGCAGTGGTTCTAAACAAGATCCTGGCAGAATCCTAAGCAGTCAGAAAATAGGGAGTCTTCTTTCACTCATCCCATATTGTTAAGTAGAAAAGATGAAGTTTGTTACCTTGCCACGCAGGTACTCGTGCCACTTCGTCAATTCTTTACCAGTGATCAAAGTTATCTTATGCATTTGACTAAAAACCTTACATTAAGACAAACGGTTTATCTCTAGAAACTTACAAAACTACAAAAAACCCAAAAGGTCCGTGAACAAAGGACTAAATGGACACAATCCTAACCACAGCTCAATTATTCAGCAACTAAAACTCTCACAAGACTGTGGTGTGAAACAACCTGTATCTAGCTCTACATAAGTACAGTTGGGTTGATAAGGCAATGTAGTGCACTGCTCAAAACAATTATATCAAGATAAATGAAGAAGTAGAGAAAACAGTACTTTAAAACGAAGGGGATAACGTGGTCCTGCTAGTTTTAAGATCTGACTCCCTTAAAGCAGTTCAACGCTTTTAAGCCCACTTAAGGTAAGGAAATGTTGTGACCCTTGCTAGTTATGTAGTTCCTAGGCCATCCTCAGGATGAAAACAGTAAATACTAAGAGCCCAAGAAACAAAGTTAGTGAAAAGATCACTAAGTACATAGATTATTACAGTCATAAATTGTAAGGAAAGACCGCATTAGAAATTACTACGAAAAATAGCGCTTTTTATGAAACAGAATAAGCACAGCAGATGTTCCCTCGCCCAAAGCATCAGCAATGGAGTTTTGAATGCCCATTATTGCTGATTAGGTATCCCTACAAGTTATGAAACCCATGAATAGTGCTTCTCTTAAGCAATGGCAAAGACAACCAGTTTCACCTTTTGGCTGTCAAACAAGGCCTATTAGCTTTGTGAATACTTTTTCCTAATGATTCTTATCATCGACAAAAATAAATATTTTTTACGAAAAAGAAAAACGTGTAATGAATTGTGCACAGGCATGCATCATTATACATGTGCACATATGTTTTATGGCACTGCAGTGGATCAGGCTGTTGTGTCAAAGTGCATGCTCACACATATGGCATGACGTGGCTGTTATTTTTGTTTAATTTTTAATTTATTGATGGTGGACACTAATCTTAGAGCAGTAAATGAAAACAATGAAATGTGCATGAAAGCACGTTTTGAAAAATGAGTGGCCCTTAAGTAAATTGCTTCTTCCAGGCCCTCTATAAAATTTTAAAAGAAAAATGGGATGGAGGGTCAGGGGGCCATTAGCAGAGCAGTTGGGGGGAGAAGTCAATGCAGGGGTGGCAACACTAAACAACAAGCATTTGCAATGCAATTGGTCTTGCATTTGCTTGAATTAGAGCTACTAGCGTTATAAACTCCTAACCAGACTTTTCTTGCCACATAAACTGAAAATGTAAAACAGTTTCACGTAAGCGAGCCGACGCCCGCCATGAGAGTGAAGGAAACACACAAAAGGAAACAGAAGTTCACTCACAGTCAAATGTATCGGCAAAAGTGCAATTATCCATGTAACTGGCAAAAGTGCAATTAACCATGTAACAGGGTCAATGTCATGCAAAGCGCTCGACTACTGCGCTGTATAGGAAATAAAAATGATTTCAGAAGCCATTCAGAAAACACAAAGGGGGGTGTGTTTTCAGTAATTTAATGGGGAAAGATCCCCCCCCCACAAATTGTAAAATTTGGTAACTTTGAAATCCCATGAAATCTTCCATGGCCACAAAAGAAATGGGACGTGGTCATTGACCCTTCAATTTAAGCAATCCCTTAATATGAGGTGCAGTTACTTCCTCCTGCTTACTACAGTTGGTTTCACTGTCACTGTTTGAATGTATATTTCGAAAGGCATTTGTAAAGTGTGAACCTCGACGTACAGCTATGCTGTGAAGAGAGGAAAAAGCCCTTGTTGTAATTTAATAGTGATTAGATTAAGCATCAGCAGAAGACATCTTGTATTTAGCAACTATTGTGAACATTTGGCGGAATCCATTTTGTATTCATGGCAGCCATTTTCTCTGCCATGTGCTCGCCATGTGCTCTGTCCTACCTTTCTGTTAACTACTCTTGAAAATCTGTCTAGTGACAAGTTATATTTAGCATCTCCCACTTTCGCACATGCCCAGTAAGATCTGCAGCTGTTAGTAATCAGTAACAGACAGTAATGTGTCAACTAGTCCTTGAAACTGTTAGCCCCTCCTACCTGTCGACTGTGCATTTCCATATGACCTTACATGTATGTAAGTCTTGTTTCTATAATTGTACCACCTTCTTTTAGCCCCTGCGTGGGTATAAAAGGACCATGCTCTCTTAGTTCAGTGTGCTACTTCAAACATTACTGAAGGGTGCTGTTTGAACTATAGTACCACCTCATGAGGTTTAATAAACTTTGTCTTTTATTTCAGTTTCTGTGCCAACTTCTTCCTATATGGTCTGAGGACTTTGTGCAGAGAAGGGCGAACCCCTTGCACTAGTAGGCCTTGCTGAGGCTTACTTCAACACCCTGAGATATAAATCATTACATTTAACAAAAAGAGATAGTGATGGGGCTATGTGTGGTTCCTGTTGTATGGGGATGTACTGTTGTCTGTAGCGGTATATCCTTGGCACCTTTCTGAATTGCAATAGGGTTTCAGACATTCTGATGATGATGGGATTTCTTTCAGTTGCCAAGATCCCCATGTTTCACAAGTGGAGTAGGTGTCTGTTGAGATGGGAATGTGCCTTGCATAGTGTACAGTCAAAACCCCCTGCCCCGAGGGCCTAACTGTATCTGGTATTACGTTTTTTTGACTTTCACCTTAACCCCATGCTAACCTTCAGTATGCGTGAAGGCCTAAGCTTACACTTTGACAAAAGTAAGATCCTGGACCTGGATAGTTACAGAAAGCATGGCTTCACTTGTTGGTCAGTAGACCCCATTTCAGGGGGTTAGCATATAGCAGTTGGTTGAGAGTACAGTGTTTGTTAATTAGTAGCTGTGGCTCAACATGTTTATATTTATCATAGAGGTGGAGGCCTATTGGCCCACTCATGTAAAGTTTGGCTGCTGCATAATAACCCAGACCGTAGCACTAACATTCCAGTGTACGTTTGTGTGAGTGTAGGTGTGTGGCCACTGTGGTGAATACATATTGTTTTTAAATGAATCAGAGTCATGAAGGCCAGCGGGTTGTATCATTTTGAACAAAGTTTCATTCTCAATATGTCTAACCGTTTTTCTGAGAATATAAGATTATGGAGATGATATATTGATGATATACTTGTCATCTGGCAAGGAGAGGTCCAACTGGTGGAGTCCTTCACGAGCTGGATCAATACTCTTGATCTTTTTTTGAAGTTTACCTCTACAGTCTCTACAACTGAAGTTAATTTATTGGACCTTACGACTACCATTGATAAAGGTAAACTCCATACTTGCACACATCACAAAATGACCAATCATAACAGCCTCTTACTCTATGAGAGTTATCATCCAAAAGCTCTCAGAGACAATTTGCCATATGGTCAGTTTCTGCAGTTACGTCAAAACTGTAGCAGTGTCTCTTCCTTTGAAACTCAAGCTAATGATTTAGCCAACAAACTCCACGATAGACACTATCCCTCTAAGATCATCAATTCAGCCCGGAAACAAACTTGGAATAACAATCGGGAATCCTTATTGACCTTGGGATCCAAACATACCTCACCTAGACTGACGTGTGTTACCACCTTTACTCCTTTGTCTAATTCACTAAAGAAAATTGTGAATAAACGGTGGTCTATTCTTACAAGTGGAGGAACAATCATTCCCAAACCACTTTTTGCTTTCAAAAAATCTCCTAACATTAAAGATGTGATTGTTAATACCAGACCTTTGAAGTCCACTAATGTACCAGATCAGAATACACTATGGGGACTTGCCCCTGTGAAGGGACATTTCCCATGTGGCAATTGCAACAAATGCCCCCTTACCAGACGCATGAGTTCTATTACCCTTGAACCCATTGGTCTTTGGCACCTGTTAAGCCACACCAACTGTAATTCCCGTAACTGTATGTATATATGATCAGCTGTCCATGTGGCTTACGGTATATAGGTATGACATCTAGACAGTGAAGATCAGAATAAATGAACACCTGATCAATATTAGGTGTGGACGACTGACAACGAAATTGAGCATCCATTATCGAGAGGTTCAACATACCCCAGACGACATGTGGTGGATTGTACTACAAACTGTAAAACCCTCAACCGTGCCTCTATTTGAGATTGAATAACATTGGGTTTTTAAATTAGGCACTCATATTCGGGGATTAAATGATGATATACCCTGGGTGAATATTGCAGCCAATTTAAAATAATTAAAAATAATTTTTTCAAGATTGGCCGAGTGACTATCTACCCCGCTTGGTACTGGTGCCACTTCACATTGAGTTACCTTCTCTGTCCGAGATGGATATCTGTGAGAAGAGTAACATCTGGATTTATTTCATCATATTTTGATGGTTTTTGCGTTTTTTGCCCTAATTTTTATTTGTATTTGTATTTATTTTTTTGTCCATTTTTTCTTGGTTGATTCCAATTGTTTCAGCTGATTTCCTTTTTTTTTAATGGACTACTGGTGAGTTTAACCACAGTCCTATTTAACGCATTGTTTGTTTTTTTATAGTTTTTTTCCTCCTTTGTGTCCTTCGTAATCCAAACTGATACAACTTGCCCATTTCATAACAGTTTCCGATTCTACACTTCAATGCATTTTTAATTCGGATTTTTGACATTTATTAAAATGTTTTTTCTTCCTTTTGTCCTTCTTTAGCAATTTCTGTATTAATTCACCCGTGTTTCTGGGTTTTCATAAGGTTAACATAAGGGACCTTCTTTTCTTGTTCTCCTTTTTTTCTTTTTATCTTGATTACCAAGGGTAATCGACCCATATTCTCACTTTTTTACCAGTCTTCATCGTAGTTCCATATAGACCAGTAACACAAACACAGTTCATGTGTCCTTCCTTTGTTTTTAGTTTTTTGTTTTAGGATCGTCACACCGGTACGAGTAACCAGGAAGTGCTGGCTGACGCAAACACAGTTTACTGTGTCCTTCCTTTGTTTTCAGTTTTGTTTGATCGTCACACCAGTATGTGTAACCAGGAAGCACTGGCTGACGCTCCCAATTGGACGCTGATTTACACAGCCCCCCTTCTTATATAGCGCTTAGCTCTCGAGATCAGGGCTTAGGACCATGTCGCGCTGTGTATTACTCTGACATTACAGTAAGTGGTCAGCGTTCCTTATTTTGTGTTCTTTTTCTTTCTCTTTCTTCACACTTAGCCTTGACTATTAACCCGAGTACTATTCGCATTGGATTTTTATTTGGTAATGACGTGTAACCATGTTTAGGCTATCCAATTAGTCATGCCTTCGTATGTGTTGAAATACCAGCACCAGTACTATATGTGAAGCAATTAATACCTATTCTACACTCTTTCCTACTTCCATTATGTATCATATTATATTTGACAGAGGGATTTCTGTAGTAGGATAATTATGGCACCATTTTCTATAATTTTCACACCTTTTCTACATAGCCTTTATAAAGTCCCTCAGTTTAATATATTGTTGATTTGAATAAGCATTCTTTTCTCTAATATATTTTTGTAGATATCCTGAATGATTTTTTTGTCCCCTTTTTTTGGAAGTAGTTCTTCTTCTAAATCATGGTCGGTAAGCAACCATTTTTGCTATCTTTATTCAATAGAGCATTTGTTGTAGTACTGCACTTCCAAGCATCCTTGTAGCATTTTTTACACAATTGTTTTTCGTTATTCTTTGAAGAATTTAACAATTTTTTCGGGCACACTTTTGTGGTTTGTGTCTGCTTGTTGTTTTTACAGGTGACCAACAGTCTTGTCTAACAAACCCAGGCTTATAGTGAGTAATTACTCAATTTTTTCCTCATTTTGGTTGACTAGCATGTTACTTTTATGTTTATTGTTCTGGAGAAAGATTTATGTTGGAGTCCTGATGAAGCGCCAGTGGATCCTTTTGGGACAATTTATTTTAGGCGCAAAACTTTGACTTTTTTAGAGGGTTAAGTGATTTTACTTTACCCCCTGTGTTTGTAAAGTGTGAGATCATCATTTCCCTTTCACTTTTCATTTGTTTTTAAGCTTGACCGGGTCCTCTCTTATTTATTAAACGTATATTGAAGGAGCATCCGAGCCAATTTTAATTTTCATGCATCTCTCCAGTTGCCTTTTGGTAACCTAAAGATTTTGTGGTACCAAGGCATTATTTTCACTCTCAATGGCTTGAAGGTCTGATGCTGGACCTCATCAGACATTGCAGTGCCAGGCTGATGTGGAGCATGACCCGATGATGATGCATGAGGGCTACTGCTTCTAATTCAAGTGTGTGCCTGTGAGAGGGTGGTTAATACCCTTTATACTTTGGAACTGTGCACTCAGTAACTTTTATTGTATCATGGAAGCACCATATCTATGCTTGTTAGCAAGATGGAGGTGAGATTATTTTTTTAAACACCACAAGTGTGTTGCTGACATTTCGGAACCTGAAGGCAGGAGATTTAGACACCAGAGTGGGGAAAGAGGAAATAGGGCTCAGTTTAAAAATGTCATTGTCATAATGTTGCAAGCAGCTGCTGATTTGTTTTCCTGAGCTCAGTCATTTACTAGTGGGTGGGAGTGCAGTGTGAGACTACAGGCTCTATTGTAAAGGATACTTCAGAGTAGGTCAGCCTTTTTTCTCTCCTCCTGTTAACTGCTAGATGTAGATATTGATAGCCAGGTGAAAATGCTTACACCTCTTTCTGCTTCTATTGTGGGTGCTCCATCTTGGAGACAATTCTGCTGTGAGGTTCATCACTCCACAGAAAGGCTGAGTCTGGAAGATATTGTGAAAAAGACACTTCGAAAGAGAACCAACCCAGTCGGGTTCTGAAAAGGCAGAGAGAGAACACACAAGCACTGTACGCTACACCTGTTCTCTTAGATCAAGAAAGAGAGTTATCTGCTGAGGATCCAGAGTAGTGTTGTGCAATGAGAGCTGGTGTCTGCTAGACAACCAGATTCACAGAGGTGAGGGAACACTACCTGAAGTCTGATCTGGAAGGAAGAGCTGTTTCCCTGCCCTGAAGTGCTTGAGGCTGATTTGCCTGAAGAGAAAGGGAAGGAATATTCCAACCCCCAAGCAGGTGCTATCAGAACATGCAGTGGCAGCTGACCCAAGAGTGTGGGTCTGTCCACCCAGACAAACTCAAGGGAGAGCGACCAATGTGCTCCCAGAATGGAACATTACCTCTCCAGCCTGGAGAGGCCACAGTTGCAGCATTGCCCTCGAGTGTGCCCAATGTGAACAAAGCCATTGTGACCCCGAGGTGTGGCTGAAGCCCTGGTACGTTCCTGAAGTGTGCCCAAAGTGGTCAGCACCACTGTGGCTCTAAGGTGGGGTTGAAGCCAAGGCATGGCCCTGAAGGTGCTGCTGTGAATCCGGAGTTGTGGCTTAAACAGTGGTACTGACCTGAAGTTTGCCCTAGGAGGACAATGCTGCTGTGACCCTCCTTGGTGTGCATAAATCCAAGGCACTGCCCTGAATTCTGTCTGAAATGAATGACACCACTGTGACCCTGAGATGTGGCCAAAGCTGTGGGACTGCCCTGAAATGTGCCTAAGATGGATGACATTGCTGTGAGCCAAAGGAGTGGCTGGTGCTATGGCACAGCCCTGAAGTGTCCCCTAAGCTGACCCTGCCAAAGGAAAATAAACATTGAACCTGAGGAGGACCAACCCACAATGTCTTGTAGACCATGGTCACAGAAGGAGTCGCCTTCCTGAAGAGGCCTCTGTGACACTGGAGACTACTGACAGTCAGACAGTCAGACCCACATGGCAGCCCCTGCAGCTGCTACGGTCCGCAACAAACCTGGGGTGTTATCACATTCTGAGCTGGTGTGTCTCCTTTCTCAAAGATGGGGCAGTACCTGATGCATGCTCCAGGCCTGACCACTGCTGACCGAGGCTTCTCATGAGGGAACACTTGGGATACAAACTGTTTGTGAGACTAAAGTCCAGATTTACAAGAAAGAGGTGCATCTGTCCCAATGATCCACTTTTCTGGAATCACCCCCGCCCCACCTAACAACAACATGGTTGTGCCGTATTTACAATACAGTGCATTATGGCAGCCGTTTCCTCAATAGCATCATCAATAGATTCATAATATATGATGCTATTGTGGCGCTTTGCAGCATTAGCACCATAAATTATGGTGCTAGTGCAGGAAAGCACTAGGGAGGCCCATAGGTTACAATGGTTCCATCACTTTAACACCTGCCCTGTGCAGGCATTAAAAATTACGGAAAAAATGACGCAGTGAAATCGTGTAGATTTCACGGTGCCTTTTTTCTTCACCTTCTAACTGGGGAACGCCCTTGCAGCAGGCATAATGTGGTGCAAGAGGTCACAAAGTGGCAAAATACAAGCTTTGCGTTACTTTGTAAATATGGCACTTGGAAAGGGCCTCCCTAATGCCACATTAGCGTAAAAAAATTATTATAGTGTGGCGCAGGGAGGCACAAGGACCTTGTAAATATGAACCTATGTGCAGAACTCACAATACCAGATGGGGTGGGGGCAGCACTGCACCTACCTCATTAGACTTTATCTTACATTAATGGGAAGTGAAGGGGGAAGGGACACTTTGCATCAGTATATAGTGACCCTGTGACCGCGAAACTGTACCTGCATTGCATCGGACATTAGTGACTGTTACAGAAGCAGCATTATTGAGAGTCATTTTTAACCGCTGTGAACTCAAGTGAATTCAAAGAAGGTGTCTTCACTATCTACATTTAAAGATGAAATTTCAATACTGGGACCGCCCCATCCCTCCTCACCTTGTTTGTCTTTCCACATCGAGCATGGTAGATCCCTCTGGAACAGCAACCATTACAGATCCGTGGGCAGCATCAAACCAAGTTCCACCTATTGTCGCCATATTACCATCCTTACCTAGACGCACGAAAATGCGTAGAGTGGGCTTTGAATGCTCTAATTTTTAAGCCACACAAATGATTGGTATTCCACTATGCGCTTTAAAATGGAATTAATTGGAAGATAATGAAATCCGATGGTTTTGTGAGCTTCTAATAGCAAACACATTCAGGACTATTACATACACTGAAAGAGAATCTATTTAGTGGTGCAGTAGGACCATGCAAGTAACACCGTGGCCGTGACTCTGGGGTGTGAGGGTAGTGAGGGTAGATGATGTCTATAGACAAGTGTAAAAGTCGCATTTGAGTTCTTCATCAATTTTATTAGAGGTAGGGCTAAAAGTAGGCTTAAACCCACAAGACTCCCCTCATGACTAGAGATAACTAATGACTAGAGATAACTATAAGTGCCCCTCTCAAACAACTTTCTATCTGAGAAACATTTATTTCTTCCCTTAATACCGCCTTGAATGATGTGAAAGGAGATAGACTTTACAGGGAATAAAGTTGTTTCCTGCAATTACACAAGATAATGGGACAGAGGCTAGAAAGAGTACTAAGAAGAGGGATTCCTATCCTTCAGATGACAGAGAGAAAAAATCCACAGAGTCTAGGAAGTGTTTAACACATGATGAAGAGTCAGATGATGATGAGTTTATTTTGCAGTTGCTGAGAAATCTTCCCCATATGCAGCACATGAGAGAGGTTCAAGTACTAGTGTAGACCCTACAGCTCCAATACCAATTGAATCTACACAGAGCCAGCTACAGGTTAGTCATAGTGTTCCAGCTACTTCTGTGATTCAAAGGCCTATGCCGTAGATTGAGATACCCAGAATTTATCCAGATGTACCTATCATAGATACTGCAACAAACGTAGCTGTGCCGACAGGACAGGCTGCCTACATGAGACATGTCTATCAGAAGCCAACACTGATCCAGACAGAGTCTACCCTGAATTTGTTGTCCCCAATACAGACATAGATGATCCCGAGTTATACTCCCATAATAGGATCACAGACAGAAATGTCTGCCTTGACAGGTCAGAATACAGGAATAATGTACCTTACAGATCCAAATGTCCGACCAAATCCAGACTCAGGGGGTCATTCCTACATTGGCGGGCGGCGGTCGCCGCCTGCCAAGCGGAAACCGCCGAATGACCGCACCGCGGTCAAAAGACTGCGGCGGCCATTCTGGCTTTCCCGCTGGGCCGGCGGGTGACCGCCAGAAGGCCGCCCGCCGGCCCAGCGGGAAACCCCCTTCTACGAGGATGCCGGCTCCGAATGGAGCCGGCGGAGTCGAAGGGGTGCGACGGGTGCAGTGGCACCCGTCGCGATTTTCAGTGTCTGCTTTGCAGACACTGAAAATCTTAGTGGGGCCCTGTTAGGGGGCCCCTGCAGTGCCCATGCCAGTGGCAAGGGCACTGCAGGGGCCCCCAGGGGCCCCACGACACCAGTTACCGCCATCCTGTTCCTGGCGGTGAAAACCGCCAGGAACAGGATGGCGGTAAGGGGGTCGGAATCCCCATGGCGGCGCTGCAAGCAGCGCCGCCATGGAGGATTCCCTGGGCCAGGGGTAAACCGGCGGGAAACCGCCGGTTGCCCTTTTCTGACCACGGCTTTACCGCCGCGGTCAGAATGGCCAAGGAAGCACCGCCAGCCTGTTGGCGGTGCTTCCGTCATTTTAGCCCTGGCGGTCGCCGACCGCCAGGGTTAGAATGACCCCCTCAGTGTCAGTACCAGTTACCATAGGTCCGGTCATATTGTTGTTTGTCCAAGGAAATAATTAGAACAGTGAACAGAAAATCCTGAATCTGAGTGTAGGAAGGGAAAGATTCCCTGGAAACTCAAGAATGAAGACTCCCATGAGACCGCCATTTGATGGAACAGGTCCGTTAATCGATTTGAGTACTTTTAGAACTCCTCCAAATAATCAAGGGAGATTCGACATAGGTTCCAATCTGACCCTGGTAACACCAGAGACTCCGAGCCTATTGTTAAAGCAAGTGCCTGATGTGAGTAATAACAACATTTCATTACAAGGTTTGACAGTTCAGCAGTTAACTGAATGGTTGGAGAAGTTGAGTAGCAACCAAGGAGATTCCAGTGGAGGAAATGCACTAAATTTGACTAAGCTTAGACTAGAAGCAGAAGACCTAATTGAGGGAACGATGGGGTTGGACAGGATTGACTCATTCAGAGAAAACGAGTTATGTTATTTATGCAAACTGATTATCAACAAAGCAGGAATAGTACACCAGAAATTAGAAGATCTGGCAGGAAAATATGACAAAGAAATTGAGAAAAACAAACATTTAAAGAGGAGTTACAGATTAGAGTTTGACTCAAAAGACTTTGAGAACATGAGAGTACCGAGAATGAAAATTCACATTAGAGAATTAATACAGAGCATTCAAACATGGGGACCATTTGATAAGTGGGAAGGCAGATGGGTGAAGAAACAAGATAAGAAGAAATTAGATTCTGCAAATCTTACTGCAAATGTGCAGCAGGTTGAGGATTCAGTGAAAATCTTACCAATGGGAGAGATTGCCTGAGGGGATTTTGTCCATGTCCCTTGGAGCAGAAGTGACATTTGTCCTTTACCCTAGATTGAGGGATAAACCAGTGGAATGGTATCAGCAAACAGATAGGTTTGTGAAACTCGCAAATGCCTGTGGGAGGATTTGAACACTCTGTTAGAAAATGTGGTCTCAGCAGACTTATGGGTTGAGTGCAAGGGAAGTGTAGATTGGCCGACTAGCGAACCACAGAGAAATCTAGCAACAGGTGCACCTTCTCCTGACATAATGAATTATTATTATAAGGTGATTGAATTTTTGAAAATGAGAATTTCGCCAAAGAATATTGATCGGCAGAGAATAGATAGGACCGCTCAGGAAGGGAAGGAGTTAATACATGCATACTATAGGAGACTTTTGCAGGTGTTTAAGCATTACAGTGGGACCAAAACTATTAAGCCGAAAGACATGATTCATTTTTTGTTTAGATTTGTTGAAGTAATGAGACCCGAAAATAGCCAGATGATTAAGAGTCATTTGATTTGTTGGCAAGCAAAGCCGATTGCAAAGTACTGTAGTGATGAGATTGAGTTGAAACAGTGAAAGTTGAAAGAAAAGGCAATGGTGATGCAGATTAAAGTGGCACAATCAGGAATTCAGGGAAGTTTTCCACAGCAGAGAAACATGCAGTTACAGAACCAGGCAAAAGGTAGAGGTCGTGGTGGAATTGGAAATGTTAACTGTGGTCCCTAATTGAATACTGTGGTTATTCAGAATGATGTGCAAGGAAGGAAAAGAATGCCACCATGTCATGCTTGCGGAGGCCTCGAACATTGGAAACAGGAGTGTATGATGTTAGTGCAGGAATGTATTGTTCAGCAGATGAACAAAATCAATTATTTACCAAATACGAGAGGACAGAGAGTGAGAGGTCAAAATCCAAATTTCCAAAGTAACATGAATCAAGTGCAGGGTTTTCAGCCTATGCAACAATTGCAAATGCCACCTTTGCAGATGCCCCAGTTGCAGCCAATGCAGCCTCAAGTTCAAATGGTACCTAGACAGCAAATTTGAGTACCTCAAGCCCCAATGGAGCAGCAGCAGTGATGCTTCCTCAGCAGGTCACAGGTCAAAGGCTCAATTAAAGTGATAACACAATACACCAATACCCATTACACAGTGAGGATAAAGCGAATGATGACTGGGTGAGTGAGAGCTCAGATGAGGAGAAATGTGTATTAGCAAGTTCATTAGAAGTAGGTCAGAAAGGTTCATACGTGAAGGGTAAAGTGATGGGTCACAAAGTCTCATTTTTAGTTGACAGATGAGCTACACGCTCTACAAAGAGAACTGAAGATGTTCCAAACCTGCCCCTTTCAGGGAAAACAGTACAGATTGTAGGAGTTGCAAATCAATATTTGACAAACCCAATTACAGAACCAGTTCAGATTAAAACTGGAAATGTTAAAGGATTACACAAATTCATAGTTTGTGACTCAAGTTCAGTATCCTTACTGGGAAGGGACTTGCTTGGAAAACAAGATGTTCAATTACTTGCTCCAGTGAGGGAATTGCCATTCAGACAAACAGTGATGACGAAGATGACTCATCCACAGGGTCAGATTGTGATACAGTGAATAAGGGGTACCCCTTGATCAGTTTCTTTCCAGTTTTTACAATATGTGATCTTCCTTCTGAATTACAGGGAACAGTCAAAATAAAAGTGTGTGATTTTATAGGAAAAGACATTGGTCTAAATAAAAGAGCTGAGCCAGTTAAGGTCCCAGTCAAGCCAAATGATATTTTTCTTCAGATTCCCCAATACCACATGACACAGGACACAACTGAAGGGATTGCACCCGTAATTGCAGAATTTGTAAGTCAAGGCATTTTAAATCGAAGTGTTGGGCAGCCCTTGCAATTAACCAATAAGTGTTGTTCCATGGTGCCAAATCCAGCTGTGATATAATTTCAAATTCCATGGGATGCTGAATAGTTTAATGTAGTGGACCTGTCACAAGCATTCTTTTCTGTACCTCCTCACGAGGATAGCCAATTTTGTTTCTTTTGTAAAGGGTTTTCAGACTCACCTACCATTTTCAACCAGGTCCTGAAGAAGAAAGCGGAGTCTATGCAAATGTCTTTCCAGTCGACATTAGTCCAGTACATTAACAATTTGTTAGTCGTTTCAAAGACAAAGCAAGCATGCAAGTATGATACTATTGCTTTGTTGAATCACTTGGGAAAAATGAACATAAAGTGTCCCCAGCAAAGTTACAGTACTGTTAGAAAGAAGTTAAATATTTGGAACACCTAATTGAGAAGGGAACAAGAAAAAGTTCTAGAGAAAAGTTTCACAGCCATATTAAGATGAGTTCCCCTGTCACACAAAGAGATGGGAGAATGTTTTTGGGAATGGTGAGCTATTGTAGTCAGTGGATTCCCAACTTTTCAATTATTTCAAAGCCATTGCAGAAGCTGACTCACAAAGAAGTTATTAGCGTTAGACCAAGCCTGTATGAATGCCTTTACTAAATTGAGAGTCTGTGCAAAGCCCCGGCTTTGGGAATGCCTGACTGCACAAAACCCTTCATGTTGTTTTGTTATGTGCATGATGCATGTTCTATTTCTGTGTAGAAACAAGTCCATGGTGGTGGAAACTGCCCAGTAGCATATTTTTCAGCTACTTTGGACAGTTGCAGCAGCTTTACCTGGCTGTTTACACACAGTAGCCACGGCTGGGCTTAGCCTCACTCAGAGTCAGACCATGGTGATGGGACATTCTTTAACCGTTATGGTCCCTCACTCCATTGAAGTTTTGCTTACCCGAACCAAGACCCAACACCTGACTAATGCCAGACTGAGACGATGCAAGACCATTATTCTACGGTAGCCCAATGTTTTGCTGAAAAGGTGTACAGTGTTTAACCCAGCAACTTTGCTTCCAAAAGAGAATATTGAGGTTTCAAATTGAAGGAAGTTGAACATGACAATCTGGAGGTTACTGATTTGTGCAAAAAAACAAGACCTGGTATTCGAAATACTCGATTGAAAGAAAATGCCCAAATTATTTTTGTTGATGGTTCCTGTTTAAGAGATAATATGGGAACATTGAGAGCAGGATATGCTGTGTGCCCAGTTTCTGGTATACTCAGAGCATCCTGGCTTTGAGGAGTGTATTCTGCACAAGTGGCTGAGTTGGTAGCCCTTAAGATAGCTTGCCATGTCTCTGCACAGCTTAAAGCTACCATAAATACAGACAGCCAATATGGATTTGGAATAGTCCATGATTTTGACCAGCTATAGTCACAGAGAGGCTTCCTGACCTCTTCGGGTTCACCAGTTAGAAATGGTGAAAAAAATAATGATTTGTTACAAGCTTTACAAATGCCTGAAAATATTTCTGTGGTGAAATGCAGTACACATTTGAAATCACAAGATTTTGTGTCAATTGGAAATGGATATGCGGATCAAGTCACAAGATTTTGCACATTGAACTTTACATCGTTCAAAGACAAATGAGAATTGTTACCTGAGGAAGAAAAATGTGCCAGTTATACTCTAAATGTTATTGACACTTGGTAAGAATTGAAAGTACTCCAGGATATTGTTGACAGGGATGAAAACAAAACATGGCTGCAATTGTAATGTGTTCAGCATGAGGACGAAATTTGGGTGTCCGGGGAGGAGCAAGTGGTTTTACCAAACAATTTGTTGACTCAAATTGGAAGAGATTATCATGGTCAAGCACATGTTAGAATGGATTTCATGATTCGAACATTTAAACAGTTTTGGTTCAATCCAAAATTTAGACAGGTTGCTGAAGCAATTTGCCATTGTTGCATCATTTGTCAGCAGATGAACATGGGAAAAGGGACTGTGTTTAATATGAGCCCTACCGGAAGAGCGGGAGCTCCGTTTAGCAGAATGCAGATGGATTTTTATTGAGATGCCTGTGAGTAGAGGATTGAGATGTGTGTTGGGGATTGTTTGTATCTTTAGTCATTGGATTGAAGCTTACCCCACACGAAGAAATTACAGCCTTACAGTAGCAGAATTATAGCCTAAGGAACTTATACCTCATTTGGTTTTCCTGTGTCTTTAGAATCAGATAGAAGAAGTCACTTCAGCAATAAAGTAATCAAATTACTATGGTCAGCTTTAAACATTGAGCAGAAGTTGCACTGTAGCTATCGCCCTGAAGCCTCAGGACTTGTTGAGCAAATGAGTGGTACTTTGAAGTCAAGAATTGCAAAGATGTGTGCGTCCACAAATCTGAAATGGCCAGATACATTGCTGTTAGTTCACACACCCAACAGGAAAACTGGACTGTCGCCATATGGAATCCTCATGGGAAGTGCAATGAGATTGCTGGCTGATGTGGTTCGCTCTTTCTCTCATCAGGTGGAAGCCACCATTCTGCAACCGTCGCAAGATCGAAGCCACAACTTGAGAGCGGGAGATTAGGTTGTAATCAGAAAACACATGAGGAAGGCTTGCTTGGAGCCTAGGTGGAAAGGGCTGTACCAAGTAATACTGGTTACTACTACAGCTGTGAAGTGCACTGGAGTTGTTCTGAACTGGATTCATGCCAGCCATACTCAGAAAGTACCCTGTCCTACAGACAATGAAGAAGTGTTGTTGAGAGTACCATCAACTTCTGGAAAAACCCCAGAATCAGAGATGAAGAAGAGTGAATCAGAGAATAAATCTGAGCAGACCCAAAACAGTGGAAACACTCCTGTGAGAGACGAAGTGAAAGATATACAGGACAGCGACAGTGAACCAATCTCAACTGAGGTAGCAGGAGAGTCTAGTCAGTGGAAGGCTGTCCCAGAAGCAGACAGTCTTGAAAGGCAAACAGAACCAACTACAAACCCCGAGGTGGAAGGAGTTGAGGCAGGTCAAAGCCAAAACGATCAGACTCTTGCTGAACCAGTCACAGGTACGTAACGAGAAAGTTCTGCAGAACAAGGAGAAGTTACCAGCCCAGCACTAAAAAGAGCATTGACAAAAGGTCCACTGAAAGGAGATATTGGCCAAAATCACAAGTTAAGAGAAAATACGTAATTACAGTGACAACAATTGAAAAAGAACTAGACACAACAAGAAGAGAAGACCAGTGATGGAGAGTTAAATGGAGGTTGAAGATCGAAAAGAAAGAGAATTGCAAATCGGAGACCCACAGGACCTGAATGCACGTATGCAATGACAAGTGAATGGCAGAGTTAATTTTTGCCTTTTTATTTTGATCGAGAAATTCCAGGTCAATACTTTGGCACGTGAGGAAGATCAATGAACTGAACTTTGTAAAATTGTGAAACTAAGAAAAGTGTAAAAGAGACCATTGAAAGTAACCGGAAGAGACTTTAAATAACCTGATTTGACAAGCTGCTAAACTGATTTTTTACAAGGTCCTGGAAGAAAGACTGAAAGTTGTAAATAATTGCTAAAGAAGATTGAAAATTTTTGTTTTGCTTTTTGCTGCATAGTTAAAATTTTTCCTCTTATGGGGCCAGATGTAGCAAATAAAAAATTTGTGAGTTGCAAAGTGCGAGTCCATGCGACTCGCAATTTGCAACTCGCAAATTGGTATGCAGTACGGTGTCTCAGACACCGACTGCGACTCGCTATGGGTCGCAATGACCCACCTCATCAATATTCATGAGGTGGGTCGCAAATTGCGGCCCCATAGCGAGTATAGGCACTCGCAAACATGGAGGCCTGCTGTCGTCAGCAGACCTCCATGTTCGTGACTGCTTTCAATAAAGCAGTTTTTTTTTTTTAAAGTGTAGCCCGTTTTCCTTAAAGGAAAACGAGCTGCACTTAAAAAAAAAAACCGAAACCTTTAGTTTCGTTTTTTTTTCAGGGCAGGTAGTGGTCCCTTGGACCACTACCTACCCTGAAAAAATGTTTTGGGTCCATTCACAAAGTGGAAGGGGTCCCATGGGGACCCCTTCCAATTTGCGAGTGGGTTACCATCCACTTGAAGTGGATGGTAACTGCGACACCATTTGCGACCGCGTAGGCGGTCGCAAATGGTATTGCATACCACTCAGAATCGCAAATAGGAAGGGAACACCCCTTCCTATTTGCGATTCTGAAATGCATATTGCGAGTCGGTCCCGACTCGCAATATGCATTTCTGCATAGCAAAGAGGCATTTGCGCCTCGCAAACGGTGATTTTCGCTGTTTGCGAGGCGCAAATCCTTTGCTACATCTGGCCCTTATTCGTTACAGATCATTAGCAACCACAGCCAACTGGCTGGGAAGAATAGGTGCTGTAAATACATAGGTATTGGTTTGGCGATTGTGTGCATGATATTGTAATTGGTGTTGATTGTGAGTATGACTCTTCTTGACAAGATTGTAGCCAACCATACCTCTGCTTTAGAGACAACTAATACATTCACGGAATTAGACAAGTTTAGGATAGATGATAAGTATTTGCTCGTAGACAGCTCCCAAGGAGAACTTTCTTCTAATGTTTTCTATTGCTTATTGCATGAGTATGTTGAGATGATGAATGCGAGAGAATGTTATGTTTGCAGGCAAATTCCTACATCAGTTGAAGTAGGTATTACTTACCATAGTTTGCCCCTTACTTATGGTATAAGTTGTAGTCTTTTACTAACAAGATTCTATAACCAGGAGTACAGTCAATACTTCTATTCAAACCATGATGTAGTGTTTTCGTTTGTTCCTATAATTAAGTACCTGAGTAGAGCAGCTAAGGAAATACCATAGAATTAGTGAGAGGATTCTTTGAACCTACATTAACCTTTAGCACAGCCTACACACACAGAAACAACATCACATGCTTGCTTACACCTACAGAAAAGAGTTTCTTAGATCAGACTGATGACAGGAGAAAGGCATTAAAGGAGATATTAGAGAAAGGCCTAGAGAAAAGAACATTTAGAAATAATAATGCATTTAGCGAGATAAAGACACAAGGGAAATTAGCTTTAGATGCACTGCACATAGGGAAGCTTTGTGTATATAGGCCTAAATCTAGAACTGACACATTTTTTGTGGGAATGAGTGAACGTAGGCATGTGTTTCTGTTCCAGAGTAAATGGACATTCATGTTAAATGGACAAGACCCAGCAATTCCAGGAGTTTATTACATCTGTGGACCAAAGGCGTATTACTGTCTTCCAAGAGGATGGTATTTGCACATGTTACCTGGGGATAGTTTTCCCAGAGATTTATCAACTTGAAAATCTGAATAAAGCACCTAAAATGACTGAATTAAATCACGATAGACAAAAGAGAGAATCATATTCTGGCATAGTTGGAGACATATTTGGACAATAATTCCTTCAGTGGGAGTTATTCTGAATTCTTTGAAAATTCAAAACTTGTCTACTATTGTGGATAACATGTTAACAATTTTTTCAGGAGCCATGATCCTAATGGATACAGAAATGCCTGTGGGAAGATCTATGACTCTTCAGAACCCCCGTTATACATCCTTTTAGCAACGGAGGACTGAGTTTTGTAAAATTAATCAATGCATGCATTTGTAGAGCACGCTACTCACCCGCAAGGATCTCAAGGTGCTTGAGGGTGGGTGTGGGGGAGCTGCTACTGTTCAGACAGCCAGGTCTTGAGGTGTCTCCTGAAGGTCAGCAGGTCCTTGGTCTGCCGTAGGTGGATGGGGAGGGTGTTCCAGGTCTTGGTGGCGAGGTAGGAGAATGATCTGCCGCCGGTTGTTGTCCTGTGGATGCATGGGACGGTGGCAAGGGCGAGGTCGGTGGAGCAGAGCTGTCGGTTTGGGGTGTAGAAGGTGAGTCGTTCATTGAGGTATGCTATTTTGGTGTTTGTGGAGTGCTTTGTGGGCATGGGTGAGGAGCTTGAAGGTGATCCTCTTGTTGATGGGGAGCCAGTGTAGGTCTCTCTGATGGGCTGTGATGTGGCTGAGGTGGGGGATGTCGAGGATGAGGAATGCGGAGGAGTTCTGTATGCGTTGCAGTCTTTTCTGGAGATTGGCCGTGGTTCCCGCATAGAGAGCATTGCTGTAGTCCAGTCCGCTGCTGATGAGGGCCTGGGTGACCATCGTTCTGGTTTCGGTGGGGATCCACATGCAGATCTTGCAGAGCATGCCGAGGGTGTTAAAGCAGGAGGATGAGACAGCATTGACTTGTTGGGTAATGGAGACTGATGAGTCTAGGATGAAACCCAGGTTGCGTGCGTGGTTGGTGGGCGTCGGTGCGGCTCCCAGTGTGGACGGCCACCAGGAGTTGTCCCAGGCGGAGGGGTTGGGGCCGAGGATGAGGACCTCTGTCTTGTCCGAGTTCAGTTTTAGGCAACTGTTCTCCATCCAGTTGGCGGGGGCCTTCATTCCTTTGTGGAGGTTAGTTTTGGCGGTGGCGGGGTCCTTGGTGAGGGAGGGGATCAGTTGAGTGTCGTCGGTGTATGAGACGATGTTGAGGTTGTGAGATCGGACGATGTTGGCGAGCGGTGCCATGTAGACGTTGAAGAGGATTGGGCTGAGGGAATCTCCTTGGGGTATGCCGCATACGGTCTTGGTGGCTTCAAATCGGAGAGGAGGGAGGCAGACTCTTTGGGTTCTGCCGGTGAGGAAGGAGGTGATCCAGTCCAGGGCTTTGTCATGGATCCCTACGTCGTGGAGGCGTGTGCGTAGGGTGTGGTGGCAGACGGTGTCAAAGGCGGCCGAGAGGTTCAGGAGGATGAGGGCCGTGGTTTCGCCTTTGTCTAGCAGGGTCCTGATGCCGTTGGAGGCGGCTATGAGGGCGGTCCTGGTGCTGTGGTTGCTGCGAAAACTGGATTGGGATGGGTCCAGAGTGTTGTTTTCCTCAAGGAAGTGGGACAGTTGCCTGTTGACGATCTTCTTGATGACCTTTACCGGAACGGGAGCAGGGAGATAGGCCGGTAGGTTTTGAGGTCCCTTGGGTCTGCCTTGAGTTTCTTGAGTAAGGCGTTCATCTCAGCATGCTTCCAGCTTTCCGGGAAGGAGCTGTTGATGATCATCCGGAGTTGGGGGGGCGATGATGGAGCTCGCTTTGTTGAAGATGTGGTGCTGGCAGGGGTCGGATGGTGAGCCGGATTTAATGGTGTTCATGACTTTGGTGGTATCATCGTTGTTGACGTGGGTCCAGGAGAGCAGGAGGTTGGTGTGGCTGGGGGGGGGACTCTGAGGTGTTGGCGACTTCCAGTGGGGTCTTGGAGTTGAAGCTGTCGTGGATTTCTGCAATCTTGTGGTGAAAGAAGGTGGCTAGGGAGTCGCAGAGGTCTTGCGAAGGTGGGATGTCGTTGGTGCTGGAGCTGGGGTTGGAGAGTTCCTTCACGATGTTGAAGAGCTCTTTGCTGTTGTTGTCGATGCGTTCCTTGAAGGAGGATCTCTTGGTTGTCCGGATGAGCTGATGGTGCCTGCGGATGGCGTTCTTGAGGGCCGTGTGGGTGGCCGGTGTCTGTTCTTGGCGCCACTTCTTCTCGAGTTTTCGGCAAGTCTGTTTGGAGGTCTGGATGTCAGCGGTGAACCAGATGGCCTTTCTGACTGTGCGGTTGTAGGAGGGTTTCTTGATCGGGTGAGAGAGTTGGCGCAGTTGTCGATCCATTGTCTGAGGTTGTGGGCAGCTGTGTTGGTGTCAATGGTGTCAGCTGGTGGGGCTCGGACAAGGGCGGAGATCAGCTGGTCGTTGGTGACCTTGTTCCAGCTGTGACGGGGGGATCCGTTGCGGGTGGTGGTGCGTGGTGTGTTTCTTGAATGTAAAGTGGATGCCGCGGTGGTCGGTCCAGTGGGGTTCGGTGGTGTGGCTGAAGGTGACGTGGCTGCTGGCGGAGAAGATGGGGTTGAGTGTGTCCCCAGCAGAGTGGGTGGGTGACATGACGAGCTGTTTGAGTCTGAGGTTGGCGACGTTGTCGAGCAGGGCGGTGAAGTTGCTGTCATTGGTGTTCTCGAGGTGGAAGTTCAGGTCTCTGAGAAGGATGTAGTCTATAGAAGCAAGGGCTTGGGTGTTGACAACGTTGACGATGGAGTCACTGAACTGTGGTCTAGGTCCGGGGGTCTGTAGATGAGGGTTCCTCTGAGGGTGGTCTTGGGATCGATGTGGATTTGGAACTGCATGTGTTCGGCGGTGCTGAGGGTGTCTTCGGTGTTGGTCGAGATTCTGATGGTGTTCCTGTGGACGATGGCGATCCCTCCTCCCGGTCTGTTGGTGCGGTCTCTGCAGGTGATCTTGTAGCCGTCCGGGATAGCTATGGCAGTGTCAGGTGCTGAGGAAGGGTTCATCCAGGTCTCTGTCATGAAGGCGATGTCTGGGGAGGATGAGTCGAGGAGGTCCCAGAGTTCGATAGCATGTTTGTGGACTGAGCGGGTGTTGAGAAGGATGCATCTGAGGTGGTTGCATCCGGCTCTGGCGGGCGGGGCGGCGGCTTGGGGGCTGGTGAAGCTGCAGCTCTGGCACGAGAAGGGTCCGTGGATGAGCTTTGGTGAGGCCTGGAAGCAGGTGGCTGATCGGCCGGCATTGAGGGCCTGGAGAGTGTTGGTGGCATAGTCGCGTCGGGCGATGTTGTGGTCACGGGGGAAAATGGGGTCTGGCGCTGGGCGTGGTCCAGGCGCGCACAGGCGCAGACGGGCTTGACTCTGGTGCGCCTCAGGCACGGCTGCCATTAAGAAGGGGAGGTGGGAGGGAGGAGCAGCTGGAAGGCGGGAGTGAAGCGTGAGGGGGGCAGGGCCACAGGGGACGCAGCAGCAGGGAAATGAGGGAGGAACTCAGAGAGAGAGAGAGAAAAGGGCAAAAAGCTGAGAGAAAGGTGAGCAAAACAGAGAAAAAAACAGTAAGGAGGCAGAAAAGGGAAAAACAGACACAAGGCAGACACAAAGTACAAAGTACCAAAAGTACTTACGGCTCACCACTGGCCACCAGGGATGAGGCGCAGGCGGGAGCCTGTGGGTGGAGGAGGGCCTCAAACTCGCAGCAGCAGCAAGGGTGGGGAAACGGGCACAGACAGGTGGAGGTGTGCGGTATGGGGAGCTTCTCCCGACCTCAAAAGCAGGTCAAAGATCTAGAAGCCTTATTAACAATTGGACTAATGATAGTGCTGATTTGAAAAAGTTGAAAGAACCAGGTGTTTGGGAAAATGTTGGCAAAGGTTTTGCTTCTATGGGAAATTGGCTGGGCAACCTAGGGAAAGGGATAATTTTGAAAATATTGCAGATAATACTGATTATTGTGACTTGTATAATTGGAGCATGGAGAATTTATAAATTGTATCATGTGATTAAAATGAAGAAGTTGAATATGATCAGAGAAGGGGAGAAATTAAAATGGAAAAGAACTTTATAGAAAATTCCGAAAGGAAAGAAGAAATGAAAGTTACAGAGAACGCAAATTTTAGGTGAATACATTTTTTATGGGATACTGTAAAGTGTGATGACATATTTATTCATCAGAGGAGGGATTGTGAAAGCTGAATTAATTACTAATGATTTTCATTAGTTATACGTTAAGAATTTGTATAGAAAAAGCTGACATAGAAAATAATGTGCAACTTGGAAAATGTGCCCTCTTGGTTGATCACCATTAAATGCGTAAAGCTTTTAATAAATGCATATTGTTACTAGTTGAGGTGCACGTGTAAAGAGAATTGTAGTAGTATGTCATATTAATGATTTCATGCTACTTATTTGCTTCGTTTACTAGAGGCCTTAATTTAGTGAGGTTTTGGCGTAGTGTGCAAAGCCTCATATTAAGCTGCATTGACACATAAATTATTGGGAAATTTTTGACCTGGGAACGAATGCCTATATTGTTCACACTGTGCTGACCAAATATTTTGCAGCTGTCTCTAACGTTCCCATGAGAACTGCCTGACAGAATGTCTTGTATTAGAAGGTCCATCGAACATCTAACATTTCCCCTTATAAATTAAATTATAAAAGACCAAATAAGGTCAGACACACTCTCACCAGTTCTATGGAAATCACGTTCCTTTGCCACTAGGCAAGGTCAATCAGCCTGGTGACTGTCACAAACAGCAATAATCGTGTGTGTCTGTTCCGTACTTCATGAAACAGGCACAGCACAATCAACAGCGGGAACAATGTCCTTGTTCTCCCTTGTGCAGGCTCACACGCACACATTGATGTGTAAGGTTCTCCTGCAGGAAGCAATGCTCATCGAGCTGTAGTTTACGTGCTCCTGTCTGTGAACGGCTACATCATGATCATAAGCTGAGCCGTGTTGAGGCATGGTCATTGGGACATCCAGAAAAATGCTCTCACTGTCTATATCGCTCTTTCTGTCTCTTCTTGATTTCAACCACTCTTGGACTGCCTCTACTCCTGACTCAGCCTGTCTCTACCTATCCCTCCGTCTACCTTTCCAACTGCAGTGCTTTCTCCACCTCACCTGCAATATCATCTCTCTTCCCACCATTCTCCTCACACTTCGGGCCAAATGTACCAAAGGATTGTAGCCATTCTGTGTCTATGGGAAAAAGCTTTCGTACATATGGCCCTTCATCTCTCTCTATATTTCTCTACCTTACTCACCTCTCTATTTGTGTTTGCCTCTGTCTCTCCTTTTTGCATTTCATCCAGTGCTTAATTTGAGCCAGTGGTAGCCCGTGGGTGCTACCGGCACTCATGTTTGGGGACCTACACTTATTTTTAATCATCAGACATTTTATGAGAGCAAGATACGGAAAATCATACAAAGGGGAAAGAAGAAGGTAGAGAAAGACAGATAATCTGTCTCTAAGGAAAAAGTAGAAACCTGCAAGACTGAGATAAGGGCGCAGGGAGTGTCTAACAGTGGATTAAATAGGCCTGATGTGAATTCAGGACTACGCAGTTTTGGAATTTGGGATGCTGACATTTAACACACTGGCTGCGGGCACCTTGCAACGCTTTGGCACCAGCACTTATTATTTTACAAATTAAGCACTGACTTCATCTCTTTCTTTGTATAGCCTCTCTAACACCAGTAGCTAAATCCATGTCCTTCCCTCTGCCTCACTTCTCCATCAACCCCTTTTTCTAACTACTCCAAGCCACCTATTAGTACCTCACTCTTTTTCTCCACTTTACCTAATTATCTGTCTCATGTCACTGTCCTTTTTTAATCTCACCTACTGTTTTGCACCTTTTTCTCTTTGCCTTTCTCTCTCTATTGCTATATGTCACTGTACCTACCCCACACCTTTTCTCTCCCTATCTCACCTCTCTATCTCACCTCTTTCTCTTTCTACCTCACCTCTCTTTCAATACACATCTTGCAACCACTCATCTCTCTATTTCTCACAACCGTACCTCTCTCCCCACTACCCTCTAAACCTACCTCTACTTATCTACCTCTCTTCCCTCTCTTTTTATCAACTCTCTCTACCTTACCAATCTTTCTGCAGTTTACTATTCTCTTAACATCTATCTAACCTCCATCTAAAGCACCGGTTCTTTAACCTCATCTCTCTTTGCACTACTTCTCTACCTAACCACTCGTTATCCCAACACACACTATCTCACCTCTCTCTCTACATCATTTCTCTGTCTATCCCACATGCCTCTCACTTCATCATCTTTCTCTACCTCACCTCCCTGTATTTTACTACCAACCTCTCAATTTATCTCCCTGTGCATTTGTTACCTCACTTCACCACCTCTTCTCGGTCTCTGCTCACTGCTGTTCCCTCTACCACATGCCTATGTGTACTTTACTCCTGTCCTTCTACATCTCGTTTTCTCTCTCAACCCTCCATCTCTATAATTACCACATTTTGTTCTCTTAATCTTCGTACCTAGTTTTCTATATCAGTTCACCCGCAGTACGACACCTATTTTTCTTTGCATGTTTTTCTACCTCACCTCTTTCTCTATCACTCAATCTCACCCTCTTGCTCTACTTCTATGCAAACCTCACCTCTTTTGTCTACCTCAACTTTCTACACATTACTCCCCTCTCTCTACTTTTCTCTCTGCCTTACTATTCCCTGTACCTGACTGTCTTTCTTTACTTCACTTCTCATTCTGCATCTTCTGCTAGCTCACAACTCTCTCTGTCTTACATTTCTTTGTACATCTCTGTTTTCCTCTACTTTTAGCTGTCTCTACCTGTCTTTTCACAACTTTTTCTACCTTCTTTGTCTCTGACTCACTCCTTTGTATACTCCACCCACTCTCTTTAGCTCTGCTTTTCCTTTTCCCTATTTCTTGATTTTTGTACCTGACTACCAAATTTCCTAATGTATTTACGACTCTACTCAAATCTTCTACTTTCTCTCTCTGTATCTTTTTGTTGGTATCCTCACCTTTCTCTCTCTCTGCTTCTCCTATACCATTCTTTTTACCACTAGTCCTTCTTTTGTCCACTTCTATTTCTCCTGCTAGGTAGCGCCAAAGGTCACTGTCTAGTCGGAGAGGTGTACAAATAAGAAGAGAAGTGAAGGAGGAAGAAAGTAGAATAATATTATGGAGAGATTCCATAATACCAGATTTCACCCTATGGAATTATGAAAATCCTCACACTAGTGCTTTGCCTTTCCCTGTTCCAGCAAGAATGCCATTTATTAGAGAAGGATGTATTTGACGCTGTATTTAGCCCTTTCTGCACGGCCATTCTCAAATGTTTTGCCTTTACCCTCCTGTTTTCAGAACCTGCGTTTTTTTGCTTTTAGGAATATGCACACTTTACCACTGCTACCCAGTGCTAAAGTGCCTCTGGGCTCTCCTTTAAACACTGCGAAATGTGTTTACACCCAATGGGCACATTTAATTTACTTGAAACTCCCTAATAAATGGATACTACTTGTACAGACGGCCTGTTAATGTAATGCCACTAGAAGGCCTGCAGTACTTATTATGCAACCCACTAAGCAGCCTTTTAAACATGTCGCAGGCCTGCCACTGCAGCCTGTGTGTGCAGTTGTCAACTGCCCTTTTGACCTGGCAAAATAAAGCTTTTGCCAGGCTTAAACTTTTCTTTTTACTACATATAATTCAACCTTAGTATAGGCCCTCACAGCATGGAACCCTTTAGGAATTTCTCCTATTTCAAGGCTGGCACCAGGTATACATTGTGGACCCTCAGACCCCAACCCTTCAGTACAATTCTAGACTTGTGGAAGATTCAGAAGAACTGCTGTCCTGCTCTGCTACAAAATTGACTGTTAACCCCTTCACTGCCAGGCCTTTTCTCCTGCTCTGCCAAGCCTTTTTTTGGCATTTGGGGCAGTTGGTGCTTAGGCCCCTCATATCCTTTTGTCCACATAAGCTATCCACACTAAATTTATGTCCTTTTTTTCCAACATCCTAGGGATTCTAGAGGTACCCAGAGTTTGTGGGTTCCCCTGGAGGAGACGAAGAAATTAGCCAAAATACAGCAAAAATTTAGTTTTTTCAAAAAAATGGGAAGAAGGGCAGCAGAAGAAGGCTTGTGGATTTTTCCCTGAAAATGACATCAACAGAGGGTTTATGGTGCTAAAATCACCATCTTCCCAGCCTTCAGGAACAGGCAGATGTGAATCAGAAAATACCACTTTTCTACACAATGTTGGCATTTTACTGGGACATACGCCATTTTTACTATTTTTTGTGCTTTCAGCCTCCTTCCAGTTAGTGACAGAAATGGGTGTGAAACCAATGCTGGATCCCACAAGGCTAAGCATTTCTGAAAAGTAGACAACATTCTGAATTCAGCAAGGGGTAATTTGTGTACATCCTACAAGGTTTTCCTGCAGAAAATAACAACTGAATGAAACAAATATATAAAAAATTGAGGTAAAAAAACTGCAATTTATTTCCACATTTTACTCTGTAACTTTTTCCTGTGGTGTCAGATTTTTTAAAACAAGATACTGTTACATCTACTGGATTCTTCTGGTTGCAGGGATATAAAGGGCTTGTGGGTTCATCAAGAATCCTAGGTACCCAGAGCCAATAAATGAGCTGCACCCTGCAATGGGTTTTCATTCTATATCAGTATACAGCAATTCATTTGCTGAAATATAAAGTGTGAAAAATAGGCATCAAGAAAACCTTTGTATTTCCAAAATGGGGACAAGATAAGGTGTTGAGAAGCAGTGGTTATTTGCACAGCTATGAATTCTGGGGTCCCCATACTAGCATGTGAATTACAGGGCATTTCACAAATAGACGTCTTTTTTACACACAATCTTACATTTGGAAGGAAAAAATGTAGAGAAAGACAAAGGACAATAACACTTGTTTTGCTATTCGGTGTTCCCCCATGTCTCCCGATAAAAATGGGACCTCACTTGCGTGGGTAGGCCTAATGCTCGTTACAGGAAACGCAACATGGACACATCACATTTTTACATTGAAATCTGGTGTGTTTTTTGCACAGTGCCTAGCTGTAGATTTTGGCCTCTAGCTCAGCCGGCACCTAGGGAAACCTACCGAACCTGTGCATTTTTTAAAACTAGACACCTAGAGGAATCCAGGATGGGGGGCTCTCAACAGGTTCTGTTACCCAGAATCCTTTGCAAACCTCAAAAATTGGCCAAAAAAACACTTTTCCCTCATAATTCAGTTACAGAAAGTTCTGGAATCTGAGAGGAACCACAAATTTCCTTCCACCCAAAGGTTCCCCCAAGTCTTCCTATAAAAATGGTACCTCACTTGTGTGGGTAGACTTAGCACCCGCAACAGGAAATGCCCCAAAACACAACGTGGACACATCACATTTTCCCAAAGAAAACAAAGCTGTTTTTTGGAAATTGTCTAGCTGTGGATTTTGGCCTCTCGCTCAGTGGGCACCTAAGGAAAACTACCAAACCTGTGCATTTTTTAAAACTAGACACCTAGGGAAATCCAAGATGGGGTGACTTATAGGGCTTTCACCGGGTTCTGTTGCAAACCTCAAAAATTGGCCAAAAAACACTTTTTCCTCATATTTCGGTGACAGAAAGTTCTGAAACCTGAGAGGAGCCACAAATTCCTCCCACCCAGCGTTCCCCCAAGTCTCCTGATAAAAATGGTACCTCACTTGTGTGGGTAGGCCTAGTGCCCGCAACAGGAAATGCCCCAAAACACTGCATGGACACATCACATTTTCCCAAAGAAAACAGAGCTATTTTTTGCAAAGTGCCAAGCTATGGATTTTGGCCTCTAGCTCAGCCGGCACCTAGGGAAACCTAGCAAACCTGGCATTTTTTAAAATTACACACCTAGATTATCCAGGATGGGGTGACTTATGGGGCTCTCACCAGGTTCTGTTACCCAGAATCCTTTGCACACTTCAGAATTTGGCCAAAAAACCCACTTTTTCCTCACATTTTGGTGACAAAAAGTTCTGGAATCTGAGAGAAGCCACAAATTTCCTTCCTCCCAGCGTTCCCCCAAGTCTCCCAATAAAAATTATACTTCACTTGTGTGGGTAGGCCTAGTGCCCCCGAAAGGTAATGCCCCAAAACACTATCTGGACACATCAAAATTATCAAGTACAAAACTACCTGTTTTTTCCTGGGGTCGGCACCTGGGTTTTTGGTCCTGGGCTTAGCAGCCATACAAGGAAACCTTCCAAACCCAGACATTTCTGAGAACTAGACACGCAAGGGAATCTAGGGAGGTGTGACTTGCGTGGATCCCCCAATGTTTTCTTACCCAGAATCCTCAGCAAACCTCAAATTTAGCAATTTTTTAAAAAAAAAATCCACATTTCTGTGTGGGATCACCGCACCGGGACTACCATCCAACATTCCCTCAGTCTCCTGGTAAAAATGATACCTCACTTGTGTAGGTGGGCCAAGTGCCTGTGACAGGGAAGGGCTAAAAACATGTCGAAATTGAGGGGGAAACAAAGCGGGTCCAAACAGTTTGAAAAAAACATTTTTAGGCTGACAAGTGGGGCAGAAATTTTATCGGTATAGATGAGGTAATGCTGGGTGGTAGGAATTTTGTGGATTCCTACAGATTCTTAAAGGTTCCATCACAAAAATGTGGAAAAAATGTCTGATTTGCAGCAAAGTTGGAGGTTTGCAGGGCATTGTGGGTAAGAAAATGGTGTGGGGTGCATGTGAAACACACCACCCTGGACTCACCCAGATGTTTGGTTTTCAGATATGTCTAGGTCTTGTGGATTTTTCTACATGGCAGCCTCCCAAAGTCCAAAAAGTGCAGCCCTCACCTTTCCACGTGGGATGATTTTGAGAGATAGCCAAGCTCTCATGGCTCAAATGTAAAACCAAAACCGAAAATAATCAAATGTCCTCTTGCTTGCTGTGGGATAGGATATTTTAGTGTGCAGGGGGAGAGGTTACCCCCTTCAGTTAGGGCGGGGGCATAACTATGCCCATACTGGTTGGCAGCCACCTCCACACTATTTCTTTTTTGTGGCATTTAGTAGACTTTTCGCCCTCCCGGGTGTGGATCAGGGGTAATTGCCCCATCTGCCCACTGGTGGGCAGAACAACTTTGGCCCCATTTATTTGGAGTGGGGGTATGGCAATACCCGCACTCTCTTATTTTTAAAAAAAAAATCTTCCTGGGTCTCTGGTGGGCCTTCTACCCCCCCTTGGGGGCAGATATGGCCAACAGTAATATGCCCCCATGGGGAGCGATTCTTGCCCAAGGGACTGCCCCCACAAACAAAACACACACATACACACACACCAATCCCTGGTGCCTACGTGGTTCCTCCCCCCCTTGGGCATATCGGCCTAATAGAAATAGGCCAATCTGCCTCCAAGGGGGGGGGAAATGACCTAAAACCACCCCCTCAGGAGTTACTCCTATGGGCTCGCTCCCCTTATCAACATAAATAAATAAATACAAATCCCTGGTGTCTATTGGCTTCTGCCCACCCTGGGGGCAGATCGGCCTAATTAATATTGGCCAATTTACCCCCGGGGGGGCAGAAAAGGCCTAATAAAAAATTTGTCGCCTGGCGAGCGACCCTTGCCTAAAGGGTAACTCCCCTTATCAATATATATAAAAAATAATCCCTGTGCCTAATGGCTTCTGCCCCCCTGAAGGCAGATCGGCCTAATTATTATAAGCTGATCTGCCCCTGGGGTGGGCAGAAAAGGCCTAATAAAAAAATTGCCCCCCTGAGATCGACCCTTGCCTAAGGGGTCTCTCCCCTTATCAATATAAATACAAATAAAAAAAACATCCCTGGTGTGTATTGGCTTCCCCCCCCGGGGGAAGATCAGCCTAATTAATATAGGCCCATCTGCCCCCCGGGGGCAGAAAATGCCTAATAAACAAATTGCCTCCCTGGTAGAGACCCTTGCCTAAAGGGTAGCTCCCTTTATCAATATATATGTAAAAAACATCCCTGGTGCCCAATGGCTTCTGCCCCCGCAGGGACAGATTGGCCCCATTAAACCTGCAGCACGATCGCTAAACGATCATGCTGCAGAAATGCTCAGAGAAACATGAAACGGGAAGGAAAAGCCTTTCCTCCCCTTTTCATGCCTCTCTGCCACCGCTGTCCCCGTACCGAGGAGAAACTAATCAGTTTTTCTCCAGCACGACAGGAGTTGACCTCTGAAGAGGTCAGCGTGCGATCGTGCACTGACATCATTGGACATCACTTGGGGGGGTCAGGGGTGGAAGGGGAAGCGATTCCCCTTCCAGCCCTGCCATTGGCGCTCCCTCCGAGCTCCGGGGCTTGGAACATAATGGTTACGTCCTCTGCACAGGAGCACCGTGCCGCAGGACGTAACCATTACGTCGGCGGCACAGAACCAGTTAATCTGCTACTCTGCTGTCCTGCTGACTGAGAAAGAAGGACTGGCCCTGCATCTTGAACTCAAGACCACGAGAGTGACTCTAAGAGCAAGTTGGCTGGCCTCCTGATCAGAGCCTTATGCACAGAAAAGGCTTCAACCACCTTTAACCTAGCACCGGGCTCTGTCTGGTGTGAGTCTTACCCCACAAGTGGTGCCACTATAGTCTTGGACCCATTTCCTCGCAGCTCTACATCAGAGTTAATGCCCGATGCATCCCTGACACAGAAACTTGCATCACAGCTCCTCTGGACATGCCTGATGCAGGACTTCACATTGCAAGCCTTTATCAAGGGCATCCTCGACGACAACACAGGACCTCACATCACAAGCCCTGTTGACGTTTTCATTACAGCCCCCAATGCACAACACATCCTCAATGCGTGATCTCACAACGCTCTGCAAACAGGATTTAAGGTACTTTGTTCACTGGCGTAACTTGGTCCCTATCTGTGCCCCATGTTCCCTTGTGATCAGCCTGTACATGTGACTTTGCCCCATTCCGAGGTGACTAGATAACCATAGTTGGTGCTTTGTGCTTTTGAGCACTCCTTTAGCCCAAATCTTTAAAGTTGCAAATCTCCAGTTCTACTGATTGGACCTTTGTCATTTTGGGCTCAATTTATTAAATGTTACTCTATTTTTCTAAATTGATGTAGCATTTTTCTTGTGTTGTGTTTTCATTTTATTGTTGTTAGTGTGCTGCATAAATACTTTACACCTTGCCTGTAAGCTAAGCCTGACTGTTTTGTGCTACGCAACCAGAAGGTTAAGCACATGTTAACTTGGTGTTGCGTGTGACTTCATCTCGAATTGTGGTGGCTGCTCGTTGAGGGTCCCTCCCAACCAGTCACCCACTTTCCTACAATTGTGGGAATGAATATACTTTAATTAGAGCTCAGATTTACAGTGCCATACCAATGCCTTATTTTAAAAGTATGCACTAGTGCACTGCATATCCACCAAGTCAGTTTTATATCCAAGCTAAAGAAATAAATGGCTTTATCAATGTATGTTCAAGCTTTCGCTTGGTACTAGTTGGTTGGTGGACAATAGGCAACTAGATGTTTTGGTTGTTTTATTAACCTACTTTTCTGTTATGACTGCTTACATTATATAAAAATGAGCAAAGAATTCAAAATTGTTCCAAACAGGGAGACCCAAAATATGTCTTGTCAGGGCTCCCAAAATCCTTAAGATGGTACCACTGCTTTATTAAGGATTCTACTAGAGACAAAGGGCTCACAATGTATTAGGATGAAATGACAAGAATCATACCATTTTAGTGAATTAATAAGTGAAAACTAATTATTCCCTCCATTTATTTGTCCATTTCTATTACCTTCTCTTATCCAACCATTCAGAGACTGCTGCCTGTCTGGTGTGATTCTACATTTTGTTTGATTTTAGTTTGCTTACTAACATGTGTGTGGATGTTTCTAAAGGTGCTGGTTTCTCTTTGCAATCCTTCATTAAAATGCAAATCAGCCCTCAACGTCTTTCCTGCTTTCCTCAGATTGGTTTCCAGGACTTGTAATAAGTTACTTATGTGATGGAGTTGAGAATGTAGCCCCTGAAGTATCATTAACGAAATCGCAGTAGCGTAACATATGCCCCCGCAGCCTCTGCAGTGGGGGGGAGGAGGGCGGGTCCTGAGCTCCATGGACCCCCCTCAGCACAGTACACTGTGCACAGGCGACAGGCCCCTGACTGGGCCTTGGGAAGAGGGGACCCCTTCCAAGTACTTTGACGGGGGGGTCCCCTCATGTTTCGTTATGCCACTGCAGTAGTGGTTGTTAATTGCACATCACATTTTCTCAATATGCCCAGTATTTTAAGCTGTGGCTGATGTACTACTCAATCACAACAGAATATTGATTTTCCCAGAAGGCTGCAAAAACTTTCACCTCGTGAATATAAATGAGGCAGGTTCACATGTTGTTATCCACTATCAATGACTGCCAACTAACAGATGGAGGCCTGAAAGTGACAACAGACCTCCCTACCTCTATTAAATTAAATGTTTTAAAACATTTTTAAGGTAACCTATGCCCTTTAAAGGAACAGGTTATTTATTATTTTTTTTTTTTAAGTTGCCCAGCAGGCAGACTAGAAGGGAACAAGTATAGGTCCCAAGGGATCATCATCCTCTTTGCGCATCCATTTCTAACCTTATTCCAGCTAATAGCTGATCAATGATTTGCATCTTCAATGATAGTTGCAAACAATTGATGCATTTCCCTGAAACTCCCAGTTATAAGTGGATGCTCATTTCAAACTCCCTGCTAATTGTGATTCTGAATGATTTGCAGAACGCTTTTTGCGAGTCTGAAAGTCTTTTTCGACTTGCAAAAGAGATTGAGTACATCAAAAAACACACCTTTGTGTTCTCAGCTACTGTGATTTTATGAAGGTCGACAGAAGGTGTGTTTCGTACAAGAGGACGAGTGATAAATTTCATTCGTGAAATGCTTTAGCGTTTGTGTTCAAAGAGAAGAAGCGTGATGTGGTTTTATCACCCTTTCTGTTTCCTTTGGTCATGTTTTTATAGCAAAAAGCATCAAAGAAAACATACCCGGAAATCCAATTACATTTTATCTGTCGTGTTATCAGTTATATTTTCAAACCAGTTATATATAACCCACTGTCTGCCTCACCATTATCACTGGCCTCATTCAAGCAGAGAAAATAGAAAGGTAGGCTGAGCTGGGATAGTGTCTGGATGGGCATGATCAATCAAACATTTTTCTTCCAGGAGATTAAATATGAATCTCTGAAATGTTCCTTAAACCTATTCATTTATTTGCCAGGCTGTTATTGATACCATTTCATGAAAGTACACGGGCCCTTTATTGGTGAGAGAGAGAAAGAAACATTTAAATATCGCAACTATGTAAGCCTTTAGCCAATGGGAGCCGTTTACCCAGGGGTGTATTTGGTTATAGAATGAGAGGTTGCATTTACGACATGTATTGCCACTTAATTGATTCGTCACTTTATAATATTAGTAAATTCTAGCACTGGACGCTTTGGGGGTATAAGAATGAAAAGAGTGTACATGGAGTAGGTATGCAGGACGTCCTAGGGTTTTGCATTGAAGATGCGATTAGTAAGAGGAGCATTTTAGGAACAAAGTTTCATTGGAAAGTACTTCTTGACAACGATTTTTAAACACAGAATGCTTTTAATTTACTTCTTATCATCACAAAACAACCAAAATTAAATTTTTCAGATGTAGGGTAATGTTTTGAACTGGGTCATGACCCAAGAGGAAAGAGGATTTCATGGAAGCAAGTCCAATAATTTCAGTTTTTCCTTTTAGTGAGGTGTGCTCGCAGGCTGGTTCACATAAGGATCTAGTACCCATGATGAAGTTAGACCACTGGAACCGGATATGCGTTCAGTTGACACAACAAAAGTCTTAAATTTTTCCACAGAGTCCAAGGCCGGAATTGCTGGAAAGAATAATGTCTGGGCATGGATGGAAAAGTAATCAACTCACAGTGATATGATAGGGAGCCCGTTGGCACAGACAAGATGTACCATGCCAGTAGCAACCTCTGTTTCAGTTGGCTAAGTTGTTTTCTGGAAGGCCACACGCATAGGAAGCAACATAATCCCCTCTCTAGCACATTGCCACTCCTTCATATATAACCCCACATCATCTCACCAAGATTTGATCATTGGGCATCAACATAGGTTTAGGTGGCCCAGAGGTGGTGCTCAGGGATGATGCTGAAAAGGCAGAGATGGTGAAACCCCTAGTATCCTCCAAGCCATGCCATACAGGTGTTCAACTAGAAGTCCAAAACTAAGAAAGAAGTAGAATTAGAACATTGGAAGTTGGCAGCTCCATTGAAAACAATGGAGTGCTGCGGGCTTTTACTGGCCGGTAAAAGCCTGCAGCGCCAACATTCCAATGTTCGCTTTGTTCACAGCAGCAGCTGTGAACAAAGCCTCACGGAGCCTCCGTGAGCAATTTGTTTTTTAAATAGAACATTCTGCCCTGTGTGGCAGAATGTTCTAATAGCCTTAGAAGCCGCCGTAGCGGGCTCTACCGGCTATTAAAGGCCCTTTCCCTTGTTAAATGCCCTCGCCTTCGGCTCGGGCATTTAACGCGGGAGCGGGCCTTTAATAGCCGGTAGAGCCCGCTATGGCGGGTTCTAAGGCTATATTGAATCATTAATTACTAGAAAAGCAGCAGGAACACACTGGAGTCAGCAAAGTGTGCACTGCTGTTCAGACTCACTCTGAAGGCCAAACAACTGAAGATCCCACAGAGATATGGTGGTCGAACATTTGGAAAATTCTTTGTGCTTGCTTGGGCACAGTAGAATAAATGTAATTTTCTGGAGGTTCAGTTAAGTTTTATGAGGAAAATACATTCACCAGTATCATTCAGGCACAAAGAAAGTTGATCAAATATCTTAGTGTGACATTCGTCAAAGAAATTTGCATAAAATCGGCAAGCATATGGAAGGTAATATGGTATTGTATAATTTCTAGAACACTAGTGTCACTTGCAACATTTCTAACTATTTATAGATCAAATATGACCTTCATGTTTTCTAAAAGTAGGTGATACACATTCCATTTAACTGCTGCAGACTGGATTGTTGTTAGAAATTGGGCCTCTAGTTGGTAGAGGTATGCACCATGTCTAAGTAGGTACCATAATCCTAGTCAGGGTAAGTCAATTACATGACCAAAATTAACCTGTGCTCACCCTCTGATAGCTTGGTGCAGAGCAGGCAGGCTTAACTTAGAAGGCAATGTGTAAAGTATTTGTGCAACACACACATACAGTAATCACAATGGGTACACCACAAAATGGCTCCACACAGGTGTAAAAAACATAAAGCTTGTTTATCTGAATAAATCAAGACAAACACGACAAAAATGCAATCAGTAAAATTATGAGATGTTCACTTTTTAAAGTTATTAAAGAGATGTTGTTAGCAAAATATGAGGTTCAGCAGGATGTGAAGAACTCTGCAATGTAATTGTGTTTCTCTTAGAGAAAGTATGATAATCACTCTGGTCCTGTTTCTCCTAGTACAGTGGCTGGGACTGCAGTTTGGAAAAATCTCAGCGCAGCAAGATGGATGTCACTTGGGTTGAGGGGAATAGTATTAAGTGTCAGTAAAGCATTGCAGAGCCTCAGAGCAGGGGGAGAGGGGCCGTGCAGGGCGCAGGAACCACGACCGTATGCAAAGCGTAAGTCCCTCTGATGTAGCTCGACTCCAAGCCCACTGCACCTGCTGAGATGTTGTTTGTGGTTGCATCGAGCGGGGTGCTTTAGAGCGAGTCTGGGGAGCCCTCTCTCTAGTGGGAAACAGCCTGAGTGCACCCCCCTTTGCAGAGCTAGTCAAGCGCAAGTCCTAAGAGCGACCTCAGGATCCCAAACTGTTGGCAATTTAAGTACTGTGTGAACTGCCTCTTGCCACAGAGCAGGCTGCCTACCAGTCTTGCGGGGGAAAGTGGACAGTCCAGATACAGTGGATCACAAACAACAGACACAGAGCTCGCTTTATGATGACAGATGGAACAAGGTCTTTGATACCCCCGAGACCCTCAGTAAAACCAGAGGCAAGCCAGCAACCCCTAGGAATTACTCTGAGGATGGTTGGTGGTTCTTGGTTTGCAGAGCAGATATCAGCAGGCACGAGGGCAGCACTACAAGGTGTAGCAGCACTTTCTAGGAACAATCAATCCTGGCAGAGTGGCAGTGCTAGCACACAGTCTTTACTTCAGCAGTGTTTCCTTGAGTCCAGCAGTGTACTCATTTTTAGGGGTCAGGGACCCAGTACTTACACTAAAAAGTGCCTTTGATGTGGGGGATGACTTAAAAAAGGTTTCTCTGAAGTTCACAGGTCATCCTTTCAGCCTAGCCATTACTTCCAGACTATCAATGGGAGGTAATCAGTTCTTTGGGTGGACTCTGGTCACTACCCTTTGAAGTGTAAATGTGAGCCCTTACTCCTCCCCAGGAACACTCTTCAATATGCAGATCAATGCAGATGCAGTTGAGTATCCTGTGTTGTGGGTGTCTGGAATGAAGGCACCAGTGTAGCTGTCACCTAGCCCAGATCAAATGTGTATTGAAGACAGGCTGTAGATACTCAGGGCAGTGCAAGCAGAAAAATGCCTACTTTCTATTAGTGGCATTTATAAAATAGTAATAATAAATCCGACTTTACCAGTAAAGAGGATTTATCATTACCATTCCAAGGATACTAAACATGATGCAGCCACTCCTCTCAGCTCAGTAATTACAGCTTAAAAGTTGTTTAGAGAACTTCCAGTGCTGGCCTATGAGAGGGGCAGGCCTCACAGTAATGAAAAAAGACTTTGGGAATTTTTCATTACCAGGACATGAAAAACCTAAAACTACATGTCATGCCTTTTACTTACATGGCACCTCACCCATTGGTCTACCTAGGGCCTACTTTGAGGGTTACTTATCCACAAGAAAAGTGGGATGTGAGGTTTGGCAAGAGTTTTTAAATGCCAACCCGAAGTGGCAGTGAGACTGCACACACAGGATCTGCAGTGGCAGACCTGAGACATGTTTACAGGGCTATTTAAGTGGGTGGCAAAATCAGTAGCATTTAATTTACAGGCCCTGATTATATGGTATACCACTTTACATTGGACCCTACATGTAACTTAAATATGCCAATTGTGAATAAACCACTGTTCTCATGTTTGGGGGAGAAGCACATGCACTGTAGCACTGGTTAGCAGTGTTCAGTGCTCAGAGTCCTAAGTCAAACAAAAAGACACAGCAACAATACAGGACGTAAAAGGCAAATAGTCTGGGGTAAGACCACCCTAAAGAGGGCAGGTCTAATAAAAATAGTATGTGCACTCTCCAATGTTGCCTTTACTTCTGTAATAGACACCTTGGAGGGCTTGAGACACTCACTTATGAGGAAAGTCACAAAACACATTTGGCAATTGTAAAAAATGGGGTTCTACTGGAACCAGAGGTAGGAGGCAAGCTCAGGTCACTAGTTTTAGAGGCATTCTCACTGGCAGATGCTGTTAATTAGGAAAGAGTATCTTGTCATCTAGAAACATAGTCAACAAGAATAACATTCAGGGGCATATTTAAAGGGATTGTCATGCAGCACTGTGCAGCAAGTCACTTTGCTGCATAACAGGGAAAGGTCTGGGATGCACCATATTTAAAGGAATAAAGTGCATTTCTGCCTTTTCCCCTGAGCTGGCACACTTTTGGCTGCCTAGCACCAATGCAGGCACCCATGCATCATGGTGCAATGGTGCCTTCATTGCATATAGGATTGCTGTTGTACAGAAAAGGCTCCTTCTTCCACAAAGACAATCCCTGAGGCCTTTTCCGCTTTCTATGTGTGCTGCAGAATGCAAAACACATAGAAAGAGGAAGAAATTAGAAGAATGAAACATATTTCTCCTCATTACATCTCTCCTGGGGATGCATATCTTTTTGGCACATTCACAGGTTTATCCGCTGTGGTAAGTCTGGGAGTGCATCAAAAACCATGAGAGTTGCGTAGGAATTGGACAAATCAGATCACTGCCATTTCTTCTGCACCGTTTCTGACGTTAATATAGCAACTGCCTTGTCTCTCCGATTCACTCCTTGGCTCTGCGATCGTTTATTTAATGCTTTTGTTCTGTGTTTGTATTTGGACGCTATCATTAGGCTGTCCCAGGCTTAGATCCATGCTTAAAATGTGGCAACATGTTACTTGGAATGTTCTGGCATGTTCAGCTCTAGAAGTAGGGACCCCCTTGCAAACTGAATGTCTGAGAAGAGGCAGGCCCTCTAGAACCTTCCCTCAGTGAAGGGCTCAGTCATGCCACAGATCTCTAGGACTGCTAGTGCGTGCAGGAGAACAATACTGCTTAAGGCATTGGGGCACATCAATGCAGGACCTACCGTCCATCCCTTGGCACTGTGCCCCTGCTGCACCAGGAGACTTCACCTGGCAAGATGTCACTAATTACCAAATCAAGAATCCCTCAAGCATAATGAATCAATTCCCTGTGACAGACAGAGGCGGCCAATTCCCGTTAAGCCACTCAGCTTTAACAAGCAACACAGTGGCAGGGCTGGGATTAGAGCGCAGTTTCCTCATGGTTTCAAAACAATAAATATGGAAATGGAATGATAAATAATTCAAAGATCTCTTCCTCCCTCTTCTCCCCAAATGTAGCTATGAATAATTAATGACAATACTTTTTGACAAATTATTGAGTTTAACATTTACAATTACACGCGCTGCCATCGGTTTCTCTCCGCTACTGACACCAGTGCTGGCTGGACCTCGGTTTTCACGTTGGCCTCCATCTCTAGTCTGTAATAAATCAGCCCCTATTGTGTTTCTGATATATTAATTTGTCATTCTTTTAAATGTATTAAGATATCAGTTACGTTTTTGCAGGCGGCTCAGGTCAACTCGGAAAATTTGCGAACTTGTCCAGTTTCCTTAATGCGGCTTGGGAAATGGTGAAACTGGCTGAGGAGAAGCAGAAAACAAAATAAATAAATAAAAAGAGCGAGAGCAGAATGAAGGCGGTTCCTCATACCAAAAGTGATCCCTATTCTATTGTTAGAAATGTACGCTCAATGCTATTGTGTGATTTTATACACCGCGCCTCTATAAACACAGTGCAGTCACTGCTCTGTATAGTATAAGTAGGTACAGAAACAACACCAAACGTGCTTCACTTAAAAGTGTGCGTAGCGCACTGTGTGCTAATGCTTTTTATACATTTATGTATGAGCAATACCTGTTTCAGAAGTGCTATATTGAGTGAGATGCAACAGTGGTTGCGGCGTCTCTCAGTCGTACTGATGTAATGCAGAATAGGGAGTATTTCCGTAACATATGTGTACAGCACCAATGCTTATTTGGCGTGTTTATGCACCACATCCCCCAGCTGTGTAAACTACTGCCATCTTGAGGATTTTTAGGGCATTGAGTAAGACATATTACAGCGGTCTCTGTTCGGAACAACTTTAAATTCATTTCGCATTTTCAACTAAATTGAAGCCCTCATTTTGCCAAAAATATTGAATTATATATTAAACGTGACCCAGACAGCAAGCTGCCCAATGTCCGCCAGCCAAATAGTACTAAAAGAAAGCTTGAATAGGCATTGATAAATAAATTGTTTTGCTCCTGAATCGAGATGTTTTGTCTTGCAAGGAGTGGGAGGTGCTCCTTTGCATACTTAGCTCCCAAACTTTGGAATAGCTTCCCAGTCGATCTCAGAATGAACCAGTCAGAATTTAGGTTTAGGAAACATCTGAAGACCTTTCTTTTCTAGTCTTATTCTGGATGTGCACTAAGTCCTGTGGCAGACGTGTTGTTCCTAGAACTGGAGGCCCGTTGGGTAGCTACGAGCTACACAAATTCTCTAGAGTAGAATAGAATAGAATAGCTTTAATTGCAGAATTTTTACCTTCGATGCCACCTTTCTAGACCACAAACCTTGGTAGGTCCTATTTTCATTATGATGAATGAAGATGATTGAAGATGGCAGCCTCTGTGCACACAAGTGTGCCTGTGATATGCCTGAAATGAGATCTTGGATAATCAATTAAATCTGAAACTTGAGTGATTTGAGTGATTTCTGATATATGAGAATTCAACTATATTCAGTTTGCACATTCCTTGCAAATTGGGGCTCAGTCTGTATTTCAGGGGATATTGAATTTGGAGCACCCCCAGTGAAAGCATCTAAGTAATAAAAAATCACATTGCCTTAGTAAAGCTCTTTAGTGTGACGTGCTGCAGAGGAATCACACATTAAACAAAAACAAAATACCACGGAGAACTAAGTAAAAGGGAAGTGAGTTATAGGCACTTGCAAGTTGTGTGGGTCAAGAATCTCTTAGGGTTAGAACTCTAGTATAGATACTTTTTGCACTTTCTGCCCCACCCAGATAATGAATTGTAAGCCAGATTTGTCTCTATCACCTCCGTGGATGGAATAAAGCTGCCCTTGATGTGAACAGCAATAAGCTTTGTACACAATTTTTTTTTTTTTTTTTTTTTTTTGCTGGGGTATTAATTATTACAATTGCACCTTAAAACTGGCATTGAATAGATGGTAATAAATCAATAAATGTAAAATACAAATAGATACAAGACAGGTATTTTAGTCAAAAGTGATCGGGTAAATAGTAGATATGATTTCCTGCCTATAGACAGAGCAGTGGTGATAGCATAGGGCTGAATAGCTGTCAAGGTTATTTTAAAAGATCATCTCACTCCATCTTGTTCACAGGAACAGGCCATGGGCTTCCAAATGGAACTCACAGGCCTCCATCACTCTGGGTCACTCGTATACACAATGCATGTACCACACTGGCCACATACACAAACCCTTTCAACGTACACTTGGGATGATAGCTCTAGGTGCCGGTTATATCTGCTCTTCCTTTGCTGTAGAAGCAATGAAGAATGGGATTAGATAACATGGGGTATAAATTTGGATGTGTTTTGGTGGGTGCTCTAAGCTAGTGAAAAATAATTAATCTTGGTTGGGTGAAACAATAGATTAGTGCAATGATATCAGAACAGTAAGTGAAGATCATTAAATTAGACTTTTCCCTAAAGAAATTAGTCTGCACTACCTTCCTTTACCAACATAAAGACGATGTACCAACCTTGAGATATGCTAACATCTGGGTAAAATGAGTGACCTAAGGCTTGATCACAACAATCACGGGATCCTAATGTGTGAATTATCTGCACACTTGGACTTACATGTTTAAACAATGTTCCCTTTAAATGGAGCATACATTAATGTCATTTTTTCTTTCTACAGCTTTACATCCAAAGATTGCATGTGATCCGAGAAAATCTGCCTCTAATAAATTCCTAAAACTCGTTTTAAAAATTGATTTACACTTACCCTCTCAATTGGTTCCTCCACCACTTTATTTCCTCAGAATGACCCTCTCCTTACCTTCCATCCTCTGCATGCCATCTCTTTATGAGGATAACCTCCTGTCAGTCATATGCCTGTCTTCCTTAATCCTTCATCTTTCTTATTATACTCCTGCAAATGTCTCGCACCTCATTTTGTAGATCACAAGCACTTCTTTAAAACCCTATCCGTGTAATCCTGCCAGGCTCTCTGTCCATTTCACCAACAGTTTGCCTGAAACCAGATAGCCCCTACTAACAGCCTCACCCCACACCTACACATGTATTCTACCACAGAGAAACAGGAGTAAATGAATGGGATGGTTTCCTCATAGAACATGACCAATCACAAAAACCAATAACCACTGGATTGACCACAAACCTTGGTTGCAAAGTAGCGTGCTACTTACTGGAGAACACTTTAATGCTTTGTCGGGGGTAGAAAGTGCTAGACATAAATGCAATTACAAAACAGTACGTATGTTTATATGTCCATGGAGGAATGGAGCAACTCTGTGCTCAAAGAGACAGATCTGTACTGTGCTGCTTACCGCAGACCACTTTAATGCCTTGTAATGGGTAGTTAGTGCTATACATAAATGGAATTACAAAACAATACATATGTTTAAATGTCCTTGAAGGAATGGAACAACTCTGTGTTCAAAGTTTGCTGAACAAAAAAACACAGTTTAACAATATTTTTAGTATCTACATCACCCACTGGGTAGTTAAAACACATTTCCTAACATGGCTTACTAATGGTTCGTGAAATTAAGTTATAAGCTTCTAATTTACTAACATCTGTCGCTGTGAACATGCACAAGGCTTAGTCTGTTAATTATATATGGATTCATACCAGAGGCCAGGCAAAAGTTTAGCTTTTGCAGACGTAGTGGAGTGATTTCAGGCACAATGCTTTGGCAAAGCCTCTTAAAGTCACCCTCCTTCTCCAAAGTGGAGATAACGGATTTTCCAGCTGCAGGACTCGGCAACAGAAGTGGAGCTGATTGTGGCTTGGGTGAAGGGTGAGGTCTGGTCTAAAGCTGAGTTTTGTATCTACACACGTTTAAAGAGAACTGTTGAACATTTTGTATACAGTCTTTCTGCAATGTGTTATTTACAAGTATCTAGGAACCTTATCCTCTTCCAAAGAATGCTAACAATTGTGCAGACATTACCAACTCAAATGAGTACAACTGTAATGTGGCCAAGACCATGTGCATGACCAGCAAACCAATAAGAATTATTTAGCTTCCACACTTTAACATATCATAACTGGAGCCTGTGTATCTGATATGCGAGTGTCTGGTAAAGTAATTCTGCATTTTAAATGAGTGCTCACCTCTGCAAGACGTTTTCTGTAGGAGCTAACCTATCGTTGCCATCTAACCAGACGTTTTTCTTGTCAGTTAAGCGCTCATTTAAAAATGTCATGCGAGATACCAGCATGCCACATTTTGCTATGTAAGCATATTTCGAAATTTTGGACATCTCTAAATTTGATGAATGCATTAAATACTCACTGGGCTCAAGGCAGCACAATCTCAGCTGAAAGAAACAGTAGTTGTTTTAATTTTAGATAGGCCTGCGTGAGATTTTCGTTCTATAATCTTGCATAATTTTCATGCATTTCACATTACATTTGATACCTAAAATTCATGAAAGTATTCCATCATGCCACATAGCGTTGTTCCAAGTTGTTTCAGGGTAAAAGAAAAGCATCGCAGGACCACGGGAACAATGGAAACAAACAGAATGCAAGTGTTTGTTTGCGGCACTTTGTAGTAATTGTATTATTGTTTTAGCATGAAATGCTTCCTTGTACCCAAAACAGTCGCGGGGAGAAAAGGGCAATACATGCCACTATTGTATTTTAATTAACTTTGTGTAAGTTCCCATAATTTTCTTACATTTTGAGTAGTTATGCGACAAGAAATAATTAGATTTTCGCATGCCCGTAGGTATGAATCTGAAGGGGCCTGGTTTAGACTTCACCAAAGTAACCAATTCCAGGCCACTATTGCAACTATTAAGAGAAGGTAAGATCTTTGAGGCACCAGCAGCAGGCCCATTGCAGGCCCACGTTGCGACCGATGCCACTGTAGACCCCTAAGAAGATGGATATCATACAGGCTGTGCGAATGAAGGGCCGATGTTGTTGCTTGGATCCGAGACTAATAAGCGTTGGAAAATGTATTGTCTGACAGGCACCACAGAGTGATGATGTCATCTGTCAAGTTTTACAGCCATTTATGGATTCATTCAAATGGATTCACCATCTATGTCTCTTCCTTGTCTTGTGCTGACACTATGCCGCAATACACCTTTCATGCTGATGACACAGGTTCTGGTTCAGCTGGATGAAGAGTATGACTTGCAGACGTTCTTGCACCCTTCAGTCCCCCCAAAAGTGTCTTGTTAATGTCATTAAAAATCTGTCTGAATGCCATCTTACTGAATTTAACCAAGGTCCACTGACCACTGGAGTGCGGATCACTTACCCGTTGCCTCTTGCCACTGAAAAGAGTTAATGACTTTGCCTTCACTGAAGACTAGAAAACATCCATGGTATCACAGATCACTCTTGTCATTTTGACATCTCTGTGCTGCATTTCTTCCATGCTGTCCTTTCTGAATAGGCTGGTCATCTCTTTCCATATCTACTGTGGAAATAGTTTCACCCTCAGCCAGTGTCAAAAGCTAGCATCAGTTATATGGAAATCAAAGTGCAACTGCTGCCTTATTTAGAGGTCTAGCCAAGAAAGAACATTTTCCTTCCTTTAAAGGCACTAGCTTAGTAAAATACTGACATTTGTGGTTGCATAATCATGCTCAAGTCACTGACTGGAATAGGCCCTTATAGTCTGGCCTCTACAAATGTGGTTGACCCACACTCTTACTTCTTTAGCTACAGTAGCACTGCGGATGGTTCCTGAATGCATGCATATCACAAAGTGTGACAGTGATCTCTTATTTACAGGCTCAAATCTATGAAGCACTCCACCAGGCAATCTTTAAAGTAAGGTATTATAACAGAAGTGATGCTGCATAGTGTAAAACCGGTATAGTACACTTTGTCACCAACATTGTCAACCACTGACCAGGGCAAAAATGCAACCTATTCACTGGTCAGCCAGTGCAAATGTAATGTTTCCTGTGTTCCATAATTGCACTGGTTGATGACAATGCTGTGGCATGTTATGCAATGTTATGTTATATTATGTTATGCTACATAATGTTATGCTATGCTATGCTATGGTATTTTTATGTGTAGGCCGTGCATATCACCGGGCATTGTATCCTAGCACCTGTCAAGTGGGTGTACTGATCTGTCTGGAGGCCTATTGGAAGGGACAAGTTTTTACTTTCTTCCAGAATTCAAAGATGGAGCTGGAGGCTCTGATGTGGTAGGGTAGTTCATTCCGGGCTTTAGAGGTGAGACAGGCTCTGACGCAGTGGAATGGTGGGATGTGGGCATGGAGGAGGCTGTCTATGGGGAGGTGTCTGGGTAGGATGAGGAAGACAATGTGGTTGTTGAAGTATGGTGGGCCTTGGTTGTGTGTGAGAGGAGTTTAAAAAAGGGCACGCTTGAGGGTTGTGTGCCATTGGAGATATTTAAGGTGTTTGACATGTGCTTTTAGTATGGAAGTTTGTGAGTCTTGTGGCTGCATTTTGTATAACTTAGAGTATTTTGGTGAGCTGGGGCAAGAATGCCAAAATAGACGGCATTGCCATAGCCGAGACCACTGGTGAAGAGGGCTTGAGTGACAGATCTGCGAGTGTCCAAAGGGACCCATTTGAAGATTTTTCTGAGTAGTTTGAGGGTATGGAAGCAGGTATTGGAGACTCTTGACTTGCTCCTGGCTGCATTGCATGCACGGGAAGTCAGTCCTTGCTCATTGGGCCACCAAACTGGGGACTAATTTAAGGTGTCTTTGCTAAAGAGGACCACTTCCATTTTGATGCTGTTGAGTTTGAGGAAGTTCCTTTTCATCTAGTCCTCTACAAAGGACATGTATCTCATGAAGTTGGCTTGAGTGATGGAGGTACTTCCTTAAATGGGAGGTGATGAAGTTAGTGTGGTCAGCATAGGAAACGATGCTGAATCATCAATGGGAGTAAATGATGCTAGGAAAGAGGGTCTTGTAGATGTTGAAAAATGTGGAGCTCTAGGAGGAGCCTTGTGGGACACCGCAGATCAAGTCTGAAGCATAGGACGAGTAGGGGGCCAGGCTGACTGTTTGGGTGCATCCTGAGTGTAAGGAGCAGATCCATTGTAGTACCAGGCCCCGAATTCTGGCCTCATGGAGGCATTGGATGAGGTTGAGGTGGGGGATATTGATACTGATAATTATTTATAAATCACAATGAATGCCTAAGGACGTCTTGGAGCTAATGTCCATAATAACTGTGATGTAGTAGAGAGAGTGAAGTAAATACACAGTGGTGGAATAAATCCAGGTTTTAAGGTATTTCTTGAAGATGTTCTAATATGGCTGACCTTTAAGATGCCTAGGCAGCTGATTAGGCAGGAGGAGTAGACAAAACTCCTCCCACCCTAGAAACATTTTTGGTTTTGGGGACAATCAACTTTTTAAATGTTTTGGAAGGCAGACTTCTTCTTGAGGCATACCATAAAAAGATTTCCTTTAAGAACTCAGGGCCAGTATCATCGACAGCTGTTTGAGCTGTACATAGTGCTTTAAAACCCACTCCCTTTTTTACTGGGAGCCAATGAAGCTCCTTCAAATCCTTGGAGACTGAGTGGAATTTTGGAATTTTCTTGAGAAGCCTTGCCGCTGGTGTGAGCTGAGGTGGTGGGGCAGTAGAAATTGTCCTTGTAGATTTTGGTGATCCCTCTTCTTGGTTTGTTGAATCTGTCTCATCGTGTGATCTTGTACCCAGGTGGGGTGGTCGATGCCACATCCAGAGCATATGCTGGGTTAAGCTGGGTAGGTCCAGAGAGAGGTTGTGCAGGAAGTCCAACCATGCCTATACTGTGTTTGGACAGTGAGCAGGTGTAGGCAGGTGAGGATCGGGTGAGTGAGGCTGCAGAGGACTTAGGGGGTCATTACGACCCCAGCGGTCAGTGCTATTGTGGAGGCATTACCGCCAACAGGCTGGCGGTACCTACCTCCATTATTATGACATTGGCAGTTTGGCCAAAGCCAAACCGCCATGTCAACACACCGACCACTACGGCAGTAATGACTGCCGGACTGGAGACTAAAGTCTCCAGCCCGGCGGCCGTCACTAGGCCGCCCATGGAATTTTGACCCCGACCACCACCAGGGTTTATGTGGTTTCTGTACCGCCACGGAAACCATGGCGGTAGGCACTATCAGTGCCAGGGAATTCCTTCCCTAGCACTGATAGAGGTCTCCCCTGCCCCCTCCCCCTCCCCACAGCCCTCCCCCATTCACCCCCTCCCTACTTATACACACATACACGCACATACATACACACCCATACACACATTCACCCACACATGCATACATACATACACACTCACAGCGAAACACACAATCATACCTCCAGGCACAGACGCAAGCACACAACACAACATGCACGTACACACACACCCACTCATGCACACACGCATTACACATGCATGCACACACTCAAACACAGTCACCCCCACACATGCACACAACACCTCCCACCCCCCTCTCCTGTCGGAGAACCCGACTTACCTGCCTGCAGCGTGGCCTCCGGCAGGAGACAGGACGCAGCACTGCTGCCAGCAGCAGCGTCCGTCATTAAAACACTGCCATGCCGTATCATGGAACATGATATGGTAGGCAGTGTTTTGCTGGCGTGGCGCTGCCTCCTTTCCACCATCTGCCGCCATGACCGTTGCCAGAATTCCGCCAGCCTTCTGACGGAATTCCAGCAACGGTCATAATGGCATGGACGGTCGGTAGCCAGGGCGATGGTGTGTTGGCAGCCATCACCTTGGCGGTAGGTGGCATTAGCCGCCAACAACCATAATGAGGGCCATAGTGTGGTTGTGTGTATGGTGTATTGAGGCAGGGGATAATGGTATCTGGGTTCAAGCGGTGGTGCAGCAGATGCAGTAGCAGAACACACCTCCTGTCTTTGTGAGAGAGGCTTGGACACAGTGAGGGGACCAGTGTCTGGGGCTGAGAACATGGGGATTTCATCCAAGTAGCATCTTGGGATGCAGTGGCACTAGGTACAGACGAGGCAAAGAGGGACACAGACAGGCTTGCCATTTGCACGTTTGCAACATACTCGCTGAGGGTTCACGCTGCAGCCACCATAACAAAGGATTCAGGGAGTGAGGAGAGGTGGGTAGTGAGTGGACTATCAGCACAAGCAATGCTTATGCTAAGAAGGTGGGACGAAGATGGTCGGATGGCAGAGTGGGGCACACATGGGTATAAGGGGTTGAAAAACAAGAACGAGAAAGAAGAGAGCAAAAAAGAATAAGAGAGAATGAGTGGCACATACATAGAGAGAGTAAGGCCCATATTTATACTTTTTGACGCACAACTGCGCCAACGCAGTTGTGCGTCAAAAATTTTACCGCCGGCTAACGCCATTCCAACGCGCCATGCGGGCGCCTTATTTATAGAATGACGTTAGCCGGCGCTGCGGACTGGTGTGCGTAAAAAAAAATGACTCACACCAGGCAGCGCCGGCGTATGGGAAAATGGAGGTTGGGCGTCAAAAAATGGGACAAGTCAGGTCTGAGGCAAAATTCAGGCCTCAAACCGGATTTGCGCCATTTTTTTTTACGCCCAACCTCCATTGACATGACTCCTGTCTTAGCAAAGACAGGAGTCATGCCCCCTTGCCCAATGGCCATGCCCAGGGGACTTATGTCCCCTGGGCATGGTCATTGGGCATAGTGACATCTAGGGGGCCAAAATCAGGCCCCCCTATGCCACACAAAAAAAACGAATAAAAATACTTACCCCAACTTACCTCAACTTCCCTGGGATGGGTCCCTCCATCCTTGGGTGTCCTCCTGGGGTGGGCAAGGGTGGCAGGGGGTGTCCCTGGGGGCATGGGAGGGCACCTCTGGGCTCCTTCTGAGCCCACAGGTCCCTTAACGCCTGCCCTGACCCATGCGTTAAAAAACGGCGCCCATCAGGCTGTGCGCTGTTTTTTAAGGCCTGCCCCCTGCTGTGCGTCAAAATGACGTCAGAGTATAAATATGGGGCACAGGCCTTAAAGTCATTTTTTGGAAGGGAACGCCTACCTTGCATATAATTAACGCAAGACTGGTTCCCCCTTCCAAAAAATGACGCACATGGTGGAATTTTGATGCCCGTGGCGTCGGACGTCAAAGTATAAATATGGGGCAGGGTTTGCGCCGATTGTGCGTCAAAAATTTTGACGCACATTCGGCACAAACAGAGTATAAATATGCCCCTAAGAGGCAGAAAAAAGGGGCAAGAGGCAAACAGAGGCACAACGAGAGACAGTAAGTGTAAAAACACAGCAGACAACTAAGAGCAGGAAAGGAGGAAAGGCACAAGAATGTCAGCGCGAGGCAATGTAAGAGAGAAGCATTAAGAGTAGAAAACGAGGCACAATGAGATGAAAAAGGTAGAGGAATTAGGAAGAGGAAATGAGGCATAAAGAGGGGACGCTGGATGAAAGTCACAAACCGAAAGACAGCAGGTGTCAAAGCAAGGCACAGAGGAGAGGCAGCGGGGTCAGAAGGGGGCCAGAAACATGGCAAGTCCAGGAGTCTTGGTAGGTGGATCAAGATAGGAAGTGGGGCGCCTGAGCACCACCTAAGGAGACGGATTTGGCACACATGCAGGAGCCAGGCAATCTTTAAGGAATGGATCAGAAACGATGAAAGAGGGGTAAACTGCCCATTACCACACAAGAAAAACTAGTGATACACGCTCGCATCAGAATGTATCTAGCATTGCAAGACAATGATATGACAGAAAGGAATTAGAACAAAAATGTTGCTAGCGATGTCTACTCTCACTGTGCTTTAAGATAATTTATAAGTAGGTGTGTAAGAAATTATCTTAATTTGCTTTCACGTGATCATGCTACATGTCAGCAAAATTGGTGCAAGGAACCATTTTGTGATAAAAAAAAAAAATAGTCACGGACAAATTGCGGATATACACTCGTATTCTATTCATCCTGTACATTTGCAGAAAATATTTACTGTGAATCGCATGTCATCACACAAAGTGGCCTAATGGCGTAATTTGGGGAATTTTGGATAACAGCCGTAATGCAAAATTCAAGAAATTACACAAATTACGTTGGTTTCGTTTACATTTTGCCCACTTCTATTCATAACACAAAGCAGAAGATGTTACGTTTTGGCATCAAGTTCTATCTTCCTAATTGGTGCAGCTGATAACAATGTATATATATGGATGGATGTGGTTGTTTTGGGTATAGTATAGCGATTAATGTGTAGGCTGCAGGGCATGAGTCTGAAACCCAATATGGGCATCTTAACGTTTCCTCCCCTTGAGATTGATAAAGTAGGTATCACTGAGATCACATAAACGTGCTACTTATACTGCAGAAACATGACACTGTTGCAGTAGATGCAGCATAAAACTAAAGTTAGAATATATTTATTACATGAACAAAAAATATGAAACTGAACGTTTTAACACTTGGAGACCACAATAGCCCAAGGGTAGCACAGTGTATTAACACATCAACCCCATAAATTTGTGTTTAATGATGTGTTCATGTGTTCAAAATCTTGTAAAATGAGCAGCATTGCGTTTGGGAAAAAAAAACACCTGTTATCTGTCAATTACACCCCAAACTTAAATGCAGAGGTATTAGGAGTACCTTGCTTTCAGCATACTTTTTTGAACCTCACTTGCCTCACTCAGCGTGTTCAATATAGGCCCATCTCCAAGAAAAAACATTTTAATAAATCATCCTGCAGTGTTGCTGGGAACGAGTTACAATTCAAAACCTTTCACAGTAAGGGTATAAAGTAAAGACCTATATGATTAACACGTTTGGACCTTGGCCGGCCTGGGTAACTCCATACAGATCGCATGTTATTTTAGTTCTTCAGGGACTGGACTTCATGACCTCCTGGGCTGACTCTATATGTTGATCTCTGCTGACTTATCACTACTGTCAAGGGTTAGGCTTCTGCTGTTAATGAGTTTATCCCACAAAGTATTTACCAGCGCCACTCCCTCCAGATGGTAGGTATTATGCGTCCAAAACTGCTTGAATAAACTGTTGTAGTCCTTTACTCATTTTTATTTCAAGGTCAAAAATACATGCAGCAACAAATACACAATAAGAGCGTAACTCAGGCCTTGGAACGCTGTATCTACACTACCCATATAGTTCATAATAGGGACCCACTTTTCACACAATGCACTGTTACCACCTCTATGCAATGTTCATTAGCGCCTCGTCAGCAGAAAGACGTTCTGTATAAAAGCCATTAGAACAGAATAGACACATCAATTGAGTCCACCACAGTAACATAAAGCCAAAAACAACAAGTAGGTGTGCGCTGCATCAGAAAATCTGGTGGGAGAACCATTGACCTATCACGTTAAAATGTGTATTATTGGCCACTTTAAACCTAGGTTGTACACATTTGTAATGCATAACAGCAGAGGCAGTCAGTGCACGTGAAAGAACAACAGGCTCTCATCCTCTCCTTTCGCCCTACCAGAGAGTTAAGCAGCTCAGAGATGACTATTGGCAGTGGGGCACTCCGGTCCTTGAACACCCAGTGAGGCACCGCAGTCCTTGAGCCCCAGAACCACAAAGCTCTGAATTAATTGCCACCTGATGGCATTTGGCATCAAGGACCCTGAGTGCTCAGCCACAGAGTCATGGAGCTATGAGCTGAGTCCCTCAGCCCCTACGCCAAGAGAATGAAGAACTAAATTTCAAATTACCTGCAGAAGCAGAAAACCTGTGTCCATGTTCTATGTGAAGATGGAATGTAGAATGGCAGGAAAGTGACTGTAAAAAAAACAGGAAGTATGGTAGAAGATCAAGTGTGATTGGAATGCGATGTGATATAAGAAGAAGAACTGCTGACAGGAGAGTGAGAAAGGAAGAATGGAGTTGCAAGGCTGCAGTGAGATGGATGATGCCACTGGAATGGCAACGAGAAGAAAGCTTGTGGGATGAGGATCATTGAAAACACCTGAAGGGAGAACAAGATGCATAACAACTGCTCCATCCTTTCAGAGATCCCCATTTGATTTAAAGCCTATGGATATCTTTGAGATACTGACGCCCCACATGACATTCTACAATGTGCTCCATCATTTTGCGCTGTCACCACTGTGACTATGAATGAGGCATGAGGGTGACAAATTATTATGAGGGTGTAGGATGAGTGACAGAGAGGATTTAAAGAAGGATGAGGCACTGAGAAGGAAGGGTTGAGTGGTGTAGGATGAAGGGATGGTATGCTGTGTGGTTTAGACCTGGAGAAGAAGGAAAAAGAGACTCGGGAATGGATATGGCATAAAAGGATAAGGGGGAATGGAAGGAATGATTGGTGGAGATTCTATATTCCTTCTCAATTTTTCCACAGATTAGCCCATTTTGGCCATCCTTTTGCTGTACCGGGGTCACCATGGAGTGCTGACAGGCCAAGAGATGAAGCCCAGAAAGAGAAAGAGGGAGAGAATGCGGCCCTGAGAGAGAAAATTACAGAGCAAAACGCTGAAAGAGAGAACAGGAGAGAGCAAGAAACATTATTAGACAGAGAGAAAGTGTTTGTGAGAGAAATAAAATAAGGCTTTAAATTAAAGAAAATATCTTAAAATGTAGTTGCAAAAGAACTTTGGTTTTTGGCTGTGGAATTCTTAAGAATCACTACGTGGCTTATTTGTATAAGTGCTTTGACCAACCATAAGATTAAGGCATGCAAATGGGTAGAAGGGGCAGGAGAATACAACAAGAGAGACCAGGAGGGATAAAAAGATGAGACACCGTAAAGAGAATGAAGAAGGAACCCTGCAGATGAGTGATCACAACAAACAATACGGACAATAGGGCGCATACTTAGTAACATTTCATGCAACCCGGGACAGCAAGCAAAGTTACTGTGCTGTGTTTTGTAAAATGGAGGGAGTAGAAATGCACCATATCTACTAAAATATATGCCACATTCCCTCCTTAAGCTGGAGCAGTTGAGGCTGCATATCACCAATACAGTTACAGTAGCGTCATACAGCAACGATGCCTGCATTACAAGTAATCCCTTCTTGCACAAACCAATCTCTTTCATGCAGAACTTGTGTTGCCTAGCTGCGACTTGCGTCACACAAGGACAACATAAGTCCTTTGTAAATCTTGGCTCAGGTCTGTAACAATGGTTTAAGTGGGTTATAAACAGAAGGTAATTCTCTCTTGGCAGCAGGGTATGGAACAGAAAATGCTAAGTTTTGGGTTTTACTGTTTTGGAGCACCTGATTCCTGATGAGAAGAGACTGTCCTCTCCTAGAAAGGCAAACAAGAATGTGATTAGTTTATTGCAACAAAGTAGACCCTAGCATGTCTGCAATGTTTTTAATATATTTTGTTATTTATTTGGCCCTGACCCCTGGACCTGCCTTTGGGCCGGGAGTACACTCGGCTCTACCAGCCTGCCTCCGTGCCCCTGACCCCGCCTTTCCTGCAGAAGGAAGTTCAAGGCCCTTCACCACCCTCAGGCACCCGCCTGCGCCTCATCCCTGATGCCTAGTGGTAGGCGTATCTAGTGTGCATTGTACCTTGTATTTGATTTTTGTATATCGTATTTCGTGTTTTGTAATTTGTATTTAGTTTTATGTACTGTTTTTAACTTTACCTGTGCCCATTTTCTGCTCCGCTTCATTTTATCCTCTCTGATTGTGCCCGTTTTCAAATCTGGCTCTTGTCGGTTGTTCCAACCCTGCAGTTGCGTCCCCTGCGGCCCGCCCCCCTCGTGCCCCCATTGGCCACTCCCTCCCACCTCCCAGCTGCTCCTCCCTCCCACCTCCCCTTCTGAATGGCGGCTGCTGCGCAGTGCTGAATATGACCCCGTGACCTGCCTTAGGGCCGGGAGTACACTTGGCTCCACCAGCCTGCCTCAATGCCCCTGACCCTGCCTTTGCTGCAGAAGGAAGTTCAAGGACCTCCACCACCCGCAGGCACCTGCCTGCGCCTCATCCCTGGTGCCTAGTGGTAGGCGTATCCAGTGTGCATTGTATCTTGTATTTCGTTTTTGTAAATCGTATTTCGTGTTATGTAATTTGTATTTCGTTTTATGTACTGTTTTTAACTTTACCTGTGCCCATTTTCTGCTCCGCTTCGTTTGACCCTCTCTGATTGTGCCATTTTCAATTCCAGCTCTTGCCGGTTGTTCTGACCCTGCCGCTGCGTCCCATGCGGCCCGCCCCCATCGCGCCCCCATTGGCCACTCCATCCCGCCTCCCAGCTGCTCCTCCCTCCCACCTCCTCTTCTTAATGGCGGCCGCTGCGCAGTGACGAATATGACCCCCTGACCTGCCTTTGGGCCGGGAGTACACTTGACTCCACCAGCCTGCCTCCATGCACCTGACCCCGCCTTTTCTGCAGAAGGAAGTTCAACGCCCTCCACCACCCGCAGGCACCCGCCTGCGCCTCATCCCTGGTGCCTAGTGGTAGGTGTATCTAGTTTGCATTGTACCTTGTATTTCGTTTTTGTAAATCACATTTCGTGTTTTGTACTTTGTATTTTGTTTTATTTACTGTTTTTAACTTTACCTGTGCCCATTTTCTGCTCCGCTTCATTTTACCTTTTCTGATTGTGCCCGTTTTCAATTCTGGCTCTTGCCGGTTGTTCCGACCCTGAAGCTGTGTCCCCTGTGGCTCCGCCCCCCTCACGCCCCCATTGTTCACTCCCTTCCGCCTCCCAGCTGCTCCTCCCTCCCACCTCCCCTTCTTAATGGCGGCCACTGTGCAGTGCCGAATGTGACCCCCTGACCTTCCTTTGGGCCGGGAGTACACTTGGCTCCACCAGCCTGCCTCCATGCCCCTGACCCCGCCTTTGCTGCAGAAGGAAGTTCAAGGCCCTCCACCACCCGCAGGCACCCGCCTGCGCCTCATCCCTGGTGCCTAGTGGTAGGCGTATCTAGTGTGCATTGTACCTTGTATTTCCTTTTGGTAAATCGTGTTTCATTTTTTGTAATTTGTATTTCGTTTTATGCACTGTTTTTAACTTTACCTGTGCCCATTTTCTGCTCCACTTCGTTTTACCCTCTCTGATTGTGTCCGTTTTCAATTCCGGCTCTTGCTGGTTGTTCCGACCCTGCCGCTGTGTCCCATGCGGCCCTGCCCCCTTCGTGTCCCCAGTGGCCACTCCCTCCTTCCTCCCGCCTTCCAGTTGCTCCTCCCTCCCACCTCCCCTCTTTAGTTGTGGCTGCTGTGCGGCCGCACAGCTGGCACACCAGAGGCAAGCCCCTCTACCTTTGCCCGCACCTGGACCGCGCCCAGTGCCCGTCCCTCTGGTCCACGCTCCTCCGGCCTCCCCAAGCGCCTCTTCTCCTCCACAGAGCTCCTTGCTCTCAACCCCGGCTTGCACACCTTCTGCGCCCAGGCCAACCCCAGACACAAATACGGACCTTTCACATGCCACTTCTCCTGCACTCACACCAACACCAACACCAACAACACCAACAAGCAACACAACACCAAACACCCTAATCACCTCAGCTGCATCCTCCTTAACACCCACTCCGTCCACAAGCACGCCATCGAGCTTTGGGACCTACTCACGACAAACTTTCCCGACATCGCCTTCCTCACTGAAACATGGATGAACTCCTCATCGGAACCCGACATCGCCATAGCCATCCCATAAGGATACAAAATCACCAGTAGAGACCGTATCAACAAACCAGGAGGAGGAATCGCCATAATACACAGAAATTCCATCAAGATTTACACCAACAACACTCTAGACACCGCAGAGCACCTACACTTTCAGGTACACATCAATGCCAACACCACCCTAAGAGGAACCCTCATTTACAGACCACCAGGACCCTGCCCCCCATTCTGTGACACCATTGCCGACACTACCAGCTCGCATGCCCTCGCCTCCACGGACATCCTACTCCTAGGTGACCTCAACTTTCACCTGGAAAGCACCCATGACTGCAACTTCACGGCCCTGCTGGACAACCTTGCAATCCTCGGCCTCAAGCAACTGGTCACCTCACCCATCCACTCAGCCGGGCACATGCTAGCCGCCATCTTCACCTCCAGCAGCCACATCGCCTTCACTCACACCACCAAACTCCACTGGACTGACCACCACTGCGACCACTTCTCCTTCCTGAAGCCCACCACCAACAACACCCTACCCCCTAGCGCAAGTGGAACAAGATCTCCAAAGAACAACTGATCTCCAACCTCGCACAAGCTCCACCTCAGAGTTCCAATGACCCCCAACGTGCTGCCCTCAACCTCACACGATGGCTAGAAGCATGTGCAGACTCCCTCGCCCCATTCAAAATAACCAACAAAACCCGCACCAACAAGACAGCCCCCTGGTTCACCGCAGAACTTCAGTTTTCCAAACAAGACTGCCGAAAAATTGAGAAAGCATGGTGCCAAGAACCCTCAGTGAGCAACTTCTCCGCCCTCAAATCAGCCATGCGCAAACATCACCAGCTTATCTGGTCCACCAAACAATCCTTCTACAAAGAACGCATAGACGACAACGCACACAACAGCAAGGAACTTTTTGCCATCATCAAAGAACTCACCAAACCAAAATCCTGCGCCATCGACCCTCCACACTCCCAAGACCTCTGGAACTCCCTCTCCAACTACTTCCACCACAAGATCGCAGACATACACGACAGCTTCACATCAAAATCACCCACCATCACCACCAACGACTCAGCCAACACCACAGCACCCTGCCGCACCAACGTACTGAACACCTGGACCCCCACCAACGACGAAGAAACTGGCAAAACCATGAGCTCCATCCACTCAGGCTCCCCAACAGACCCTTGCCCCCACCACATCGTCAACAAGGCAAGCAAAATCATCATTCCCCAGCTCCGGGCCGTCATCAACAGCTCCTTCGAGACCGCAACCTTCCCAGATATTTGGAAACACAGCGAAGTCAACGCTCTTCTCAAAAAACCCAAAGCAGACCCTGAAGACCTCACAAATTACCGACCTATCTCTCTACTCCCCTTCCCCGCAAAGGTCATAGAGAAGAGAGTAAACATACAACTGTCTCGCTTTCTAGAAGACAACAACATACTCAACGTCTCCCAGTCTGGATTCTGCAAAAACCACAGCACCGAGACCGCCCTCATCGACCGCCCTCATCGCCTGTACAGACGACATCAGGACCTGATAAGAAAAGGGCGAAACCGTCGCCCTCATCCTCCTAGACCTCTCCACAGCTTTCGACACCTTATGCCACCAAACCCTTCGCACACACCTCTTTGATGCCGGAATTTGCCACAAAGCCCTGGACTGGCTCACCTCCTTCCTCTCCAAAAGAACCCAAAGAGTTTGCCTCCTTCCTTTCCGATTTACAGCCACCAAGACCATCTGTGGGGTCCCCCAAGGATCCTCCCTCAACCCCACCATTTTCAATATCTACATGGCTCCACTCACTAACATCATCCGCCCCCACGGCCTCACCATCATTTCATACGCTGACGACACCCAGCTCATCATCTCCCTCACAAGGAACTCATCTACCACCAAGAATAACCTACACGCCGGACTCCTCGCCATCGCTAACTGGATGACAGCAAGCCACCTCGAATTGAACTCAGAAAAAAATGAGATCATCATCTTCGGTCGCAACGAGACAACATGAAACGACTCTTGGTGGCCCACCACCCTTGGACCACGCCCCAACACCCACCACCCATGCACGCAATCTCGGCATCATACTGTAATCTCTCTCCATGACTCTACAAATCAACAGCATATCGTCCTCCTGCTTCAACACACTCAGCATGCTACGCAAAACTTTCAAATGGATTCCTTTAGAAACAAGAACGGTCACTCGCACCCTCATAAGCAGCAGACTGGACTACGGCAACAACCTCTACGCAGGGGCCACAGCCAAGCTTCAGAGAAAACTCCAGCGCATCCAGAACGCAGCCGCACATCTCATCCTCAGCCTCCCTCACCACAAACACATCTCCGCCCACCTCAGATCCCTACACTGGCTGCCCATCAACAAAAGGATCATTTTTAAAATCCTTGTCCACGCTCACAAAGCCCTCTATGACACTGGACCGGCCTACCTCAACGAACAAATCAACTTCCACAAACCAACTTGACAGTCCGCTTTAAGAAATTTGATTGATTGATTGATTGATAGATTCCTATAGAAGAGACAATCTGTGGCTGTGTAGAACAGTGGTGCGCACTTCCAAAAAGTTAGCTTCAAAATTATAAACAAGAATACTAGTGAAGGAAGTCCAAAGTCTCAAGTTATGTGTTCCAGGAGTGCCATTGATAATGTTCTTCTTTTCTGGTCGGGTGACTCTGTAGCACTAGATCTTTTCGTTAACTATCTTAATACGAACAATTTTAACATTCATTTTACTTGTTGTTCTAGTATGGACAGTGTAGACTTTTTGGATTTGACCCTCTACATTAAGAAAGACAAAATCCATTCAAAACTTTTTAGAAAACCCACTGCAACAAATTCCATTTTGCATGCCACTAGTGCCCATCCCTCCTCACAAATAAGAACTATTCCCTATGGTGAGGCAATTAGAGTGAGGCGCAACTGCTGTGAGGAACAGGAATTCTCACAGCAACTAGATGAACTGAAACAACGGTTTTGTAATCGGGGGTACTCTGACCAACTGTGGGAAAAGACATATAAGAGAATCCGCACAGTTGAAAGATTATCTCTATTATCAGATACCACACCTAAAAAGACCAGAAAAAGGATGGGTATATCTTTCATTACTCCGTACAATAATGCAAGTTCTGATATTTACAAAATCCTCAAGAAAAATTGGCATATCCTATTATCTGATGATACCTTGAGACACGGTCTCAGAGATAGACCGGACATCATTTACACTAGAGGACGAACCTTAAGAGACAGTCTATGTCATAGCTTTTTACCAAGTGACACAAAGGATAGCTGGATTCCACAACCTCCACAAGGGTTCTACAAATGTGGTCATTGTAACATATGCGAATATACCCTGGACAAAACAAAATCCTTTTGTTACAATACTGGTATAACACATCGTATTAAACAATTTATTAATTGCAATACCAGATTTGTGATATACTGCTTAATCTGCACATGTAAATTAATATATGTAGGGAGTACCATCAGACCTTACAAAGAGCGACTACAGGAACACATTTGAGCAATCAAAAATAACAACAAAGATTACCCATTTGCTGTACATTTTAATTCTGTACATGCCCAGCGGGAAGTTCTGGGTATAAAAACACATGGTATTGCCACCCTGGACGGTTGTCCCAGGGGAGGCAACAGGACTCTTTTGCTTAGACGCCTGGAAAGCAGGTGGATTATCAAATTGTGTGCAGTAGAGGAAGGTCTAAATTTAGATAAGGATCTGCATGTCTTTTTATAACTCCATCTTTCATGTAAATATTCTGTATTCATAACATGTCACATGACCTGTAGTCAAAATTTATGCAAGTTACACATCTTATCAGTATATGCATGGACATATTAGCAACTCATGTTGAGTACTTGCAGTAGATATATGTGATTAGATATGTATGGATGGCATGGTTACATGTTTATCATTTATATACACAGTGTCAATCGTATGACTATGATATTACTTGTTTACTTACATATAGTGTGAGGATCCATATGTTTTTCCACAATATTCAGTGGTAAACTACACTATGTATTCTGATGGGCAACACTTTACGGATACTTTGGTCTATGTATATAGCTCGATTTTCATGTATTACTTCATTCAGTCATAATGCTATTTACATTTGATGCAGACATGTTATTGATGTTGGGGATCTATGCTTCACTTAAGTCTATCTCTTCTCTTCATCACGAGCACCAAGTACAATTTTGTTCATTGTGCACCACTCACTATTCCCTAATTTATTCTACTCACGCTTCCTCCTTTCCAATATGGCTGCCGTTTGTAATGTTCGATCACGGCATTGTCCTTTTACTATGTTTATACTTGTAACAAGTATAAACGACACAGCGTCGAGCACGAACTGCTACTCTACATGCCGTCGGACTAGGAAATAATTGTCATGCACCTTATCGGGTAAGACGCCACCCCATTTAAAGTTCACATTAGTGAGTAGCTTTTCTTTCCTAGCTTAAATTACTTCTATAGTTACCCGGTTTGCCATTCCAGGCGTATTTGACTCTGCTATAGAAGACAGGAAATATAGCCCAAACACATCTACTGATGTGCTTGTGGCATATTCACCTCTTCGAGGTCTTTGTCTGTTATATCCGGCATACGTTTTTCTGAAATACATTTTGTATATTACTTTGCTATACAATTTGTAGGTACTGACTTTCATTTGATTTCTAACTTACATGAACGCTGAATTTATACGGAATATACTTGAATTGTGCAGTTTTGGAGCGTACATTCAACGTGAGGATACCACTAATTTTGCTTGGATAGAATCTTTCTTCTGCGTTTTGTTGCACCTATGTTGTGTATTTAGTAATATTGGTTATGGTTGGCAGGAGCCCTTATGGCCATTAGTAAGCACTTAGTCTACACATTGCGTAACTGCACCGTGGCCAGGCTACTCCCACTGTCAATAACCCCCTCTTTTTTTTTCAGTTAGACTTACCATGGTCCCTGTGTGGTTTTGAGACACATCAAAACATATTCTTGGACTTACCCAATCAGATTTTGTTCGCATTCATGAAGATTTAATTGTTGGAATTCGTATACTACGGCTTCAACATTTAATTTATGGTCTCTTTACCTTAATACTAAAGGTATGTTAATTATTATAACTTCTTATTTGTTTTATTAATCTCTAATTACTTCACTTTGACTATAGTCCTGCACCTTTCTGATACACATAGCACTTTCTGTCATCCACTTTATCTTCCGACTATCTGTCGCCTATATAGGATGTACTTTTATATATAGAGCACGAAATCACTATGGACCTCACTTACTAGACACCGTGGTGTTCAACTTGTGGTGTTTCCAAAACTCTTTCTTCATTTGGCACACAGGCACCATAGGTGGATTGTCACCGTTTGGGCTAAATGATATGGCATACTGGACTGTTGGAACTAACAGCTGGTTTATTTATTATCTGTAACATTACTTCACAGCCTTGAGAAAGTCGCATTTGACAAAACACGTGTCGGCTGTCGTTTGCATTGAACAGGCTGTCGTTTGCATTGAACAATATACAAGTGTTTGGATTTGACACTATATTTGGTGGCCCTTGACCGTGATGACACCATATTTACTACGAATTGCTGTGTGATCCAACTAAGAAGAATAAAGAATACAATTATGAACAGCTGGATGTGCTGTGGTTCTTACTTCTCCAGATTCCTATAGAAGCCAGTTTCAAGCAGTTGTCATTTTCTCTGAAGAACTTTGTAATGCCACTACTAAGAATTCTCTCAAGAAGGCTTACTGTCTGACCCTTCCCTTTTGTAAAGAACCTTGCTTAAATATACTTACCATTCCATGAGCAAACCATGTATAAAACTTTTAAGAAAATTAAACTCTAAAGGAATCAGTTTTCATGCACTGCTGATCGATATTTCAAAAAGGCTATTACTATTTTAGATTCAGTCACAAAGAGTGCTCATGAGTATGTTGCAAGTTTATGTATCTATTCATTGATGTGGAGGTTTGCCTACTTTGCGTGCTGTTTTACAGTCCTCACCTCTGCGAGTATGAATGACATTTCATGATTTTTGGCGAGTATAAGGAAATAAAATTCAAGAATATTTGAGGAAAGCTGGAAGTTAGGGCTACTTAAGGTTACCAAGTAGTACCAGGAAGTACAGTATCAGCATCCAATGTCATGTAGATCTTTGGCATATGACAGCAAAAGACATAGGCGGTGATTCTAACCGCGGCGGGCGGCGACCCGCCAAATAGAAGAGACAATCTGTGGCTGTGTAGAACAGTGGTGCGCACTTCCAAAAAGTTAGCTTCAAAATTATAAACAAGAATACTAGTGAAGGAAGTCCAAAGTCTCAAGTTATGTGTTCCAGGAGTGCCATTGATAATGTTCTTCTTTTCTGGTCGGGTGACTCTGTAGCACTAGATCTTTTCGTTAACTATCTTAATACGAACAATTTTAACATTCATTTTACTTGTTGTTCTAGTATGGACAGTGTAGACTTTTTGGATTTGACCCTCTACATTAAGAAAGACAAAATCCATTCAAAACTTTTTAGAAAACCCACTGCAACAAATTCCATTTTGCATGCCACTAGTGCCCATCCCTCCTCACAAATAAGAACTATTCCCTATGGTGAGGCAATTAGAGTGAGGCGCAACTGCTGTGAGGAACAGGAATTCTCACAGCAACTAGATGAACTGAAACAACGGTTTTGTAATCGGGGGTACTCTGACCAACTGTGGGAAAAGACATATAAGAGAATCCGCACAGTTGAAAGATTATCTCTATTATCAGATACCACACCTAAAAAGACCAGAAAAAGGATGGGTATATCTTTCATTACTCCGTACAATAATGCAAGTTCTGATATTTACAAAATCCTCAAGAAAAATTGGCATATCCTATTATCTGATGATACCTTGAGACACGGTCTCAGAGATAGACCGGACATCATTTACACTAGAGGACGAACCTTAAGAGACAGTCTATGTCATAGCTTTTTACCAAGTGACACAAAGGATAGCTGGATTCCACAACCTCCACAAGGGTTCTACAAATGTGGTCATTGTAACATATGCGAATATACCCTGGACAAAACAAAATCCTTTTGTTACAATACTGGTATAACACATCGTATTAAACAATTTATTAATTGCAATACCAGATTTGTGATATACTGCTTAATCTGCACATGTAAATTAATATATGTAGGGAGTACCATCAGACCTTACAAAGAGCGACTACAGGAACACATTTGAGCAATCAAAAATAACAACAAAGATTACCCATTTGCTGTACATTTTAATTCTGTACATGCCCAGCGGGAAGTTCTGGGTATAAAAACACATGGTATTGCCACCCTGGACGGTTGTCCCAGGGGAGGCAACAGGACTCTTTTGCTTAGACGCCTGGAAAGCAGGTGGATTATCAAATTGTGTGCAGTAGAGGAAGGTCTAAATTTAGATAAGGATCTGCATGTCTTTTTATAACTCCATCTTTCATGTAAATATTCTGTATTCATAACATGTCACATGACCTGTAGTCAAAATTTATGCAAGTTACACATCTTATCAGTATATGCATGGACATATTAGCAACTCATGTTGAGTACTTGCAGTAGATATATGTGATTAGATATGTATGGATGGCATGGTTACATGTTTATCATTTATATACACAGTGTCAATCGTATGACTATGATATTACTTGTTTACTTACATATAGTGTGAGGATCCATATGTTTTTCCACAATATTCAGTGGTAAACTACACTATGTATTCTGATGGGCAACACTTTACGGATACTTTGGTCTATGTATATAGCTCGATTTTCATGTATTACTTCATTCAGTCATAATGCTATTTACATTTGATGCAGACATGTTATTGATGTTGGGGATCTATGCTTCACTTAAGTCTATCTCTTCTCTTCATCACGAGCACCAAGTACAATTTTGTTCATTGTGCACCACTCACTATTCCCTAATTTATTCTACTCACGCTTCCTCCTTTCCAATATGGCTGCCGTTTGTAATGTTCGATCACGGCATTGTCCTTTTACTATGTTTATACTTGTAACAAGTATAAACGACACAGCGTCGAGCACGAACTGCTACTCTACATGCCGTCGGACTAGGAAATAATTGTCATGCACCTTATCGGGTAAGACGCCACCCCATTTAAAGTTCACATTAGTGAGTAGCTTTTCTTTCCTAGCTTAAATTACTTCTATAGTTACCCGGTTTGCCATTCCAGGCGTATTTGACTCTGCTATAGAAGACAGGAAATATAGCCCAAACACATCTACTGATGTGCTTGTGGCATATTCACCTCTTCGAGGTCTTTGTCTGTTATATCCGGCATACGTTTTTCTGAAATACATTTTGTATATTACTTTGCTATACAATTTGTAGGTACTGACTTTCATTTGATTTCTAACTTACATGAACGCTGAATTTATACGGAATATACTTGAATTGTGCAGTTTTGGAGCGTACATTCAACGTGAGGATACCACTAATTTTGCTTGGATAGAATCTTTCTTCTGCGTTTTGTTGCACCTATGTTGTGTATTTAGTAATATTGGTTATGGTTGGCAGGAGCCCTTATGGCCATTAGTAAGCACTTAGTCTACACATTGCGTAACTGCACCGTGGCCAGGCTACTCCCACTGTCAATAACCCCCTCTTTTTTTTTCAGTTAGACTTACCATGGTCCCTGTGTGGTTTTGAGACACATCAAAACATATTCTTGGACTTACCCAATCAGATTTTGTTCGCATTCATGAAGATTTAATTGTTGGAATTCGTATACTACGGCTTCAACATTTAATTTATGGTCTCTTTACCTTAATACTAAAGGTATGTTAATTATTATAACTTCTTATTTGTTTTATTAATCTCTAATTACTTCACTTTGACTATAGTCCTGCACCTTTCTGATACACATAGCACTTTCTGTCATCCACTTTATCTTCCGACTATCTGTCGCCTATATAGGATGTACTTTTATATATAGAGCACGAAATCACTATGGACCTCACTTACTAGACACCGTGGTGTTCAACTTGTGGTGTTTCCAAAACTCTTTCTTCATTTGGCACACAGGCACCATAGGTGGATTGTCACCGTTTGGGCTAAATGATATGGCATACTGGACTGTTGGAACTAACAGCTGGTTTATTTATTATCTGTAACATTACTTCACAGCCTTGAGAAAGTCGCATTTGACAAAACACGTGTCGGCTGTCGTTTGCATTGAACAGGCTGTCGTTTGCATTGAACAATATACAAGTGTTTGGATTTGACACTATATTTGGTGGCCCTTGACCGTGATGACACCATATTTACTACGAATTGCTGTGTGATCCAACTAAGAAGAATAAAGAATACAATTATGAACAGCTGGATGTGCTGTGGTTCTTACTTCTCCAGATTCCTATAGAAGCCAGTTTCAAGCAGTTGTCATTTTCTCTGAAGAACTTTGTAATGCCACTACTAAGAATTCTCTCAAGAAGGCTTACTGTCTGACCCTTCCCTTTTGTAAAGAACCTTGCTTAAATATACTTACCATTCCATGAGCAAACCATGTATAAAACTTTTAAGAAAATTAAACTCTAAAGGAATCAGTTTTCATGCACTGCTGATCGATATTTCAAAAAGGCTATTACTATTTTAGATTCAGTCACAAAGAGTGCTCATGAGTATGTTGCAAGTTTATGTATCTATTCATTGATGTGGAGGTTTGCCTACTTTGCGTGCTGTTTTACAGTCCTCACCTCTGCGAGTATGAATGACATTTCATGATTTTTGGCGAGTATAAGGAAATAAAATTCAAGAATATTTGAGGAAAGCTGGAAGTTAGGGCTACTTAAGGTTACCAAGTAGTACCAGGAAGTACAGTATCAGCATCCAATGTCATGTAGATCTTTGGCATATGACAGCAAAAGACATAGGCGGTGATTCTAACCGCGGCGGGCGGCGACCCGCCAAATGACCGCACCGCGGTCACAAGACCGCGGCGGCCATTCTGCCTTTCCCGCTGTGCTGGCGGGCGACCGCCAAAAGGCCGCCCTCCAGCACAGCGGGAAAGACCCAGCAACGATGAAGCCGGCTCCAAATGGAGCCGGCGGAGTTGCTGGAGTGCGACGGGTGCAGTAGCACCCGTCGCGAATTTCAGTGTCTGCTAGGCAGACACTGAAATTCTTTTTGGGGCCCTCTTACGGGGGCCCCTGCAGTGCCCATGCCAATGGCATGGGCACTGCAGGGGCCCCCAGGGGCCCTGCGGCACCCCCTACCGCCATCCTGTTCCTTGCGGGAGACCCGCCAGGAACAGGATGGCGGTAGGGGGTGTCAGAATCCCCATGGAGGATTCTCAAGGGCAGCGGAAAGTCAGCGGTACACCGCCGACTTTCCGTTTCTGGCCGCGGATGAACCACCGCGGTCAGAATGCCCAGCGGTGCACCGCCAGCCTGTTGGCGGTGCTACCGCGGTCATTCGCCCTGGCGGTTTTTACCGCCAGGGTTAGAATGACCCCCATATTGTGTAATAATGTCTTATTCTGAAAATACTGTAGAAGTGTTTATGCTAGTAAACTGAGCATGAACTAAACAAATGTGACCAAATTGCACCACTGGCCACCAAATTCTTAGAACATCGATTGGGGGAGTGAGGGTGCTGAGAATAGCCCAGTTATCTTGAAAATATGTTTAAACCAGTCTTCTCTAATGAGTAGTTCATGAGCTACTTGTAGCTCTTCAGTTACTGGTAAGTAAGCCTCTACTAATTTAGAAGCTTTTATGAATTAACATATGTATCAAAAAACTGAAAAGATGATGTCTGATTGTTCCATCATGCGTCTTTAGATAGACTTATTACTAATATTATTACACTGGTGCCAGGGGCACTGCAGCTACGGCTTTTGTGTATTAACCGTATAGAGGCATTTCAAATTGGTAAAGTCTTTTTTTTTCAAATTACTGCTGGCAACCATGCTTGATGAAATGAGGTGATCACTGTTGGTTATCTTGTGTGGGGTGAGCACTAATGCAATCTAGGCTGATCTGGTCACTATTACTACAATAATATTATAAGTAGCTCGGGATGATTTTCATTTCCCCTACGTACCTCCTAAATAAGAAATGGGTGGAGACCCCCGGCTTATTCAACTGGCGCCTGTGTGGGTACAATATATATAGCTTTCCTCCGGTTGTCCTCGAAACTGGGACATACAGTTCTACATGCCAATAAGTAGTAAAACGGAAGAATAAACAGTAAAAGGAGCCCCAGACGTAATTGTGACATAGACTTGTATGAAGTCTGCGACCCCCACCATTCACAATCTTAACCATCTTTCCACCACCAAAGCCTGCATCTAGTTGCGCCCCTGCAGAGTACAATACAACCAGGTGAATAATATGTGTAAACATCTCTCTCAAAGCTGGAGGCACATAGGGTTGCATGCCTGCTGGGTTCTCGTTTTGTCTCTCGGTGGCGAAATTCATTTTTGCTCCCTCAGTCTGGGGCAGTTTCCAGTATAACCCAGAGGGTCTTTAGCAATCCTCTGCTGAAGGGAGGTCTATTGTGAGTGAGGGGACTAAAGGCACTCCAATCCAGTCTACATTACCTAGTCACTTGCTCACGTTTTTATAATGTAGTATGCAGTCTTCTAGCCTCGTTTAAAGAGCTACTATTGTTTTAAATGTAACTGAAACGGTAATCAAAAGTCTGAGGTCATTCATCCAGGATCAAACAAATATAGATGACGTGGGGAAGCCAAATATGAATCTCTTTCAAGTCACCAGCTTCGTTATAAGGCCACGTCTCAGTTATCAATGCATCCAGCTGGGAAGCTTTTCCAAGTTAAATTCACCGAGGCATAAGTTTGTCCCATGCATTGTTCCACATTTCCCCTGCTGGGAGACTGGCCCTCATGCTCAGAAGCCATTTCATGTATTGATCCATTTTCGATATGGTCTTCCGAGTTAAGAGGTTGTCTCACACATCTCATACATTAGAGTCTGAAACTCACATATCAACCACAAATTGAAAGATTGCCTCACACACTTCCCTCCGGTGAGCCTCATGTGTGTACTCTGCCTGCTGTGAACCTTACATGTCTCCATGTTGCAGGCATGTCGCATGTTCTGCCCTAAGTCCCATAAGCATACAAAACATGCTTATGGGGCTTAGAATGGAGTGCTTGAATTAATCCCGCCACTGGTAATCACTTGGGCCTCACCCCATTCCATTGTTATTCTGCACACCATGCCACCTCAGTTTGGACCCAGTTGTATGCAAATTAGTCTTGACCCTGCTCCAGTAGGAACTTTTCAGCCTGAACTGACAGGTATGTCCTCCCTGAACCAGAACACAAGCAACCCAGGACAGGTTTCTCCCTAGCTAAGCCCCAGCCATCCCAGAGTCCCTCCGCCTACTATCCTGCTGCCTCTACTTCCATGAGTCATAGAAATCTTGCCTTTTGGCCTTCCAGCTAGCCTTTACTTCTATGCCTTAGGCACCTAGCTGACACCCCCCCCACCTTTGCTCCGTGCCTCTGTCCCGAGCCCATGAACCACTGATCCTGTATCCCATGCTGCAGCCAGGCCTGCTGCTTGCACCCAAGTCCCTGCCTTCAACCACAGACCTAGGCAGTGGATGTCCAAGGAAGGCCAAGGAGAGCAGAATTCATGACACATTATCACAATCACCACTGACTAGATACATGTTTCTATTTACATTATATGTGTATACTGTTATTTTAACCAGACATGGATTTGGCTATCTTTGTCCTATGTTGTACACTCTACCCCAGGCACTTGTGCATCCACCTCTAGATGATTAGGCCCCTGACCCTAGCCCCCAACTTCAACCCTGAGCCTCATGCCTTGGCTTCCACTGAAACCTTGCTCCAGCCTACTGTGAGAAAGTAACCTCTTTCTAGCACTTTTGGCCTGTTTGTGAGTATGTGTCAGTGTGTTTTTACTGTGTCACTGGGGTCCTGCTAGCCAGGACACCAGTGCTCATAGATAAAAACGTATATGTCAGTGTGTTTTGCCTTTATCACTGGGATCCTGCTGGTCAGGACCCCAGTGCTCATATTTTATGGCCTAATGTGTATGCCTGTGTAGTGCATCATTGTGTCACTGAGACTCTGCTAATCAGAACCTCAGTGCTTATGCTGTCTCTGCTTTTAAGTTTGTCACTGTAGGCCAGTGACTTCATTTACCAATTTCAATTGGCACACTGGTCCCCCCTTATAAGTCCCTAGAATATGGTACCTAGGTACCCAGGGCATTGGGGTTCCTGGAGATCCATATGGGTTGCAGCATTTCTTTTGCCACCCACAGGGAGCTCAGACAAACCCTTACACAAGACTGCTATTTCAGTCTGCGTGAAATAGTGCACACACTATTTCACAGCCATCTTCACTGCACTTAAGTAACTTATAAGTCACCTATATGTCTAACCTTCACTTTCTGAAGGTTAGGTGCAAAGTTACTAAGTGTGAGGGCACCCTTGCACTAGCAAAGGTGCCCCCACATAGTTCAGAGCCATTTGCCCGGACTTTGTGAGTGCGGGGACACCATTACACGCGTGAACTACATATAGGTCAATACCTATATGTAGCTTCACAATGGTAACTCTGAATATGGCCATGTAACATGTCTAAGATCATGGAAGTGTCCCCCCATTCCAAATATGGTATTGTGGAGCCAATTCCATGCATCCTGGGTGCTCCACCATGGACCCCCAGTACTGCCAAAGCAGCTCTCTGAGGCTTGCACTGCAGCTACAGCTGCTGCCACCTCACAGACAGGGTTCTGCCCTCCTGGGGTCTGGGCAGCCCAGTCCCAGGAAGGCAGAACAAAGCATTTCCTCTGAGAGCAGGGTGTTACACCCTCTCCCTTTGTAAATAGGTGTTAGAGGCTGGGGAGGGGTAGCCCCCCCCAGCCTCTGGGAATGCTTTGAAGGGCACAGTTGGTGCCCTCCTTGCATAAACCAGTCTACACCAGTTTAGGGACCCCTTCTCCCCTGCTCTGGGGGGAAACTGGACAAAGGAAACTGGAGTGACCACTCCCCTGTCCATCACCACCCCAAGTGTGGTGCCCAGAGCTCCTCCAGTGTGTTCCAGTCTTCAGCCATCTTGCTTTGCAAGGTGTAGGAGCACTCTGGAGGGCTCTGATTGGCCAGTGCCAGCAGGTGACGTCAGAGACCCTCCTGATAGGTTCATACCTGATAAGGTAGCCAATTCCCCCTCCTCAGGGCTATTTAGGGTCTCTCCTCTGGGTTCTCTTCAGATTCTGCTTGCAAGTTTCCTTCAGAAATCCTCTGCAACAAGTTCAGACTCTTCTGACCTCGGATCAACTGCAGCCTGCTCCTGTAACTGCAACAAAGTGTCAACAAGCGACACTTTTATTCAGCAACCTCATCTCCAAGTCAGCAACTGCAACAGTTTCCATGGTGTGTACGCTCTGGGGACTCCCTGTCTTCATCCTGCACTGAAGGAATCTCCCGTGGAGTGATGGAGTCACTCCTCTGCTGCAAGCAGGCACCTTCCAAGACTATGGCTGGTACCCTGGGACTCCTCTCACAACAACGAGCGTGCTCCTAAGGACACCGAGGGTGGACATCATCAACATAGACTGTCCTGAGGTTCTGCTGATGCAATTTGGAGGAGGTAGACCTTGCCTTCCCCAGGAACGATGGTACCCCTATGAATTGTGTCTTCTTCACCTCCTGAGCCCTCTGTGCACTCTTTACAAAATTCCTTCATGCACAGCCTGGCCCAGGTCCCCAGCACTCTCCCCTGTGACGCTCAACTCACTGAGTTGTTCTCCGGCGGCGTGGGACCTTCTTTTGTTGTACTGCATTAACTGCATTTTGCACCTCCTTTGAACACGGATCCTGCCGCTTCGGGGGGTGCTGGCTGGCATCCTGAGGGCTCTCTAAAGTGCTGAGAGCCCCGACTTCCTCCTCACATAGAGTTGAGGCCCCCAGGTTCCTCCTGGGTCCATCCAGCACCATTTTGATGAAAATGCACTGTTGTCGTAGCCAAGGCCTGTTGGCACCTTCCAACATGAAATCTCATCTGCAACAATCTTCCCGCCGTGGGACATTTTTTGCATCATGCAGAAACCCGCTGGCATCTTCCTAGGGTGCATTTCTACAGTCTTTGACTAACCAGGGACTCTTCTTTTGCATCCTCTACTGGGTTGACAGGGGTTCCTGTCCTTCCTGGAACTTGTTTTGACTTCTGGACTTGGTCCTCTTCCTTTGCAGTTCTTCAGGTCCAATAATCCAGCAGTTGTTCTTTGCAGACTTGGTTGGCTGCTGCAAAATCCCAAAAATGAGGTGTAGTGTGTCCTAAAGAAACTTGCAGTACTTTACTCTTGCTTTGCTGGGCTCTGGGGTGGGGTAATTTACTTACCTTTACTGTATTCTTACTCTCCCAGTGATTCTGCAAAAACTACACTTGTCTAGGGGGGAATTCATGATTCACTTTCCACTTTTTTAGGATGTGGTTTGTGTTGCCCCTATACCTATTTTCTCCCATTGCCTTCTTTAAGATTTCCTACTGTTTGCATTGTTCAATGACTATTTACTTGTCTAATTTTGGTGTCTAGTGTATATATTGTATGCAATACTTACCTCCAGAAGGAGTATTGTCTCTAAGATATTTTTGGTACTGTGTCACCCAAACAAATATCTTTATTTTTGGTAACACTGAGTATTGTCTTTACTTGTGTATAACTACTGTGTAACTATAAGTGGTATTGCATGAGCTTTGCATGCCTCCTAGTTCAGCCTAAGCTGCTCTGCTATAGCTACCTCTATCAGCCTAAACTGCTAGAACACTACTACTTCACTAATAAGGGAGAACTGGACCTGGTATAAGGTGTAAGTACCCAAGGCACCCACTACAAACCAGGCCAGCCTCCTACACCTACCATTAACATACTCCTCTGCATTCTATAACTTTCTGTCCCCTGGTTGCGCTGTCATTAGACACTTCTCCCTTATCCCATTTTCCCTTGACATCACCTTAACAATCCACACTTGTTTTACTCTTTGTGACTTAAATTTCAGCTGCTCCCACTAATGCTCATGCACTTTCTGGGTCTCAGATCATCCCCTTCTGCCCGTCACAAGGTCAGGTCTGTCGGCAACAAACCTTCCTTCATCAATCACCTTTGCTCCTACTCCCTGTTTCATCACAATTGAATCACGGCTACACCCAATGACACCCTCAGAGACAAACCCACTGTAAAACAAGCACTACAAGTCTTCCTCTGGGGCAGAAGCGAAGGCCTCTTTCTCACTAAGGCTCTCACTTCCTCACACTCCCATCCTCAACTACAACCACTCTTTCTCAAACCACTTCCATGGGAAACCACGTAAAGCCACTCTCTTCTCAACATCACTACCACACTCTTCTTCCACTATCAACCATTCCACTTCTGAACATGTGCTTTCAACCATAATCTCATTACCTTTCTCCCTACTTGCTGCTCATTCCTCTTGCACCAAGAAGCAAGCAGTTCTCCCCGTTGGGCCCAGTTCAACAAGGACGAGGTGATCCTGGCAGGTCCTTATTCAGACCAGATTCTCTGAATAGTCACTGCCTAATTAAACATATGTAGTGGGACATCCTGTGCCAAGAACCCCAGACGGCCTTGGCTGCACTCCTCCCAGTTCAAGTAAGTGGTGTAGGAGGATAGTAGTCAGCATGGGTGGGGTGGTAACAGGGTGTGCCTATTTGGCAGAGGTGTTTGCAAGGATGAGTAGAGTGGGAAGAGAGAGTGCTAGGACTGGGACAAGATGCTGGATTTTGCTCACTGACAATGGGCTGAAACAAGAACAGGTGGACTGTGGCATGGTCCCTCCCCTTGAATTCCCCTCCCTGTTTTCCTATTCTTCTTTCAGGAATGATTATTCACTGATGTGAATAACCACAGAAATTTTTGTTTTTTTAATGGGCAAGTGCCGTAGCCAGGATGCTATGGACTCTGGTGCAACAAGGAAAATGACTCATTTGAATCCTGCTGGGGTATTAAAATACAGCAATTATTAGGGTTGCATTGGCCCCTCAGAACTTTGGGCCTCAATGCCACTGCACCTGCTCCACCAATGGTACCTACTTCTCTGAGATGGGGCCCAGAAGAGAAATTTATTTACACTACTTTTGTGGGGAGAGAGACAGAACAAGCCTGCCAGCAGCCAATATAGCAATAACAGAGGGATGAGAGAGAGACACAGTAGGTTATGTGCTGAACCAGCACACACCTTTATGGAAGGGAACATTATTGAGAAGAGCAGGTAAGTTAGAGGGGTTCTGACAATGGGATTTATTTGGTGTCTCAAGACTTGGGTGTTGTCATGGGTTACAGGGAAATCAAGGCAGTCCTACTACTGAAGGAGAAATTTGAGTTAGCACACACACAATCATTCAAGTACACCCTGCTCACATACTGTTAAAGAACTGAGAGCACACAGGTGCATGATTTACAATCTCTCATCTGATAGATCTTTTAAGTTGACTGAGATACCAAGGGAGTTAAGAATAATAAAACAATTCAATTTTCGTGAAGCCCATTTGGTCACACAATAAGGACCAAGAATCAGTGATTGAAGTTAAGTAATTTTCTTACCAATTAATAATCAGTCAAGTATGGTTGTATGATGGAACACCGACTTTGAAAACAACTAGTGCCTTATTTTACCACGAATGCCTTAACAACGATATTTCGTTGTAAAGGCATTCCTGATGAAATCATTACTAATAGGCACCATTCACCCTACATCCCTCACCCCACCCCCCAACCCCACCCCAAAACCTAAAACCCCCTTACCCCCCACCCCCTCCCCAAAACCAAAAACGTCCCACTCCCCCAACCCCACCCCAAAACCTAAAAACCCCTAACCCCCACCCCCTCCCCAAAACCAAAAACGCCCCATCCCCCCAACCCCACCCCAAAACCTAAAACCCCCTAACCCCCACCCCCTCCCCAAAACCAAAAACGCCCCACCCCCTCAACCCCACCCCAAAACCTAAAACCCACTAACCCCCCACCCCCTCCCCAAAACCAAAAACACCCCCCCAACCCCCCCAAAACCTAAAACCCCCTGACCCCCCAGCCCCTCCCCAAAACCAAAAACGCACCACCCCCCCAACACCACCCCAAAACCTAAAACCCCCTGACCCCCCACCCACTCCCCAAAACCAAAAACGTCCCACCCCCCAACCCCACCCCAAAACCTAAAACCCCCTAACCCCCCACCCCCTCCCCAAAACCAAAAATGCCCCACCCCCCCAACCCCACCCCAAAACCTAAAACCCCCTAAACCCCACCCCTCCCCAAAACCTAAACCCACCACTTACCTTAGTCTACCCCTTCTCACCTGCGTTGCCCTCCTTCGCCAACTCCCTTCTTTGTACCTTAACCACGCATGTTCATTGTTCAGAACATACGTAGTTAAGGCACAAAATAACAGAGTCGTGGTTAAAAAAAGTGTTGTTGCGCTTTCGTTAACCACGACTCTTGTAAAAAAAAGTCGTAATAAAGGATGTTTCCCGTCAAGTATATATGCATGCCAGAAGAATATTAAAAACATACAATATTAGAGGTGGCAAGCTGAAATATCACAATGGGTTCAGTCTTAGTAGGGTATGATACAAAATAATCACAGCCACAATACAGAAACTGAGAATTTGAAAAAGCTGTTCCTGGATGAAACCAATTCTCTCTCCTAAACATGAATAAATTCTAAAGGCATCTAATAAAAATTCTACGTTTAGAATAAGGATGGTTCATAGAGTGGGGTTTGAAGGATATTCAGAAATGCAGGAAGGTTACAGCATAGTAAAGACTCCAGTAGAAGTCTTCCAGTGTTGCAAGAATAAAGGAAGCAGAGAGGTCTGTACCCTTCAACGTTTAAGGGAATCTGCTCTAACTTCTACCAGCATGAACATTAAATAAAACAAACAGAGCCTTCAGCAACAATTGTACCCCTCTCCACCCCACTAGGAACCAAGCATTTGACTTCTCATAGTGTGCATTTGTAATATCTCCTGAGTGTCCTATCCCACAGATCTTGGATAGTTACTGTAACCTTGAGCATCCCCCATTCCTGATGGGCGATGAATAGAAGGCTTCATCTGCTCATTAGGTCCTCACGTTTCTTACCACGATTTCTCTTCTCAGGTCTTACTATCAATAAACTAATGCTTACAACAATACTCCCTTCTCTAGCTAATGAAACCTTGAGAATGCACCTGGAAAAGAAAGTGCGCACTAATAAAGCTAAATATATTTTGGAATTAAGGCCTTCAGTCAGGCTAATTTTAACTATACAATTAATATTTATTTCCAATATATGATTATTCATGTCTTCATGTAACTTTCAAAATAAATGCACAACATGAACAAGAAAAATGCATATTACTTCTGGAAATACAAATTAAAATGTAAAAATGGACATGAATAATGAATGCTTAAAGCAGTTTAAATGAACCTTAGTGCACACATTTACAAAGCTTCAATTTCTCAATAATTGGATTTCATTACTGCAATTAAATGTTCATACACTTCAATATAATATAAGGCACATAGTAAACATATTGTCAAAAATAACTGTGAAATTGCACAGTGATAATGTGTAAGGGATGGAGTCTAAATTGTGTAGAACCAACTGAGCTCAATTGTCAGACCTACCAAAAGTTGCCCCTGTGGAGTGGAGGCTCTTGATAGAGGAGCTCACAACAGAGGCCATATTTACAAAACAGTAATGAATATTAGGCCAATCCAACTAGGAGGTCAAAGGGAAAGATGGATGGAAGATATAGCTCCATTGCCGGATATTAACTCAGCAGTAGCCTTGGTGCATCCTTGAGAAATAGCGATGCAAGGCAGTCAAAGCATTATTCAAATTAAAATCCTACATAGGGTATACTGTAATAGGGGGCAAGCGCTACGTGATGGGAGTGGTCCCAGACGACAGTTGCATAAAAAGTTAAAAGAAAGGCGGGTACGTTCCTTTGACCCTTTTAGACCTATGATGTTAAATAGATGTTCTTCAGTGTCTTTGGTGTATTTCTACAACCAGCATTGGCCACGTGCTGTGTGTGGAAGCACCACCAATGCAGCAAGTTGTTATCCTCAATATCGTGAACGAAGTAGACATGCCCAGAAGGAACTCAATCTTTGCTCATCGGAATTGATGGTGGCCGAATGAGATGTAAGGCAGGAATCGAGAGGCCCACATCGACCTAGCAAACAGAGGTGGTACATGGGAATGTACCAATGCGTGAAGGCTTACAGTGGCAGGGGTTGCCCTATGGGGTACATAGCTGGCAGTTTTTGAACTAGAATAAAACAGGTGAATATAAGCCCTGACATTTTCGGAATCATAGCCCGAGGCTGCCTGTCACAGTCACACGAAGGACACTAACGCATGACCTTGCCGACAGGCCAAGCAAGATTCTTCAGTCTCTACGTTGCCACCCTCTTGACAGACATGTGACACGCACTCAGACGAACATACGAAATTTAAACATGGTGTGGACTCATGTGAAGGACCCCGGTATTGCGGTTTAAACGTTTATAGATGTCAATGTTCCTTTGTCCTTGAACATTATGCCAAAAAAACGAATTTAATTATTAAAAAAATAACCATGAGGCACAACGTGGCCTTCAAGTGCCACATAATTCAAGTGGCGCTACGTCGATCTCCTTTCCTATTCTATTCCCACTCTCCCTCCTCTTTACTTATGCTTAACCTTGTGCATCTACTGGGCATAAAGCTTAATTTTTCTGGTTGCATTAATGTGCTAATAACTGTATGCAACCTACTCGGCAGCCTTGTTGCTAGGGTCTTCGTTTCAACATGTATGAGTGGGCTCGGTCGAAACTAGGCGTCTCTCCCTCCTCTCACCACTCAACTCTCTTGTCTCACTCCTGGCTGAATTAATTAAGGTTCACACAATATGTTAAATACTATTCTAGACAATAGGAAATCTCTAGAATTCGACCGCAAGCATGCATAATACATGCTCACCTTGGGAGGCACACAATATTTCTAATTCTGTATTTTAGTCGCGTGATGTTTGAACCAGGTTGAATTCCACCAGACCTCCCCACTAGCTGTGACGCTCTTCCCCGCACAGCCGCGTTGGGGATTTGATGATATTTGTACGTCTGCCACCGCACTGGCTGACGCATGCCAACACAATATGTCAAGTACAATGTTCGGCCTGAATCCAAGACAACGGTAGTTTTGTCTAAAATTTAATAACGCTTGTTCCCGGGGATTTATTTTCCATGGTACTAACCCAGCTGTGACCCATAAAGTAAGTGGAAATAATGCTGGGGTCGCGAGGAAAACAGGCAGCACATTAAATTAATATCAGCGGGAGTTTTTTCATACATTTCTTTGTCCTGCGATTTGTGTAATTCGGTTGTCTTGCGAGTCTACATTGGCCGCAGGAACATTGCTCGCCGGCTCAAGGACCACTTATATTGTTATGCAGTGACCCCTACAAATAAATTGTTGCTTAAGCATGCACCACAGTGATCACAGATTAGACTGAAACACAATAACATTTAGTGCCAAACATTTAGCACGTTCTATTTTGGACTGGCTCTGATAATCCCTCCCTCATCCAGACCAAAAGTTAAGTGGCTCCCTAGAATTATAATCAACCCCCCCTTAATTCCCAAATACATGTATGAAAATAAACAGACCCCTGAGCAACAGAATAGTTTCCTCTTGAGAAGTGAGTTATGTCAAATCACAAGGGTTTTATTTCCCGCCTCGTTCCACCCTATTGGCTCATCGCAGTTGCATGTCTCAATCAGGCTTCTTGCATGAGTGGACATACGTAGCCAGAAGAATGGAGTCTGATGGATGTAGAAGGGTTATGTTCTCAAATTAATGCAGGTTCAATATGTTTTTGCTGAATTTCAAGTCATCTATATTTTCCAAAATATTGTTGGGAGTGTCCTAGAGGTGGAGCCAAATGCCACATGCTTGACATCATGTGTGTGCCCTGTCCTGTACAAATATGATGCAAAGCAGTTGCTCAGTCTTTTTAAGTAGAGTTGTGATCATGCTCCGATATAAAGAGGGTGATAGAGGATCTAGAAGAAAGAGTCAGGAACATCAAGGACCTTGTCAAGAGATGGACATCAGCAGGGGCTTGAGAAAGGCCATAATGAACAGAATAGTAATGAACACGTGACATATCATTACATGTGTGGTTCACAAAAAAAGGGACCATAGCAGATACCATACAGGGCAGCACTGCCAAAAGCAGGCAATGAGGCCTAGGACTGGTCCAATGGCAGGAACTTCAAAGCATTTTCCAAAACCTGTCATGTGCTCTCCACGTGGGGATTGCGAAGGGGACACTAAAAGCGACTATTGATATGTTAAGAGAGTTTTAAGCCAGGGCTTCCCAACCTGTGGTCCAGGGACCCCTGGGGGTCAGAGTAGCCTCCTCTGGGGGTCCGCAAATGCTTAGAAATTTAAATGATATTGACAGAAAAATATAGTGTATATAAATCAAGTGGCTAAATGTACAACTGAAAATTGTAAAATGAACTGTAAATGTCAAGGAATTTGAAACTGAATGCTAAAAATTTAGGAGGATATTTAAAAAAAAGTGGCACTGCACAGAGAGCAGTGCCACTTTTCTTGCACCCTTTAGCGACCTCCTACCGTCATCATGTGTGTGGCATATTTAAACTTCAGCACACCATAGCGCAGGGTAAGAGGCAATAGCGTTATTTTTTTAGCGCTATTTATGTACTCTGAAGGAGTAGCACCAAAAGTTTGGCTTTACTCCTTCAGAATACATATCAGCCCATTGTATTCAGTGGCATGCCCCCTTTTAACGCCTGCTATGAGCTGGCGTTAAAAGTGCTGAAAAAAAGGATGCAAGGAAATTTGTTAGATTTTCCTGTACCATTTTTTCGGCCCCCCCTCTTACTGGAGTACACCCTCTTTGCATACATTATGCCTGGCGCGGGCATAATGTAGGGCAAAGGTTTACAAATTGGCACAATGCATGCATTGCAGCACTTTGTAAATATGGCACAGTGTTTTCGGCCTTTTAACGCCACATTAGTGTCCAAAAATAACACTAATGTGGCATTAGAATGGTGCTAGGGGCACTTAAATATGCCCCTAAATCTCTGTCCTCAGATTGATACGTGGGATCAGCGCAGGTGCATCAAACAGAATATAGTATGGACGATGTGTGGCTTCAATTGAATTTAGAAAAACTCCAACCTTCCTACTAAAATTAATTTTTACATTTATTTCATTTGTATTTATTTGCAAAATAAATAAAATGTGTTATCATTTGTGTATGTTTTTGATGAATGCTTGCTTCTGTATTGTTTTGCATTTCAAATCATCAACAATGCTTAGACCGTGGTCTCTGGCTTCCAGTAATGGCTCAGTTGGGGGGAGTCCCTGGATTCCAATAATGATTCAGTGGGGGTCCCCGGGTTCGAGTAAAGATAAAGTGGGGACCACAGAAGTCAAAAGGTTGGGAACCACTGTTCTAAGCAGCACAGGGGCTAGCCAGCGAGCTGCTAGGAGAACCATCTTGTGAATCAGAGGATCTCTGTCAGCACAGTCCAAAAGGTCACGTGTGAATCAGGAACAGGTTCAAAAACCACAATAGCCAGGCACACTCAGAGTACTCAGGCCCATAAACTAGTGTTAGTTATTTTTATATTTGCATGTTCATACTGATAATTTAGGATTATTACCAGTGTCTTCATCTGACTCATGTAATAACCCCATCTAACATGAGTATCAATCTGAAATGTAATATCCACAAAAGTGCCAATAAATCCTTATATCGTTTAGTTTGTGACGATTGAACTTTGCTTAAAACAGTGTCCAACATTATTTGCATTACTGAGAAGTGCAAATCAAATAATTATAGCTACAGAAGTCTTTAAGAAAATTGAACTATGTGGCATCCCAATAACATTCCCTAACCAAAAACCTGCCACTTCAAACAACCTCACCAAATCCAAAAATTGTTGGTTACCCAAAAGAGAACTAGAAATACCCAATTTCTTGTCAGAGAACCCAATTTCCCTTGTAGTTTGTACAAAAATGGTCGAAAGAATTGCACTAATTCAGGCAATTCCACTACTGATCTAACATTGATAGTGGCTAGTGTACCTACGATGGACAATAACCATTTCAGTTATTGCAAGTGCAGTGAAAGTAATCTGCCTGTATAAATGTGGAATATTGCCCAACTAAACATTACCAAATGTGGGAGCTGGTCGATTGAGACTTGATAAATATAAGTACTTGTGTCTTTGTTAGGTGCACAAGTACAAGGTAGACAACATTTCTGGCCCTAAAGTGCTGCTTTATTTTGCTGTATGAAACAGCTGACAGTAAACTAATGTTGGATCCTGAGATTCACTGTTGCTTTCCTTCTTACCTTCTTAAGAGATATAGGGCCAGATGTAGCAAACGTTTTGCGACTCGCAAACGGCAAAATTTGCCGTTTGCGAGTCGCAAAACGCGTATCCCAATGCAGAAATGCATTTTGCGAGTCGTTACCGACTCGCAAAATGCATTTCAGACTCGCAAATAGGAAGGGGTGTTCCCTTCCTATTTGCGAGTCGCATTGGGATGCAATACCATTTGCGACCGCATATGCGGTCGCAAATGGCATCGCAGTTACCATCTACTTCAAGTGGATGGTAACCCAATCGCAAATTGGAAGGGGTCCCCATGGGACCCCTTCCAGTTTGTGACTGGAGCCCAAAATATTTTTTCAGGGCAGGGAGTGGTCCAACGGACCACTCCCTGCCCTGAAAAAAAACCGAAACTAAAGGTTTCGTTTTTTTTTGAAGTGCAGCTCGTTTTCCCTTAGGGAAAACGGGCTACACTTCAAAAAAAATAAACTGCTTTATTTAAAAGCAGGGCGCTAACATGGAGGTCTGCTGACGTCAGCAGGCCTCCATGTTTGCGAGTGCCTATACTCGCAATGGGGCCGCAATTTGCGACCCACCTCATGAATATTCATGAGGTGGGTCATTGCGACCCCATTGCGAGTTGCAGTCGGTGTCTGAGACACCGTACTGCATAGCAATTTGCGACTTGCAAATTGCGAGTCGCAGGGACTCGCAATTTGCAAGTCGCAAATTGCTTTTTTCCTACATCTGGCCCATAGTTGTGTAGCCTTTAGTTCTATCCAACCCAATCCCAATTTGTTACTTGGCACCAAATGACGTATTGTCACCTCAAACTGAGTAGTATGGAATAATGTTAGCTAATTGAGGTTTCAGACAAAAATAGTAACATTTCAGGTAGAGTCAAAGTGAGCTCAACAATTTAGCTAGAGTGTGATTAAGGTTCATACCTGCTAATATTTGAGAAAGGAAGATGAAGTGCTGCATATCAAAGTCCCAACTCAAACCCTCAAATGTTATATATAGAGGATGTTCTAGAATGGATATACAATATTTATGTCCCCTGACTCTTAAAAATGCTCTATGTTGTAAGTGATGTTAGAATACATATATTGATTTTCCACATAGTGGTGTATGTGAAGATCTTATGCATTTGCAATTCTCATGTGATTTCTGTTCAGTGATGAATGAAGGGTTCTATTGTCTTCAGCTTATAATGCTGAAAGTAGCAAGGTCTATATAAATTCAAAAGATGGCATTTACAACAATATTTGCTGCACATGATGGGGGAGTTTGCTGGTGAAATGTTATTGTTGGAAATTGCCCTCTGTGGGGTGATTCCCAAACCTTTTGCCTTCCTCCTGTCCCTTTTGCTCAATTTATTTTTGCTGATTTTAGAAGTCTGTGCACTTTTCCACTGCTAACCAGTGCTAAAGTGCTTGCGCTCTCTGTTTAAAACACTGTAACATTGGCTTTTACCCAGTTGGCATATTTAATTTACTTATAAGCCCAGGGCATGTAAATTAATTGCTACTAGTGGGCCTGCAGTAGTAGTTGTGCCACCCACTTAAGTAGCCCTTTAAACATGCCTCACGCCTGCCATTGCAGAACCGGTGTGTGCAGTTTTAACCTGTCATGTCGACCTGGCAAAAGAAACCTTTTGCCAGGCCCAAACGTTCCTTTTTAATATATATATGTCGTCACTAAGGGAGGCCCTAGACAGTCCGAAGGGCAGAGTGCAGTGTATTTAAAGAGTTGTACGTTTATGTTTGACATGTCTTGGTAGCGAAACACACTTAAACTAATTGCTCACTACTGCAAGACCTATCTCTCTCATTGGATAACATTAGGGTTACCTTATTACATTTTATAAGTATAATTTCCAAATGGGTAGAGACAACCCCTTCATGTTGGGTGTCTCTGGAATCACAATTTAAAATTCTAACTTAATACTTATGGTGAAGTTGGGTTTTAAATTGTAATTCTGAAAGTACCACATCCTGATAGTTGGCATTTTGTTGCCTTAGCCATTTGGTACTTGCAGCCTGTCTCTTGTTACAGGACTGGGTCTAAGGTAGCATTTGGGCTTTGTGTATTCCTCTTAGACAGCGACACACAATGGGAACTTAGATGTGAATGAATGGCCCATTACTGGCAGGACAAGAAGGAGGAGCTGGAATCCAGCCTCAAGCACATCTGAGTAGGCTGTGTACTGTCTCCACACAAATGGCTGCATACCCACTGTAGTTAGTCTGAAACCAGGGTAGGGAAGGCAGGGCATCTGTGTACTTCAAAGGCATGCCTCTAGAAGCTTCTCCCCACTTGAAAGGCGCATGAAAGAAGGACCTCAGACTCCACTACCTCAGTACTCTTCTGGACCTGTGGATACTCTGCCAGGAAGAAGGACTGCTGTGTTGTTATAAGGACTGCCACTCTGCTGGACTGCTGCTCTACAAATAACTGCTGACCTGCTGCCTTCTTGCCTAGAAAAGAAGAGCTGGACCTCCATCTCCATTTTGAATCCAGGACCCCAGAGTGACTCAAAGGCTTGTCTACTGCCCTTCTGATCTCAGTCTCAGGGACATAACAAGCTCCCCACAGCTCCTGGACCCGTCTTCAATGAGTTCCTGTCCCCCAAGAGCTGCCTTTCAGGCCCTGGGCCATTAGTCTGCCTCTTGAGCTCTTAAAGTCAAGCTTATGGAACTTTGTGACTACGAAGAAGCCTGTTCGCACCAGACCCACAAAACCAAAATCACTGAGAGCTGCCACAAGGACATCTCTTCACACAGCAAGCATCATACAACCGTGTGGATCCTCAGAGCAAGGCTCCAGCCTGTCCTTCTATGACATCTGGCCTGATCCTCGTGCTGGTTGACCAACACCAGTGACGCTCTCCTTGCTCCTGGAGATCTTCTTCCACATAAACTGGACTCATGTCACAAAACTTCAACAGGAATAATCTGGAACTGTATCGTACACGTACTGCATCATCGTCTGTTTGAACTCTTGACTTTGACCCGGTCCAGTGTGACCAGATATCACCGCTTACCACTTTATGTTTTCCAGTTTATCCGTTAAAAATTCATACCTCCGGTTCTACTGATTAGATTTTTGTGATTTTGGCTGGTTTTATTGTTTCAGTTTTACTCTATTTTTCTAACTTGGTGTGGGATCTTTTTGTGTGGTGTTCCCACTGTTTTACCATTAGAAGTGTTGCACACATTATTTGTGCACTGCCTCTAAGTTAAGCCCGACTGCTCTGTGTCAAGCTACCTGGGGGTTGAGCAAAGGTTAATTTGGGGTTGCTTGTGCCTTATCCTGACTAGGATTATAGTTGTTGCTTGATTAGGGCTCACTCCCCCATCAGCCAGTAACCCAATTTCTAAAAGCTATCAACAAAGTTTAAGTCTTTCTTCCCACCGTGGCCATTCAATGATAAAGTTTGAAATCAAGAAGGTGAAGTTTACCTCTGCCCCATGGAAACTAAAGTCACTCTCCACATTTTTTATTCACCAAAACAATTATGCAACTGCTGCCCTAGTTCTTTTATTTTTATGGAAATTAGGGATATGTAAGAATGTAAAACATGAAACAGATAAGTAACGCGTTGAAACATGATCATTCTATTAAGATTTGAATTGCCATCCTCTGGCAGGTGAAGAATATCCCACATTTTAAAAGAAATAATAGCTTCACTGAAGAGAGGACCCTTGTTTGCTGACATACATCACATTGATTAAATAATAATTTGACTTCATGGTACTGAACAACTGAGCATTAGTATGATGGATTGCAATTATTAGAGTTTATTGACACATTTCTATGTTTTCCTTAATGATTTTATATCAAGATTGCTGTTCAATCATTTAAATGACAGGACATAATTTTATCCATTGACTTCTTCACATTAGTGGAGAAAATTGAGATATCATCAGTGTATTCTATAAATTGTTAAGCTGAGTCACCTGCCTTATAAGGAGTGAATCCTCTGCCCGTTCTAATTAAATGAAACAGTGGTCCAAATCACAATGTAGAAAATACTGGTAAAAGTCAATTTGGCATTTACATCTAATTTGACTGGAAAACTGATGCTTCTTTACATCATATTGCTCACAAAAGTTTCACCCTTCTGTGAAAAAAAACAAATCAACCTTGATTTTCCCTTTGGACATCATCAATTAAAGAAGGTGGTGAAGATTAGAGTGCAAGTGAAGGAATTCACAGCCTTACAAAGATAAAGCAACCTAAAAACATTAAATAGTGTACAAAAAGCAATCATGCAAGCAAAGAAGCAACACCTGCACTAGGATTAGAAAAAGTACAGACAACAGCCAATTGTCCAAGCATAATTACAAATACTTATAAACAAATAGCCATTATGTTGGGAGAAAATAAATGTAATTGGGTTATGGAAGTGTGAGTACTTAGCAGGTTGTTTTAGAAAGAACAATGCTTTTATAAAACAGCACGGAAACTCAGCCTACTGTACTAATACCCATCCAACTTCAAGCTTCAGATCATTCAAGTTTCTGTTTTCCTCTGCTATTCACTAATGCTGTTATTCAAAGTGTAAAAACAATAAGAGCCTCAGCTCTCAAATGTACGTTTGACGTGCATGTCTGCAGAGTAATTGAAGAAGTAGGAAACTGGATTATTATTTGGGGTGAACAAGGGGCATATTTATACTCTGTTTGCGCCGGAATTGCGTCGTTTTTTTTGACGCAATTCCGACGCAAAACTAACTCCATATTTATACTTTGGCGTTAGACGCTTCTAGCGCCAAAGTCCATGGAGTTTGCGTCATTTTTTAGCGTGGACACCTACTTTGCGTTAATGATATGCAAGGTAGGCGTTCCCGTCTAAAAAATTGACTCCGAGGCATGTGCGCCGTATTTACACTCCCGGGCAAAATTCACGCCCGGGAGTGGGCGGGTCAAAAAAAATGACGTACGGCCGCTTTTGCGCCGTTTTTTAGCGCCTGGGCAAGGCAGGCGTTAAGGGACCTGTGGGCTCGGAAGGAGCCCAGAGGTGCCCTCCCATGCCCCCAGGGACACCCCCTGTCACCCTTGCCCACCCCAGGAGGACACCCAAGGCTGGAGGGACCCATCCCAGGGACATTAAGGCATGTTCCGGTAAGTATTTTTTTTTATTTTTTTTGTGGCATAGGGGGGCCTGATTTGTGCCCCCCATACATGTCACTATTCCCAATGAACATGCCCAGGGGACAGAAGTCCCCTGGGCATGGCCATTGGGCAAGGGGGCATGACTCCTGTCTTTGCTAAGACAGGAGTCATTTCTATGGGGTTGGGAGGCGAAAAATTTGCCTCAGCCTGACTTGCCCCATTTTTTGGCGCCCAAGCTCCATATCCCCCTACGCCGGCGCTGCCTGGTGTACGTGGTTTTTTTTCACGCACACCAGGCAGCGCATGGTGCTTCAGAATGGCGTTAGCCGGCGCTAATTTTTTTGACGCAAAACTGCGTTAGCGCAGTTTTGCGTCAAAAAGTATAAATATGGCCCCAAGTGTCTACCTCAAATAATAAGGCCACCACTGGAAAGATGTCACACAAATTAAATAAACCTGTGCTCATTCCATGGTAACTTGGAACAAAGTAGTCACGCTTAAATCAAAGGCAATGTGCAAAGTAATGTATTTAAGCAAAACAAGTAGAAAAGTCACCTAAAACCAATAAAACTCCACAACCAGTTTTAAAATGAAGAGGGACATTTCATGAGTAAAATAAGACCAAATGAACAGAAATCTAATAAAGGGAACTGGAGGTACCAATCTCTAAACAATTAAAGTGAAAAAGCATCAAGAAAAAAGGGCCCAATATAAGTCAATAGTTGTATTTTGGGACCAAGGTGCAATTTCAGGCCAACCACGATGGTCCCCAGGTCGGATACACCAAGTGGATTTGTACTGGTGAAAGTGGAAGTCAAAAAGTTCCAAAAAGTCCCACTTTGGAAATGGATTTTGTCACTTTTTTTGAAGAACAATTTTGACATTTCCTCTAAGTCCCAATGCAAAATGGGACTTTGTCATCTTTTGAGAAGGAAAACCCTCTCTGTGTAGGATGCCACTGAAACTGTAGCTGCTTCTGTGGAACTGAAGGCTGGATACCTGAAGCTGGTTGGTCCCACCTCAGAATGATATTTAGTCTATTTTTTTCAGAAGTGCAGATATCTCCCTGGGGAATGAAACTGATATCCAATCCATCACTGGGGAACTGCCAGTCAGATTCTTCACTCATAGGTCCTCTTGAGTTGTTTTCATGTTCATGGAACCACCCAACCTTATGATGACTGGAAGTGTTTCTGTCCCTGGATTAAGACGCGGCTCGTGGTATTAGATGGGTCGGGGTGGCACACGCACTCTGGGGGGGCTAAATATTAATAAAATGTAAAAAAAAGTAACATAAACTTACCTGGGCCGGCGCTGCCGCCGCCTGGAGAACCGCGCTGCTCCTCACCTCTGCCTGCAGGCACAGGCTCTCAGCCTACCATGTGGTCAATCCTGACGCTGCTCAAAGGAGCGTCAGGATTGCCTGGGAGCACCTAGCCTGGGTGCTCCCAGGAAGACCGGGAGCCTGTGCAGGCTCTCCCCAGCCCAGCAACTCTGTTGCTGGGCTCGAGTGAGCCTTGTGCGCATGTGTGTTTGGCTGGCCGTCTCAGGCAGGGCCAAACACAGATGCATTCTGAGGAGAGTGCACAGAGCACCCCTCTCTGCTTGTCACAGGCTGTGGCCCACCCCTTTCACAAGGAAGGGATAATAAACAGAGTCCCTCCCTTGTGAAAGGATTTGCAGCTGGTGGGGGGTGGTTGCAACGTTCCTCGCCCTCATGGAGGAGCCGCCCCTGCTTGGATTGCAAGTGGAAGGGAGTCCAAACATCTCAGGTCCTTCTAAAAAACGTTTACAGTGCAGCTGGTGTAAGGAATTTCAGAACCTCATTACAGGTAAGGCAGAGCTGGACTGTAGCTGCAGACTGAGGCTAATTAGCTTGTAATGGTTCAGGCAACTAAATATACCTTTACCGAAAGTTATATTTCTTACCTAGCTAAAGTCTGGATTTACCAATGAATTGGAGTTTTAAAAACGGAGAGTTCTTGATTTTTTTCTGTATCTGTTTCCAACTGAATGATGCGGTAATAGTGATTTAATCGGCTTTACCAACATTTTGCTTGAGAACAGCTAAACCCAAATCATTGAAAACTGCTTTTGGTGATTTACTCACTCTGGGTACATGCTAACATTAATTTAGGAATGTACCACTTCTGGGCACTGTGAAAGATTTTTATGCATTTGTATTTTTGTGCATCATTAACAACATGTAAAATGTATGTTTGTGTACACTGGTGTCATATTGTTGTTTTTGAAGACAAATTCTTCATGATGTGTGGAAATGTGGTTTCCCGATATGTGTTAATCAGGCCTTGACTAGCTATAAATCACATCTTTTCCAAGATGGTAGTCGTCCCTATCACTCATGCTCTTCCACCCTGCCCATGTTGCTCCCTGACATTTATACAGGACACAGGCCAAGCTGAGATGTACTGGCTTATTTCCAACTGTCATTGCTTATTCTGCCCTTGATGAACAACCTGAAACTTCAGTTTCACAGTCATTCTGCTGATTTGCTGTGCCCTATTCATTCATATAAGATATTAATGTTAATATATCTAGTTTGTTCTAGCATCTGCGGACGACATTAGCAAAGAGGGTGCTGAGGAAATATTCATGGAGTGGGATACTGCTTGGGTGCTGAGGCAATATCACGTTTATTTTCATATGCTCCTATTTCCTGATGAAATTATACATTTGCTCACACAACAGTGATTCTACAACGTTTGTAATTTAATTTGCAAAAAATATTTAAACGCCCTCGATATTTGGGGTGAGCCAGGAGACTTTCCTGTTTTATTAGGGTTGCTGTCCCTTATTTTCCCGATTTTGCTGCCCAAATGGACCTGGAATAAATTTTGATTTTGCAGTTTCTCTGTGTTACCCTTTCATTGATATCCTTCATGGCACTGACTCTGTATTGCTGTACTTTTGAATTTTGAAATAAAATATGCACACTACCTTATGGGACATACATTTTTTTAGGGATGCCTTATTTAGCACTGAGAAGCAGGTTATTTGATTTATAAAAGAGCTTAATTTCACAGGTCTGTCTGTAATGCAGGTCGTTAGAAGACCAGGCCTCAGCAGAGGCCAGTGCATGTTTTCAGGGTCTCATAGTGAATGGCACAATAGTGCCTCAAACCACGTGTGACCACAGGTGTAGGTTTTACACCATATACTTTAGCCTTGTAGTAAAGTTAAACATGCAAGATGGAGTTAAAAGCCAACCTCAACTTTGATGCAGTGGTCGGAGCACAGACACCGGGCACTTAATAGAAGTATCCCAAGTTCAGGAGAGTCCAAAAATGAAAAAAACTGGGGTGACCACCCAAAAAGGGGAACTTTGCAACACAAAGGAATTGGAACTAGGGGAAACAGAGATCACAGTCATGTTTTAAGCTGAGACTAGACACACAAAAGACTCAAATAATCTGACATGGAGTTAAATCGATTTCTGCACGAAATCCTTGGCTCAGCAAAGGAGCTCTGGTCAAGCAGCAACCTTCTGTCAGAGAAAGTGTACGTAGTATATGAGTATATAAGCTGAAGAGTTAAGGTAAATATCTGCTTGTATGGATACAGACACTGGTCTTTACAAACTACGGAGGCTTGCTTGGTACTGATTGAGTGTCTATGCCCCAGGTATTTATGATGGACTTTTGAGTTTGGCTGACCCTTACAACAGCCATAAGTCTAGCAGGCACAGCTTCAGTACGTCCAAGGTTACAGGGGAGGTTCTAGCGGGTCATGTAGAAAATTAAAAACGTATCTAAAAATGAAGGGGCAGGATTCCCCTTGGATATTGTGTTTGAGAAGCGGGATTTTGAAATTACATCAAAAGTATGTCATTGAGGATTAATCCAATACTTCTTAGTCTTCTTGTTGTATCCTAAATGGAAATATGGAAGAAGGGAAAGAGAAGGAAAGGTTAGAAGGAGTATTGGATTTAAAAGAGACCCACCCAGTGACCTGGAGGTAGGCCATGGAGTGAGCAGGCTTATTCTAACAGCCTTCCTCTTTTTTACACAGAAAATAGGAAGCCACACAAGTCTAGACATTATTATGCATGAACAGACACAGTAAAGACCTGATAAAAGAAACTAAGGTGGTCATCACAACCCTGGCGGTTGGTGTTAAGGCAGCGGTAAGACCGCCAACAGGCCGGCGGTAAAAAAAATGGAATTACGACCGTGGCGGAAACCGCCAACATAGACAGCCACTTTAATACTCCGGCCGCCACGGCGGTACAAACAAACACAGCGGCGGTCACCGTCAACAGACAGGCGGAACACAATGTACCGCCCACAGAATTACAACCTACCAATCCGCCACCTTTTCCGGGGTGGATTCACCGCAAACAAAAACACAGCGGAAACAGGACTTCGAAGGGAAAACGCTCACCTCTGCACACCCCACAAGGAACCAGGACTCCATGGAACCAGAGCTCCACATTTTTCCAGCCATTATCTTCTTGCTCCTCTACCAGGAGCATGAACGCCAGCGGCGAAGACCACGGTGAGTACTGCACCTACGACACACGGGAGGGGGGAGGGAAAAAACAGTGACACACACAGGCAACACGCAACACCCCCACCCCCAACTTCAACCACGACAACACACACACTAGTACAGCAAGATACATAACAGTTACACCCTCCAACCCCCGGAAGAATGCAAAGACAAAAGGAAATGAGGTGAACAATTGTAATATATTAAAATTCAGTATTAAAAAACTATACATACACTACTTACAAATATATACACCAATAATATTAGTCCAAGGTATTCCACCATTAAAGCCCATGGACCATTGGGCCCAAAATGCATGGGCGAGGCCCACACTAGATACCCGAACAAGTCGGAGAGAACACTGCAGGGGCATCAGATAGAAATAAAACAGGCACCTCAGGGGTAAGGAAAAGGGTGGGCACCTCAGCCGGTTGAGTGCACGACGCCAAATCCACGAGGGGGCCTCATGCCCACTGTTCAATCCTGGGGAGTGCAAAGCCACAGTCTCTCAAGTCTGTACAGTGGGTGGTTTGCCCACTGTTCAATCCTGGGGAGTGCAAAGCCACAGTCTCTCAAGTCTCTACAGTGGGTGGTTTGCCCACTGTTCAACCCTGGGGAGTGCAAAGCCACATTCTCTCAAGTGGATAACAGTCTCCACTGGTTCTGGAGGGGGCCTTGTGCCCAGAGTGCTTCATCCTGCCAAGGACTGAGGTAGTGGATGTATCTCTCCACTGGTTCTGGAGGGGGCCTTGTGCCCAGAGTGATTCATCCTGCCAAGGAGTGAGGTAGTGGATGTATCTCTCCACTGGTTCTGGAGGGGGCCTTGTGCCCAGAGTGATTCATCCTGCCAGGGACTGAGGTAGTGGATGCATCTCTCCACTGGTTCTGGAGGGGGCCTTGTGCCCAGAGTGAGTGCTTCATCCTGCTCGTGGTGGCCTCAGTAGCGTCAGAGCTTTTGGCGCTCATGGGCCTGCGGTGCTTGTGGCGGCGGAGTCCTTTGCAGCGGTGCTTGTGGCGGCGGTGTCTTTGGCAGCAGTGCTTGTGGCGGCGGTGTCTTTGGCAGCGGGGCTTGTGGTGGCGGTGTCCTTGGCAGCGGTGCTCGTGGCAGCGGTGTCTTTGGCAGCGGTGCTTGTGGCGGCGGTGTCTTTGGCAGCGGCTCAGCTGCTGGCGGTCCTCTCTTGGGCAGCGTTTCAGCTGCTGGCGGCCCTCTCTTAGGCAGCGGGGCTGCTGCTGGCGGTCGTGTCTTGGGCAGCGGTGCTGCTGCTGGCGGTCCTGTCTTGGGCAGCGGGGCTGCTGCTGGCAGTCCTGTCTTGGGCAGCGGGGCTGCTGCTGACCAGCTTCTTGGCAGCGGGGCTGCTGCTGGCGGTCCTGTCTGGGGCAACGGGGCTGCAGGCGGCCAGCTCCTTGCCAGCGGGGCTGCTGTTGGCTGGGCTGCTGGCGGTCAGCTCCTTGGCAGCGGGGCTGATGTCGGTCTTCTCCTCCGTGCTGATCTTCCCAGACTTGCTGGTTTTCTTGTGCCCCTTCCCCACCTTGGAAGGTGTCGCAGCTGACTCCACACTCCCACCTGTACCCCTGGGAGCGGCTTTGGTGGCTGGTGTCTTCCCCCTCTCCCGCCAGGCACTGCCCAACTTTTGATGCTTGACAGGTGGGGGACTGTCCGTGCTGTGGCTCCTTGCCACACTGGCTGTCCTGCTGCCTGGTGCACTCCATAATCCGGTGATAACTGGCACCACTGGTCCCGCCGATGTTGTGGCTGAGGTGCTAGGTTGGGACCTGGAGAGTCAGGCCCTAGGAGACTGACGTGGTGGGGGAGGTGAGGGAAAGAGGTCAAGGCTGGCCAGGAAAAGTTTCTTAGGAACACTGGGACGGGTAGATGGAGGGGGTTTGGGAGTGGAGGAAGAGGTAGGGGTCGTAGGAGGTGTACGTTTGCTGAGTTTGGGTGAAGGTGCATGGGCTGGAGGCTGTCGTGAGGTGGATTGCTGTTGGGAGGGTGTGTGGCTGCGTTTGTGTACCTTGGGAGGTGGGCTCGCAGACACACTTGGAGAGGACACAGGGGATGTGTGAATTGTAGTGGGGTGGTGAGTGCACGTGAGCGGGGTATGGTGGTGGGTGTGCTGGTGATGGACGTAGTAGCTGAAGATGTAGTGCATGCAGGTGTGAGTGGAGACGAGACTGGGAGGGATGAGGGAGACGAGGAGGAGGGGAACACAGTGGAGGCAGTGGATGTTGGTATGTCTGCATGTGTGTGATGCTTGCATGAGTCCCTGTGGAATGTGTGGTGCTTATGTTTGCCAGAGCTTCCTTTGTGTGTTGAGGTGTGTGCATGCTGGTCTGATGGTGTGCTTGGGATAGGCTGAGGTACAGGGGTGTGGGTCTGGGTGGAGGAAGTTGGAGGGGGGAGGCTAGAGACAGGGAAAATGGCTGCCATCAGTGCTGAGGCCAGAGTCTGAAAAGCTCGCTGAAGGGCTGCCTGACCAGAATGAATGCCATCCAGGAATGCATTGGTTTGTTGCAACTGCCTCTCTACACCTTGGATGGCAATCAAAATGGTAGACTGCCCAACAGTGAGGGACCTGAGGAGGTCAATGGCCTCCACACTGAGGGCAGCAGGGGTGACTGGGACAGGGTTTTCCCTCAGGTGGAGGATTTGCCAACAGTGAAAGGTGACTTATATGCCCTGGGACATAACCCCAACATCATAGGTGCCATTGAAGGGACACATGTGGCCTTGGTCCCCCCCGCAGGAGTGAACAGGTGTACAGAAACCAGAAGAGTTACCATTCAATGAATGTGCAGATAGTGTGTTTGGCAGACCAGTACATCTCCCATGTTAATGCCAAATTCCCTGGCTCAGTGCATGACGCTTACATCCTGCGGAATAGCAGCATCCCTTATGTGATGGGGCAACTACAGAGGCACCGTGTCTGGCTACTAGGTGAGCACCTGGAACCAAATCAGTGGGAATAGTTGTCTGGTTCTGGGGATATCCCTAAGAGTTAGTGTGTGTCTAACAGTTGTCCTTCGCCATTTGCAGGTGACTCTGGTTACCCCAACCTGTCATGGCTACTGACCCCAGTGAGGAATCCCAGGACAAGGGAAGAGGAACGCTACAATGAGGCCCATGGGTGAACTAGGAGGATTATAGAGTGGACCTTCGGCCTCCTGAAGGCCAGGTTCCGGTGCCTCCATATGACAGGTGGTTCCCTATTCAACTCACCAAAGAAGGTGTGCCAGATCATCGTGGCCTGCTGTATGCTTCACAACTTGGCTTTGCGACGACAGGTGCCTTTTCTGCAGGAGGATGGTCCAGATGGAGGTGTTGTGGCATCTGTGGAGCCTGTTGACAGTGAAGACGAGGAAGCAGAAGAAGAGGACATCGACAACAGGAACTCTGTGATCCTGCAATACTTCCAGTGAGACACAGGTAAGAAGACAAACCTGCCTACTCCATGTACTTTAACACTACTACCTCTCTACTGTCTGTCCTTTTCACCCAGTGTATGGTCACTGAGTTGTCACTTTCTCTTACAATTTCACAGATGTGGGTCCCACTGTGTGACATCTGCTTTGTTTCCTCATGGACTATAGCTGTGTGACATAGGTATGTTGACATTAGCATTGAAAGAGCATTTTGGCACTGTAATTGCTAATACACTAATTTGAAATCACAGACAGACTCCAGATTGTTTTGTGCTTTAAGGGTGTTTATTTAAGCGCTCAATATTGGAGGGGGTTGTTAAATGGTGAGTGGTGATGGTGGAGGAACGTCCATGGCAGAGTCCAAGCTATTAGTCTCACAGGTGCATTGTCCAAGGGGCATAGGAAGTGGAGCTGGGGCAGTTTGAGGATGGACAGGGTGACAAGGTGGGACAAAAGGATGACAATCAGGGTGGTCTCATTTCTTGGCGGGGGTCTTGGAATCGTTCTCTGTTTTTGTCCTGGATCTCAGGGACCGTTTGTGGGGTGGTTCTCCATCTGCAGGGGGTGGGGTGCTGGTGTGGTGGTCCTGTGGCGGTGCCTCCTGTCCACTAGCGCCGGTGGAGGTGGTGGGCAGTTCATCGTCCAGGCTAGTGTCAGGGGCCCCTTGTTGTGCCACAGTGTCCCTCCTGGTGTTGAGGACGTCCTTCAGCACCCCTACAATGGTGGCCAAGGTAGAATAGATGGATCTGAGTTCCTCCCTGAAGCCCAAATACTGTTCCTCCTGTAGCCGCTGGGTCTCCTGAAACTTGGCCAGAACCGTTGCCATTGTCTCCTGGGAATGATGGTAGGCTCCCATGATGTTGGAGAGGGCCTCATGGAGAGTGGGTTCCCTGGGCCTGTCCTCCCCCTGTCGCACAGCAGCCCTCCCAGTTCCCCTGTTTCCCTGGGCCTCTGTCCCCTGAACCGTGTGCCCACTGCCACTGCACCCAGGTCCCTGTTGTTGTTGGGGTGGTGGGTTAGCCTGGGTTCCCTGTAGTGGTGGACACACTGCTGATTGACGTGTCCTGGGGACAGAAGTATGGGCCCGCTGGGTGGGTGCTGTGCTGGTGTTTCCAGAGGGGGGAAGCTCTGTAGTGGCCTGTGACTGTGTGAGGGGAACCGACTGTCCCGAGGTCCCAGACGGGCCGGGCTGGTCGTCTAGATCCAGTTGGACAGAGCTGCTGTCATCACTGTTGGCCTCTTCTGTTGGTGGTGTGGACATGTCTGGACCCTCCTGTCCGGTGACGTTGGGTAGGGGTCCTGCAGGGGTGTAAAAGCATGATTATTGCATCTGTGTGTGCCATGGTGTGCAATGGGTGGGTGACCGTGTACCCCAGTGCTTGCATTCCTGTGTGGGACCTTGTGTGATGATGGGTTAGGGGGGTGTATGGGTATGTGCAGTGGCCATGCTTTGGTGATGGGTGTCCACGCTTTATTGTTGCATGCAGAGCTTGGTGTTGGGATGGGTGGTTTGTGATATTGGGACATTTGTGAGGAGTTGGAGTGATGGGGGGTGAGGTGAGGGTGGGGGTATGTAATAGCATGCAGGTAGGGTGGGGAATGTAATAGTTAAGATTTGACTTACCAGAGTCCATTCCTCCAGCTACTCCTTCGAGGCCCTCAGGATGCAGAATAGCCAAGACTTGCTCTTCCCATGTCGTTAGTTGTGGGGGAGGAGGTGGCGGTCCGCCGCTAGTCCTCTGAACCGCGATGTGGTGTCTTGAGACCATGGAACGCAGCTTCCCCAGTAGGTCGCTCCACCTCTTCCTGATGTCATCTCTATTTCTTGGGTGTTGTCCCACTGCGTTGACCCTGTCCTCTATTCTTCGCCATAGCTCCATCTTCCTAGCTATGGAGGTGTGCTGCACCTGTGATCCCAATAGCTGTGGCTCTACCCGGATGATTTCCTCCACCATGACCCTGAGCTCCTCCTCAGAGAACCTGGGGTGTCTTTGCCGTGCCATGGGGTGGTGTGGGTGATGTGTGGGGTGGTGTGTGTTGTGATGTGTGGGGTGATATTTAGCGGTGTGATGAGGGAGGTGCTTGGATGTTGTGTGAGTGATGGTGTTGAGTGCCTGTGGATGCTTGTTTGTAGATTGTGGTGTCTGCATCTGGCCTTCTTTCGGAATTTTTGGTAGTAGGGGTTTGTGGGTGATGTGGGCGGGTGTTTTATATTGTATTGAGTGTGTGGGAGTGGTGTGTGTATGTGTATCAGGTGTGTGTATTTGGAATTGTCCAATATGGTAGTGTTTTGTATATGTGTGTGTATTTTGAGCGTGGCGGTGTGTACCGCCAATGGAATACCGTGGTTGAAAGACCGCCACGTGGATTCGTGGGTCGTGATAGTGTGGGTGTATTCCTGTTGCCGTGACGGTGGAGGTTTTGTTTTAGCCAGTTTATCACTGACCTTTGGTGTGGCAGACTTGTGTGGGTGTCTCAATTTTGGCAGATTCCGAGCAGTGGGTCATAATGACCGTGGCGGATTTCCACTGCCGCCGCGTTGTGTTGGCGGTCTTCTGCACAACGGTAAGCGGCTTTTACCGCCAATGTTGTAACGACCCCCTAAGTCATACAGTTTTTTTCAAAGTGGTAACATGTAGGCATAAATGATATTGTAAAAAAAAAACTAAAAATGGGCTAAACAAGTCAGGGTTAATCTAGAATTCGATTTCGGTTCAATATGGACATTACTGGTATCCCACTCAAATGGATATCTTCTAATGTTACTGAAACATTCCAACAATGTGGTTTAGGAAGGGCTAACATCTGTTACCTTGTCATGTCTCTATGGTGTCCCTCATGGTTCTATTGTGAGGCCCCTTCTCTTCTCTAAATACACCCCTGTTGGACCTGGCCCTTTTACAGGGTCATTCCCCAAACTTTTTGCCTTTTCCTCCTTATTTTCCTGACCCTTGTTGTCTGACGCTATGACTCTGAGCACTTTTTCACTGCTAATCAGTGCTAAAGCACATGTGCTCTCCCTTCTAAAGTTGGCATGATTGGCTTATACCTAATTGGCATAATTCATTTACCTATAGGTCACTTGTAAAGTGGTATCACTATACCCAGGGCCTGTAAATTAAATTCTACTAGTGGGCCTGCAGCGCTGCTTGCGCCACCCACTGAAGTAGCCTTTCAAACCTGTCTCAGGCCTGATAGCACAGGGCTTGTGTGTGCAGTTTTCTGCCACAGGGACCTGGCATCTAAATGTACTTGCCAGGCCCAGAACGCCCCTTTTACTACATGTAAGTCACCCCTAAGGTAGGCCCTAGCTAGCCTTATGTGCAGGGTGCCAGGTATGTAGAGGGAAGGACATGTGCCTAGTAATGTGGCCTGTTCTGCTAGTGACAAACAGCTTATTTTGTTTCTCACTGCTGTGAGTGTTGTCTACTCATAGGATTGCATTGGAAATGCCCTACCTTTTGCGTAAGGGGTATTGTCTAATTTATAAGGGTTAGCATAGGCATGTTTGGTACGGTTGTAATGGTATTGAGAAATGCTACTCACTGGTGTAGGTGGATTTTTGTATTATCATTACAGAAATGCCACTTCTAGAAAGTGAGGATTTCTCTGTGCTTATGACTCCGGTGTTTTGCAGCTTGAAACCAATCCACTTCTGGGCAGAGTGACAGTTGGGCTTTGTGCATACTTTTCAGACAGCCTGTACACGGGGAGGGTGGAGGTGTCACAGAGGTGAATCTACATACTGAATAGTCTTCCTGGGCTGAGAGAAGGGAGAGGCGGGGCACACCTGCATTTGTAAAGGCTGTGCTCTGGCCTCACACAATGGGGTAGTTTATCTCCAACTGATGTTTGGAGCCTGTGCTGAAGGAGAGAGGAGACATTCCTAGAACCAGTTGTAAATGGTTGAAACCCCCTCTCCTCCTCATTGAAAATGCTTTGCAGAGCTGAGTATAAGTACAAGGGATTTTTCTCCACAATTTACACTTGAAGAGACTTTCTTGAACTTGGACACAGGACGCTGCTGAATGGACTCACCAGGGCCCACCTTGGACTGCTGCTGATGTGCTGACCTGTGACCTGCCTGGTCACTAGGAGGAATTGCGACCATCTGCATCCCTTGTTCTGGCCTGTTGCTGGGCCTGCTAGCCCTGTGCTTCCGCCCTCTCTTGTCTCCAGTGGCAGGTTGCCGTGGCCCTTGACCCCTGCCACAAACTAAGGCCAAGGAGGGCTGCCTCCATTTTTATATAGCACTGGGGGAGTGCTTTTTTCTGTGCCCCCTGTGCTTTATAGCGCCTGATCCCTGCGGAGAAATCACTGCCGCAACCCGGGACCCGTATACATCGTACCCGCGCTGGAGAAGCGTGTTGCTGCTCGTGAAATCACTGTAGCGACCCAGGCGTTATCACTTTCCAAAGCGGGAGTGAAGCGCTGTTCCTGGGACCCCCAAGGCACCATCCATTAAGAAAAAGGAGCGAGCGAGCTCCTACTGTGCCACCGGGGCGAAGGGCACTCTGAGTAGCACCCCCAAAGCACTACTTCGGTGCCTGCAGATTGCCGCGGCCCAGCAGGCCGATCTGGAGAAAGGAGATGTGTGGTGGGGAAGAAAGCCTTGTCCGAGGCTCCCCGTCCCACCGAAGCCCCTGTGGTGTTGTGCACGGGCAGGGGGAAAGGAAGCCCCTTTGGAGGCTCCCCCTGCCCCTTTGAAGCCCTGACTATTCTCGACAGAGACTGAGGGCAGGGCGGAAGCCTTGTCAGAGGCCCCACACGCTGCAGGTCTCCCTTAGGGGCCCCTGTGAGAGTCGGGTGAGGCCCCCCATCTGTGGCCCCACTTGTTGTGTCCTGGCTTTGGCCCCCCTCTGGAGGGCCTGTTGAGGCCCAAGGGGCCCCCTAGAGATCACAGGCCCTAGGAGGGGCCTGTTATAAAGACAGGAGGGAGTGCGTGCTTCCCCCCTCTCCCAGGATCAACCCGTGCCCCCGTTTCATGCATAGGAGCGCCGGAGGCCCCCATATTGATGTTCTTGGCACTAGGAGTGCCCTTTCATCATAAAACAGGTACGTTAGGGAACATATTCATTCTATGATCTTAGTATGGACATTGGGGGGGTTATATGTTACCTACCTACTTTTATGATGTCACATATATGTGCTGGTGTACCTTTTATGGGCATGACATGCTGATATATGTTTTCATAACTTGCCATATGTTCTCTAATGTTCCTTTTATGGACATTTATGATATGTTTATGACAAGTGCATTTCTTTAATGTGATTCCTGACCACAGCTTATGTTGCAGAATCCTGAGTACTGACATGTTCTAATGTGACTACTGCTTATTCTTGCAGAGTATTAGTAATCCTTGTAACGTCCTGACAACTGATAAGGTAGCAGGGTATTTCTGACAGTTAATGTTTGGTCTAATTATGTTTTGTACAATACAGTTTCAGTTTTACATAGCTCAGTGTTGTGTTTACTTTGTAGAGTACATATTGCATCTCAATGTGGTGTGTGTTGTGCAAACACTTTGCAAATTGCCTCTGGGTTAGGCCTGACTTCTCGTGCCAAGCTACCAAGGGGGTGAGCAGGGGTTATCTTGAACGTGTAACTCTCTTGCCCTGACTAGAGTGGGTGGGTTCTGCTTGGCTTAGGTGCATACCCTAGCCAACCAGAAACTCAATTTCTAAAAAAAACCATTTGCTTCTATGATTTCATTCTTTGGATTTTTCCAAGCTTTTTCTTAGATGGCTGTCGGATCTTCCACTACTTCCCTTTGTTTTACTCTTTTCTCAACCCTACAGTTTCAAGCTATCTGTCATTCTGCAATCTTGAAAGTCCACTCACTGCCTTCATGTAACTCCTATGAATACCAAGATTATAGTCTTGCCTGCACCATTCCCCTACACTGTTCCAGTGATGACAATATTCTTTCACCCCCTCTCTTACTATATCTTGAGTGAGTAATAATATTTTCATTATCACTGACTCCTCTTTAACTTAGGTAAATTCCTATCCTCTACTGCCTCCTCATTCTGGTGCCATCTAATAGTTATAAAAATCTACCATTTATTAATTTCCAAGATTCTAGAATTCTTATCCCCACTCTTATTCTGTACCCCCATTGAATATTGCTCTATCCACTGTGACGGGCTTCTCTTCTAGCCCTTTGTCACCTTTTGGACCGCCAAAGCACCATGCTTCTTAAAGTAACTTACTCCAGCTTGCAGGCTCTCCTCTCTGCAAATGATGGGTCCAAATATCCTTTTGGAAACTGACACTGTGAGTTCCTGAGAAAATTGTGGTTTGTAGCAGTTTAAAACAAACGTAGATACTGCTCTCTTCAAGGTCTCAAAAAGCCAGTCAGAAATTATTCACATCAGTAGGCAGGGTAGTCTTTTTCAGCACCAAACACATTCTCTTGCAGCGATTACACAACATTCTTGTACTAGTCTGTCAGAAATATAATCCCCAGTGGTTAGGAAGAAAGTGAGTGAAAATCCTGACTCTTTTCACATACCAAAATGGCAGAAAACAATTATAAAACTGAACATCAGGTACATTATGTTGATCCAAGTGACAAAAACATTAAAGAAATACACATTTCTATGAAATAGTACCTAAGAAACAACTGTTCCTGTGTGCTGGAGTTAAGGTCTGTGGACATCCATGGATACCTTAGAGCACTGGTGAAGCATCTCATCGTTATAAAGTTCCAAGTCTTTTTAAATGTGCTTTTGTTTGTTTTGATTTTTTAGGTAGGCGTACAATGAGAGGTGTTGGAAAAGAATGCTAATTTCACATATCAATTTTTAGATTGGGAATTATCTCGAAAAAAAGCAAAAGAAGTTCCCTTTAAATAGTCATTGACTTTTTCTCTTTCTTTAAAAATATCATGCGATCTCACCGACAAGGGTAGATATTGAGGGTGTCATTAAGATGTTGGCGGTTCCCTGACTGCCATGTTGGCGGTGGCGCTCATACTGCCAACAGGCTGGTGGAGAAGACAGCCAAATTATGACTGTGGTGGTATTCCCAACAGAATACAGCCAATCCACTGCTGGCAATACCAGTGCGGTCATACTGCCACAGATGGGAGGAGGCATCATCAGGCCGGCCAAAACCATGTTTCTGCCAGATAGATTACAAAGTTGCACATCGCCAAGGTTTCCATCGCAGTCACACCACCACAGAAACCTTGGAGTAATCCAACAGTATAAATGGAGACACCCACCTTCAGGAAGCCACACCCATCTACAGCCGCCATGGAACCCGAACTACATGTCTTCCCACTTCTCCTGCTCGCCCAATGACTCCGGAAGCAGCAACAACAACAACTGCAGCAACGGTGAGTACACACACTTATCTGTCACTGTTGCAAAATGCAAAGTTGTGACGCACACACAACATACACATCCGGAACGGGTGGCGAGGGCAAAACATACATGTACCATATATACACAACCACAGACCTAGGACACACACCACGGCCAACACACACTACCAAAACACAGACCGAGCCGCAGACACACAGCACCGGCACTGTCAAACATAACAACACACAACACCACCAAACAACACAACTACACAACAACCGCAACACCTCAAACACACCGTCAAAATGCAACTCACACCCCCACCTGACAATACATATATACAACACAACGTAACAACACCATTGTACCAAGACATACAATCACACAGCCATACAACGAGGCATACGTCACAGCAAGCAAACACACCACACAGCAGTTCGGGCATACCAATCACCACACACATGCCCATACACAGTACAACCACACAAGGGCACACCACTCTCCAAATCACAACAGGCAACACAATCAATCCACACAAAGCAACCTAATTGTATGTCCCATACACATACATGCCCAACACACCATACACAGTCATCACTGCGAGAGAAAGACAAAGATGATAACGTTGGAACTCACAACTGGCTAGCCCAGATGTATGTAAATAAATAAAGTTAAAGTTATTTTAGATAACATTATTTACAGATATAATAGGCCTTAGGCCATTCCTAAAGCCCTAAGTGCAGCATTCACAGATAGCATGTCAGACTGCCTCCACTTGACTCCTGACTGCTAAATTAACTCCACAGGTCGGGGCATGAAGGGGCAGACAGGCACCTCAGGGATTGGGGGGGTGGTGGTGGGGGTTTGGGCCTAGGTTTGGGAGGGGGTCCTTGGGTTTGGGCTTGGGAGGTGTGGGCTTTGGACATGGCTTAGGGGAGGGCTGGGAACACTTCTTGTTGGTAGAGGGGCATGGGTACTTGCAGGGGCGCAGGGGAGGACTTAGAGGTGGTAGGGCTGGACTTGGGGAGGGAAATCGATCTTTTGGGGGTCACACAGGGTGGGAGAGGAGTGGAGAAAAGTTTAACTCTGAGAGGTCATGGCAAAAGGGTTTGGGAGTGGAGGGAGAGGGAGTGCTTGTAGGAGGTGTTTTGGTGGATGTTTTGGATGCAGGTGTGTGTGAGGAATGCTTGTGAGTGCTAGGTGTCTGTTGGGTGAGTGAGTGTTGGCATTTATGTGTCTTGGGAGAAGGGGGTGGAGGAGCTGGGAGATTTAGTGCTAGATGGGTGACTGTCAGGGTGGTGACTGCAGGTATGGTGGATGTGTTGCATGTGGGTATGTCGGTGGTTGTGGTGGCTGCGGATGTAATGACTGGGGTGGATGTTTGTGGGTCTGCTATTGTGCTGACTGTGGGTAGTACTGGAGCTGTGGCTGGATCTGTGAATGTTGGTGTGGTGTCTGCTGTCAGGTGCAGTGTATATGAAGGTGGGGGTGGTGGGGAAGACTGTGCAGGTAGTGGCTGTTGGTGTGTCTGCAGGTGGGTGTTGTCTGTGTGCATGCTAATGGTGGGTCCAGTGGTTGACTGCGGTATCCTTTTATGTTGAGTTAGATGCATGCTTGTCTGTCTGTGTGCTCTGGCTGGGATGGGGAAGAGGGGTGTGAGATTGGGTAGAGGAAGATGGAGGGAAGATGGAAGACAAAGGGTGAAAGGCTGCCATCAGTCCGGAGGGCAGAGCCTGAAACGATCGCTGGAGGCCAGCCAGTGCACTGTGAATGTCCTCCAGGAGCGCATTGCTCTCTGGGAATTGAGCTGCAAGTCCCTGGATGGCATTCACAATGATCGACTGACCCACAGAGACTGACTTCAGGAGGTCAATAGCCTCCTCAATGAGGACAGCAGGACTGACTGGGGCAGGGACAGAGGTGCCTGAGGCGAAGGAGATGCCCACCCTCATGGGTGAGCATGCACAGACAACTGGGTGGAGAGCTACAGGGAGGGCGGTGGTAGTAAGGGGGGTGGCAGAAAAAGATGGTGCTGGGGTGGTCCAGATGGGTCCGCCACCGCCAGGGAGTGTCCACTAGAGGAAGATTCCGAGGATGATGATGTTCCAGCTCCCCCGTGGCACTCCCCTTGCCCTCCAGGTGACTGGGTCCCTAACCGTCGCTGGTCACAGCACTCGGGGTCCTGTGGCCAGCAGCATCCCCACTCGCCTGTGCCCAGTCTTCTTCAACTGCCGATGCTGATGCACACAAATAGAGAGAGGGAGGGAGAGACAGAGAGGGAGAGAAAGTGTTATCACATTCCTTACATACACACATGGAAACATGCAGTACCACAGGTGAACAGATCCAGGCGAGGCTATCTCCACTGGTATTACACATATCCTACCCCATGTCACAACATGGTAATATTATCCACCCCTTTAGGTCATCCCTTTCACCCACATCAAATTTTGAGTAAGTTAGCATGACTGGATTAAACCAGCTGTGCACCTGTAAAGCATTTGGCTGTGCACTGCGGTGCTTGGATTAACATATAGTTATGAAGATGACTATATGTTAAAATAAAGACATAGGGGGTCATTCCAACCCTGGCGGTCGGTGTTAAAGCGGCGGCCAACCCGCCAACAGGCAGGCGGTAATAAAAATGGGATTCTGACCCTGGCGGGAACCACCATCACAGGCCGCCACTTTAACACTCCGACCGCCACGGCGGGACAAACAAACAGCGCGGCGGTCACCGCCAACAGACAGGCGGCAGACAATGTACCGCCCACACTATCACGACCCACCAATCCGCCACCTTTTCCGGGGCGGGCGCCCCGCCGATAAAAACACGGCGCAAACAGACTACGAACGGGAAAACGCTCACCTATACACACTCCACGAGGAATCTGGACAGCATGGAACCCGAATTAAACATCCTACCAGCCATTGTCTTCCTGCTCCTCTACCAGGAGCACGAACGCTGGCGCAGAAGACAACGGTGAGTACTGCACCTACGACACAGGGGAGGGGGGAGAAGAAAAGGTTATGGGCACACCCAAACGTGACACACCCACCCCCACCCTCACCCCCCAATCCCTACACACCAATGCAGAGCAACAAGTCAGAGTGACACCCCCAAACCCCCCGGAATAATGCAAAGACAAAATAAAATGTTCATTAAAATTGAAGTATATTAAAGCATATTTGAACTTAAGTGAAATATTAAATTTATCAAATAAATATATTACAACATGAACAATATATACATAGTCCAAAAGTCCGGCACATATTGGCTACATTCCATTGTTCGTGGGCCAATGTGCATAAACACATGGGCAAAGCCCACACACGAGACCCGATTCCATTGGAGAGAACACTGCTGGGGCATCAGATAATGAAAACACAGGCACCTCAGGGGGAAGGGAAGGGGGGGCACCTCAGCCACATGAGTCCACGATGCCAGATCCACGAGGGGCCTCCATGCCCACTGTACCATCCTGGGGAGTGCAAAGCCACAGTCTCTCAAGTCTCTACAGTGGGTGGATTGCCCATTGTACCATCCTGGGGAGTGCAAAGCCACAGTTTTCCAAGTCTCTACAGTGGGTGGATTGCCCACTGTACCATCCGGGGGAGTGCAAAGCCACAGTCCATCAGGTGGATTACAGACTCCACTGGTTATGGAGGAGGCATGTTGGCCAGAGTGCTTCGTGAAGCCCTGCCCGACACAGATCCGGCCCTGCCAATGGGCCAGCGGTGCTTGAGATGAAGGGCCAAGCGGAGCGGTGCAGAGACGGCGGTGCCCAGCGGAGCGGTGCTTGAGATGAAGGGCCCAGCGGAACGGTGCAGAGACGGCGGTGCCCAGCGGAGCGGTGCTTGAGATGAAGGGCCCAGCGGAGCGGTGCAGAGACGGCGGTGCCCAGCGGAGCGGTGCTTGAGATGAAGGGCCCAGCGGAGCGGTGCAAAGACGGCGGTGCCCAGCGGAGGGGTGCTTGAGATGAAGGGCCCAGCGGAGCGGTGCTTGAGATTAAGGGCCCAGCGGAGCGGTGCAGAGACGGCGGTGCCCAGCGGAGCGGTGCTTGAGATGAAGGGCCCAGCGGAGCGATGCTTGAGATGAAGGGCCAAGTGGAGCGGTGCAGAGACGGCGGTGCCCAGCAGAGCGGTGCTTGAGATGAAGGGCCCAGCGGAGCGGTGCTTGAGATGAAGGGCCAAGTGGAGTGGTGCAGAGACGGCGGTGCCCAGCAGAGCGGTGCTTGAGATGAAGGGCCCAGAGGAGCGGTGCTTGAGATGAAGGGCCAAGCGGAGCGGTGCAGAGAAGGCGGTGCCCAGCGGAGCGGTGCTTGAGATAAAGGGCCCAGCGGTGCTTGTCACGGCGGGGCCCTGTTCAGCGGTGCCTCTCACGGCGGGGCCCTGTTCAGCGGTGCTTGTCACGGCGGGCCCTGTTCAGCGGTGCCTCTCACGGCGGGCCCTGTTCAGCGGTGCCTCTCACGGCGGGGCCCTGTTCAGCGGTGCTTCTCACGGCGGGGCCCTGTTCAGCGGTGCTTGTCTCGGCGGGGCCCTGTTCACGGTGCCTCTCACCGCGGGGCCCTGTTCAGCGGTGCTTGTCTCGGCGGGGCCCTGTTCAGCGGTGCTTCTCACGGCGGGCCCTGTTCAGCGGTGCTTGTCTCAGCGGGGCCCTGTTCAGCGGTGCTTGTCACGGCGGGGCCCAGTTCAGCGGTGCTTGTCACGGCGGGGCCCTGTTCAGCGGTGCCTCTCACCACGGGCCCTGTTCAGCGGTGCTTGTCTCGGCGGGGCCTAGTTCAGCGGTGCCTCTCACCGCGGGGCCCTGTTCAGCGGTGCTTGTCTCGGCGGGGCCCTGTTCAGCGGTGCTTGTCTCGGCGGGGCCCTGTTCAGCGGTGCTTCTCAAGCGGGCCCTGTTCAGCGGTGCTTGTCTCGGCGGGGCCCTGTTCAGCGGTGCTTCTCACGGCGGGGCCCTGTTCAGCGGTGCTTGTCTCGGCGGGGCCCTGTTCAGCAGTGCTTGTCTCGGCGGGGCCCTGTTCAGCGGTGCTTGTCTCGGCGGGGCCCTGTTCAGCGGTGCTTGTCTCGGCGGGGCCCTGTTCAGCGGTGCTCCTCACGGCGGGGCCCTGTTCAGCGGTGTCTCTCACAGCGGGGCCCTCTTCAGCGGTGCTTGTCTCGGCGGGGCCCTGTTCAGCGGTGCCTCTCACGGCGGGGCCCTGTTCAGCGGTGCTCCTCACGGCGGGGCCCAGTTCAGCGGTGCTTGTCTCGGCGGGGCCCTGTTCAGCGGTGCCTCTCACCACGGTGCCCTGTTCAGCGGTTCTTGTCTCGGCGGGGCCCTGTTCAGCGGTGCTTCTCACGGCGGGGCCCAGTTCAGCGGTGCTTGTCTTGTGTTCCTAGGGAACCAGATCTGGCCAATAATTCCCGCTCAGTCGCCATCCGACCTTTCGCTTGCGGGGCCCTCCAGTGCTGGAGTCCTGGGCCCGTGGGTGTCCTCCGTCACACCCCAAATGGGGCTGGTGGGGCCCTCCTGGGCAGCTCGCCTGCTGCCGGACTTGTCCGCCCTGCTGCCCTTGCCCTCCTTGGCAGAAACTCTGGGGCCCTTGCCTCCCTTTGTGGATGGGCCAGGTGACGGTGCAAGGGTGGTGTCCTTGGGGGCAGCCGTCTCAGGCCTGTTGCGCCGGCCCTTCCCTTTTTTGTTTTTTTTCCCAGGGGGTGGGCTGGCTGTCCCCTTGCTGCTGGCGGATGTTCCTGCCCTAGGAGCTGGTGGACTCCAATAGCCCTGAACGATGCTCCTAGTAGGTGCAGGGCTTGTGGTGGCTGAGGTGCTGATTGGAGTCTTATGAGATGGAGGGGGTGGGTCAGTTGTTGGAAAGAGGTCAAGGTTGGAAAGGAAAATCAATTTAGAAAGACAGGGACGGGTAGTTGTAGTGGGTATGGGAGTGGAGGAAGAGGATGTTGTTGTAGGAGAGTGAAGTTTGGTGTCTTTGGGTGCAGGTGCTTGTGCTGGAGGCTGTCGTGAGGTGGATGGCTGTTGGGTGGGTGGCTGCCTGCGTTTGTGTGGTTTGGAAGAGGGGGTGACAGACACACTGGGAGAGGACACAGGGGACGTGTAAATGGCAGTGGGGGTGGTGACTGCACGCGTGCGGACTGTTCTGGTGGGTGTGGTGGTGATGGACGTACTGGCTGATGGTGGTATGCATGCAGGTGTGAGTGGAGACGTCACAGGGAGGGAGGAGGGAGATGAGGAGGAGGGGGACACAGAGGAGGCAGTGGCTGTTGGCATGTCTGCATGTGGATGTTGCTTGGGTGAATGCTTGTGTGATCTGTGGTGCTTATGTCTGGATGAGCTGCCCTTGGGTGTTGAGGTGTGTGCAGGCTGGTCTGTAGGTGTGTCTGGGATAGACAGACCAGGGGAGTGGGACTGGGTTGAGGAAGTTGGAGGGGGGAGGCTAGACACAGGGACAATTGCTGCCGTCAGTGCTGAGGCCAGAGCGTTGAACGATCGCTGATGGGCAGCCTGACCCGAATGAATGCCCTCCAGGTATGCATTGCTCCGATGCACCTCCCTTTCTACCCCCTGGATGGCATTCAAAAGGGTAGACTGCCCAACAATGAGCTTGTGGAGGAGGTCAATGATCTCCGCACTGAGGGCAGCAGGGGTAACTGGGGCAGGACCTGAGGTGCCAGGGGCGAAGGAGATGCCCGGCTTCCTAGCCGAGCGGGCACGGGGCGAAAGCTGAGGGGCTGCTGGGAGGGCGGAGCTGGTGTGCTGGGTGGTGGCTGTACCTGTTGTTGCGGTGGGCACCGATGTTGCCGCCACCACAAGGGAGCTCCCTTCCGAGGACGTGTCGGTGTCACTGACGTCTCCACGTGTCCCCGTTGTGGAGCTCCACTCGCCCTCCGTCTCACTGGTGTACTCGGAGTTGGTTGCATGGCCCTCCGGGGCCATGTGAGAAGCAGCTCCCTCGTGCGCCGATGCCACTTCTCCTCCGCCTGATGATGCTAATACACACATGAACAGGAAAACCGAAAAAAAGGGGGGGAGAAGAAAGAAAGACATGTTGAGTGCATGCATTGGCGGCACCGTTGGCGGAGAGGACAGACACAGAAGACCCCTGCACTATGCCGCGCACTCGGGGTACACTACTCCATTATTGTGACTTGGCCTACAAGTCTATGGACTACAAATGCACACATAGGTGAGCCCAGACCATGGATAGCTGTACTTAGCACCCTACAGAGGTGGGGGGCGGGGGCACAGGGCCATGGCAAACGGAGGGGCCTAGCCTTCAGAAACCGCCCTGGCCTAGAGATAGCCACAGCCTTCCTCCCCCACCCAGACACCTCCACTGTGCGCTAATATAGCAGAATGTGCTGATACTCACCCCCTTGTGTCTGCTGTGATGTCCTCACGCGCCCATCCAAATCGGGGTAGGCCACCGCCAGGATCCGGGACATCAGGGGGGTCAATTGCCGTGTGGCACCCCTCCTAGGTTGGGAGGCCATCCCCAGCAGAGCCTCGGCGGTCTTTCTGCTCCCGCGGCGGATGTCCTCCCACCTCTTGCGGCAGTGGGTGCCCCGTCTTTTGTGGACCCCCAGGGCCCGGACGTCCTTGGCGATGGCACGCCAAATGTCGATCTTCTGATGGGCGCTGACCTATGTGACATGTACAGGGTGGAAAAAGAAATATCATCACTTTTCTGCTTGGTCAATGTGAGTGGCCCCCCCTCCCCAACCTTGCCATGTGGCACATGCTCTCATCTGTCGTGCGTTGCACTCCTCATTCGCTCCCCTCCCCACCATCTTACATCCACCCCACTCAACACAGGCATAGCCATATCACGTGCACCCTGTGTACTCACCTGTTGGTCTGGAGGACCGTAGAGTAGCGCATACTGGGGGAGGACCCCATCAACAAGCTTCTCCAATTCATCAGATGTGAAGGCAGGGGCCCTTTCCCCAGTTGCAGCAGCCATTGTATCTTCCAGACCGAGGTCACAGCAGCACTTGCAGTATAGGTCCTCTCCTGTGGATGATCAGGTCTCGAGTGATTAAGCAGTTAGAAAATGGCGGTCACGCCCGCGGCGGTGCGTACCGCGGAGGTGCGTACCGCGACCGCCAGCGCACATCGTCATTGGCTCCTGAGACCCATAGGGTTCAATGTTAACCAATGCTGCTTTGCGCCGCGGTCTTCGACCGCCTACCGCCACGGTGTGCCACGCCACCGCATTGACCTCACATCCCATTGTCACACTTCACAGGTCAGGCAGCCGCCATTTCAAGGGCCCACGTGGCTTAATTTCTACTGCGTCACACAGGCCTAGGCCTTGCATTGCCACTCATACAAGCCATTCAATGCATAGCGAATCGTGTACTGTGCAAGCTGTGGTTACGTACCTGTGGGTTGCTTGACTCTGTGCTCCATGTTGTCCTTCTTAGGCACCGTCCGCTGGGACTTGCGAGGAGATGGAGGAATCCTCCCGTGTACAGACCGCTGGTGGACCTGTTGACAATGGAAGAAAGACATGTCATACTGACATACAGACTTGACCGAGCCACTATGCAGGAACTGTGTGCCCAGCTGGAGCCAGACCTGATGTCCCCCATTCGCCAACCCACAGGGATTCCCCCTCTGGTGCAGGTTCTGTCAGTACTCCATGTTTTGGCAAGTGGATCATTCCAAACAACAGTGGCCATATCATCTGGGATGTCTCAGCCTCTGTTTTCTAAGGTTTTGTCCAGAGTGTTGTCTGCCCTGATGAAATACATGCAGAGCTACATTGTTTTCCCTGAGGTGGGCAATTTGGCTACAGTGAAGGGTGATTTCTATGCCCTTGGACATATCCCCAACATCATTGGTGCCATTGATGGGACCCATGTGGCTTTGGTTCCCCCCAGTGGAAGTGAGCAGGTGTACAGGAACAGAAAAAGTTATCATTCGATGAATGTCCAGGTGGTCTGTTTGGCTGACCAGTACATCTCCCATGTAAATGCCAAGTTCCCTGGGTCAGTGCATGACGCGTACATCATGCGAAATAGCAGCATCCCTTATGTGATGGAACAGCTACAGAGACACCGTGTGTGGCTAATAGGTGACTCTGGTTACCCCAACCTGTCGTGGCTACTTACCCCAGTGAGGAATCCCAGGACAAGGGCAGAGGAACGCTACAATGAGGCCCATGGGCGAAATAGGAGGATTATAGAAAGAACTTTCGGCCTCCTGAAGGCCAGGTTTAGGTGCCTGCATATGACAGGTGGATCCCTAATGTACTCACCAAAGAAGGTGTGCCATATCATTGTGGCCTGCTGTATGCTTCACAACCTGGCTTTGCGACGCCAGGTGCCTTTCCTGCAGGAGGATGGTCCAGATGGTGGTGTTGTAGCAGCTGTGGAGCCTGTGGAGAGTGAAGAGGAGGAAGACGACGGGGATGACACAAACAACAGGGACACAGTGATACAACAGTATTTTCAGTAGCACACAGGTACGAATCAACCATGCCATTTTACATTTACTTAAAGTCTCCTGCCTCTCTACTGTCTGAGTTCCCCCCCAGTTCCTGTTAACTGAGTTGTGACTTTCCCTTCCGTTTTCAGAGCTGTGGGCCCCACTGCGTGACCTCTGCTTTGTTTGCCCATGGACTACAGCTGTGTGACAGTGGTATGTTGTCATCACAATGTAACTGAACATTTTTGCACCGTTATGTCTAATACATTTGTTCAAAATACAAGCAGACTCCAGATTTTTTAAGTGCAATAAGTGATTTAATTAAAGTGCTACATTTAGGAACATGATTGTAAAACGGTGATGGGTGATGGTGGAGTAATGTCCATGGCAGAGTCCAGTTCTCAGTCTCACAGGTGCATTGTCCATATGCCTGTGGAAGGATGGAGCAGGGGCAGTTCAAGGTTGGACAGGGTGACAATGTGGGACAGTGGGATGACATCAGGGGGTATCGTTTGCTGGCGGGGGTCTTGGCATCCTACTCTGTCTTCTTGTGAGATCTCAGGTTCCGCTTGCGGGGTGGTTCTTCTTCTGCAGGAGGTGGGGTTCTGGTGGCCTTTCGTTGTGTGGGGGCCTTCTGTCCACTAGCGCCGGCGGAGGTGGTAGGCTGTTCCTGGTCCAGGCTAGTGACAGGGTCCCTTTGTGGTGCCACATGGTCCCGCAATGTGGTGACTATCTGGTTAAGGGCCACGACGATGGTCCCCATTGCGGAACTAATGTTCCTCAGTTCCTCTCTAATCCCCATGAACTGTTCCTCCTGCAGTACCTGGATCTCCTGGAACCTGGCCAGTACCGTAGCCATCGTCTCCTGGGAGTGGTGGTATGCTCCCATGATGGAGGAGAGGGCCTCTTGGAGAGTCGGTTCCCTGGGCCTGTCCCCCCCCTGTCGCACAGCAGCCCTCCAGGTTCCCCTGTTTCCCTGGGCCTCTGTCCCCTGGACGGTGTGCCCACTACCACTGCCCCCAGGTCCCTGTTGTTGTTGGGGTGGTGGGTCAACCTGGGTGCCCTGTAGTGGTGGACACACCGCTGATTGACGTGTCCTGGAGACAGAGGCATGGGCCCGCTGGGTGGGAGCTGTGCTGGTGTTCCCAGAGGGTGTTAGGTCAGGTGTAGCCTGTGGCTGTCTGTGGGGAACCGACTATCCCGAGGTCCCCGATGGGCCGGGCTGGTCATCTGGGTCCAGGGAGACAGAGCTGCTGTCGTCACTGGGGGCCTCTTCTGGGGGTGGGATGGACATCTCTGGACCCTCCGTGGCGGAGTGGTTGCGTTCGGGACCTGCAGGTGTATAAGAGTATGGTTATTGCTTCTGTGTGTGGCATTTCGTGTAATGGGTGGGTGGCCGTGTACCCCAGTGCTGGCATTCCCTTGTGGGGGCTTTTGTGACGGTGGCTTGTGGGGGTGATGGGTGTGTGCAGTGGGCATGCTTTGGGGATGGGTGTCCATGCTTTGGGGACGCATGCAGGGCTAGGTATTGGGATGGGTGGGATGTGATGGTGAGGCATTTGCAAGGAGTCGGTGTGATGGGGGTGGGGGTGGGGGTATGATTTGGCATGCAGGTGGGGTGGGGGGAATGAAGTAGTGGAGATTTGCCTTACCAGAGTCCATTCCTCCGCCTACTCCTGCGAGGCCCTCAGGATGCAGGATGTGCAAGACTTCCTCCTCCCATGCTGTGAATTCTGGGGGAGTAGGTGGGGGTCCGCCGCCAGTCCGCTGTACCGTGATGTTGTGCCTTGATACCATGGAACGCACCTTCCCCCGTAGGTCGTTCCACCGCTTCCTGATGCTGTCCCACAGCGTTGACCCTGTCCACTATTCTGCTCCATAGCTCCATCTTCCTGGCAATGGTGGTGTGCTGCACCTGTGCCCCGAAGAGCTGGGGCTCTACACAAACTATTTCCTCCACCATGACCCTGAGTTCTGCGTCAGAGAACCTGGGGTGTCTTTGGGGTGCCATGGGGTGGTGTGAATGAGGTGAGGGGTGGTGTATGTGTTGTAGAGTGTGGTGAGTGTGGTGGTGTATGGTGTTTTGTGCGTAGAAATTGTGTGGGTGATGTTGTGATTTGCCTCTGTGTGATGGTCTACTCTATGCTGTGCTGTCTCTCTCTGTCCTTCTGTCGCAATTGTGGTCGTAAGGGTTTGTGGGTGATGTGGGTGTGTGTTTTATATTTAATTGGGTGTGTGGGAGTGGTGTGTGTATGTGTCTCAGGTGTGTATATTTTGATTTGTCCAATGTGATAGTGTTTTGTAAAGGAGTGTGTATTTTGAGCGCGGCGGTGTGTACCGCCAATAGAATACTGCCGTTGAAAGACCGCTGCGGGGATTTGTGGGTCGGAATGGTATGGGCGTATTTCTGTTAGCGTGACGGTGGAGGTTTGGTCATCGTCAGTTTCCCGCTGACCTTTGGTGTGGCGGACTTTTGTTGGTGTCGGGTTTTTGGCGGTTTGCCAGTTGCGGGTCATAATGACCGTGGCGGTTTACCACGGCGGTGTTATGGCGGTCTTCTGACCGGCGGTAAGCGCCTTTTACCGCCGAGGTCGGAATGACCCCCATAGATTTTCACTGACAAAATGAAAATGTTACAGGAAAGTTATAAGAAGGAAATAGAATTTAAAAAACTGGAAATTCACTTAAATAAACAAAGGTTATAGGGACATTAGAGTTAAGCTCACATTTTAAACCTACAAAACCTTAGAAATTTGCCAGTTATAGTTAGAATTATCTAAACTAACTATAACTGGTGCCCTAAGGTAACCATAACTCGTGTCCTCCCCATACACTGCTAAATACACACAAATTATGGCACTCTTTGATAACATTGTTGATAATATCAATGTAATATCTGCAGTACATTTTTGACAAAAAAACTTTGCATGGTGGGGGCGTGAGTTATAGTTACCTTAGGGCATGAGTTATAGTTAGTTTAGACAACTCTAACTGGCGAATTTCTAAGGTTTTACACGTTTAAAATGTGAGCCTAACTATAACGTCCCTGTAACCTTTGTTTTTTTCAGTGAGTATATATATATATATATATATATTTCTTCAACAGATGGACTGATAGCCATCTGACGGCTGCACCGATCCCATCAAGTATCTCCCAAATCTCGAAATCGATTAAATCCAATGCGCTCGTATTTAGTTCATGAATTTATTTTCCTATACAGGTAACACAGAGTCCTGAGTGTGATGTCTGTCAACGCGTTTCGGCAAAACGCCTTCTACTGGACTATATATATATACTTTTTGTGGAAATTTTGGAATATTTTGTATTTTGTGTAAATTGAAAGGGAACCCCCCCCACACACTTTTCTTTCACTCTGATTCTTAAATTTTTTATTTAGAAGTAATTGCTAGTTGAGCTACAATTGCCACAGAACTTGGCACTCCGACAAAAGCTTCCTGAACTGAAAATCCCTATTTTCTGCAAGCAGTTACTTAGGATTTGCATAGAATTTTCAGTGGCGGTCTCGATGAAAACTTTCTGTAAATTATGTATGAGAGTGTGGATAGTATGTTCCGACAGTGTTAAAAAATGTAACATTTACTGGAACAATAATGAAATATGTAGACAAAGAAGACGAAAAACTCACTCTGTTCATCCCGCTTACAAATATTTAGACAATGCAGCATCTCACAGGACGTGCCGTATGGTAATCATTTAAACTGTTTATGACTAATATTAAGTTAGAATTCTTCAATGGCAGAGACAAGGAACACGAGATTTTACCTACGTTGAAGGTTTTTGAACTTTTTAACGTGACATTCATCAAGTCGTATAACAAGGCTGCATGATCTGTGATGAAAATACCCTTACGCTAAAAATGATGCTTCGCCTAGTAAGTTTTACCTTGCACTGTACAGTGAGCTGGGCTCTGCATTGTACAAAGAGCTGGATCTCAAGAGACATCAAAACTAAAAGACCTGAATAATGTTTTTTTAAGTATCTAGCGGGCTTGGCTATCAGTTGGCACACAGGTTATTATTAACATTTTCAATGATATCCTGGTGGCCAGAATTATGCAATTAGGTATTTCTGTGGAAGTATGATACTGCACTTGTTTGATGCCAAATCCTGCTGTGGTGTTCAGGGTATTCTCCGTACTTGCAAGTATATTAATGAATGGGGGAGAGTGAGCAGAATATTAGGATGATTATTGTTTTGGTGTGGTATTGTCCCTTAACATAGCCATCAGAGTGCTAAAATAGGTGATTCCAGTGGGAGAGAGACAGCACTAGAATCGATGCTGGTCCTCAATTGAAATTATTCCTCCAAATATACATGTTAGGGCTCAGTGGTAATGCTGCTTGGTGCCAGATATACCAAGAAGGCCTTTTGCAAGTCGGAAATAGCGTTTTTTAAGCAATCGCTATTTCTGATTCGCAAAATACAATGTATCACAATTGCGATTCGGTAATAGCGATTTCTTAAAAATCACAAATGCTATTACCGGATCACAAATTGCGATACCGGCCCCATTCGCACTTTTGCGAATATTTTGCAGTTCTAAAATTGCGATTTCTTAACTGGAAATCGCAATTCCGGAAATGCAAAACCCCAGTGTGCTGGGGGCCTAAGGCCCCCTCTGCTGCACCCCAAAATAGTTTTTTACAACATTTAAGGTGCACACATGCCAAAAGGGCATGTGTGCTTTACATGTAAATTTAAAAAATGCATTTTAAATGCATTTTAAAAATTTGTACATCGAATTGGGCGATTCCTAAATGCCCAATTCGAATTTAGGAATTGCTTCTTACATGTGCTTTAGAAATCGCAAATAAGGAATCCTTATTTGCAATTTCTTATTTAGAGACACGCAATTTGCGACTCTCTAAACAGGGTCGCAATTTTAAGCAATCGCTATTTTAGCGATTCCTTAAAATTGCTTTCAGAATGCCTTTAATACATTCTGAAATGGCTTTTTGCATTCGCAAACGGGCATTTGCACCGTTTGCGAATGCAAAAAGCTTTCATACATCTGCTCTTGGTTCGTTCAAGCTTGATTGAAAGACAGGAGTCGTTCTCAAAGGTGCATTAGATGTATGTACTTTTTGCTCGACTGTTTCCATTTCAGTGTTTTTGTGCAGAAATTCTGACAGTTTTCATTAGACGGCATCATAGCCAGGGTCTTCAAAAACGGTAACAACTGCTAATATAAAAAGTTTAGAGAGAGGTGCAAAGGAACTGAGTTTGTATCAGGAATGATCACAAAAGTTGTTTCAGCGTAGCTCCCTTTAACAACTTGAAGCATGACTGCACAGTGATCACGCATCTCTTAGCAAAGCATTGGTCGGTAAATCAGTCAAGCACTCTGGTGTATGGGCTGCTCACTGGTAGCAGGGAGCACTAATGGTAGGATTTGTCCTATTGCATTAACGCAGCAACAAAACTAACACAGCACTAAGCCCAGGACAAGTTCATAGCAGCTCATCGTGGTACTGTGGTGTGCGTATGGGAGACAGTCATGGGATCAGCTGTCTCTGGCCCAGCTGCCTGTGCTTGCTGTATTTGGAAGCAGGACTATACAACTTTATATGCCACTAACCATTCGTACAAAGAATTTGTTAGCCTGTTGTTTTAAATAGATGAGTCAAAGGACCACACTTGTGAACCTTCAAAACCTTGGTCTTGTCGAAGACAGATATTGGGAGAATTTCTGATGTCATGTGCCTTTGGGTGGAGGATGAGTTAGTCACATATCTCACTTGGAGTGTCACATGGATCCTAACTCCACAATGCACATTTATGTGTGACATCCAATGCAAAGGATCTTTGATTTATCCAATAACCACAGGTTCAAATTCTGACATGTCCACTCCGTTTTCTTATCATCCTGAAGTAGATGAAATTAGTACCATTGAGTTGGGTAACAATAAACATCTGATATTCAGTACTGAGAAACCTCTTGGGGAGAATTTTAACTTTAAAATACATATCATGTCATTGTAAAACTGATGAAAGTGTGCTCGAGTGCAGGGTATATTCATTCTGGAATATAAATATGACATATTGTGGAAAAAGGGATGGCATTGTTTTCTTGCGTGGTGCTACACTGGCTAAGCAGAAACATACATAAACTGGAAAGGGAGTCTATTACACCAGAGTACCAGCCCAGATCAGTACTCAACGATGGGCACCATACCATACCTCTGCGTACCCAAGGTTTCCAATATGTTCAGTACAATAATAAGTTTTGTTGAAGGAACCAAACTAGCTGGAAAGGGGAGCAAGGCAAGGAAAATTCTAGCAGAGGATGAACATTATGTTTATATTAGGATTCTGGGTGGGAAGTTACCAGAGTGTGCTGCAGAACTTGATGGTGAGTACTCTAATATCCATCTTTGACATACCTCCTGCTACCTGAAAAATGAGTATACTATTGTAGGACTCTTACAATGGGGGTAAGACTGCTGGTTTTCGGGCGGCAGCACCACCATGTGTGGGTGACTGAGCTATTCCCTCGCTGGTTGGAGACTGTCAGCCTATCTAATTCAGTTAGCAAGCAGCACCTTACCAAAACCTAGAAAGTAAAGGTGATTTAAGACAGTCTAGAAAACATGACACTCTGAATCCTCAAGGAAGTTGTTGCTGGCAGATCCTGCCCCTTTCTCTTATTTGAATAAGTCTCAACTAACAGAGGCAGACCAAGAGATGCAGGACAGTTTTCAATGCATTTATTGAAAATACTGCATTCTACAATAAAAGACATGAGCTGTGATTATTAAGAGGAAAAAAATATCACAGTTAGAATTGTGACCATTAGTGAAAAACAGATGAACAATCCCAACATCTTAAAGTAAACACATGTCTAAGAATTCCTACCTACATCCCTAGCATCCACATGAGAGCATAGCAGTGATAGCCCTTTCTGCCCATACCAGTCCATGGAAGGAGTCCCCACCCCCATACCTGACAATGGGGGTCTGCTGGCAATCTTCTTGGTTGGCTGTAGAGACAAAGCCTGGATCAGAAAAGCCGTGAAGTGACACACAGCATAGGATGGTTCCTCTGGCTAGTATGCTGTCTAAAAATTGAAGGCTGACTCTGTGCTCTTATGGTGGTAACCAGAAACTAGATAAACTATCATGTACAGCCTTGAGCAGAGGTACACGGATGTCATCAATGGCGACTGAAGACAGGCAGGACCCCACTTAGCAGATGATAAGTTGACCAGCTCACTAGATGTAAAACCTATGGAGCACACATGTGCAGGTGTCTCAGCCATAGGTCCAGCCAAGGAGGCAGTGTTCTGTGCATTGCCAGATGTAGAAGCGCCAGGAACCATCACATCCACAGGGGCAGGTCCTACGATGCATCCCACAACAAGCACAATCTCACTGGGCATGTCCAGAACACTAACAGATCAGTGTCCAAAGAAAGTACCAGCTCTACAGCAAAACACACCTCTGGTGTGCATTCAAAGGAGCACCACAGGCAATGGAAAATTGGCTGCACACAGGTGAGAACTGGTCTGAATGCCAGGGACCAATTCAGTTCAAGTTCCTCCAGCAGTGATGCTTCAAAAAGCTAAATACTGCATCATGCATTCAGAAGACTGTTTGGCTGGTGGGAGCTCCAATACTCTGCTTTGTTGAGATGGGACAGCCATTGGGAATCAAAGATAGCAGCAGCAGAATACCACCAATTAAAGCCAAAGTGTTTGGGAATCCACCATAAACACTCAAAAAAAGTGAGTGGATGGCTGAAGGTATAACTCTGAACACGGTATGGAAAGTGGTGAAGAACCTAGAACCAAAAGCCCTGAAGAAGTACACAATCCCAACAGTGTTAGATGCCTTAAATATCCTGCTCACCAATTCACCAAAATGGTTGGGGAAGTTGGTATTTAAGGACTGTATCACTGCAGGTTTCTCAGGCTGATGTAAGAGCCACGTGTTTTTGAAACAAAAGAACCTTCAATCTGCTCAGCTTGTCAAAATTTACATTTGAAGTAGCAATGTGATGCCACAATTCTGCTACTTTTATCTCGTGTGGGGGGGAATATCACTCTGCCACAGCAAGTTGCTATCTGAGAAACCAAAATCACATAGATGAATCCAGGTTTCATACCATAGCAACCTTCATCACTCATCATTAAATAAGTTACATTCAAAAGTAATTAAAATACTGCCTGAATCAAAGCAAGAGGAACACCCTTCAGCTAACAAGACAAGTTTGCCACGGCCACATTACATGTGCCGTGCAAGGACACCTGTTTACAAATCATAGAATGACTTACAGAAGTCTTGCATTCGCTTCCTCTGAGAAAGAACTCTGTCTCAGCATTCAGCCATTCAGACTTCTGTAATCGAAAGTTAACTCCCATACCTCATGGTTGTAACTGTCTCCTAATTGCTCAAATCTGTTTATAGAAAAATGCTTTAAACACAAAGGGGGTCATTCTGACCTCGGCGGTAAAAGGCGCTTACCGCCGGTCAGAAGACCGCCATAACACCGCCGCGGCCGCGGAAAGCCGCCACGGTCATTCTGACCCACAACGGCCAAACCTCCAAAAATCCGAACTCCACTGCAGGCCGCCACATCAGCGGGCAGCGATAAACTGGAGATGACCAAACCTCCACCGTCACGCCAACAGAAAAACGCCCATGCCATTACGACCCACGAATCAACGCGGCGGGCTTTCCAACGCGGTATTCCATTGGCGGTACACACCGCCGCGGTCAAAATACACACACAGCACCAAAACACAGGCACATTGGACAATTACAAATACACACACCTGATACACATACACAACCCACTCCCACACAATCAATCAACTATAAAACACACCCCCACATCACCCACAAACCCCTACGACCACAATTACTGAGAGAAGGAGAGAGAGACACAGCAGACAATCCATAGCAATACACACTGAGGCACACTACACCATCACACACACCACATAGTAGCACAAAGCACCACACACCAACATACTCATCATCACATACACCACCCCACACCTCACCCACACCACCCCATGGCACCCCAAAGGCACCCACGCTTTTCGGACCAAGAACTCCGGGTCATGGTGGAGGAAATCCTAAGAGTGGAACCCCAGCTCTTCGGCTCACAGGTGCAGCACGCCAGTATAGCTAGGAAGGCGGAGCTATGGCAGCGGATCGTGGACAGGGTCAACGCGGTGGGACAGCATCCCAGGAATAGGGAGGACATCCGCAAACGATGGAACGACCTACGGGGGAAGGTCCGATCGATGGTCTCCAGGCACAACATCGCGGTCCAGAAGACTGGCGGCGGACCCCCACCCACCCCTCCCGAATTTACATCATGGGAGCAAGAGGTCTTCAACATCCTGCATCCTCAGGGCCTCGCAGGAGTAGCCGGAGGAATGGACTCTGGTAAGTCCAATCTCAACTACTAGATCCCCCCCACCCCACCAGCATGCCAACCCACACCCCCACCCTCACCCCCAACCCCCCAGCACACATCCTCCCTGACAGTGTCTCACCAGCACAACCCACCCATCCCAACACCAACTCCTGCATGCCAACACAATCCATGGACACCCATCACCCAAGCATGACCACCGCACTTACCCCCTCCCCCACTAACTACCCTCACAACACCTCCCTCAAGGGAATGCCTGCACTGGGGGACGAGGGCACCCATAACACGCATGCTATTGCACACACAGAAACAATAACCAAACTCTCTTACCCCATGCAGGACCCGAACGCCAAAACACCAGCCAGGAGGGTCCAGAAATGTCCATCCCACCCCCGGAACAGGCCCACAGTGAGGACAGCAGCTCTGTCGACACTGAACCTGATGACCAGCCCGGACCATCGGGGACCTCTGGGCAGTCGGTTCCCCTCACCCAGACACAGGCCACACCAGACCCGAGAAAAAATTGTAAGACGTATATGCTGCCCACAGGGGAGGAGAAGGAAATTAATAGATTTATAAATTGTAATTCGGATTATACAGTGTATGTTATCAAATGTCCATGTAACCTGTGTTATGTGGGCAGCACAATTTTTCCTGTGAAGAAACGGATATTGGAACATTGGCGGGCAATTAAAAACAATGATGTCAATTATCCCATAGCTCGACATTGTAGACAATTTCATGCGGGGAAAGTTGATGATATGTTATTTTTTGGGATTGACAGGGCCGTGTTATCCCCGCGAGGAGGAGACAGGGAACGGATGTTGAGGAAAATGGAATCGGAATATATTATCAGACTTAATAGCAGAGGCCCATGGGGGCTGAACCAGGATGAAGAACTGTATGTACATGTGGGTTAATGGGAAGTACATGAGAACTAGGCGCTGTTTATGTTAGCTGGCACCAATACCCTCGTTTATGAAATAAATTGAAATGTTTTTTGTTATTACTAATATATACTGTACATAATTTTTTATGATAATGGGGAAGTAGATATCACACTGAGTAAAAAGTTTTATAAATAAAAAAGTTTTGTCGATATTATTAGGAGGTAAAAAGTCAGAACAAAGATTTAAATATTAGAAATATTGAGAGGATGGTAGGAAGAAGGATATCAGTAGATATGATGTAAAAGTGACGTTATTGGGAAATTAATTATAGTTATGAGATTGAGATAATGAATTAATAATGGAGAAAATACTTTAATAATTATAGTAGGTTTATTTAGAATTTTTGATGTTGAGGATTGTTAAAATTGTAGGATTTTTTCTATGTCTAATGAGGAACAGGATAAAATGAGGGGGGGAGGGGCGGTGCAGCTTGTATATATGTTTAGTTGGAATAAGGTGGGCTTTGACAAAGACCGTTTTGGTTGAAACGCGTTAGCCCAGAACCTTTGGATTGATGTCAGTTTCGTGTTTTCGGTGTGGAATAAATTAATTATTGTGCAGCAGTACAGAGTGCCGGCGTTCTCTTTCAAGATCATAAACTGAAAGAAAAACTGGGTATATATATATATATATATATATATATATATAGTAAACACCATAAAAGGAATGTGCACCATGAATAACACAATATGGATTCAGGAAAACAAATCACATAACTTGTCATCTCGAATATTACATGATAAATATCTTAGAATAGTGGCATACAATAAACAACATGAATGAAACTTGAGGAGAGAATCGTGCATCTTGCCGATTCGAGTGTCACCATGTAAAATGCCAAGAAATGATAGTACGCAATGAATATCAAAGTCAAATCATCATTAAACGAATCGCGCGTCTTGCCGATTCGTAAACCACGATGTAAATGCCAAGAAATAACAGCTCACAATGAACAACAAGATCAAAGTACAATGAAACGAATTGCGCGTCTTTTGCCGATTCTTAAGCCACCATGTAAATGTCAAGAAATGGTAGCGCGCAATGAACAACAAAGTTAAAACACCATAAAACAAATTGTGCGTCTTGCCGATTCTTAAGCCACCATGCAAATGTCAAGAAATGGTAGCGTGCAATGAAAAACAAGATTAAGTTATCATGAAACGAATCGCGCGTCTTGCCGATTCGCAAGTGACCCTGCAAATGTCACAAACACTCAAGCGCATATTTCACACGCGCAAAGTACTCTGTCAAATCATAAAAGAATTAGACCCAAGAACATGAGAGTTCTCAATAACGGCATCGGGAGGCCAGCCCAACCACCGTCTTACCGCCCAGAACAAGGATCTCCAAATGAAGAATGAAAGTCAGATGTCTGGAAGATTAAATAGGCCACCCCGACAGGAGCTCAGGAAGTAGCTGCTGCTCTGCACCAGGACCTCTGAATAGTGAGCACTTGGAGCTGGGCTGGCTCCTTTTTATAGAGTCTTGGCCCACCCCACAACCACACCCAGGCATGTTGCAGGGAAAGTCTCTAGAAGGCCCTGGAAAAGGACCACCCCCTAACCCACTCTGAAAGCCTGCAGCAATACATTGCAAATGAACAGCATATGTAAGCACATTAAAAATAAGTCTTCAGGATTGAACTCTGCAATGCAAAAGATAAAACAACAACACATCAGCACAATGCATAAATTAAGTTGTTTTGAGAGTGCTGGGTTTTTGCATTCTAGTCGCCAATAGAGCGCGCACTGCCCTGGTGTTGACACTGTGGCAGAAATTCCATCATCATTATGAGTGATTAATCTTCCCATTTCAACATTCTAACTCACTTTGGGGGTGATTCTAACCCTGGCGGTCGGTGTTAAAGCGGCGGCCAACCCGCCAACAGGCTGGCGGTAAAAAAAATGGGATTCTGAGCCTGGCGGGAACCGCCAACACAGACAGCCACCTTAACACTCCGACCGCCACGGCGGTACAAACAAACAGCGCGGCGGTCACCGCCAACAGACAGGCGGCAGACAATGTACCGCCCACACTATTCCAACTCACCAATACGCCACCTTTTCCGGGGCGGGAGCACCGCCGATAAAAACACGGCGGAAACAGACTACGGACGGGAAAACGCTCACCACTACGCACTCCAGGAGGAAGGAGGACAACATGGAACCCGAATTAAACATCCTACCTGCTCTCGTCTACCTTCTCATCTACCACGAGTACGAAGTCCGGCGCAGACGACAACGGTGAGTACTGCACCTACGACACACGGGAGGGGGAGGACGAAAGGTTACGGGCACACACATATGCGACCCCCCCCCCAACTATGTACTCACCAATGCAGAGCACCAAGTCACAGTGACACCACCCAAACACCCCTGAAAAATGCTAGGACATAATCATATTTGGAATAAATATTTATGTACCAAAAAGCTCCAGAAAATTATCGTACAACCATGAAAGATATTCACAACAAAACTAATGACATACACATCAGTGTATAACTGAAGTACCAAGTCCTGCACATCCTACGAATTCAGCATGTCCGTGGGCCAAAGTCTTGAGAAATAAGGGCAAAGCCCACACAGGAGACCTGAGTCCTTTGGAGAGAACACTGCAGGGGCATCAGATGTGAAAACTACAGGCACCTCAGGGGGAAGGGAAGGGGGGGACACCACAGCCACATGAGTCCACGACGCCAGATCCACGAGGAGCCACCATGCCCACTGGACCATCCTGGGGAGAGCAAAGCCACAGTCTCTCAATGTCTCTACAGTGGGTGGGCTGCCCACTGGACCATCCTGGGGAGTGCAAAGCCACAGTCTCTCAATGTCTCTACAGTGGGTGGGCTGCCCACTGGACCATCCTGGGGAGTGCAAAGCCACAGTCAATCAGGTGGATGACAGTCTCCACTGGTCAAGGAGGAGGCATGGTGGGCACAGTGAACCATAAACGGTGCTTGAGACGGCGGTGCCCAGTGGAGCGGTGCTTGAGATGGCAGTGCCCAGCGGAGCGGTGCTTGAGAGGAAGGGCCCAGCGGAGCGGTGCTTGAGACGGCGGTGCCCAGCGGAGCGGTGCTTGAGAGGAAGGGCCCAGCGGAGCGGTGCTTGAGACGGCGGTGCCCAGCGTAGCGGTGCTTGAGAGGAAGGGCCCAGCGGAGCGGTGCTTGACAGGAAGGGCCCAGCGGAGCGGTGCTTGAGAGGAAGGGCCCAGCGGAGCGGTGCTTGAGACGGCGGTGCCCAGCGTAGCGGTGCTTGAGAGGAAGGGCCCAGCGGAGCGGTGCTTGAGACGGCGGTGCCCAGCGGAGCGGGCCCTGTTCAGCGGTGCTCTACTCCACGGCGGGCCCTGTTCAGCGGTGCTCTTCAGCACCGCGGGCCCTGTTCAGCGGTGCTCATCCAGCAGGTCAAGGGAGCCAGACCTGGCCTGGACTCCCTGCTCAGTCGCCTTCGGACCGTGACGTTTCTGGACCCTTCGGGGACGGACTCCTGGCCTCCTTAGTGTCCTCCTTCCCAGCTGGGATGTGGCATGTGGGGTCCACCTTCTCCGCGCTCCTGCTGCCCTTCCGCTCCTTTGATGGGGCTCTCGGGCCCTTGCCTCCCCTAGATGGTGTGGGTGGTGAAGTGGCCGCACATAGCTCCTTGGGGGCAGCCCTGTCGGTCCTCGCACGGCGGCCCTTGTTTTTGCGGGTCCTCTTGCCGGGGGGGGGGCTAATCGATGTGTCACTGCTGGCAAAGGGTGGGCTCCAGAACCCAGGCACAACAGTGACACCCGAAGCTGGGCTGGTGGTGGCTGCGGTGCTCTTGGGACTCTTTGAAGATGGATGGGGGAGCTCATCGGGGGGAAAGAGGTTAAGGTTAGCCAGGAAAAGTTTTTTAGGGCCAAGGTAAAGGGTAGGAGAAGTGGAGATGGAAGTGGAGGTAGAGGAGGTGGTTGTAGGAGAGTCAGGTGTGCTGTCATTGGGTGAAGGTGCTGGTGCTGTAGGCTGTCGTGAGGTGGATGGCTGTTGGGTGGGTGTCTGCCTGCGTTTGTGTGTCTTGGAAGAGGGGGTGACAGACACAGTGGGAGAGGACACAGGGGACGTGTAAATGGCAGTGGGGGTGGTGACTGTGCGAGTGTGGACTGTCCTGGAGGGTGAGGTGGTGATGGAAGCACTGGCTGATGTTGGGGTGCATGCAGGTGTGAGTGTAGACGTCACAGGGAGGGAGGAGGGAGACCAGGAGGAGGGGGACACAGGGGTGGCAGTGGCTGTTGGCATGTCTGCATCTGGGTGTTGCTTGGGTGAGTGTTTGTGGGATCTGTGGTGCTTGTGTTTGGATGAGCTGCTCTTGGGTGTTGAGGTGTGTGCAGGCTGGTCTGATGGTGTGGATGGGATAGGCTGAGGAACAGGAGACAGAGAAAGGCTGGAGGCAGTAAGAAGAGGGAGGCTGGAAACAGGGACAATGGCTGCCGTCAGTGCTGAGGCCAGAGCAGTGAACGCTCGTTGATGGGCAGCCTGACCCGAATGAATGCCCTCCAGGTACGCATTGCTCTGTTGCACCTCCCTTTGCACACCCTGGATGGCATTCAAAAGGGTCGTCTGCCCAACAATGAGCGTCCTTACCAGGTCAATGAGCTCCGCACTGAGGGCAGCAGGGGCAACAGGGGCAGGGGCTGAGGTGCCTGGGGCGAAGGAGACGCGCGCCTTCCTGGGCGAAACCGGCACTGAGCGAAGACTGAGGGGCTGCTGGGAGGGCGGGGCTGGTGCGCTGGGTGGCGGCTGTACCTGTAGAGGCGGGGGGCACGGATGTTGCCGCCACCCCTAGGGAGCTCCCATCCGAGGACGTGTCGCTTTCGCTGCTCTCACCAGCGGTCCCCGTCGTGGTGCTCCCCTCGCCCTCCGGATCACTGGTGCCCTCGGTGTCTGTTCCTGGGCCCACCGGGGCCTTGTGTCCTGCAGCTCCCTCGTGCTCCGATGCCAAATCTCCTCCGCCTGATGATGCTAATGCACACATGCACAAGAAGATGAAGAGAAAGGGTGGGGGAAGAAAAAAGAAGACCAGGTTGAGTGCATGCAATGTCAACACCGTTGGCAGGAGGAACGCTACATGGGGTTCAGGGAGGAGCTGAGAATCATCGGGACCGCAATGGGGACCATCGTCCTGGCCCTCAACAGGATAGAAGACGCGTTGCGGGACCATGTGGCACCACACAGGGCCCCTGTCACTAGCCCGGACCAGGAACAGCCTACCACCTCCGCCGGCGCTAGTGGACAGGAGGCCCCAACACCACGGCAGGCCACCAGAACCCCACCTCCTGCTGAAGAACAACCACCCCGTAAGAGGAGCCTGAGATCCAAAAAAAAGACAGAGTAGGATGTCAAGACCCCCGCCAGCAGGACATACCCCCTGAACTCTTCCCACTGTCCCACATTGCTACCCTGTCCAACCATGAACTGCCTCTGCTCCATCCTTCCACAGGCAAAAGGACAATGCACCTGTGAGACTGAGAACTGGACTCTGCCATGGACATTACTCCACCCCCACCCATCACCCTTATAATCACATGTACCAATATCTAGCCCTGTAAATAAATCACATATTGCACACAAATCAGTTTGGAGTCATGCTGTATTATTAGCAAATGTATTACAAATTACTGTTCAATATCTGTTCTGTCAATTAGTGATGACAACATACCAATGTCAATACGCTGTAGTTCATGGGCAAACCAAGCAGAAGTCAGGCACTGCGTCATACAGCACTGAGAAGGGAAGGGAAAATCAAAAATTACCAAAAAAGATCTGGTGGGAACTACAGAAAGTACAGATGCAGGAGGCTAGAAGCAATTGTGAAATGGCGTGGGTGATTCTTACCTGGGTGTTACTGGAAATACTGTTGTATCACTCTGTCCCTATTGTCTGTGTCGTCCTCTGAGTCTTCCTCCTCTTCACTCTCCACAGGCTCCACGGCTTCTACAACACCACCATCTGGACCATCCTCCTGCAGGAAAGGCACCTGGCGTCGCAAAGCCAGGTTGTGAAGCATACAGCACGCCACGATGATATGGCACACCTTCTTTGGTGAGTACATTAGGGATCCACCTGTCATATGCAGGCACCTAAACCTGGCCTTCAGGAGGCCAAAGGTTCGCTCAATCACCCTCCTAGTACGCCCATGGGCCTCATTGTAGCGTTCCTCTGCCCTGGTCCGGGGATTCCTCACTGGGGTCAGTAGCCACGGCACGTTGGGGTAACCAGAGTCACCTATTAGCCACACACGTTGTCTCTGTAGCTGTTCCATCACATAGGGGATGCTCCTATTTCGCATAACATACGCGTCATGCACTGACCCTGGGTACTTGGCATTTACATGGGAGATGTACTGGTCAGCCAAACAGACCACCTGGACATTCATCGAATGATAATTTTTTCTGTTTCGGTACACCTGCTCATCGTCTTTTGTGGGTACCAAAGCCACATGGGTCCCATCAATGGCACCAATGATGTTGGGGATATGTCCAAGGGCATAGAAATCACCCTTCACTGTAGGCAAGTCACCCTCCTCTGGGAAAATGATGTAGCTCCGCATGAGTTTCATCAGGGCAGACAACACTCTGCTCAAAATCTTAGAAAACATAGGCTGAGACATTCCAGATGACATAGCCACTGTGGTCTGGAATGACCCACTGGCCAAAAAATGGAGGACTGACAAAACCTGCACCAGAGGGGGAATCCCTGTGGGTTGGCGGATGGGGGACATCAGGGCTGGCTCCAGCTGGGCACACAGTTCATGGATAGTGGCACGGTCAAGTCTGTATCGAAGTATTATATGGCGTTCTTCCATTGTCGACAGGTCCACCAGCGGTCGGTACACGCGAGGATTCCTCCTTCTCATCGCAAGTCTCAGCGGACGGTGCCTAGGAAGGACAACATGGAGCACAGAGTCAGCCAAACCACAGGTACGTACAGACAGCTTGCACAGTTAAAGAATGGCAATGGGTTGAAAGGCGTGTATGTGTGGCAATGCAAGGCCTAGGCCTGTGTGTCGCAGTCAAAATTAAGCCATGTAGGCCCTTGAAATGGCGGCTGCCTGACCTGTGAAGTGGGACAATGGGATGTGAGGTCAATGCGCTGGCGGGGCACACCGTGGCGGTAGGCGGTCGAAGACCGCGGCGCAAAGCCGCATTGGTTAACATTGAAGCCTATGGGTTTCAGGAGCCAATGACGAAGTGCGCCGGCGGTCGCGGTACGCACCGCCGCGGTACGCACCGCCGCGGGCGTGACCGCCATTTTCTATCTGCTTAATCACTCGAGACCTGATCATCCACAGGAGAGGACCTATACTGCAAGTGCTGCTGTGACCTCGGTCTCGAAGATACAATGGCTGCTGCGACTGGGGAAAGGGCCCCTGCCTTCACGTCTGAAGAGTTGGAGAAGCTCGTGGATGGGGTCCTCCCCCAGTATGCGCTACTCTACGGTCCTCCAGACCAACAAGTGAGTACACCGGGTGCACATGGAATGGGCTATGCCTGTGTGGATTGGGGTGGATGTAAGTTGGTGGGGTGGGGGGCGAATGAGGAGTGCAACGCCCGACAGATGAGAGCATGTGCCATATGGCAAAGTTGGTGGGGGGGGGCCAATCACATCTAACATGCAGAAAAATGATGATATTTCCAATTCCACCCTGTACATGTCAAATAGGTCAGCGCCCATCAGAAAGTCGACATTTGGCTTGCCATCGCCAAGGAAGTCCAGACCCTGGGGGTCCACAACAGACGGGGCACCCACTGCCACAAGAGGTGGGAGGACATCCGCCGCGGGACCAGGAAGACCGCCGAGTCACTGCTGGGGATGGCCTCCCAACCTAGGAGGGGTGCCAGTCGTACCCTGACCCCCCTGATGTCCCGGATCCTGGCGGTGGCCTACCCCGATTTGGATGGGCGCGTGAGGACATCACAGCAGACACAAGGGGGTGAGTACCAGCACATTCAGCTATCTTTACGCGCAGTGGAGGTGCCTGGGTGGGGGAGGAAGGCTGTGGGTGACATTAGGCCAGGGCGCTTTCTGTAGTGTAGTCCTCTCCTTTAGCCATGTCCCTGTGCCCCCGCCCCCCACCTCTGTAGGGTGACAAGTACAGCTATCCATGGTCCTGCATCACCCATGTGCGCGTTTGTTGTCCCTAGACCTGTTGGCCTAGTCACAAGTACTGAGTAGTGTACCCCGATTGCGCGGCTTAGTGCATGAGGCTCCTGTGTCTGTCCTCTCCGCCAACGGTGTTGACAATGCATGCACTCAACCTGTTTTTATTTCTCCCCCCACCCTTTTTCTTTATCTTCTTGTGCATGTGTGCATTAGCATCATCAGGCGGAGGAGAATTGGCACCGGAGCACGAGGGAGCTGCAACTCACAAGGCCCCGGTGGGCCATGGCACAGACACCGAGGCCACCAGTGATACGGAGGGCGAGGGGAGCTTCACAACGGGGACCCGTGGTGACACCAGCGACACCGACACGTCCTCGGATAGGAGCTCCCTAGCGGTGGCGGCAACATCCGTGCCCCCGCCTCTACAGGTACAGCCGCCACCCAGCGCACCAGCTCCGCCCTCCCAGCAGCCCCTCAGCCTTCGCTCCGTGCCCGCTCGCCCAAGAAGGCGGGCATCTCCTTCGCCCCAGGCACCTAAGGCCCTGCCCCTGTTACCCCTGCTGCCCTCAGTGAGGAGGTCATTGACCTCCTACAGACCATCATTGTTGGGCAGTCTACCCTTTTGAATGCCATCCAGGGGGTAGAGAGGGAGGTGCATCGTAGCAATGCATACCTGGAGGGCATTCATTCGGGTCAGGCTGCCCATCAACGATCGTTCAATTCTCTGGCCTCAGCACTGACGGCAGCCATTGTCCCTGTTTCCAGCCTCCCTCTTCTAACTGCCTCCACCCTGTCTCTGTCTCCTGTTCCTCAGCCTATCCCATCCACACCATCAGACCAGCCTGCACACACCTCAACACCCAAGGGCAGCTCATCCAGACATAAGCACCACAGATCACACAAACATTCACCCAAGCAACACCCAGATGCAGACATGCCAACAGCCACTACCACCTCTGTGTCCCCCACCTCCTCGTCTCCCTCCTCCCTCCCTGTGACGTCTCCACTCACACCTGCATGCACACCACCAACAGCCAGTACTTCCATCACCAGCACACCCTCCAGTACAGTCCGCACACGTGCAGTCACCACCCCCACTGCCATTTACACGTCCCCTGTGTCCTCTCCCACTGTGTCTGTCACCCCCTCTTCCAAGACACACAAACGCAGGCAGCCACCCACCCAACAGCCAACCACCTCACGACAGCCTCCAGCCCATGCACCTTCACCCAAGGACAACACACCTGACTCTCCTACAACCACCTCCTCTTCCTCCACTCCCATAACCACTACACCTACCCTTTACCTTGGTCCTAAAAAAGTTTACCTCTCCAATCTTAACCTCTTTCCCTCACCTGACCCACCCCCTCCATCTGCTAAGAGTCCCAAGAGCACCTCAGCCACCACCAGCCCGGCTTCAAGTGTCACCGTAGTGCATGGATTTTGGAGTCCCCCCTTTGCCAGCAGTGATACATCGGTCAGCAGCAAGGGGACAGCCAGACCCCCCCCTGGAAAGAGGACCCGTAAAGTAAGGGGCCGCCGCGAGAAGACTGACACGGCTGCCCCCAAGGACCAAAGTTCTGCCACTTCACCTGCCACAACATCCAGGGGAGGCAAGGCCCAGAGAGCCACATCGAAGGAGGGCAAGGGCAGCAGGGTGGAGAAGTCAGCCAGCAGGAGCGCCGACCAGGAGGGCCCCACAAGCCCCATCCCGGGTGTGAGGGAGGACACCAAAGGGCCCAGGACACCGTCACCGAAGGGTCCAGCAACTGCACGGTCGGAGGGCGACTGAGCAGGGAGTCCTGGCCAGGTCTGACTCCCTTGAATTACAGGACAAGCACCGCTGAACAGGGCCCCGCCGTGCAGAAAGGCACCGCTGAACAGGGCCCCGCTGTCCAGAAAGGTACCGCTGAACAGGGCCCCGCCGTACAGAAAGGCACTGCTGAACAGTGCCCCGCCGTGCAGAAAGGCACCGCTGAACAGGGCCCCGCCGTGCAGAAAGGCACCGCTGAACAGGGCCCCGCCGTGCAGAAAGGCACCGCTGAACAGGGCCCCGCCGTCCAGAAAGGCACCGCTGAACAGGGCCCCGCCGTGCAGAAAGGCACCGCTGAGCAGGGCCCCGCCGTGCAGAAAGGCACCGCTGACAAGGGCCCCGCCGTGCAGAAAGGCACCGCTGAACAGGGCCCCGCCATCCAGAAAGGCACCGCTGAACAGGGCCCCGCCGTGCAGAAAGGCACCGCTGAACAGGGCCCCGCCGTGCAGAAAGGCACCGCTGAACAGGGCCCCGCCGTGCAGAAAGGCACCGCTGAACAGGGCCCCGCCATCCAGAAAGGCACCGCTGAAGAGGGCCCCGCCATCCAGAAAGGCACCGCTGAACAGGGCCCTGCCAAGACAGGCACCGCTGAACAGGGCCCCGCCATGCAGAAAGGCACCGCTGAACAGGGCCCCGCCGTGCAGAAAGGCACCGCTGAACAGGGCCCCGCCGTCCAGAAAGGCACCGCTGAACAGGGCCCCGCCGTGCAGAAAGGCACTGCTGAACAGGGCCCCGCCGTCCAGAAAGGCACCGCTGAACAGGGCCCCGCTGTGCAGAAAGGCACCGCTGAACAGGGCCTGCCGTGCAGAAAGGCACCACTGAACAGGGCCCCGCCGTGCAGAAAGGCACCGCTGAACAGGGCCCCGCCGTCCAGAAAGGCACCGCTGAACAGGGCCCCGCCGTCCAGAAAGGCACCGCTGAACAGGGCCCCGCCAAGACAGGCACCGCTCCGCCGGGCTCTTCCTGTCAAGCACCGCTCCGCTGGGCCCTTCATCTCAAGCACCGCTCCGCTGGGCCCTTCCTGTCAAGCACCGCTCCGCCAGGCCCTTCCTGTCAAGCACCGCTCCGCCGGGCCCCGCCGTCTCAAGCACCGCTCCGCTGGGCCCTTCCTGTCAAGCACCGCTCCGCTGGGCCCCGCCGTCTAAAGCACCGCTCCGCTGGGCCCTTCCTGTCAAGCACCGCTCCGCTGGGCCCCGCCGTCTCAAGCACCGCTCCGCTGGGCCCTTACTGTCAAGCACCGCTGGGCCCTTCCTGTCAAGCACCGCTCCGCCGGGCCCCGCCGTCTCAAGCACCGCTCCGCTGGGCCCTTCCTGTCAAGCACCGCTCCGCTGGGCCCTTCCTGTCAAGCACCGCCCCGCCGGGCCCCGCCGTCTCAAGCACCGCTCCGCTGGGCCCTTCCTGTCAAGCACCGCTCCGCTGGGCCCCGCCGTCTCAAGCACCGCTCCGCTGGGCCCTTCCTGTCAAGCACCGCTCCGCCGGGCCCTTCCTGTCAAGCACCGCTCCGCCGGGCCCCGCCGTCTCAAGCACCGCTCCGCTGGGCCCTTCCTGTCAAGCACCGCTCCGCCCCGCCGTCCCAAGCACCGCTCCGCTGGGCCCCGCCGTCTCAAGCACCGCTCCGCCGGGCCCCGCCGTCTCAAGCACCGCTCCGCTGGACCCTTCCTGTCAAGCACCGCTCCGCTGGGCCCCGCCGTCTCAAGCACTGCTGGCCCAATGACAGTGCCGGTTCTGTGTCGAGCTACTGTTCACGCTGCACTCGGGCCACCCTGCCTCCTCCATTGCCTGTGGAGACTGTTATCCACTTGATAGACTGTGGCTTTGCACTCCCCAGGATTGAACAGTGTGTAAGCCACCCACTGTAGAGACTTGAGAGACTGTGGCTTTGCACTGCCCAGGATATGGCAGTGGGCAAGCCACCCACTGTAGAGACTTGAAAGACTGTGGCTTTGCACTCCCCAGGATGGCACAGCGGGCATGGTGGCCCCTTCGTGGATCTGACGTCATGGACTCATGTGGCTGTGGTGCCCCCCTTCCCTTCCCCCTGAGGTGCCTGTAGTTTTATCATCTGATGCCCCTGCAGTGTTCTCTCCAACGGACTCAGGTCTCCTGTGTGGGCTTTGCCCATGTGTTGATACACTTTGGCCCACGGACAGTTGAAATTTCAGTGACTGTGCAGGACTTATTGCCTCTATTTATCGGTTACGCAATGTTTTAACTTGATTTTTTTTTTATTCATTTTCCTATTTTACCCTGACTTCAATGAACCTATTCTATACCTAAATTTAGTTTCTCACTTTAATTATATCTTTTCATTATTCCGGGGGGTTTGGGTGGTGTCACTTTGACTTGGTGCTCTGCATTGGTGTGTAGATAGTTGGGGGGTGGGTGTATTGCGTATGTGTGTGCCCGTAACCCTTCCTCCTCCCCCCTCCCCTGTGTCGTAGGTGTGGTACTCACCGTTGTCGTCTGCGCCGGAGTTCGTACTCGTGGTAGATGAGCAGGTAGACGAGAGCAGGTGGGATGTTCAATTCAGGTTCCATGCTGTCCTCCGTCCTCGTGGAGTGTATAGAGGTGAGCGTTTTCCCGTTCGTAGTCTGTTTCCGCCGTGTTTTTATCGGCGGTGCTCCCGCCCCGGAAAAGGTGGCGGATTGGTGAGTTGTGATAGGGTGGGCGGTACGTTGTCTGCCGCCTGCCTGTTGGCGGTGACCGCCGCGCTGTTTGTTTGTCCCGCCGTGGCGGTCGGAGTGTTAAAGTGGCGGTCTGTGTTGGCGGTTCCCGCCAGGGTGAGAATTAACTTTTTTTTACCACCTGCCTGTTGGCGGGTTGGCCGCCGCTTTATCACCGACCGCCAGGGTTGGAATGACCCCCTAAATCAGACTTTGAAACAATACCTACGTGCCTATGCTGAAAAGGCACTTCATTCTTGGACACCTAAGCTCTGGTTAGCTGAGTTAGCTTACAATAACTCATTCCACACTTCTATTGGCGTTACACCCTTTTTTGGTTTATTTGGCTATCATCCTCACACCCTGCCCATCACAATTCCTCAAGAAAGTTCTCTTACTCCAGCTGTGTCAGAAACCATTCAGCATTTGCATCGAACCCAGAAACTGATTCAACAGCATTTAGAAAAAGCCAAACAAAAATACAAAAGGCATTATGACAAGAAACATTGTGAGGGACCGCAATATCAACCAGGTGACAAAGTGTGGCTTTCTACAAAACATATAGACTTCAAGAAGAAGCACATGTTTAATCCCAAATTTATAGGTCCTTACACAGTCCTTCAGCAAATCAATCCGGTAACCTATAAACTACAATTGCCCAGATCCTTAAGGATTCATCCAGTGTTCCACACTTCCCTATTGAAAAGGGCAGTCCAAAAGGTCCACCCTCATCCAACTCCTGTTCTAGTACAGGGAGAAGAAGAATATGAAGTTAAGAAAGTGTTGGATTCTAAACTAAGAGGGCGTAATCTATGGTACTTGGGGACAGATGTAGCTAAATCTGATTTTGCGAATTGCAAATTGCGAGTCTGAGCGACTAGCAATTTGCAACTCGCAAAATCGGATGCAGAATGGTGTCTCAGACACCTTCTGCGACTCGCTATGGGGTCGCAAAGACCCACCTCATCAATATTCATGAGGTGGGTCGCATTTTGCGACCCCACAGCGAGTCCCTGTACTCACAGGGATGGTGGCCTGCTATAGTCAGTAGACCTCCATGTCTGTGACTGCTTTTTAAATAAAGCAGTTTTAAAAAAAAATTTGCAGCCCGTTTTTCTTAAAGGAAAATGAGTTACAAAATGAAAAAAATACCGAAACCATTTGGTTTTGGTTTTTTCAGAGTAGGCAGTGGTCCATAGGACCACTGCCTACTCTGAAAAAATATTTATGTCGACATTCACAAAGGGGAAGGGGTCCCATGGGGACCCCTTCCCTTTTGCAAATGTGTTACCACCAGTGTGACACTGGTGGTAACTGCGAGTTGGTTTGCGACCGCATTCGCGGTCACAAAGCAACTCTGAATTGCGATGCGAGTCGCAAATAGGAAGGGAACACCCCTTCCTATTTGCAAGTCGCATTCCCAAATTGCGAGTCGGTGCCGACTCGCAATTTGGTAATGAGCATCGCGGGAGGCCGTTTGCATTGCGCAAACTGCGTTTCTCGCAGTTTGCGCCATGCAAACGGCTTGCTACATCTGGCCCTTGATCTCATGGAAAGGTTATGGTCCTGAAAGTAACTCATGGGTTTCCGCATCTGATGTTCATGCTCCAGTACTTGTGAGATGCTTTCATCATCCTAATCCAGGCAAACCAGGCCCTAGAGCGCATCTGGGAGAGGGGAGTACTGTCAACACCAGGGCAGTGCGCGCTCTATTGGCGACTAGAATGCAAAAACCCAGCACTCTCAAAACAACGTAATTTATGCATTGTGCTGATATGTTGTTGTTTAACCTTTTGCATTGCAGAGTTCAATCCTGAAGACTTATTTTTAATGTGTTTACAAATGCTGTTCATTTGGAATGTATTGCTGCAGGCTTTCCGAGTGGGTTAGGGTGTGGTCCTTTTCCAGGGCCTTCTTGAGACTTTCCCTGCAACATGCCTGGGTGTGGTTGTGGGCTGGGCCAAGACTCTATAAAAAGGAGCCAGCCCAGCTCCAAGTGCTCACTATTCAGAGGTCCCGGTGCAGAGCAGCAGCTACTTCCTGAGCTCCTGTCCCGGTGGCCTATTTGATCTTCCAGACATCTGACTTTCATTCTTCATTTGGAGATCCTTGTTCTGGGCAGTAAGACGGTGGTTGGGCTGGCCTCCTGACACCGTTATCGCGAACTCTCATGTTCTTGGGTCTAATTATTTTATGATTTGACAGAGTACTTTGCGCGTGTGAAATATGCGCTTGAGTGTTTGTGACATTTGCAGGGTGACTTGCGAATCAGCAAGACGCACGATTCGTTTCATGATAATTTAATCTTGTTATTCATTGCACGCTACCATTCCTTGACATTTGCATGGTGGCTTAAGAATCGGCAAGACGTGCAATTCTTTTCATGGTGTTTTAACTTTGTTGTTCATTGCGTGCTACCATTTCTTGACATTTACATGGTGGCTTAAGAATCACAAAAGACGCGCAATTCATTTCATTGTACTTTGATCTTGTTGTTCATTGTGAACTGTTATTTCTTGGCATTTACATCGTGGTTTACGAATCGGCAAGATACGCGATTCGTTTAATGATGATTTGACTTTGATATTCATTGCGTTCTATCATTTCTTGGCATTTTACATGGTGACACTCGAATCGGCAAGACGCACGATTCTCTCCTCAAGTTTAATTCATGTTGTTTATTGTATGCCACTATTATAAGATATTTATCATGTAATATTCGAGTTGACAAGTTATGTGATTTGTTTTCCTGAATCCATATTGTGTTATTCATGGTGCACATTCCTTTTGTGGTGTTTACTATATATATATATATATATATATATATATATATATATATTTAAAAAAATCTACAATATGTGCAATTTGTATTGAAACATTTTAAGAGTACACAGAAGATCAGAGTTTCTAGATGCAATATTGTATGGTTCTAGTATGCATTCTCAAAAAAGGATTTATATGACTGGTTTAAAATTTAGTCAGAATGTTTTTCTGGTTCTCATGTAAAGGAAAGTACTTGAATAAGAAAGTTTTCATTTAATCTATCTTGATTCCCTTACAGGTATCCGGTCATCTTGAAACTTAGTCATTTTAAACTTAATTCTTATATTGTTCATGTTTTCAGAATGACTATGCTTAGAATCATAGTCTAGTATTGATTTCAGGAGATATAATTTTCATATTGTGTGTTCCAACCTTTTTCTTCCCAGCTGTTTCCCTTCCTAATCCCCTCTTCCCCTCTTGAACTCTCTTAGCCTCTTTGATTTATCTATCAGAGTCTTGGAGCTGTTCAGTGGTGGACGTGTTGGGAACATGCGCAGACCCCGAGGATCTGGTGACTCTGACACACAATAAAAGGCAACTTTTCTAACTTTTCGATGGTAAGCATGACTAGCCTCTTTCTTAGCTATTATCTGTTGTTGTGTTAAATTAAATGCTGCAAATAACTCTTTAGAGTTAATGTGCTTCCAGGGCACGTGGCTACTTTTATGAACTTGTAACATCCAACTCAACTGCATAATGGACCTAAGTTGACTCTGTCCATGGTGTAAAAGTGACATGTAATTTTGAATTATATCAATTGCAGATGACACAATGTTATTTAGTGTGTAAATGCAGTTGGACAATGAGTTCATACCAATATCGACTCCGGTTAGAGTCTTCTCCATGTTTTTTCTTATCAATCTGCCTTAAACGGGCTGCAGCTTCCACTTGTGAGAGCTTCCATATTTCATTATATATTGCATACAAAAATCATTTTGAGCGTGACTTTACAGGACATAACAAGAAATCTTGTAAGTCTACATCTTCTGAAAGGTGGTCTTTTAGAGCTGTTAATGTGAAAAACTGTAACTGTTGCTGACACAGTTTACCCACAATGTATGTTGTGAGAATATCAGAGTATTGTGTGGTGACATAACAAGGGTCGGTTGGCTCACACTAAAACACCTTGTGGAGTTTACAAAATGTGCATGACAACCATTTGGGTCCACTGGCCACAATAACCACCTGTTTGGACCTGAAAGGCACAAATTATAGGTGCCGTTCTAAACCCAACTGTAAGCTGTTCTTCAATGGCATTTAAAATATTTTGCTGATTGTCAAATATATCGAAAGCGGGAATACTAGACGGGTTCAGTTTTTTTATTTTTGCTAACCCAAGGCAAGTTGTTTGCTGCACTGCGTCATTTAAAAAAATAATTTGCAATGGAATAAGGCATACTCAAAATAAAGGTTCCCTATGCTGCATTTACCAATCTAGTGTTCCCCACACACTCTTTATATCAATTGATTTTTTTTCCAAAACTCAAAGCCCTCAATAACCAGCTGGAAAACAAATCATAATAAATCAATTTGGAGTCGGTTAGAAATATTTTTCTCACTTTAGATGGAGGTAATTTGAAATAATATGATTCAGCATTCTTAGCATCATGCCCAGGAAAAAAAGCAAACTGGTGTATGTTTGTTTTGGAACTCCCCACTGGTGGATTCAGACAATGTTCTCATTGAGTGTAATTATAAACTATCCTTGGGGTACCAGCTCGGTGAAAAAAACAATGATAAAGGTGATAACAAATCATTTCCCCATAATTCGCAATTGTCATATATACATCTTCACTTTCAAATACAGTGCAATATTCAAGCTCAGAAAGCATAGATTCAATTGTTTTTACATCATAGTGATCAGTAACAATCCCTGGTGTAATATTATCATTCACAGATACTTTTCAAACATATGGAATTGGAATCACTTATGTAGGGTTAAAGATATGATACAGTACTTTATCACAAACAATCCCATCAGGAACTGAAACAGCTGAACTATTCACCAGGGACAAGTCTACTCAGATCTTATGTGACGATAGGTAAGCTGTTAAAGCCCCACCCACCAGATGAACAGCAGAGCGTTCAGAAAGATAATGATCATGTATCAGCATAAAGTAAACAATGACAAAACCAATCCAAAGCAGAAAGGCAAGCAGTGTCATTCGTATCCACAGATAGTACCATGGACAACCCAAGTAATTATTTTTAAGCCAGTTGAAAAGCTTACGTACTCCTAGTACAGGGAGAGTTGCTGATGCTGAAGAATATGAAGAAAAGTAATCTATGTTGGCAAAGTAACCAAAAGCAGTTTATGCAAAAGGTGGAGCTGTGCAGAACTGGTAGATGTACCCAGTGGTGATTCCTAATAAACAATTTCCTCCATTTGTGTTGCATTCAAATAGTATAGATCTACATCTTGGACATGTCTTGTTGATTAAGTGGTGACAGGCAACAACAAAGGTTCATTCCTTATCCCCCCCCCAAGCTCGGGGAAATAATTGTAGCATTGTTAGGTGCTTGGAGTGGTATATCTCGTGAGGTAGTGAGAGAGGTATGTGAACTACACATGAATTGTCTTTGTCTACTGGGCAGGATCAGCCACATGGTGCAATTTGACGTTGTCAATTAAAACTAAGTGGTTTTCTTTAGAACCAGGCACCAGAGGTAGAATAACAGTTCTGGTACCATGCATTCCCAAAACTGGAACCAGTGCTCGATCTGATGGGCCAAACTCCTTCTTTACAGAACCCAAGTTTAGGAATGCTGCCTGTGGATGGTGGCAAATCCCTCATTCACCAGGTGGAGGCATATGCAAATGAATTTTCATTGCAGAACTGTTGTGTTTCCTGTAAAACAGCAACACGTTCATTTATGTCAAAAGGTGTTTCTGCCACCAAAGTGCCAGGGCCATCAATATCTGGGACATACATAGGTATCCCAAGCAAGACTTTATAAGGGTTACATCTTCCCAAAGATGTTCTGCGCAAATTATTTAGTGCTCTCTGGACCACATGTAGTCGATGAAGCCAGCTATGACCAGAACCTAATACTCTGACTGTTAAGAAATGCTTTAAGTCTCTGTTTTCCCCTCCACAATCAAATTTTAGGGAGAACTGTAATGCACTGCAACACCCATCGTTGCCATGGTTTTCCTGAATGCCCTGGAGGCAAAGGCAGGGCCCAGGTCTGTGTGGAATGCTGCAACTACATATGTCCCAATGAAGACTTGCAAACTCTTAATAACAGTTCGAGTGTCAGCAGATCGTTGTGGCCACACCCACAGAAATCTGGAGCATGAATCAACAGTGACTAGATTGTATTTGTATGCACCATCTGGTTGTAAGGCACCGCAATTGTCCAGGTACACACATTGTAATGGTTTGTTGGAAATTAAGAGGGGTGTCTGCGGTGGGCATTTGATGATGAACCCTTTAATTTGTTTGCAGATGTTACAACTAAGTATATATTGTTTGCTCTATTTGTAAAGATTGGGTCACCAATAGCATTTTTGCAAAAGGAAGCTGGTAGCGGCCACAATCGCATGGGTCGAAGCAACACCCTCATGCACTGCTTTATTGAGATGTAAGCTCTGGTCTGAATTGGGGATTAGACGATCACCCACACCTGGAATTGTTGCAAAGGCAATATTTTGGGCACTTAAGTGGTAGGAATATTTTGCAGGATAAGCTTCTGGTAAGGGCTTGCCATCAGCTGAAGCTTTCACCGCAGCCAATGTTTCTTTATCCATTCTCGTCTGAGAACGAGTAATCACTAATGGTGGGTGGAGCTCACGGAGTAATACTCTGCGGCATTCCACATAGTTAGCTAATAACTCTGCAAAATTGCTGCCTGTGAAATGCAGCACAGGTATGAGCCACACAGCGGCAGCGCAATGCGCATGCCGATGAGCTCTGCTCCGCTGCTGGGCTAGCGGAGTTTTTTTGTTGCTATACTCTGCACTCCAAGTGGAGTGCGGCGTACCAAAACTCTGGTAGCTCCACCAGCAGAGCTGAGCTCACCACCCACCCCTGTAATCACAGCAACAGAAGCCATAGCTACTGCAGATTTGGCAGCTTCATGAGCCAAAGTGTTTTCTACGATGTGTATTCCTACTCGCCCATGGCCCATACCTTCCCCCACAATAATTTGTGTTTAATGGTGTTACTCTTGGAATCTTAGAACCCATTAAGGTGCCAGTAATGTAAGTATTCATTGAAGGACTTGACATAGTAGTACGAATCACACACAATCAAAGTTGAAAGTTAAGGATCTGCATGTTGTAGGGCCAAAATTAGAGCCTTGAGTTTGCCATGTTGTTCTGTGCATTACCCTAGTGTCTGTGTGTAGGTATGTAGAGGACAGAATTCACCATCCTTTATTACTCCACTGACAGCTGCACATGGGCATTGGTGTTTTGTATCTACAGATGTTGTGCTGAACAATCAGAATCAATGATGATTCTGTATTGACGAAGAGGCAAAATATTAGTGAACATGGGGTACTCAAGTTCATACAGAAGGAATTTTTGGGTCTGAAGTTTTCAGTCAAAAACATAATCGACATCAGTGGCAGTCAAGGAGGTTGCCCATTAAATCCATCACAGATGTAATGCTTTTGATTTTGGAATGCTTGCTTTTGTAACAGCCTCTAGGGCTAGTATTGGGGTGAGGACAATAATTTGTTTCCCCTGAGTAAATGGCCTCTCCTTAATGACAGCCATCTGAACAGCAGTCAGTATCTTTTATGTTGGTGCAAAATGTTGTTCTGCATTGGAGTACAAATGTGATTTGTATGCTATGAGTACTGTGGCTCCTTCATTAAATGTGACATAGGTAAACCGGATGGCACCAGGAATTGCTCTGATTACCCAATTTCTTTTGTTGTTACGTTTGTGTAAGTGTTTTGCTTCAAGCATGACAATCTGTAATGCTCTAAGAATTTGTGTGCGTTGCGGTGTCCAATGTTTGCTTGAAAGTCTGGACATATTAAGTCATATAGTGGTTTCATGCGTTGCGCATATTCTGGAATGTACGTTCTGCCAAAAATGAAGACATCCAGCAATGACTGTAGTTTCTTGAGGGTTCTGGTAGGTTGGAGTTGTGCGCATGTCTCTAGAAACTGCAGGGCTAAGCTTTACACTCATCTGATCATTTGTATTCAAGAAGTAGGGCACTAAGAATTTTTTTTGGGGTTTTCTTGAAGTTGAATTTGTAGCCTTGAGTGGGGAATCCCAAAATGATGCAATCCACCCTGGCTAAATGTGTGTTGAGGTCGTCATCTGTGAGATAACTATCATCCACATAGGACACCGCATCAGAATCAATATCAGGTAATGTTGATGTCACACGGGCAGAGAACAATCCTGGACTGTTCTTATACCCCTGGGGTAAACAGCAAGTTTTTCTACGAGAGTCGAGCTCCATGAAGACGACTAGGTCCCTGCTTTAAGGGGCTAGATTTTTGCGCACAATATTATTCATTAGTGCTGTGCTGTGTGAACTTTGTATTGCAAATGTGCGTGTATGACTGTTTAAGTGTCTGTAATCTAACACTATTCTATATAATGTTCAGATTTCACTATGGAAAGAAAGGGTTACTCAGATGCAGAGTTCAATTACTCCCTGTTACTCAAGTCGTGTGAGAATTTCTCTCACCAGTGCTTTAGCCTCATGTTTATTTTGATAGTGAGGTTGGATCTGTGGTGTGGATCTTTTTGAATAACATGGTTGGGGGAATCTTTATCCCAGCCTACTTGGTTGCTGTACAGAGCTGGCTCTTCCGCCAGTGCCCAATCTGCATCGTTAGCTTCTTTTACTGTGTCTGGAATTAGGACTGAGAAAGAAGGCAAAACTACATCTTCCCCTTGTGGGAGCATGCAGACAAATTCAGGTGGCCAATCTTGTTCTCCCAAAAGTATATCATAACTTAATGTTAATCTCTCCAGAAGGTTACTTTAATGGTTCATTCAATGTCTCCCTCGATCAGAATTTTTAGTTTGTAAACACTATCAGATGGGGAGACGCTTCTGTCCGCTGTTTCAATTTCAAGGAAGTAGTTAGTAGGTGTCACATCCAGAAGAGCTATAAGATTCTGGCGACATATCATGACTTCTGCTGTGCTTTCTAGCAGAGTCACCACCCACGTCCTGTTCTTCAGTAATGTTCTCAATATTTTTGGCATGTTTGGCCAAAATAGTCACAATCTTTTTCTTTTCAAATTGGGGTTTTGTTGTTGAAGTTTCTGTACTTTTTTGGGAAGGTTTCAGAAGAGTGCTGTGATTCCTTTTTGACTTCACATACTTGTTTCAATGTTCTGAACACCCTGCTTTCTCACTTGGTTGCATCTGGTGAATCCTGTAAGGAAGGAGATGGGTGAATGTCAGTACATTGGTATCTGTCAGGAATTTTTAAAGTTTCCTTATTTCTGAGTTTATAACACTTTTCGGAGATCTCCAAGTTTTGAGGTTCTCCTCTTTGGCTTCATCTATCATTATTAGGTTTTTGTTAATCTCAGCATTATTTAGAGCTCTCTTGTGCTTGCTTAGTATTTTCCTTACTGGATGTACTTTCTAATTTGTTTTAGCTGACCTGGCCCCCAGATTATCCTAACCTATACTAGTATAGGATTTTTGGAAACAATCTTTGTCAGCTCGCTTTCCTGATCCCGTTGAGGAACCTGTCCACTGGCGCATTGCTAAAGCTGCTGCATCCCCTTTAAGGTTACAAAAAAAATTGAGGAGACTGTGTCAAGATAGGGCATTAGCTTTATCCCCAAGTCCAGGGCAGGTGCTCTTAAGTGTTTATTTTGAATTTGTTTTAACACTTACAGAAGATGTGCACGCTTATGTTCACTGTGCGTGATGGTATATATTGAAGAAAAGACTGTACCCCAAGTGGCACAATCCTCTATAGAGGAAATCATTCCAAAAGGAAAGCACATTGTAAGAATTCTATATTTATCTTGGCGTCTCGCATGGGGAAACACTGCTTCCAGCACCTCACCTAAACCTAGAAAGTAAAGCTGATTTGTGGCAGCCTTGAAAACATAACACTCTGACTCCTCAGGGAAGTTGCAGTTGGCAGATCTTGCCCCTTTCTCTCATCTGCACAAGTCTCATACAAACAGAGGCAGACAAAGAGATGCAGGACAGTTTTCAATGCGTTTATTGAAAAGACTGCATTCTATGATAAAATACATAAACTGAGATTATTAGGAGGATGAAACACATCCCAGTTTGAATTGGGACCATTAGTGAAAAACAGATGAATAATCCCAACATCCTGAAGTAAACACATTTCTAAGAATTCCTACATAGCAGTGATGGCCCTTTCTGCCCGTATTAATCCATGGAAGAGCCCCTGCCACCATACCTGACTATATGGGTCTGCTGACCACCTCCTCGGTTGGCTGTTGAGACAAGGCCTGGATCAGCAAAGCTGCGGAGTGGTGCCCAGCACAGGATGACTCCTCTGGCCAGAATGACCTCTCTAACCTCCTTTGACCTGTGTGTTGTTTTTATATGAGAACAGGCATTACCTAATAATGTGTCTAAGTGTCAAAGGCTGGCTCACGCGCATGTGGGGTTAATACTAGATGTACAGCCTTGAGCAGAGGTACATATTGAAATGTTGTGCAAAGGAACTAACAACAAGGTTTTAGCAGAAAAGAAGATGATTAGAAAAAAAAACATCCCTGCTAAAAGAAAGCCCTGCTTATATGAAATAACACAAATAAATGAAATAATTAGGCAAAAGGGCATAGGCCGCAGGCCTCAGCTAAAATAAATGTGCCAAAGCAAGGCGCTAAAAATGAACCTAGGACAATACTTAACGTCATGCCCACAAGGGCACACCAATGACAGTGAAATGTAACACATAAGCACTAGGAGTGGGCAAGCTGCTAAATTCAAAATGAGAGTAGAGATTGCAGCCTGGTTTATCTCCAAGAGTCAAAGGCTGAGCTGCCCAATCAGCAGCCCTATAATGTCAGTTACACAAGGAATGACTTACAAATAAAAAATCACGCTCAAATTCGAAAAAAGGTCGCTTTTCACTTTTGCATTTTAATGCAGTGCATTACGTGGGATTAATGTACCGCGTAACATTTATAAAAAAACATAGTTTCAAAGACTAAACTCAAAAAATAGTGTCTGAATGACTTGCCATCAGTGAGACAAGACTGTTACAATTTTGGTGAACACAATATCAGTGGTGAATCGTTAATATTTACAGAGTAAGATTAAATGCAGTTACACTCTGTCTGCAGGAGTGTAGCTTGGTCTGTAAGACTAGGGGGTGTGAGCTTCAGATTTTCTGAAAGTCACGCTGGCACATAATGTTAAAATAAATTATACAACAAGCAGAGTGCACAGGAGGGAGCTTAAAGGCAGTGGAAAGGGAGAGGAATGTGAATTGGTAGGAATACTAAATGAGAGAAACACAATATTTTGTAAAATAATTAAAAATCTTAGGGCTTTCAAAACAGAGATGTGTTTTTGACTGTGCATGCAAAAATCCCTGGTGATATCCGACGCACACTTCACCATACCCGACTGAAAGCGCCTGTACCCAAGTATTCCTCGGGCAATACATTTATTAGGGGGTGTGACACGCTAAACATCCCCCCTCCCCCTAAATCTACGCCCCTGTCCATATGAATTAAGTTTCAGGAATGGCTGACTCTGGGCTGATTTATTTGTTGTCAGCTCGCACAAATTTTGCAATTGAGGTGGAGTGTCATAAAGTGGTTTGCCCAGCAACAAATTACACTGTTTAACATAGCCTGAATCTTTCATTTCATACAGTCTGTAATCCAGACACAGGAGTTACCTACCTTCTATTGTGTCTATTATCACAAGAAACAATAACGCTTTGTAATTAACTGTCTTTGGAAAGCAGACTTGACGCACTATGGACTGCATTTATAGGCCCCTAGCGCCTGTGGCGCTAAGCACTGCGCCGTATTTACAAGGTGGGACGCAATGAGGAGGAATACTTTTACTCCTCCTCGTTATTTGCTTTTTCTATGCGTGCTGCAATCTGATGAACGCATAGAAAGAGCAAAATCCCAGAAAGGATTGTTTATATGCAGGAAGGTGTCCCTTCCTGCACATAAACAATCATTTGAATATGATGGTTTGGCACTTCTGTGTGTGCTGCATTGTGCATGTTCTGTGGCTTACAGTGTGGTAGTGGAAGTTAAACTAGGTGTGGTCTTCTAGATAAATGTGCATGGTCATATTCTGCATTTAATTGAGAGAGCAAAGTCAATTGAAGGAGAAAAATATGCATTTGGAATATCATTCTAATTTATGTTTCATTACAGCTACTTTCCATTGCTTTTCAAGAGGTTTTGTTTTCTTTATCATTTCCAAAGTTCATAACAGATGAGAGCCAAATAACAGATCCTCTTAGTTCCCTGCTTCCCCACAACTGAGACAAATGTAGCAGTGGGTGTTTGGAAAAGCTGCTTGCTCTATTCTACCAGGACCCCTGAGTGACTCCTCCTGCCCGAGACAAACAGTGCAGTCGACTTTTGAAAGAGTAACCTTGCTGCGCCTTCGTGATCCTCATCACTGCACTTCTTCTCCTCGCACACGAAGAGAAAAACAAGGCTTCAATTTCCAAACTCTCTCTTGGGTCACACAGCATGCTGCTTGCTCTGGGAGACACTCTTGACGGAGTGGGAATGTAGGATCCATGTGCAGCCTGCTGGGAACATAGGTGACATCGCGCCACTGGGCCATCAAGAAATAACTTTTGCATTGGTCAGATGGAGCAAATATCATGGTTGCATTTATCCTACAACAGTTGGTGAAACACCTGCAACAGACACAGTACAATGTATGTTTTCGAGATTTGTTGATCCCGTGGTGTTGATGCAAAATTGCACCAATGTAATCTTTGTAACCTATTTCGTTTTATTGACAGGCTTTTCGGCTCATCTGCACTGCAAGCCTTCCTGTGCTGTCAACGAAATCCTTGGCTCAGTACATGGAACATCTTTCAATAAGGGCTTTTATGAGGGCGATATAACTTACTAGAAGAAGGCATGGCATATCGATGAAGGACGGAAGGTTGAAAATATTGTATATCTTCTGAGCCCTCAGAACGGCTTGATATAAAGCAAGACATCTCTTACAGCAAGGTACGCTGTCTGACAGACATTGCCTTTCAAAATAATTCCGAACAGCATATTTCTGGTATAAAGTATGTGAGGCAATTTTTGGGGAGAAAGTCATAAAAAATTTGAAACACAAAACTGGCTAAGAAAGAACTTGGGCTGTATACCAAAATAGCAGTGGCAAAAATAACATTTCACCTACATATAACAGCCTAAATATTGTTTACAATAGTATTGCTTTCGGTGTAGATTTTCTATTACGAGTTTTAGTGAACCATATTTTCAATGTTTTCCAGATGACATTTACACCACCATATTCTGGTACCACACCATTATTTCTGCATATTAACTGTCAAAATGTTTCAAGAGAACACATATGCCTATTCATAGAATCAGACATATGCCGTAGGTAAAATTGGGTCACAATCCAGCCCACTAAATAGATTCTTGAGTGTTCTGTCTAGAACAGCTCATTTGGAGTATTTTGCAAAGTAAAAGAGCCATAATTAAAGCACACTGACATGTGTAATAGTATCATCATAGGTAGTTCTCAAGCAGCCAAGGCCTTGTAAACATCCAATAGATGGCCTTCTGAGGTATTGATTTTTTAAGGTTATTTGTCAGAAGGATTTTGAAGGATGTGAAAGAGAGGTCCTACCTGCTATGTAGAGACATGCTAAAATATGGAGGGGATTGGAGTTAGTTCCAAAACTTTCCTGCAGCAACATGTTTTCAGGTTCAGAAATTTGGTGTTGCGACGTTTCCATTTGTCTATGATTTTTAGTATGTTTTTCAGGTAACTGGAATGTTTACTTTTGGAAACTTTTCATGATGCAGGCAGACATGAACGCTTAGCTTAGTTCTTTCTGCTCGGAGCAGGCCACACTACTTACTTCGAGCCTGCAACAGCAAATGTGCTCTTGCGCATGCTATCACGCTTGCAAGACTCTTGTACACAAAAGGGGCTTGCAGCCCACCCATTGCATACAATTCGTAGGCCAGGGTACTGCACTGAGTGATCCCCGGAGCTCGGGGGTTGCAGGGGCCTTTGTTAAGCCACTGACCCTTTCCCTTTCTGTGGCACGCAGGCCAAGCACAGATAGTGCCAGTCCGCGGTTCTCTGACCCAGGCACTATTTCTTAATCCCTCTAATCCCTTGTTCCCCTACCTGCATCAGGCTCTTCCTCCATCCACCTCCCCAAAAGCATGGCTTAAAAAATGATGGCCGAGTCATAGCGCTTTTGGCTTGTTTACCTTTCGAAGGCATTACGTTTTCGTGGCCTTCTTTCAAACAGTCAACAACAAAGCGATGGTCACTAGAAGAGACAATCCCACAAGCTTTGGTTGTTTTTCGTTTTTTTGTGAGGGTGGGGGGACTGCAGACTGCATCTCTTGCTGTCGAATTTCTTGGACGCTTCTTATGCGCCTGCTACCCAGGGTGTTTCCAGCAAGTTATTGAAACACATGCAATGGACGCTTGCTTGCAATGAACACTTTCTGTCTCCCAAATTAATTTTTTTCCAAAGCAGTGCCGACTTCTACTGTTGTCTGGATGTCCCTTTGCTGGGGCAGATCTTGAAAGCCAGCTTTACCAAGTTTATATTGTGTCTGTGTTGTGAGTCTATTGATTAGGTGGGATTTCTGACAAGGACATTGAGAGTCTGGATTTAAAATGCACACCTGCAGCCAATCGGTTCCATCGGCGCGTTACACACTGGTGTACTTTGACTTTTGGGGATTTAGGCTCATATTTAATGGAAAATAATGGAGTGCGACGCTGAGCCAAAATTGGCAGCGCGTGCTCTGTCATTTCTACAATGCAGGAATGCGCCGTATTTAATTGAATAATTGAGGTGCCTAGCAACAACGCAGGCATTCATGCACCACCATGCAAGGATGTCTGCATTGAGGGGATTGATTGTTTATGTGTTGAAAGTGTCCCTTTACATTAACAATCACTAGTGGCAATTTGGGAAGTGCCAAAGCGTCATTTTGAAATGATTGTTTATGTGCCGGAAAGGACCTTCCTGCACATAAGCAATAATTTCTGGCATTTTACTCTTCCAGTGCATGCTGCAGAATTTAGCACACAGGAAAGAAACAAAAAATGAGGAGGAAAAAAAGTATTCCTCCTCGTTGCACCTTGCTAACGCCACCCCTGAGGTGGCGTTAGATTTTGGCGCTGCCTCAGGTTTATGAAAACTTGTACATCTGAGGCAGCATCAAAATGCAATGGGTGTTGCTGTGGCACGCCCACAGCAACACCCATTTCACTCCCCTTCCACGCAAAGGGCTTAACGCCACCTTGTAAATACGGCACAGGGCATAGCGCCACCGGAGCGTTACGAAAAGTGGTGCTTCTGTGGCGCTAGGGGCTCATAAATATGCCCCTTAATTTTAAAGTCTTTAATGCTACAGTTGTTGGTAGGTCGCAGTGAGGAAAACACCCTTGCTGTAGGGGTATGTATTCACCTTAGAAATTATGAATTCTGGTGTTTTAGGTTAATACCTAAACATGACCTTGCTGTCACAATTTGTTAATTTTATTTTTGATGTTTGAAGCTTGAAGAAACTTTTTAAATGGGTGAAATAACATTTTATGTTAATCTTTTAAATCATGTTGTTTAATATAACAGAACAATCTATCTAGGCCCATGTGCCCAAAGGTATGGGATTTGAATACTACGGGTAAAAAAAGAAAACGAATGCTGGATTTTTAAAGTACCCTGAAAACAGAGTCTGCGGACTAGGCTTTCTTCCCAACCTAAAGAGTTTGTTTGTATAGCGATAAAACATACGTTCTTGCAACAAATGTCACATCCTCAGTTATGAAGACTGGCTCCATAGCAATTCTAGGGTATTGCAAGCGTTGTAGCTGGCTGGCATCTGTTTGAAGTGTGCGCTAATTTCACCATACATGTCAGCTCCACAAGTAGTCACTCGATTTCTTAGTTGACTGGTTTAGGGGTAATGTCAGTTCCACGTAGTTCATTGAAGAGAATTCAGCCCATGGAGTCTGAGTTTTGTCTATAACCATAGTGTTTTCATCACTAGACAACAGCGCCTCCATTGGTAAACTCAGGAAACCACGGAAGTTTTTACGACTTGCCGATAACTCACGGCAAGAAGACTGAATGGGCTTATCCCGTTGAACCTGCTCCTGTCAAGGAGAGCTAAGCAGTAACATAGCTGGTACATTAATGATCTAGCGTCTGCATTAAATTCCTCGGACCACAGGGTTAGTAAAGTTTGCTTTTGCTATCAAACGAAAGGGCCGAGTAGTTCGTTGAATGGTTCTGTGAACACTCCTCCCTTTGGTTCCAGTACCAAATTGAGTGTAATTTAATACATGTGGACAAAATAACTGTAATGGAGGCCTCATAAAGAACCTGCAGGATTCTACCACCAGATTCTGTTGCTGTTCATTTAAGTGGAGCTCTTATTTTCGGAAGCACCATTGCTCTGTCAGTGGAACCTCGGGCACTGTAGTCCATTGGTCACTGACTCTATTTGCAAGCCTGGTGTGCCAAGACGGACAGTATGTTTCTAGAGAGGCAAATTATGACTAAGAGCCAAATGTACGAATATTAGGTTTTGTCACTCGCAAAAACTGATGTACAACAGTGTCAATGACAACAACAGTGTCAATTACACTGCGATTCCCAATGGCATCGCAAATAACCTACCTCATAAACATTCATGAGGTAGGTCGCAATTTGCGACCCCATTAGGAATGGCCGCCCTCACAGGGATGGTGGCCTGCTGGGGACAGCAGACCACCATGTCTGTGACTGCTTTTAAATAAATCATTTTTTTTTTTAATGCAGCCTGTTTTCCTTAAAGGAAAACGGGATGCATTTCAAAAACAAAATTGAAAAGTTTTCTTTCTTTTTTTTCAAAGCAGGCATTGGTCTGTGGGACCACTGCCGGCTCTGAAAAAATATTTTTGCTACCATTCACAAAGGGGAAGGGGTCTCATGGGGACCCCTTCCCATTTACAAATGGGATAGCACCAATTTGAAATTGGTGCGAGCTGCGAATGTTTTGTGACCGCATTCACGGTCACAAAACAATCATACCTCCCACTACTCACAAACCTATTTTGCGATTGGGTAAATAGATTACCGAATCACAAAATCGGGTTTGTACATATCAAAATGCTTTTTTCTTGTTGCAAACGGCCCGATTCACAGAAAACAGGTACGTACATCTGGCCCTAACTCCTTTAATATTATATATCTACTTGATGTTGGTTTTTTCAACTCGTATGATAGTTTTTCAGGCTGGCGGCTTGCTGTGAATTTGAGAATAATGTTTTACAAACGTACTCGGTTTCAAACTGTGCCAATCATCTAGCTATACTTATTTTTTCTTCTGTTAGCTGTGTGTCGATTAAGACTTTTCAGTTTACTGGAGGCAGTGGGAATTTCAGCAGCTCAAGGCAGCAGTGCCAACATGGGAACATACTTTTGCCTCCAATCTATCCACTCTACGCGAATCCTGTCTTTGCTGTTCTACTCTGCACCACTCTATGCCACTCCACTCTTAGCCACTTCACTCACTTTTAGCCATGCTGAACAGCAGCCATGCAGGTGTATACCATGGCAAAAACACATTGGCAAAGCCAATTACTCACTCATAGGTGAGACCTATTGGTTTTGTCAATGCTTGTTTTCCTTGCAACCTTCCTGTTTGTGTGCTGATGAGGAGATCCCTTTCTACTGACAGTAGAGGTGTTTTTGTAATGTCTCATTTGTTGACTGGTAGGAAACCTTTACTTGGAAGCAGCCTGCCCTGTTAAAATCTTCCTGCTCAATGTTCTACCTTATAATATTCAGTCTACGGAACTCGGTTGATGAGTCGCCATCTGATGATGTTTACAGTCTTAGCATTTGCTCATGTCTTCAATTTTCAAGCAACAGCTATTTTTGTTATAATTTTGTTTGGAGCAGCTGGAGTTATCCATATACCTCCAATCAACAATATGTCAGACCAGAGTTGGGCACACAATATTTGCTGCTCAACTTTCAGCTTTCATGAAGCATTTATAAATGCAACACCTTTGCTGATTTCTGTCCTCAGCAAGGATAGCCAATTTCTGGATTACAGAGCTTTGCCGCAACCTCTAAAATAAAAACGTTTTTCTAAAGCTGTGTTTAGTAGTGCATCTTCTTTATTGCAGCTGTTCCTTTTCATTATCCTTGTAAATAAAAGAATCTTTGACAAAACCAATAGGTCTAGCTTGCATTGTTAGTCATGACTATTTTATTTAAAAATCCTGCTGCACTGAAAAACTGAATAAACAAAACATGCATTCTGTGTAGAATCTGTATATGAGAAAAAAGATTTAATATATCAGGACTGAGGGGGTCATTCTGACCCTGGCGTTCGGTGATAAAGCGGCGGCCAACCCGCCAACAGGCAGGCGGTCAAAAAAATGGAATTCTGACCCTGGCGGGAACCGCCAACACAGCCCGCCACTTTAACACTCCGACCGCCACGGCGGGACAGACAAACAGCGCGGCGGTCACCGCCAACAGGCAGGCGGCAGACAATGTACCGCCCACCCTATCACAACTCACCAATCCGCCACCTTTTCCGGGGCGGGAGCCCCGCCGATAAAACACGGCGGAAACAGACTACGAACGGGAAAACGCTCACCTATACACACACCACGAGGAAGGAGGACAGCATGGAACCCGAATTACACATCCTACCAGCTATTGTCTACCTGCTCATCTACCAGGAGTACGAACGCCGGCGCAGACAACAACCGTGAGTACTGCACCTACGACACAGGCGAGGGGGGAGGAGGAAAGCTTACGGGCACACACATGCGCCATACACCTACCCCTCCACCACAACTACCTACACCCCAATGCCGAGCAACAAGTCAGAGTGACACCACACAAACCCCCCGGAATAATGCAAAGACACAATTAAAATGATCTATAAAATATATGTATAAATAGCTCCATTGAAGGTATGGGAAATATGCCATATAAAAGATACTAAAATAAGGAATGAACATATTCAACAATATATACATAGGCAAGAAGTCCTGCACATTCCGTCAAAGTTCCATAGTCCGTGGGCAAATGTGCACAAACACATGGGCAAAGCCCACACAGCAGACCAGATACCATTGGAGAGAACACTGCTGGGGCATCAGATGATAAAACTACAGGCACCTCAGGGGGAAGGGAAGGGGGGGCACCTCAGCCACATGAGTCCACGACGCCAGATCCACGAGGGGCCTCCATGCCCACTGTCCCATCCTGGGGAGTGCAAAGCCACAGTCTCTCAAGTCTCTACAGTGGGTGGCTTGCCCACTGTTCCATCCTGGGAAGTGCCAAGCCACAGTCCATCAGATGGATTACCGACTCCACTGTTAATGGAGGAGGCATGGTGCCCAGAGTGCTTCGTGAAGCCCTGCTCGACACAGAACCGGCAATGTCAATGGGCCAACGGTGCTTGAGACCGCGTTGCCCAGCGGAGCGGTGCTTGACAGGAAGGGCCCAGCGGAGCGGTGCTTGAGATGAAGGGCCCAGCGGAGCGGTGCTTGAGATGAAGGCCCCAGCGGAGCGGTGCTTGAGATGAAGGGCCCAGCGGAGCGGTGCTTGAGATGAAGGCCCCAGCGGAGCGGTGCTTGAGATGAAGGGCCCAGCGGAGCGGTGCTTGACAGGAAGGGCCCAGCGGAGCGGGGCTTGACAGGAAGGGCCCAGCGGAGCGGTGCTTGAGATGAAGGCCCCAGCGGAGCGGTGCTTGAGATGAAGGGCCCAGCGGAGTGGTGCTTGAGACGGCGGTGGCCAGCGAAGCGGTGCTTGAGACGGCGGTGGCCAGCGGAGCGGTGCTTGAGATGAAGGGCCCAGCGGAGCGGTGCTTGAGATGAAGGGCCCAGCGGAGCGGTGCTTGACAGGAAGGGCCCAGCGGAGCGGTGCTTGAGATGAAGGGCCCAGCGGAGCGGTGCTTGACAGGAAGGGCCCAGCGGAGCAGTGCTTGAGATGAAGGCCCCAGCGGAGCGGTGCTTGAGATGAAGGGCCCAGCGGAGCGGTGCTTGACAGGAAGGGCCCAGCGGAGCGGGGCTTGAGACGGCGGTGGCCAGCGGAGCGGTGCTTGAGATGAAGGGCCCAGCGGAGCGGTGCTTGAGATGAAGGGCCCAGCGGAGCGGTGCTTGAGACGGCGGTGGCCAGCGGAGTGGTGCTTGAGACGGCGGTGGCCAGCGGAGCGGTGCTTGAGATGAAGGCCCCAGCGGAGCGGTGCTTGAGATGAAGGGCCCAGCGGAGCGGTGCTTGACAGGAAGGGCCCAGCGGAGCGGTGCTTGAGATGAAGGGCCCAGCGGAGCGGTGCTTGAGATGAAGGGCCCAGCGGAGCGGTTCTTGACAGGAAGGCCCCAGCGGAGCGGTGCTTGAGATGAAGGCGGCAGCGGAGCGGTGCTTGACAGGAAGGGCCCAGCGGAGCGGTGCTTGAGATGAAGGGCCCAGCGGAGCGGTGCTTGACAGGAAGGGCCCAGCGGAGCAGTGCTTGAGATGAAGGCCCCAGCGGAGCGGTGCTTGAGATGAAGGGCCCAGCGGAGCGGTGCTTGAGATGAAGGGCCCAGCGGAGCGGTGCTTGAGATGAAGGGCCCAGCGGAGCGGTGCTTGACAGGAAGGGCCCAGCGGAGCGGTGCTTGAGATGAAGGGCCCAGCGGAGCGGTGCTTGAGATGAAGGGCCCAGCGGAGCGGTGCTTGACAGGAAGGCCCCAGCGGAGCGGTGCTTGAGATGAAGGCGGCAGCGGAGCGGTGCTTGACAGGAAGGGCCCAGCGGAGCGGTGCTTGAGATGAAGGGCCCAGCGGAGCGGTGCTTGACAGGAAGGGCCCAGCGGAGCGGGGCTTGAGACGGCGGTGGCCAGCGGAGCGGTGCTTGAGATGAAGGGCCCAGCGGAGCGGTGCTTGAGATGAAGGGCCCAGCGGAGCGGTGCTTGAGACGGCGGTGGCCAGCGGAGTGGTGCTTGAGACGGCGGTGGCCAGCGGAGCGGTGCTTGAGATGAAGGCCCCAGCGGAGCGGTGCTTGAGATGAAGGGCCCAGCGGAGCGGTGCTTGACAGGAAGGGCCCAGCGGAGCGGTGCTTGAGATGAAGGCCCCAGCGGAGCGGTGCTTGAGATGAAGGCCCCAGCGGAGCGTTGCTTGAGATGAAGGGCCCAGCGGAGCGGTGCTTCACAGGAAGGGCCCAGCGGAGCGGTGCTTGAGATGAAGGGCCCAGCGGAGCGGTGCTTGACAGGAAGGCCCCAGCGGAGCGGTGCTTGACAGGAAGGCCCCAGCGGAGCGGTGCTTGAGACGGCGGTGGCCAGCGGAGTGGTGCTTGAGATGAAGGGCCCAGCAGAGCGGTGCTTGAGATGAAGGGCCCAGCGGAGCGGTGCTTGACAGGAAGGCCCCAGCGGAGCGGTGCTTGAGATGAAGGCCCCAGCGGAGCGGTGCTTGACAGAAAGGGCCCAGCGGAGCGGTGCTTGAGATGAAGGGCCCAGCGGAGCGGTGCTTGAGATGAAGGCCCCAGCGGAGCGGTGCTTGAGATGAAGGGCCCAGCGGAGCGGTGCTTGAGATGAAGGCCCCAGCGGAGCGGTGCTTGAGATGAAGGGCCCAGCGGAGCGGTGCTTGACAGGAAGGGCCCAGCGGAGCGGTGCTTGAGATGAAGGCCCCAGCGGAGCGGTGCTTGAGATGAAGGGCCCAGCGGAGCGGTGCTTGACAGGAAGGGCCCAGCGGAGCGGGGCTTGACAGGAAGGGCCCAGCGGAGCGGTGCTTGAGATGGCGGTGGCCAGCGGAGCGGTGCTTGAGATGAAGGGCCCAGCGGAGCGGTGCTTGAGATGAAGGGCCCAGCGGAGCGGTGCTTGACAGGAAGGGCCCAGCGGAGCGGTGCTTGAGATGAAGGGCCCAGCGGAGCGGTGCTTGACAGGAAGGGCCCCTGTTCAGCGGTGCTTGTCCCGGCGGGGCCCTGTTCAGCGGTGCTCCTCCCGGCGGGGCCCGTTCAGCGGTTCTTGTCCCGGTGGGGCCCGTTCAGCAGTTCTTGTCCCGGCGGGGCCCTGTTCAGTGGTGCTACTCACGACAGGGCCCGTTTAGCGGTTCATGTCCTAGCGGGGCCCTGTTCAGCGGTGTTCCTCCCGGCGGGGCCCTGTTCAGCGGTGCTCCTCCCGGCGGGGCCCGTTCAGAGGTTTTTGTCCCTGCGGGGCCCTGTTCAGCGGTGCTCCTCCCGGTGGGGCCCATTCAGCGGTTCTTGTCCCGGCGGGGCCCTGTTCAGCGGTTCTTGTCCCGGCGGGGCCCTGTTCAGCGGTTCTTGTCCCGACGGGGCCCTGTTCAGCGGTGCTCCTCCCGGCGGGGCCCTGTTCAGCGGTGCTCCTCCCGGCGGGGCCCTGTTCAGCGGTGCTTGTCCTGTGTGTCTAGGGAGCCAGACCTGGGCAAGACTTCCCGCTCATTCACCATCCGAACTTGCGGTCGCGGCGCCCTCCTGTGATGGAGTCCTGGGCCCGTGGGTGTCGTCCGTCACACCCGGAATGGGGCTGGTGGGGCCCTCCTGGGCAGCTCGCCTCCTGCCTGACTTCTCCGCCCTGCTGCCCTTGCCCTCCTTCGCTGAAGCTCTGTGGCCCTTGCCTCCCTTGGATGATGTGGCAGGTGACGGGGCAAGGCTACTGTCCTTGGTGGCAGCCGTCTCAGTCTTGTCGCGCCGGGCCTTTTTCTTTTTTGTTCTCTTCCCAGGGGGTGGGCTGGCTGTCCCCTTGCTGCTGGCCGATGTTCCTGCCCTAGGATCTGGTGGACTCCAATAGCCCTGCACTATGGTCACAGTAGATGCAGGGCTGGTGGTGCTTTTTTTACTCTTACCAGATGGAGGGGGTGGGTCAGTGATTGGAACGAGGTCAAGGTTGGAAAGGAAAAGGACTTTGGAAGGACAGGGACGGGTAGGTGTAGTGGGTTTGGGAGTGGAGGAAGTAGATGTGGTTGTAGGAGAGTCAAGTGTGCTGTCTTTGGGTGCTGGTGCCTGTGACGGAGGCTGTCGTGAGGTGGATGGCTGTTGGATGGGTGGCTGCCTGCGTTTGGGTGCTTTCGAAGAAGGGGTGACAGACACACTGGGAGAGGACACAGGGGACGTGTAAATGGCAGTGGGGGTGGTGACTGCACGTGTGCGGACTGTAATGGAGGGTGTGCTGGTGATGGAAGTACTGGCTGATGGTGGTGTGCATGCAGGTGTGAGTCGAGACGTCACAGGGAGGGAGGAGGGAGATGAGGAGGTGGGGGACACAGAGGTGGTAGTGACTGTTGGCATGTCTGCATCTGGATGTTGCTTGGGTGAATGCTTGTGGGATCTGTGGTGCTTATGTCTGGATGAGCTGCCCTTGGGTGTAGAGGTGTGTGCAGGCTGGTCTGATGGTGTGGATGGGATAGGCAGAGGAACAGGAGACTTGGACTGGGTGGAGGGAGTCAGAAGAGGGAGACTGGAGACAGGGACAATGGCTGCCATCAGTGCTGAGGCCAGAGCGTTGAACGATCGCTGATGGGCAGCCTGACCCGAATGAATGCCCTTCAGGTATGCATTGCTCCGATGCACCTCCCTTTCTACACCCTGGATGGCATTCAAAAGGGTAGACTGCCCAACAATGAGTGTCCTGAGGAGGTCAATGACCTCCTCACTGAGGGCAGCAGGGGTAACTGGGGCAGGGCCTGAGGTGCCTGGGGCGAAGGAGATGCCCGCCTTCCTGGGTGAGCGGGCACGGAGCAAAGGCTGAGGGGCTGCTGGGAGGGCGGGGCTGGTGCTCTGGGTGGCGGCTGTACCTGTTGTGGCGGTGGGCACGGATGTTGCCGCCACCGCTAGGGAGCTCCCTTCCGAGGACGTGTCGGTGTCGCTGACATCTCCACGGGTCCCCGTTGTGGAGCTCCACTCGCCCTCCGTCTCACTGGTGTACTCGGAGTCTGTTGTATGGCCTTCCGGGGCCATGTGAGATGCAGCTCCCTCGTGCGCCGATGCCACTTCTCCTCCGCCTGATGATGCTAATGCACACATGAACAGGAAGACAAAGAAAAGGGGGGTTTGAGAAATGAAGACAGGTTGAGTGCATGCATTGGCAACACCGTTGTCGGAGAGGACAGACACAGAAGCCCCCTAAACTAGGCCGCGCAATGAGGGTACACTACTCAGTTATTGTGACTAGGCCTACAGGTCTATGGACGACAAATGCACACATGGGTGAGGCCGGACCATGGATAGCTGTACTTGGCACCCTACAGAGGTGGGGGGCGGGGGCACAGGGCCGTGTCTAACGGAGGGGCCTAGCCTACAGAATGCGCCCTGACCTGGAGATAGCCACAGCCCTCCTCCCCCACCCAGACACCTTCACTGCGCGCAAAGATAGCAGAATGTGCTGATACTCACCCCCTTGTGTCTGCTGTGATGTCCTCACGCGCCCATCCAAATCGGGGTAGGCCACCGCCAGGATCCGGGACATCAGGGGGGTCAATTGGCGGCTGGCACCCCTCCTACGTTGGGAGGCCATCCCCAGCAGAGACTCGGCGGTCTTTCTGGTCCCGCAGCGGATGTCCTCCCACCTCTTTCGGCATTGGATGCCCCGTCTGTTGTGGACCCCCAGGGCCCGGACGTCCTTGGCGATGGCACACCAAATGTCGATCTTCTGATGGGCGCTGACCTATGTGACATGTACAGGGTGGTAAAGGAAATCGCATCAGTTTTCTGCCTGGTCAATGTGAGTGGCCCCCCCCTCCCCAACCTTGCCATGTGGCACATGCTCTCATCTTTCGTGCGTTGCACTCCTTATTCGCTCCCCTACCCACCATCTTACATACACCCCACTCAACACAGGCATAGCCCATTCAACGTGCACCCTGTGTACTAACCTGTTGGTCTGGCGGACCGTAGAGTAGCGCATACTGGGGGAGGACCCCATCAACAAGTTTCTCCAATTCTTCGGAAGTGAAGGCAGGGGCCCTTTCCCAGTCGCAGCAGCCATTGTATCTCCCAGACCGAGGTCACAGCAGCACTTGCAGTATAGGTCCTCTCCTGTGGATGATCAGGTCTTGAGTGATTAATCAGATAGAAAATGGCGGTCACGCCCGCGGCGGTGCGTACCGCGACCGCCGGCGCACATCGTCATTGGCTCATGAGACCCATAGGGTTCAATGTTAACCAATGCTGTTTTGCGCCGCGGTCTTCGACCGCCTACCGCCACGGTGTGCCACGCCAGCGCAGTGACCTCACATCCCACTGTCACACTTCACAGGTCAGGCAGCCGCCATTTCAAGGGCCCACATGGCATGATTTCTACTGCAACACACAGGCCTAGGCCTTGCATTGCCACTCATACAAGCCATTCAATGCATAGCGATTCGTGTACTGTGCAAGCTGTGTGAACGAACCTGTGGGTTGCTTGACTGTGTGCTCCATGTTGTCCTTCCTAGGCACTGTCCGCTGGGACTTGCGAGGAGAAGGATGAATCCTCCCGTGTACCGACCGCTGGTGGACCTGTCGACAATGGAAGAACGACATATCATACTTACATACCGGCTTGACAGAGCAACTATACATGAACTATGTGCCCAGCTGGAGCCAGACCTGATGTCCCCCATCCGCCAACCCACAGGGATTTCCCCTCTGGTGCAGGTTCTGTCAGTACTCCATTTTTTGGCAAGTGGGTCTTTTCAGACAACAGTGGCCATATCATCTGGGATGTCTCAGCCTCTGTTTTCTAAGGTTTTGTCCAGAGTGTTGTCGGCCCTGATGAAATACATGCGGAGCTACATTATTTTCCCTGAGGTGGGCGATTTGGCTACAGTGAAGGGTGATTTCTATGCCCTTGGACATATCCCCAACATCATTGGTGCCATTGATGGGACCCATGTGGCTTTGGTTCCCCCCAAAGAAAGTGAGCAGGTGTACCGAAACAGAAAAAGTTATCATTCGATGAATGTCCAGGTGGTCTGTTTGGCTGACCAGTACATCTCCCATGTAAATGCCAAGTTCCCTGGGTCAGTGCATGACGCGTATGTCATGCGAAATAGCAGCATCCCTTATGTGATGGAACAGCTACAGAGACACCGTGTGTGGCTAATTGGTGACTCTGGGCCCATGGGCGATCTAGGAGGATCATAGAAAGGACCTTCGGGGTCCTGAAGGCCAGGTTTAGGTGCCTGCATATGACAGGGGGATCCCTCATGTACTCACCAAAGAAGGTGTGCCAGATCATCGTGGCTTGCTGTATGCTTCACAATCTTGCATTGCGACGCCAGGTGCCTTTTCTGCAGGAGGATGGTCCAGATGGTGGTGTTGTAGCAGCTGTGGAGCCTGTGGAGAGTGAAGAGGAGGAAGACGACGGGGACGACACGGACAACAGGGAGACAGTCATACAACAATACTTTCAGTAGCACACAGGTAAGAATCAGCCACCCCATTTTACATTTACTTAAGGCCTCATGCGTCTCCACTGTCTGTGTTTCCCCCCAGTTCCTGTTAACTGATTTGTGACTTTCCCTTCCCTTTTTTAGAGCTGTATGACCCACTGCCTGACTTCAGCTTTGTTTGCCCATGGACTAAAGCTTATTGAAATTGGTATGTTGTCATCACAAAGTAACTGGACATTATAGCACCGTTATGTGTAATACATTTGTTAAGAATACAAGCAGACTCCTGTTTCTTTAAGTGGAATAAGTGATTTATTTTAAGTGCTACATATAGGTACATGATTGGGAAACGGTGATGGGTGGGGGTGGAGTAATGTCCATGGCAGAGTCCAGTTCTCAGTCGCACAGGTGCATTGTCCATATGCCTGGGGAAGGATGGAGCAGGGGCAGTTCAAGGTTGGACAGGGTGACAATGTGGGACAGTGGGATGACATCAGGGGGTATCTTAGGCTGGCGGGGGTCTTGCAATCCTACTCTGTCTTCTTGTGAGATCTCAGGTTCCGCTTGCGGGGTGGTTCTTCTTCTGCAGGAGGTGGGGTTCTGGTGGCCTGTCGTTGTGTGGGGGCCTCCTGTCCACTAGCGCCAGCGGAGGTGGTAGGCTGTTCCTGGCCTGGGCTAGTGACAGGGGCCCTTTGGGGTGCCACATGGTCCCGCAATGTGGTGACGATCTGGGTAAGGGCCACGACGATGGTCCCCATTGCGGAACCGATGTTCCTCAGTTCCTCCCTGAACCCCATGTACCGTTCCTCCTGCAGTTCCTGGATCTCCTGGAACCGGGCCAGTACCGTCGCCATCGTCTCCTAAGAGCAGTGGTATGCTCCCATGATGGAGGAGAGGGCCTCTTGGAGAGTCGGTTCCCCGGGCCTGTCCCCCCCCTGTCGCACAGCAGCCCTCTCACTTCCCCTGTGTTCCTGGGCCTCTGTCCCGTGGACGGTGTGCCCACTACCACTGCCCCCAGGTCCCTGTTGTTGTTGGGGTGGTGGGTCAACCTGGGTGCCCTGTAGTGGTGGACACACCGCTGATTTACGTGTCCTGGGGACAGAGGCATGGGCCCGCTGGGTGGGAGCTGTGCTGGTGTTCCCAGAGGGGGTTGGGTCTGGTGTAGCCTGTGGCTGTCTGTGGGGAACCGACTGTCCAGAGGTCCCCGATGGGCCGGGCTGGTCGTCTGGCTCCAGGGAGACAGAGCTGCTGTCATCGCTGGGGGCCTCTTCTGGGGGTGGGATGGACATCTCTGGACCCTCCGTGGCGGTGTGGTGGCGTTCGGGTCCTGCAGGGGTATAAAGGTATGGTTATTGCTTCTGTGTGTGGCATTTTGTGTGATGGGTGGATGTCCGTGTACCCATGTGCAGGCATTTCCTTGTGGGGGCATTTGTGAGGGTGGCTTGTGGGGGTGATCTGTGTGTGCAGTGGGCATGCTTTGGTGATGGGTGTCCATGCTTTGTGGTCGCATGCAGGGCTTGGTGTTGGGATGGGTGGGTTGTGATGGTGAGCCTTTTGCTAGGGGTTGGTGTGATGGGGAGGGGGTGAGGGTGGGGGTATGATTTGGCATGCAGGTGGGGTGGGGGTGGGAAGCAGTAGTGAAGATTTGCCTTACCAGAGTCCATTCCTCCGCCTACTCCTGCGAGGCCCTCAGGATGCAGGATGTGCAAGACTTCCTCCTCCCACGCGGTAAATTCTGGGGGAGTAGGTGGGGGTCCGCCACCAGTCTTCTGCACCGCAATGTTGTGCCTTGATACCATGGAACGCACCTTCCCCCGTAGGTCGTTCCATCTCTTCCTGATGTCCTCCCGATTGCGTGGATGCTGTCCCACCGCGTTAACCCTGTCCACTATCCTTTGCCATAGCTCCATCTTCCGGGCAATTGTGGTGTGCTGCACCTGTGCCCCGAAGAGCTGGGGCTCTACATGGACTATTTCCTCCACCATGACCCTGAGTTCGGCGTCACTGAACCTGGGGTGTCTTTGGGGTGCCATGGGGTGGTGTGGTTGAGGTGTGGGGTGGCGTTTGTGGTGATGAGTGTGGTGCGTGTGGTGGTGTGTGGTGTTTGGTGCGTGGATTCTGTGTGGGTGATGGTGTTGTGTGCCTCTGTGTTGTGGGATTGTCTATTCTGTGCTCTCTCTCTAGCCTTCGTCAATGATTTCGGGTCGTAGGGGCTTGTGGGTGATGTGGGTGTGTGTTTTATATTGTGTTGATTGTGTGGGAGTGGTGTTAGTATGTGTATCAGGTGTGTGTATTTCAAACTGACCAATGTGGCTGAGTTTTCTATGTGTGTGTATTTTGACCGTGGCGGTGTGTACCGCCAATGGAATACCGCGTTTGAAAGACCGCCGCGTGGATTTGTGGGTCGGAATGGTATGGGCGTATTTCTGTTGGCGTGACGGTGGAGGTTTGGTCATCGCCATTTTTTCTCTGACCTTTGGTGTGGCGGACTTTTGTGGATGTCGGGTTTTTGGCGGATTGCCAGTTGCGGGTTAGAATGACCGTGGCGGTTTACCGCGGCGGTGTTATGGCGGTCTTCTGACCGGCGGTAAGCGCCTTTTACCACCGAGGTCAGAATGACCCCCTGAGTGTACTTTTGAAACATAAAATAGTTTCTCATGCATCACACATCGAGCACTGTAATCGTCGTCGGGGTGGAGCCAAAGCTCACTTTGTGGATATTTTAAAGAATTTGTAAAAGCAAGTCGCACACATCTTTGTTGTACAGTCAGAGAGACACTGAGACACTTATGCATTATGTTCATAGTGTACGTCTGCAAGAGGGACATCCAGCCGGCCCACCCAAGGCTTTTCAGTTCGGCCCTGACTCTAGTTGCCGATGGGGCTGCTTAAAAAATTATTTAACATAAACTGCAAGTTACCAATACAATGACTGCATTCGTGCATCCTATAGGGAAACTGCCTAATTAATGATTTTCAAATCGGAATGTAGCATAACATACACATGTTATGCAGTCGATAAAAAGTGAGAAGATTACAGAATTTTGCCTGTATTTCATTAATCTGTGATAAAATCATGACGTCCTAGTTCTAGCATCTTTTCCTGTTGACTCATCTCTCTTTTTTGGATGCAGATTTCAAACCTGTGTGGGTGGCGCCTAATGCTCCTCTTCGTCTGGATTCCAACGATCTGTCAATATCAGAAATCCCTCTCCCTCCACCGTTTATTTCACGCTCTCTACCTTCGGATGGAGCCTTCACGTCCACCGGTGCCATATGAGTGGCAAATCCATCCCTGCTTTCGGAAAGGACCACTATCTGCAAACATCCAGGTATAAAGTGGTCTGATGCGGTTTTTGTGCTGAACTCCAGTGATAGCACAATAAACCACACTCCAAAGGAAATGGCAATAGACTATAGGGCTACACACAACGTACCAGCTAACCCTTTGGTGCTGCAATCATAGCAAATAGGAACATGCTTATAGAAAGGGCGATGAACACGAGGAAGATGTTAGGGATTGCATGGCAGAGACTGGTTAAGGTGTCTAAGTTGGACCAAACATGATGTCCCTTTCTGCAGTTTAAGAATATTGCCGGTGTGGAGGTCATTTCAGAGCAATTGCGTTTACAGCGGGGGCCACACACTAAGATATTGGCTCAGTCATTGGTTCCCGGGAGTAAATTTAAATATACTAGCCATTGTCAAAGGCGTGGTCGTGCATGCATTCGCTACAGTGTATTATTTCAGAGTGGCGCACACCATGAAAACAAAGTTTCAGACACATCCAACCTCCCCTCAGAATTCCAGCCAGTACAATAAACCATTACAGCTCAAGGCTTAGTCCGAACTGGTTTTTAACAGCTACGATATAGGGCCATATTTGCAAACATTTCATCATTGAATGCACCACATTGTCAACAATACGCCGCAGTTCAGCCCTCCTAACAAATCAATCAGTCAATCACAGACATTTATACAGCGTGCTACTTACCCGTTAGGGTTTCAAGGCGCTGGGGGGGGGGGTGGAGACTGCTACTGCTCGAAGAGCCAGGTCTTGAGGAGTCTTCTGAAGGCGAGTAGGTCTTGAGTCTGTCGGAGGTAGGTAGGGAGCGTGTTCCAGGTCTTGGCAGCGAGGTAGGAGAAGGATCTGCCGCCGGAGGTGGTTTGTTGGATGCGGGGGAAGGTGGCGAGGGCGAGGCTCGCGGACCGCAGTTGGCGGGTCGGTGTGTAGAAATTGAGTCTGTCGTTGAGGTACGTGGGGCCGGCGTTGTGGAGTGCTTTGTGTTCCTGGGTGAGGAGCTTGAAGGTGACCCTTTTGTCGACGGGAAGCCAGTGGAGCTCTTTGAGGTGAGGGGTGATGTGGGTGTGGCGGGGTGAGTTGGTGATGAGTGGGGCTGAGGCGTTTTGGATGCGGCTGACTGCTCAGCAACATGCACAGAGCAATGGTTTTTAACAAACGTTTTACATCATACTTGGCCAAGACCACTGGCAATTTTGATTCATGTAAATTCCTAACTGGGAACTTTTAAGCCCCAAATTATCTGGCGTTTCGTATGCTAGGTACCGCTATTATGTATCTATTAATTCCAATGCCGGTGTGAACTCTATATTATATGTCGACAACAGAAAGATCAGCAGATGTGGCTGTGTAAGAATGGTGCACACTTCCAATATGTCTGCCAAAATAGATGATTGAAGTTTATGCTGAGAAAGTCATTGTTCGTGAAGAAGAGTGCTCCAGTGGTGCCACAGCCAGCCACAGGGTGTGAGGGTTGTTTCCTATATAGGTCTCAGTCCATCTATGGTTGTTTTCGTACGCCTACGAAAAATTGTATCTGACCTACAAATCACTTACCCAGTGTACATCATTGGATCAGGTCACCAATTCTCTTGCTACAAGCACCAAGGAATAAATGGCTTATACTGTGACTTTGAGATGTGCTGTGGTTTTCTGTTTTTCTATATTATATGTGTCCAGCATGATTTGCACATATTTCCAATGGTTTTAATTAATGTCGTACTTTACATTATGCTTTTATTACTAATTGTATGAACTTGTAATGATTGTAAGTAATCACACAATAAGGCCCATATTTATACTTTTTGACGCAAAACTGCGCTGGCGCAGTTTTGCGTAAAAACTTTTACCGCCGGCTAACGCCATTTTGGTGCGCTGTGCAGGCGTCATATTTATACTTTGACGCACGGCGGCGCAAACCACAAGTGGGAGTCATTATTTTTGATGCACACCGCAGCGTCAAGTCGTAAAGCAAAACAACGTCAATGCAGCGGAAATGACTGTGGGTCGATTTACGACCCCGCAAACCGGATATGCGCCGTTATTTGACGCAATAGCCTAAAAAAAACCCGCAAACACCGCCATTACACCAGAGGAGAGCCAAAATGGATCCCAGATGCCACTACAGACCCCAGGAAGATGACAGCAGACCAGGAACCAGCCAGGAGGACCCACACAAGAACCAGGACACTTTTAAGAAGAAATGAAAGTGTTGCTTTAGTGCAGAGGAGCAGGAAATTCTGGTTAAAGAGGTGACGGAACACCAGCACCAACTGTTTGTCACATCAAAGTTTCCAATCAGTAGGAGAGAGGCAATATGGCAACAAATTGTCAACAAGATTAACCGTGTGGCTGAAGTACGCAGAACTGCCATCGAGTGCAAGAAACGCTGGCATGACTGCAAGTACAGGGCCAAGGAAAAGATGGCCAGGAACAGGAAGGCAGCACTGCAGACTGGAGGGGGGAGTCCAGCACACCAGGAGGCCCTGGACCACATGGAGGAGATGGTCGCAGCCGTCATCCCTGAGGAGATCGTCACAGGGATTCAAGGACAGGACAGCGCAGACTACCAGGAGACAACGCACATGCAGGGTAAGTCGCATGGAGAATTATAATGCAATAATGTCAACTGTGAGGAGGGGGGGATACCGACCACTAAATGCATGGAAGTCATCTAATACATGGAGTGGCATGGGTGAAGGGTCACGGCATGAGGGCATGGCCCGTTCTGAGAAGACCTGGGGCACACCATTACACAACACCAACAACAGTCCCATGGGGGCATGCTGTCATGCCAACGATGGAGCAAAGGGAAAGCCACGCCAGGAGGGAAGGCCACAACGTCAAACTGACATCCCGGCACACATCAGCCACCATACCCCCTACATTAACTATGGCCCTATTAACAACCTCTAGCCATACCGACAACTGGAATGTAACTGCGACAACAGTTGCCACTACCACCTCTGCTCTGTGTGCAGCTCAAGTAGCCAATGGCAGTAACCTCCCCATGGATCATACACACCTAAATTAGGGGGTGAGGATGACAACTTCAACAATCCCCAGAAACAAGGCAAAGGCCCCAGTACTCTCAAATGTCAATGCCCATAGTTGTCGCAAACATCAGCCAATGTAAACAACAATAGGAGCTGCACAGCACTAAGGACACACCCATGCTGCATATGTCTGGGTCCATCCTGTGCCTGGGTAACAATGCAACATCCCAAATGTCATACTGCTCAGACAACAGCATTGAGGGGGGGACACATGTAACTGGTCACTGAAATACACCTGCACAGTCAGAGGAGGAAATAGGACACTGATACGATTATCAGGGCAATCCAATGTAACACACATTCCCCAACATCAGCAGGACACATTACCAATGTCAACATCCATATTGGATCATAACATTGCCATGCATAGGACATGCCACATGTCAATTACATTTAAGTGGATGTGAAAGATCAGAGATTGGGGCAGGTCCAGATTGTTAAGTGTGCTGCCAGGGCCATCAGTACACCCACAGCCAGTGAAAGGTCTCACCATGAGAATGGATGTAGACGGAGGCTTGAGTAGGAAAAGAAGGTGGCAAATCTCTATTTGGCATAAACCAACACCTAGAGGCAATGAGGCTGACAAGTCTGATAACTCAGTAACATACATGTGACATACAGGTGGGCCATAGGCCTGGAAGAATGCCCATCTGTAGGACTGGAGAAATTAACACAAAACAAGATCACAAATTGAATTCATCAAAAGGCAGGCACGTCACATCAAAATTGCCACAACAGAGACACACTAATTGTACCCTGTTTCATTACAGAGGAAGATGGATCTCCTGCGGATATGCCTGTCCCAGATTTCCCTGATGACATGGATGACGAGCTGATAAACATTCCCCAGGAGACTATCCAAAAGGTCCTTGACACCCTCCAGACCCCACCTTCAGTCACAAGGAGGAGCACAGAACAAGCAGCCATCGCAGAGGATCCACCCACCACCCCAATTGTAAGACCTGCCAGCTCCAATACAGCTGAGGACTCAGACAACACTGGCGCCAGCTTTGAGAGAACGGTAGTTGGAGTACAGCGGGAGCTGGGTAAGGAGGTGCGGGTGGGGATGCAAAATATGGCAGCCAGCCTTGAGGGGATGCGTTTGTGCATGATGTCATCTGCAGATCAGGCAGCAGCTATGCAAGCCCTATCATCCATACTGCAAGGACTACAAGAAACTGTCAAGGAATTCACCACTGCAGTAAGGGAGTTGCCACAACACCTCGCACCCCAAACCTTCCACTGCACGCACGAATGCAATCATGACCCCCTCAGGGCCGACCTGGCTGCCTACCTTCGTGATGTGGCTACTATTCTCCAGAACCAGCAGACCCTCCTTGCTGCAGTACTGCCCTTAAGACCTTCACAGGGAGCAGCGACCGGGATGTCTGACTCCATGTCTTCTAACACTGAGGTGTGTGTTGCCCCTTCACAACCAACAACAACAAGAACAGAGGAGGCAACACACACATCAGAAGAAGAAGATATGGAACAGATCACATTCACAAGGAAAATGACCCGGAAACACTAGTCCCTGCCACATGGCCCACATTTACCAAGGTCCTGCGCTTTGTAACTTGCCAGTCTTGCAACAATTTTACTCAAGCACTGTTCTGCAAACCACTGTATATCTTGTCACCCAGCCCAGTGATTGTCTCTCTCCTACTCATTGGCAAATCCTGTCCCTCTGCACTGTCTGAAACATCAACCCCAGCATGTCAAAAGCGTTTCCGTAACCCCTTGTGTAGGATCACAATGTAAGATGTCACTATAATGGACTCAAAATCATGGACAATATACAGATAGCACTACAGCACTTTTCAATAAATAGCACTTACACAACAAATCTGTCTCTGGGTAATGTGACATATCAACTGTGCAGTAGATAACTGAAATGTGCCTACTGTCAAATTACGTAGCTTGTCAATACAACCGTCCTGATAATATGTAGTCAGAGAATTCTGCACAGTGCCCATGATTGCATCATCCTCTGCCGATCCTGAGGGACAAATCTGATGAAGTGAGAAACCATACACCACCATGCTGTGTTGGACAGAAGAATGCTTCCTCAGTGGATAATTCAGTCATCAAATAGTGGCCGGAAAATGTTGTCAACATGCAAAAATAATACAAATAACATGCCACACTAATCTAAGTAAACACTACAAAAACTGCATAAATGAAGGTGTCTGAGTTAACATACAAATAGGTAATCATGCCGAACTGTGTCACAAATGATGTATGAGGGTCATGAAGACAAGAGTACAAGATTGCCAATGAGAACTCATCTTATAAGAGTGTGCATGTTCATCACACTGCAGTCAGACCTAAAATGGTTTCCCCAATGCCAAGTCTGAAAGCACTGTTTGTGACTTTGAAAGCACACTTATCAACAGAAACACATTGTCATCCATATTAACTGTGATTGGTGGTTGCAACGAAGGGTCGACACTTTGCAAGGTAGCTCTGGGCTAGCTGCCAATCGTACAGCTCAGTTGAGATTTGTTTGTAGCATAGGACACAGATGTTATAGTACAAAATTGATGTACACTGAATCCAAACCCACAATCAAGTACCATTCAACACATACTATTAAGGGTTAACCAAATATTTATTAAATGCTAATCACAGATGAGGAAACTGAGGGAAAAATCTTACCTACACTAATCTACCCTGACTACTCATTACCCACAACTGTCCCTAACTAACCTAAGCTACACTTACTTATCACATGTAACGAAACGTTCTAAACATCTAACCCCCACCCCCTTTATGAGATGGGACACATGGAGGACAACACATACTAACCTAAACACATACTATACTATCCTATACAAATATATATTTTTTTGATTTTTTTTTTGTAATTTTGTTTAGTTTTTGGGGATTTTTTTTTTTAAAACACACAAGAACCCCAACATAGCCCCCCACCCACCCACCCACACATGTAATAAGTAAAAATAGAAACAATCAGGACACCCCACCCACCACCCACTAAAACTAACTAAACTAACAGCCTATACTAACCTAACACTAAGCCCCCTAAGCCCACTAACTATAAGAACAAGGAAAGAGGAGGAAGGGGAGGGAATCATGTCCATATCAAAAAGTCTAGAGGTTGGCCCTCCAGAGGGTCCTCTTAATGGACTTAAAACGCCGGTTAATGTGGCGCACATCCCGGCTCAGGTGGCTCAACATGCGCAGCACTTTGTCCATCTTACGGTCCATTTGGTTGAAGGCTGCAGGGTCAACAGATGGAGCAGTGGCAGTCTGGGTACCGGTGGAGGAGGTCTGTGTGGGTGTGGTGCCAGGCCTAGTGGGCTGTCCTGCACCAGTGGCAATGCTGGGGCCTGGAAGTCCAGCAGATGTCGGACCAACAGTGGCAGCTGTGGGTGGGGCCACCTGGCTCGGATTGGTGGTTGTGCTGGTGGTGGCTGTTGTGGGCAAAGTAGGCCCACCCTGTGGGAAGGCTCTCCATGCCCCAGAGGCCCGTTCATGGCGATATCACGGACCTGGTCTGGAGTCATGGTAGCAGCTGTGAAGACAAATGCAGATATTCTACATTAGTAACTGCATTGTGTGAAATGGCACAGGAAGTTAATCAGACAATACATCTACTGTACTTGTAACAGCTCATATCACAATACAGATCACTGAATGTCCCTGAGGAAGTACATGGCAGGCCAGACTACAAAGGTCATATCACACATAGGACATCCATAACCTACAAGATGGGTCACAACTGGCTTTGACTTGCAATCTGAGTTCTGCCAGTTATCAGCTAAGAATCATGCTGCATATCCTCCGCCAAGACCTGTTCTACAAATGTCAGTGTACGGAAAGCAAAACTAAAGCCACATGGTCTGCAAGTTGTAACTGGACTTGCCAGTATAGTACCAAGTGCCAAACCTGAGTGTGTATACTAGTTTGCAACCAAACCGTCAATTATTCACATGTATGTGTAACATACTGGTAGCATCAGTACTAGGTACCGCATTCACAAACCCATGCCCGTGTTTGGGGGGGGGGGGTAGATAAACAACTATAATTTCCCAACAACATGTAGACCGAGGAGTGTATAGAAAACTCCACACATGTTTGTCTCTACAGACACACCACAGGTAAGGTCTATCAACAATTAGGAGTCAGCAAACCCTAGAGCACTCATAGGGCCACACATGTCAGGAAACGCAGAACTTGGTACACAACATATACTTCCAGTGAGGCCTGACTTACATCAGACACAGAGTTGCTAGAACACCCATGATCATGAATTGCATGCACACCTAGGCCATTACACTCAAGTTCCACATACTTGTAGCACTACATGTGGAAGTACATGCTGCTAGGAGGTTCTACCTACTGTTTCATAATTACGTAGGTAAATAGGGAAGCAGATGTCTATTGGAAAGCAATTTGCTGTACCAATCTTAGAGAATGTGGGTCTGACAGGCTGACTAATTTGGAGCTGACTTCCAGTGCGACTCTTGGTGATACAAGTGTCATCCACATGCCTAACCCCTGTACTCACAGTGGGGCCTACAGGAATGGCCTACAATCCCTACATGATACCATTAGATACGTATTGGCCAACTCAAAACATGTGAGAAACTGAATTCCCACTCATGGAACAAGAGAAAAGCTTGCCCAACCTATCACACCTTGCTATGCATCTAACTCACACGAGTCCATAACCAGCAAACACAACACATAACAGACATATCAACACTTACTGGAGTGGTCGGGGTCCTCAAATGTCGCCACCTCTCCCACAGTGTAGGGTGCCGGTCCACCTGTAAGGCATGGAAGGAAAAAAATTGCTCAAAATCTGTGCACAGCGCAACAATTTCATAAACATATACAATGTGTAGGCTGAATAAGGAACTGGCAGCCATTCAGACATGATGGTACTGCATCTGATATATCACGGCCAACTTGTACATAGCATGGGTCTCCTGTGACAGTTACACACATATCTGCACACATACATTGGCCTTAACTATCATGTGGTTGCAAACAAGCCCCGTAATTGGTGAGCAGAAAAAAATATGGAGTGTAATCGTCTCATCATGTGCATCCAAGAGAGACATCCAAAGCCTGGTTACTTGAGGACTGCATTACCAGTCAAACATGCCTTGTGGCCATGACACATTAATGACACATAGGTCCAATGTACAGAGGGAGGGGCAGGGACTTTTGTAAGCCATCGTGTTGTTACAGTTTATTCAATTGATGTGGCCCAGCTATGGTGATTTGCACCAACCATGGAGATGTGAAGCCATGTGCATACACTTGGACTGCCATCCATATTTGAAATGTGGCACAACTAACTCCAACAAACATTCTAAGATGTTAGCTGAGGGCACCTTACACCTTTTCACGATGTTTTCAAATCCAGATCTGACATGTATCCAAAAAGATCAAGGAACACAATAATCCCACACATTCATAGTACTTCCGTGAATGCTTTCCTTCCACACTCACCAGACTCACATGAGACATATGTCTGAGCCACTTTGCCATTATCAATTGACGTGAAGGCAGCACTCATTTTCTGCATCATGTAGTGATTCTAAAGTCAGTCTAGCAATTGCGTCAACAAAGTTGGCCTAAATGTTGGTACATCTGTACTTCTCTGTCAATAGTACCCTACATAGACATGATTGGCTCCTATTTTGTTTGCTTTTCTGACAAAAAGGCTGCACCTATTTCCTTCATGGAAAAGTAACCTGTAAGTTTGCTGAGCACGTGCTACCTGACAGCTAGCAATTGTGATCCTTGCTATAGTGCCTCAATTATCCCTTTATATTTCCCCAGCATTACACACAGTCAGCAAGTTAGCTGGCAGACATTGTACTAATCCCCTTATGTCACTACAGAGCAGTTAATCGTGCACATTAACATGATTCGTACACACCAGCACTGCCACCAATCATGATTCCCAGGTGGTCCAAGAGATTCTGCTCCCTGGTGATGAGGTCAGCCCACTGGTGCTTCAGCTGGTGGTCACTCCTCTGGCTGGCATACACACGCTGCAGGTGATGCAGCACCTTTCCCCACCGGATTCTGCACGCCTCTGTTGGATACCCCTGTATCACCCTGCCCCCTGCCTGGATCATGAGCGGCAAGAAATGCAACACAAGCCAGATGAACCCCCCCAACTCCTCTTCCCCCATTCTGCCAAGACGTGGCCTACCAGACATACTTGGAAGTGAAAGGGAATAGGGGTAAAAGAAATAGAAAGGGGAAAAGGGGGAAAGTAGGGGTACAAAGACAGATGAAAAGTAAACCTAACCACTAAAAGAGCACAACTATCCCCAAACTAACACTACCCATAACAGACTCCCACAAACAACAAAAACACAAGATAAATGGACAAATGTAGACAAAACACAGTAGTACAGTATACAGCAACAATATTTATTTCACAAATTGACAATACAGCTAGCACACAGGACAAAAAAACACAAAATCTCAGGACAACAGTCTCTACACAGCCACACAGTCTAGAAAGATCATAGACTGCAAAGTGAAAGTGAAAGTACACCCACTGTACATGATCTGTAAACAGGATATCCTATTACATCACTTCCTGTATGAAAAGTCCCGCCTTTTTCGTGTTATGCGTCATTTTTTGTTTAGCAAAACTGTATTTGCGTCATTTTTTTGGACGCACAGAAGTGAAAATTAGCCCGCATCCACATAATAATACATGGCCTGTACAAATATCTGGATGAGGGCTAAATTTCACTCCTGTGCATCAAAACAAATTACGCAAATACAGTTTTGGTAGACAAAAAATGACGCATAATGCTAGGGACGTCAAAATTACAGTGCATTAACTGGTTTTGGGCAATTTTACTTGTTTTTTGGTTATGTTACATTTGGGACACATCAGAGATAGGCTGATTGAAGACTCTATGGTGTTGATGGTGTATGTTCACATGTGTGACATCATACTGCAGCGGACCATGATCCGCTACTCCCTTCACAGTATTTTTACGGTTGGCTAACGCAATAGTTGGTCATAAGTGTGGCCTACATATATGTGTTGCAGAAATTGTGCATGTTTGGCATAAGGAGAGGATAGCAATGTGACGCACATATGTACAATACCTAAATGCCTTTGGCTCAAAGTGTGTGCTTTGGCAACTAATGTATTTGTTGACCAAGTGTGTGTGTATCACATGAAGCATATTTGCACATATGCTTGTATGAATGTGACGTCCATGTGTCCAATCCTTAGATGCAAGTCATTGTGAAAATGAGCGAGGGCATGTGTTATTCATACATGTAACAACACCTGTAAAGTGAACTTCCAAGTTTTAGGGTCACATAGACACCACATGTGACATAGCATGCACCAGATGGATGGCAGACGCTTGTTCATGTCAATGGTCCACATTTTCTACATCCTATGTCCTAGAGTATTGGTAAGAGCTTCCTAGGCACTAGTTGGTGAATCCCACAGTGAGTCATACACATGCATTGAGGAAGTGGGTACCATGTTGTTTGCACAGACAGACAAGGGTGAATCTCAAATGTATGATGACACCACAGTTGAGGCCTTAGAAGTGAGCCCCAACTATCAAGTGGCTGTTGTGGACCAGCATACAAGACAGCACGTGTCCACATATTTCCAGTGATCAATTGCACATAGGTGTCTTGTTCATGTGTGTGGTCCAATTATGATCCTGTATATTGTTTTGGGTGTAATTTGTCACAGTTCGGTCCAGGACTCATCATGAGACAGTGGCAGCTATTCCTGTATCCACTGAGTACCCTTGGTTAATCAATGTGAGTAAAGTGGATGTGGATATGTGAACCAACATTTGGATGGTCCCACCCTGTCACTAAAGATGTGTAATGAGACAGTCAACAGGGCAACCTTGGTGTGCTGAATGAGATAATTTCTCAGGTGTCATGTTCCGGCAGGTGTCATTACAATATTTGTACACAGGTTGGCCTCTGCACTTCCCACTACATCTGGGAACATCATAGCCTCTGTGCTGATTATTCTCGCAGCTATTCACCACACATGGCCCATCACTATGTTGTGAGCACTGTGATTCTGTGTGTGAACTGTCATGGTCCTGACATTTGTGTATTATTCATGGACATTATCAGAGGTTGCTGGTTGTGCTGAAAGCCCCATACCCAATCCCTGACTACGGCTCTGGGACACTGTCATACTTTGTCATTCATGCATAAATGCAACCCAGACAAGCGATGGGCCATGAATTTTGCTTTTCCAAGAGGATGTAACTCAAATGGTACAGTTAAAAGGCAGATGATGCTATACAATGTATTTGTGTATACACTGAAGAAGCCCATGCCCAATACCACCTGATGAATGAGAGGTTTGCTAACGCAAGTGTGGTACATATGTAGACACAGGGATACTTTGGTGTGACACACAGACAGTTGCCAGTCAGGCTGACAGAATGCAAGGTGATTCAGTATCCAGCTACTTGACAAGTTACATAATCAGTGGTCTGACTAAGACTGTTTGGAGGACAAACTAGAGAGCTGACATGTCAAACTGTGTATGTCCTGTGTTTTTGAAGGTGACAAATGAACCCAGTGGCTGTGATACACGGCTTAATTAGTATCAATGCTTAACAGTGTATTTGACATAATGGCAACTCTTATGCTGTTCCAGGCATCAGCAGGGGCAGTGCTTTTTGAAATGGGTGGCGTGCATGGAGGTGATCACAGGTGTGGGCTGCATCTGTTTCTCACCAGTCCTGTAGGTGAGACTTGCATTCTAAGGGCCAACAGACATTTTCACAGGGGAAGCAATCTACATGTGCTAACAGGGCTTTGAAACTAGAAGACAGTGTATAAATTAACCTGACGTCCATGCAGTCAGATGTTCTATGACAATGGCATACCATAGGAATGGGTGTAGCACACTGGCTTGCTAATGTTGGTCTGTGTGTGAAGAGGAGGGAATATCAGGGTACACATCTTAGTATTCCAGGGACCTCTTCCGACAGGTGGGTTGTGACCAGGTGCATGGGTGTGTCAGGAGTTAGGAAATGGGCTGACATGTACATGGAATGTCATGTGTGGAATGCTGCTCATATGTGTGGCACTTGTGCTGTCTATGTTCTGCTTCTATGGGACTCTGGTCACAGATATTCCTTGCAAATATTGGATGCATTTGGACTTACTGCTATCAAGGGTCTGGTCAGGCATTCCTGTTACTGATGCCAAAGCACATTGACTGCCTCATGTATGAGGCTTGTTTTCCCCTTATTGAGTGATGGTGTCTTAGTTGTGTGCCATATGCTGCGTTGTACCTTGATTTCAACATGTATGCGTGGAATAGTTGTGGTCCTCTGCTATTGGCCTTCAAAGAGAAATGTACATGATATATGTAATTAAGAGTGTGTGTGTATGTGACCATTGTATGTTAGGCTTCACATTAGCTCTGGGATGTTCTGTGTCCTACTCAGTATATCAGCAATGCTCCATGAGGCAACACTCTTATTCTGATAAGTAGAGATCAAGGTGTTTCAAAAAGGAATAGCCAGACCATTATATGGTGATCAGAATAGGCGTTTATTTAAATTCGTTAACTAAAGTGGTGAAGGTGATCATATTCAAAAGAAATTGTTGATGATCTGTTGCCGCCTGCGTATACCAGCGCCGTGTTCTGTCGTCGTCCCTCATGTTGCAGGCCAGCATCCTCCTCTTCCTCCTCTTCAGGCATGTGTGGCTCTGGTTCCAGGAGGGGAATGTTTCTTTTGATGCAAATGTTGTGCAATATTGCACGTTAGGATGATCCTACAGACCATCTCCGGGGAATATAGGAGGCTACCACCAGTGATGTCGAGGCACCGGAACCTTGACTTCATGCCAAAGGTCCTCTCGACAATGCTGCGTGTCCTCCTATGTGCATAGTTGTAGGCACGCTCTGCAGCAGTACTTGGGTTGCCAAATGGTGTCATAATCCATGGCTGGATGCCATACCCTTGATCAGCTGCAAGAGAAAATGATTGGGATCATGTTGATGTAGCTGGCACTAATGAAATGACCTTTCATGCAGTAGTTGTCTTGTCTGTGACTCTTTTGTGTAATAATGTAGCATCCTATGCTTGTAGGATGTACCATCTGCATTGTGTTGTTTCCTTGGCTGAACGAGTGTTTGTCTGCTAACCGTTTGTCAGCAGTATGTTTTGGGATTTGCAGTACAGTGTGCCCTCCCTAGCATTGTGACTTGTGATACAGGTGTCCATGTGTCTTCACTGGGGGTGAGATGATAGTTCCATACACAGTTAAAATTGACAGTGTTGTTAACACGTTCATATCAATGTACCCTGGACATCCCATACCTTTAGACTTAGGCAATGGATTAATGTAAAGGTCATTGGGACACTTACATTTTGCATGGTGACATTTGGGCAACCCACTCCACACGTTGTGATCTTTGACGTCTTAACATTAGGCTGTACAGTAATTTCCAATGTGTGACAGGTTCAATGGTGACCTAAGAAACATGGCTAGCGATGTCACGTCCTCAGTATGTTCCTGTTCACATGTTGCTGTTGTGGTGTATGTGTTGTGTGTCCTAGGGGGTTGCTGTGCAGTGTGTATATAAGTAGGTTTTTGTACTTACCAGCAAGAAGTCCATTGCCATACCGTCCATCCTGGAAGTGTTCATTGATGGTGCAGTGACGAAAGATGTATGAGTCATGGACACTCCCAGGATATTTAGCCACGATGTTGGTGATCAATCCCTGGTGATCGACTATGGCCTGCACGTTGATGGAATGTGTGTGCTTCCTGTGCGGTAGAGGTGTTCAGTTGCAGCAGGTGGCACAAGGCGTACATGTGTGCAGTCGATTGCACCAAGGGCGTGTGGGAAGCCACTGATGAGGTAGAATCCCTGTTTTGTTTCCTGCTGCTTCTGCAGTGTGTTAGGGAAGCAGATGTGGCGGGGTGTCAGTCCAATGATGGCATCCAGTACTTTGGGCAAAAAGGCGGAGAATGATGGTTGTGATATTCCGCCAACCAGGGCACCAGTTGTTTGGAAAGAGCCATTTGCCAGCATATGAAGTACAGCAAGAAGCTTGGTTTCTGTTGGGATGGTGCGAGGTGTCACCAAAGTGGGGGCCAACTGCGGTTCAATGTTGCGCAGCAGCTGCTAAATGGCCTGCCAGTTCAACCGGTACCTCTGGATGATGTTGTGTTCCCTGAGGCCCTGAAGGGTGGTTCTGGGGCGGAATATCCTCTCCTGCCTTCTGCGCTGCCTTTGGGGTCCCTGCTGGTGTTGTTGTAGCTGCTGTTGTTGCTGCTGGGCTCTGCGTCTGCATGCACGCTGGATTAGAATCACCTCCATGGCTCCCTGTTGCTGCTGCTCTGCTATTTGTTCTGTGTGTTCTGATTAAATATAGGTGTGTTTGCCCCATTTTATCGCCTGCCCTGACCCAGGCGTTAAATTTTGACGCAAATCAGGCTGTGCGTCATTTTCTGGCTCCGCCTCCCAGCCGTGCGTCATTTTTGCCCAAAAGCATAAATACGACGCACAGCTGTTTAAGCCATTTTTTGGACGGGAACGCCTACCTTGCATATAATTAATGCAAGGCGGGTTGCTGCATCCCAAAAATGATGCACATGGCGGAATTTTGTCGTCCGCGGGCGTCAAAGTTTAAATACAGGGCAACGTTTGCGCTGATTGTGCGTCAAAACTTTTGATGCACAATCGGCGCAGATGGAGTATAAATATGCCCCTAGATTAGTTGTCATAGTGCAGCAAGTGAAGTTGCTGCTCTGCATTGTGCAAAAGGGAGTGTTAGAGCGGAGTCACAGAATAAATATTTTAAAACTTCTAGTTACTACTGAGCACCAGGCAGTTATCTTTTGTGGCAAGTTAGTATGGAGAAGCTGCAAATCAAAACATCAAATATCTTTAGGTTATCAATAGAATGTATTTTTATGAGTCAATGATGAGAGATGGAAGAAGATTTAATATTTTTATTATCAAATTTTAGTATTGCTTCTTTGACAGAAAACAACTTTTATAATCAAAGATCACGAGAATCAATAATAAACAGAACAATGCTGTTAGAAATTAGGTCTCTAGTTGGCAATCAGTTTACCCCCTGTCCAAGTAGGGACCCTCAGTCTAGTTAGGGTAAAGGGGTTACACTCCTAAGATAAACCCTGCTCACCCCTTTGGTAGCTTGGCAAGAGCAGTCGGGCTTATCTTAAAGGCAATGGGTAAAGTATTTGCACACACATGCACAGAAACACAGTGAAAACACTACAAATAGCCACCTCACCCCTTTAGCAAAATAGCCAATATTTATCTGAATAAAATAAGACCACAATGACAACAATCCAACATACACAAGAAAATATATCAGTTAGTAAAGTTAAAACAGTCTTATTCCATAGGAATCAATGGATGTGTTTTTTTAGCACAAAGTACCTTGTATGCATCAAAAATAAAGTCGCAGGGTAGGTGATGCATCAGAAAAGCAAGCAATGCTTCGATTCCTTACTCGTAAGTGAGGCAGTGCCCCGATCTTTCCCTGCCAGGTAGGCGATGCATTAATTCTTCCCCTCACAGGAGAATTATGCATCCATTTCCAGACAAACAGCCTAAGGTCCTTGCTGCGATGTTGAAGATTTGACACCCAGGGTAGATGCATGGAAAATTCTGATGTGCTGTGTGAAGGGTCCGCATTGAGAACAGGCCCTGCGTTGAATTTTCAGCTGTGAGACAGGCGCTGCACCTATTTTTCTGATGCGCACACAGCAGTGCGTGGATTTTTCCCTGCAGGTTACCAGCTTCCACTTCTAAGGGCCCAGGGGCTGGATTTGGCACCACTTACCAAGTCAGGAGACTCTCAGCAGAAGAGTCTAGGCACTGGCAGCTAAAGTCTTTGATGTCCCAGGGACTTCACAACAGAAGGCAAGCTCAGTTTAAGCCCTTGGAGACCCTTGGGAAGCAGGATGTGGAGAGCAAAGTCCAGTCCTTTCACTCCCAGGGCAGAAGTAGCAGCAGCAGGCTAGTACAGCAAAGCAACAGGCACAGTGGCAGGTCCTCCTCTAGCATCCAGCTCTTCTCTCTGGCAGAAGGTCCTCATTCCAGAAGTGTTCTGAAGTTGTGGGGTCAGCAGTCCAATACTTATACACATTTCGGCCTTTGAAGTAGGCAAACTTCAAATGAAAGTCTTTGTAGTGCATAAGACCCTGCCTCTCCCTGTCCTCTCCCCAGACACACTCCAGGGGGCAACTGCTTTTTGTAAGGACAGACACAGCCCTATTTAGGTGCAACTGTCAGCTCCTCCCTCCACTCCAGCCCAGGAAGACCCATCAGGATATGCAGGGCACACCTCAGCTCCCTTTGTGTGACTGTCTGGAGTGAATTCACAAGCAACCCAACTGTCAGTCTGACCCAGACGTGTATTCTACAGTCAGACAGCATCAGAGACTGGTTAAGCAAGAAAACACCACTTTTTAAAAGTGGCATTTTTAAACTTACAATCTAAAAACAACTTTACCAAAGGATGTATTTTTAAATTGTGAGTTCAGAGTCCCCAAACTCCATATCTCTATCTGCTTCCAATGGAAAATTACACTTAAAAGATATTTCAGGGCACCCCCCGTGTTAACCTATGGGAGAGATAGGCATTGCAATAGTGAAAAAACTAATTTGGCAGTATTTCACTATCAGGACATTTAAAACCCACTAGCACATGCCCTATATTTTAAATACACTGCACCCTGCCTTTGGGGATGCCTTTGGCCTACCTTTGGGGTGACTTACATGTAGCAAAAGGGAAGGTTTAGGCCTGGCAAGTGGATGCACTTGCCAGGTCCAACTTGCAGTTTAAACCTACACACACAGACACTGCAGTGGCAGGTCTGAGACATGTTTTACAGGGCTATGTATGTGGGTGGCACAATCAGTGCTGCAGGCCCACTAGTACCATGCCATGTGCACCTCTTGTGCACTTTACTGGGAACTTACTAGCATATCAAATATGCCAGTCATGGAGAAAACCAATCACCAACCCAATTTATACAGAGGGTATTTACACTTTAGCACTGGTTAGCAGTGGTAAAGTGCCCAGAGTCCTAAAGCCAGTAAAAATGATGTTCACCACAGGATCGTAACAGGAGGTCAGAAGCCAAAAAGACAGGAGAAACCACGGCAAGAACTGACAGGTATAAAAAAATGCATAAAACATGTTCCATGCAATTAAATACCCCTAGACTCATCCAAAGGATGGATTTGTAAAGAGATTAACCAATTAATTAGAAACCCCTCAGAATCAGAGATGTGAAAGAGTTAAGAAACTCTGTAGAATTTTCTAAAGTAAATAAGTTCCAGGCAAAAGAGACTCAAAATGAAAGTAAGGCCCTCATTACAACCTTGGCGGTCGGTGTTAAAGGGGCAGTAATACCGCCAACAGGCCGGTGGTAAAAAAAATGGGATCACGACCACAGAGGAAACTGCCAACACAGACAGCCACTTTAACACTCCGACTGCCCGAGTTACAGGTCCTGCCCATGATAGTCTACCTCCTCATACACGAGGAATATCAAAGGCGTGGCGACGACCACGGTGAGTATTGCACCTAGCACAGAGGGGAGGGGGGGAGGAAAAAGAGTGACACACACACGCACCCCCATCCTCACCCACAACACCATCCACACAACATTACATTTACACCCCGTAACCCGCCTGGAAGAACGCCAGGACAAAAGGAATTGAGTGAAATCAGTGATATTTTAGAAATAGGCAGATATACATAACGCATAGAAAAACAGTATATACAAATATGTACAGAAGGCTGTACATTGTCCTTTGCAAATGTCCGTGGCCCACTGGGCCAAAAGACATAGGCCAAGCCCACACTTCCCTCCTGCCTCAATACATAGAGAACACTGCAGTGGCATCAGGTCAAAAACACCCAGGCACTTCAGGGAATAGGGAAGGGGGGTCACCTCATCCAGAAGATGGAATAACGCCACTGCTCCTCGAGGGGGCTCCATGCCCACTGCTAGGTCCTGGGGAGTGCAAAGCAGCAGTCTCTCAAGTCTCTCAAGTGGGTGGGTTGCCCACTGCTTGGTCCTGGGGAGTGCAAAGCCACAGTCTATGAAATCTCTCAAGTGGGTGGGTTGCCCACTGCTTGGTCCTGGGGAGTGCAAAGCCACAGTCTCTCAAGTCCCTCAAGTGGGTGGGTTGCCCACTGCTTGGTCCTGGGGAGTGAAAGCCACAGTCTCTCAAGTGGATGGCTTCTTCACTGGTTCTGGAGGGGGCTTTGTGCCCAATGTGCTTCATCCTTCCAAGGAGGGGGTGAGTGGATGCATTTCTCCACCGGTTCTGGAGGGGGCTTTGTGCCCAGTGATGCAGCACTTGGGGTGTGGCAGTTTACATTCCCTCACCAGGGTATCTGAGGCACGAGATTTCAAGGGACGAGGTAGCATGATACTCCATGGAGGCAGGGCCACACTCCATCCTGGGGCGACTAAGGCTGCAAACTGGTGGTAGTGCCGGTGCTGGTGGGGGTGCTTCCAGTGGTGGTGGGAGGCTCCAGGCCATCTCCTGCAGCCTCGGACAGACGCACACTGGGGCTGCTGCTGCTGGTAGTGGTCCTACTGTCATCTGTGTAGGTGGCGGTGTTTGTGGCAGGGATGCTGGCGGTGCTGCCTGTGGTGCAGGTGCCGGTTCTGCCAGTGGTGGAGGGAGGCACCAGCCTGTTTCCTGCAGCCTTGGACGGCTGCCCACTGGGGATGCTGCTGCTGCTGACAGTAGTGGTGGCAGCCGCGGGGCAGGTGGCGGTGCAGGTGGCGTGCTTGCGGCGGGGATGCTGGTGGCGCTGGCCGCGGTACGGGTGGCGGGGCTGTCGGTTCTGATGATGGGCACCAGGCCCTCACCTGGAGCCTCCAAGGCCCGAAGTGACTTGGCAGATGCTGCTGGGACCTTGAATCTGGCAGCTGGAGTTTGGAGGAGGCCTTGCTGGATGGATCGTGCTCCTTGCCCTTGCTGCATGCTGTCCCCTTCTTCACCTTGGCAGGTGGCGGAATGGTTTGGTCCGTGGCAGGGGTCGGTGGTACACTGGCTGGACTGACAGGTGCCCCCTTTGATCCTCTGGGAGTTGTAGGTACCACAGCGGATGTCGACTTGGTGGTTGAGGTGCTGGCCTGGGATCTGGACACCCTGGCCCAAGGGGAAGGACGGTGGGGGAAGGGGTAGGGAACAGGTCATTGTTTGCCAGGAAAAGTTTTTTTAGACACACTGGGATGGGAAGATGGAGAGGGTTTGGGAGTGGAGGAAGAAGGAGTGGTTGTAGGAGGTGTCTGTCTGCTGAGTTTGGGTGAAGGTGCATGAGGTGGATGCTGTTGTGAGGTGGATGGCTGTTGGGTGGGTTGGTGCTTCCGTTTGTGTACTTTGGGAGGAGGGGTCACAGACACACTGGGAGAGTACACAAGGGAACGTGTGCATGGTTGTGGGGGTGGTGACTGCTTGTGTGTGGCATGTTGTGATGGGCGTGCTGGTGATGGAGGTAGTGGATGAAGATATAGTGCATGCAGGTGCGAGTGTAGACGCCACTGGGAGGGAGGTGGACGAAGAGGAGGAGGTGGCCACAGTGGAGGGAGTGAATGTTGGTGTGTTTGCATGGGTATGGTGCTTGTGTGAGTGCCTGTGAGATGAAGTGTGGTGCTTATGTTTGCCTGAGACACTTTTGTTTGTTGATTTGTGTGCATGCCGGTCTGAAGGTGTGCTTGGGATAGGCTGGGGTTGAGGGGATTGGGTCTGGGTAGAGGAAGTTGGAGGGGGAAGCTAGACACAGGGACAAGGGCTGCCATCAGTGCTGAGGCCAGAGCCTGAAATAATCTTTGTTGGGCCTCCCCAGAGTGAATGCCCTCCAGGTATGCATTTGTTTGTTGCAAATGCCTCTCAACACCCTGGATGGCATTCAGTATGGTTGACTGCCCAACAATGAGGGATCTCAGGAGGTCAATAGCCTCCTTACTGAGGGCAGCAGGGCTGACTGGGGCAGGGCCTGAGGTGCCTGGGGCGAAGGAGATGCCCACCTTCCTGGGTGAGCGGGCACGAGAAATACCCTGAGGGGCTGCTGGGAGGACAGTGCTGGTAAGGGGGGTGGCAGCTGTACCTGTTGTTGGGGTGGGCACAGAGGTGTCCACCACAGCCAGAGAGCTTCAGTCAGAGGAGGAGTCGCTGTCTGTGGTCTCCCCTCCTGTCCCTGTTGTGGTGCTCCCCTTCAACTTCCGTCCTACTGGTGCCCTCACCCTCAGTGGATTCGGCCCACAGGCCCATGTGGGATGCAGCTCCCTCCATCGCAGGTGCCTCTGCTCCTCCACCAGATGATGCTAATGCACATAAGGACAAGGTGACAAAACAAAAATGGGGTGAAGAGACAGGGAAACACTTGGTCAATGCCAGCAGCACCACTACTGTTGGCGTACACAACACACAGGGAGCAGCCCTATGCACTAGGCCATGCCCAACCATTTACTAAGACAATCACCAGCCCATGACCATGGGGTACAATGCCTAATGCCAGCATCTGCACACCAGAAACCCACAGGACCCTGCCCAGTAGTAGATGCCCACTAACACTATTGGGGTATAAGTGCTCAAGGGCCTGCCTAACAAGGGACCTACCCTGCCATGTTCTCCCTGGCCTACGGGCACCCACAGCCCACATCCCCCACCCAGGTTCCTCCTAATGTGTGCAAAGTCACCTTTCTGAATCCGTACCCACAACCTTGTGGCTGCTGTGATGCCTTCAAGCGACTATCCAACTCCGGATAGGCCACTGCCAGGATGCAGAACTTCAGGGGGGTCATGGTGCCACAGGCACCCTTTCCTCATTGGGAGGCCAGCCCCAGCTGGGCCTCCGCCATCTTCTTTGCCCAGCAGCGCAGGTCCTCCCATCTCTTGCGGCAGTGGGTGCTCCGCCTGTCAAAGGCCCCCAGGGTACGCACCTCCTTGGCGATGGCACGCCAAATACCCTTTTTCTGGTGGGCGCTGACCTGGACGGAAAAGACAGGAGAAAAGGGAATTATTCACCCGTCCGGACCACCAGACTCATTGCCCACCAGTTCCCACCTATCGCCTGACGCACATACATTGACCACCTTACATGCTGCACTCTGGCCAGGACACCTCAGCACCCACCAATCTGTG